>NW_027185850.1:19800613-19813984 GCF_028583685.1 Petaurus breviceps papuanus
TTCTCTCTTAACAGCATGGTTAATATGGAAATATGTTTTGTGTGATTTTACATATACAATTGATATCACATTTCTTGCCTTTTCAGTGGGTGTCAGAAGGGTGGCAGGAAGGGGAAGAATTCAAAACTCAAAATAAACAAATAAATAAAAGATCCTTTTATTTTACAGAACAGGAAAATGAGGCCTAAAGAGGAACAATGATCTTGGATGCACATTGGCATGTATGTGCATGTATATATATTATACATGTGTTTGCATGGATTTATGTACATATAAAATACCTATTAATTTGATTGTGATTATGAAAGGCCTTACAAGTTCCCCAAGGTAGCTTATAAGGATACTGGAGCTTTTTGACAAGGTGGAGTTGGGGGCGTGTCTGTGTGACATAGACCTGTACTTCAGGTAAGTCAACTCAGTAGCAGAGTGTAGGACACACTGGACTGGGGAGACCAGTCAAGATATTATTGGAATACTCTAAATTCAAGGTGATGCTGGCCTGAACCAGGGTGGGGTTAGGTGAAGTAGAGCTCAGGAGACAGATTTGAAAGATGATATGAATGTGAACAGGAGCTGAGTGGAGTAACAGATAGAACATTGGTCTTGGTGTCAGGATATCCCGAATTTGAATCTCACTTCCAAAATTCACTTGCTGTGTGACCCTGGGCAAGTCACTTAACCTCTATCTGCCTGAGTTCCCTCATCTGTAAAATAGGGATCAGTAACAGCACCTAATTTTCAGGATTAATATAAAGATTAACATATATAAAGTGTTTTGCAAGCCTTAGGGCTCTATAGAAATGCTGGGTATTATTTTCATTGTGAATATATAATTGATAAGACTCAGCAACTGACTTAATGGAATATGGTGACAATACACTGAGAATTTGCCGATGAATGAATGAATGAAAAAGCATTTATTACATACCTCCCTTGTGCCAGGCACTGAGCTAGCCGCCAGTGACAAAAGTACCAAAGTGAGACACTCTCTCTCCAGGAGGCTTTGAATTCCATTGGATGAGGCTCGGGGTGTCCCTGGAGAAGGAGTTGGGGCCTAGGAAGGCACAGGGACAGTGAAGGGAGCCAATCCAGGAGCAAAGATGGCAGTCATTTGATTACTGTTTCCAACAAAAGGTAGAAAACTGGGAGGGAGGTGCCACGGGGCTGGTGGCAAGATGTCAGACATTCACAGTAATGTACAGGGTGTGAAGCGTGATCAGGGTAAACATGATAGGCTAGGGACATTTGCAGTGACTCACTCCTCTATTAAGACATCTCAGCCCTAGGGAAGAATTCCAAAATTAAGTATCTTCACTGCCTGGAAGACGGGTATGATCTCTGGACGTGGAAGCTATTGGTCCAAATTCTCCCAACTAGTAAGTATTAGAACCAAGAATCAAACCCAGAGCTTCAGACAATGAAGCCAGAACTTCCCCAGCTATGCTGTTGGGGGATACAAGTTCTGCTTTAAGTGCTCTGGAAAATGAGACCTTTGTCATTTAGTTGAGATGACACCTATTCTGCTCTAAATATAATGAATGAGAAACTGTGGGAAGGTTTTGAAGATTAGGGAAGAAAATGAATCCAAGTCAACATACTCAGAAGAATGGAAAATAGTCTTCTTTTTTTTAATAGGGTTGTTGGGGGCACAACTCAAATGAGTGACCTTGACCATTGTGGCTTTTAATTTGGGGGTTTACTTCCTTCCAATGCTGAGGCCAACCTGTGTTCCCTCTGCTTGGGACTTTAGGCTACCACTCCCAGCCACCTTTGGAGCTTTTAGAATATTTCTTGACACATGCTGTCTCTTAGAAAGGGACTGTCCTTCAAAATTTTTATGCATCTAAGGGAATCATTCCTTTATATATGTGTATATAGGTACAAATGTAAAATAATGCATTTCTGTGTAATATGTATACATATAATGTGTATGTTATTTATAATAGATACACAAGTATATTTTAAAGATAGCAATAGGGTCACCAAAAGACCCTGGCCAAAAGCTCATCGTTACTTATAATCCAGTAAGGGATCAAATCATGGCTTCTGTCACATTCCCCCACAGGTAGAGTTGGTTACCAAGAGCCGCTCATGATCAGACCTTGTATCTATAGATATTTATGTAAACGTGCATATGCATCCACACACAGAATTTCCAAAGCTCCAATTCTTGCCTTGTCTCATCTAAGCCACAGAATCCCAGAATTTCAGAGATGGGAGAGATCTGAGAGGCCAGTTCCAACCTAGACCTGAATAAGTTCATCACAGTAGCTTGGTGGGATCAGTAAGAGCTGATTGAGGAGCCTGTGGATCCCTTGGGGCCAAGTGTCTGGGGGCTCTATTAAGAAGTGTTCCTGATAATTATCTGCCTGGCCAGAGTCACTGGATATTGGAGCTGGAAGATGTTAGAATAATACAGAAAGTTAGAATATGGATTGTTAAACCTGAGAGAGACCTTAGAGTACAGAATATTAGAACACAGGCTGTCACATAGCTAGTAACATATGTGTATATATACTCATATATATACATACACACATACACACATACATTGCCCTCCCCCCAAGAAGGTTGACTCCTTGGGAACAGGAGTTATGTCATTCTTTGTATTAATATTACCACTATTTAGCACAATTATCAGCATATGGTAGGTGATTAACAAATGCTTGTTAATTCATTGAACTGAATTTTATTTAATTTTTAACTGAACTTTAAATGTGTCTGTGTGTATACTAAGGTGGTGGTGGGTTCTGCCATGATGGAGATCTTCAAGCAGAGGGCATACGGACTCTTATGAGGACTGTTACGGTGAGTTTGCTGAGGACGGCTGCCCAGGTCCCTTCCATCTCACAGAGTCTGCCATTTCTCTGTCTGCTTCCTTCTATACATGTCATTTATCCCATTAAAATGGAGGTCTTTAGGGGCGGCCAGGTGGCTCAGCGAGTAAGAGCACCGGCCCCAGTGTCAGGATGACCTGGGATTGAATCCGGGCTCAGACACTCAGCACCACACCCAGAAATAATAACTGGCCGTGTAACCTTGAGCAAGTTACTTAACCCCAATTGCTTAAAAAAAAAAAAGAAGAAGAAGAAAGGGAGGTCTTTGAGGACCAGGACTATTTCACTTTTGTCAATGTATTCCCAGCATCTAATATGATGTCTTACACATAATAGACATTAAGCAAATGTTAGTTGACTTAACTATTCATTAAATACGATCAGATTTAGTAGATATAAATAGAAGCCTTCTACTTGGTTCCAAAAGCTCAATTGCACTTAAATAGCACAAGGGCTGGGCGGTAGAGAAAGAGAAAAAGCTCCAGAGGTTTTAATGGACTGAAAGATTATTATGAGTCATCAATGTGATGTGGCAAATAATAAAAAAATAAAAAAAGATTGCTGTAGAACTGTAGGCAGTTCAGGAAACAGAACAGGGACTTGGAGTCAGGAGGTCCTAAAATGGGATCCTGCCTCAGCTACTTCCTAGCTATGTGACTGAGGACAAGGCCTTCAACCCCTTTGTAGCTCAGTTTCCTCATCTGTAAAATGGACATTTTACAGCTCCTCCCTCCCAGGTTTACTGTGAAGATGAAAATGAGTTAACAGATAAAGCACTTTTTAAACCTGAAAGCATCATATAAATATATCATCATCATCACAATGGTCAGTATAGGAGAGACTGTGGCCCCACTGTCCTATTCCTTGGTCAGGCCACATTTGGAGAGCGGTGTTCATTCTAGGCAACACCATTTAGGAACAACTTTGAGAAGCTGGAAAGTATCCAGAGAAGGGCAACCAGGATGATGACAGGCTTTGTCGTGGAGCCATAGGCAGACTGATTGAAGAAACTGGAGATGTTTCATCTAGAGAAGAGAAGACATAGTGTCATAGTGTGACAGAGTGGAAATCTAACTGGAGAATGTGGACCCAGTCCTGCCTTTGGAATGAATGAATGGATCAATGCAAAAGCATTCATCAAAGATTCCTGATGGGTCAGGTACCACACCAAGTGCTAGGAACACAAAGAAAAAGTGAAATCTGTCTCTGGTCTCAAGGAGCTTACGTTCTAGATCATGTCATATTGGGCTAATCTGGGTCCTCATCCAGGTTCCCATGTGACTTGTTACCTTCCTGCTCAAAGAAGCTGTGATCCCTTTGAGCTGTCCAAGGCCACCCCACAAGTCTGTGGCAGGCCCAGGCCTCAAAATCAGGAAGAGATGATGCCAGGCCTCTAGAAGACCAAAAAAACAAAGAAGTCATGGGGCTTGGGGGCAGGACATGAAGGGGTGGACATGCTTCCCACTCCTCTCCCCATCCCTCCCACCTCAGGGCAAATTAGGACATTTAATTCTGTGAAGAGGACAAAACAAACAGAGAGAGGCTTCATTCTGACAGGATCCAAAAGGGGTTTTGAAAGAAGGAAGAGTAAATAATGAGGAATGAGACCAGTCCTTGGCAGTGTCCCTTTCAATGCCGAGTAAACATGACATTATCCAGTGAGGTCTTTGGATTTCAAATCACTTCATATTTAATCAGGTCTCATTTGTCCTTCCAAAAGCCAGTTCCAGGAAAAACATCAGCTAATTTTTGACAAGAAACATCGCCTTTGAAAAACACGCGCATGTGTGTGCGGGCACACACACACACACACACACACACACACACACACACTCTGAACCATTGATTTGATAGTCATTTTGGACTGTTTCTTTTTCTTTACTGAGTACAACTGAATTTATTGTTTAAATCCTCCTCTTTCTTTCCTTGCCACGTGGTCTCAAATTATTCCCTTTTTTCCTTCCTTCCCTCTCCTCTTCCTACCTACCTTCCTCCCTCCATTCCTCCATCCCTTCCTTCCTTCCTTCCTTACCTCCCTCTTTCTTTCCATCCTTCTTTCCTCTCTTCTTCCTTTCCCCCTCCATCTTTTCTTCCTTCCTTCTTCCTTTCCCTCCTTTCCTCCCTCCTTCTTTCCTTTATTCCTTCTTTCCTTTCTCCCTCATTCTTTTCTGCCTTCCTTTTTATTTAATGTGAATAATTTCCTTCTTAAAGACACAGACAACAAGATGTCTGAAACTCAGACATGAAATATCCCTTGGCAGCCAAACTGGCTAATGCCACTGATTCTGCCCTTTAGTGAAAAGAAGTGTGCTAGATATGGCCATTGAATACTCCATAATTAAGGGCAGGATCAGTCAGAAGGTCATTAAGGTAGGCAGCAAGCTGGGACAGACAAATTTTCTAATCGTGGTTCTACCTCTAACTTGCTGTGTGGCCTTGGGCAAATGATTTCCCTCTTATTCCCTGTCCTCCTCCTTCCTCTTCTGGGAACCCCTAATTGTCCCCTCTTTGTGCCATCATTTTCTTTATCTTTCCTAAGGCCTTTTCCAGCACAGACATTCTCATTCCTAACATTCCACGTTCTAATGTTCCTGCTGTAACATTCTATGTTTTAACATTCTCTATGCTCAGGGCCTTTGTAATAAATTCCACCCTTACAGTCTATTTCCTAATATTCTGTGATTTGGGGTTCCTTTCAGCTCTGTGTTCTGTGTTTTAACATGTTATTTTTTAAGGTTCTCCCCACAACATTTGATTTTCCTCTGTTTCTTCTAGCTCTGACATAAGCATTAAAAGAAAACTCTAAGGTCCCCTCTCATTCTGACATTCAGTTATGTCTTTCTAAACATTTTGGGTTCTAAATTCTCTCTGTATTCTAACAGTTTGTGTTCTAAGGGTTTCTCTGCTCAAAAATTGTTTGACTTCCATAGGCCAAAGAACATATAAATACAAACGATTTGATGGAAGGAACCAGACCTTCACAAAGTAGGACCTAAGCAGCTTGCTAGGGGTGATACTACTCTGAGCAGAGCTTTCCCTAGAATGCTTTTCCCATCTGCTCCCAGAATAAGGTTGATCCCCAAAGTGATGGATGGGGTATTGAAGATTTAGGATGGAGAATTTCTTTCACCGCATAATGGGCATGGGAATGAAGGGCACCAGACTGGCCCAGATTGATGGAGAGATAAAGCCAAGCAAGGAGCCCAGGCTCCTAAATGGACAGATAACACGGATCAGATAAATCAGAGGTAAGCCAGCACCTCTTCTGTGGGGAAGAGATTGATGGGAGGAATGAGCCTCTCCCTCAGTCCCTTCAGCATTCCAGGCCAGAGGGGAGGTTATCACTGGCCGGTGCTGGGCCTCAAGGTGAGGGGTTCAGCTGGAGAGCCCCTCCCCTCTCTTCTCCTCCCTCTGTGACTCCCACCCAAGCAGCCCTCTGTAAATACTAGGCAAATTCCAGAGATGAAAGGAAACTCCAGCAGCATCTTAAGCCCCACCACTTTCAAGGTGTCAATTTGCGGCCCAGGCTGGATGTTTTTTTGAACAATGCCATAAAAGCTACTGACTCATGGGAAGGTTATGGATTGCAAGTCAGCAGCAGGCTTTTTTATCTTGTGTTGGCCCCTCCCCCAAACTTCTTTATTTCCCCTTGAACCTGCCAATTTTCAGTTAGCAGGAGAGTCCCAGAATTGAAGGGTCTAGAATCTCAAACTTAGGAGGGTCCACTGAGGTCATCTCCTTCAAATCTCTGCCTGAGGGCAGGAATCTTCCTTACAGTGTCTGTCCCTGGAAAGGGGGCAATCCCACTTCTGTTTGAATGCTTTCAGCCATGGAAGCTCATTAACCATTCTGGGTACCTATTGCTTGTAGGACAGCTCTAACAATAAATAAACCCATTCTTGTGCCTTTCTTTCACATTGGTTTTCTAGGTCTTGGGGCAACCCACAACAGAGAAACACCTTCTTCCCCTTGATAGCACTTTGAATGTCTGAAGATATACATCCTATCTCCCTCCTGGGTCTTCTCTAAACTGGATATCTCCAGTTTAATCAATAGATCTTTATAGGAGATGGTCACTATTTTCTTTGTCTCCACCTTTTGTACAAGCCTCAGTTTATAATTGTCATTCTTAAAATGTGGCATCCAGAATGAAACCTCTCATTTCTCTATTTTTACAAAGCACTTCATTCACTTAGTATATCAACTAGTCAATCTACAAACACCTATTAGGAGATTACCAAGGGTCAGGCACTGTGCCAAACCTAAGGTTACAAAGGAAAAGCAAAAACAGTCCCTCCCCCCCAAAGGGTTACCTGCTATTTGGAGGAAAACAGCACTTACACAGATAAATAGATACGAGGTATAAATAAAATAACACAAATACAAAATAAAATAATACGAATACAAAATAAATAAAATAATATAAGAAATACAGTTTCAAGGGGAAGGAAGAATTAACAGCTGGGAGAAGGGAGAGCAGAAAGGTAGTCGAATGAAGAGGGTTCCTGAGCAGTATCTTCAAGGGGATTAAAAACTCCAGCATGTGGGTGGGAAGAGGGAATGCCTTTCAGATATAGGCAGGCTATTAGTGAAAAACTCTCAGAAACTGGATGTGGGCTGATATATGGGAGATGGGGTGGGGGTCCAGCTTCCAATCTGGTTTGTCTAGAATACTGTGTAAAAGAGAGAAATATGTTATCCCATGTTCTAGAGAGGCAAATTGAGGCTCAGAGAAGTCACTTGGACACCCAAGGCCACGTGATTATTCAGCATCAGAGATTTCATTGAAACCAAGGTTTTTGGCCCTCAAGGCCATAACCCCCTCAGTGCCCAATGGAAGCTGCCTTCATCACCACCATTTTTATGATACCCACCATTCCCATTGTCTCTGCTATTCTCAGCTATCTCCTTTGATGCTTTTTTCTCTTTGTCTGGGAGAGTTAGGAGGGGGAAGGGATTTCAAGGAGGAAACTAATACAATAGGTGCTATTCTCCAGGCACGCTAGGCTAGGTCAGTAAATAAGGCTCATTTTTCCAGTTGCATTGGGGACGAAGACAATGGAGAAGCTACCTCCAAGGTGATCTGACTGCTGCGTACCGGTGGGAGGGCTGGATGTTCTTCCTGCAGGGTAGAGCCTAGAAGGGAGTGCACTCTGACCCAAGGAATGAATGGATGCCCTGATGACAATTGGACCTTATCAGCCGGGCTCCCAGTTCTGTCTACTGTGTCAGATAATATTACCGACTGTTTGTCTTGGGCAGAGATGTTGACTCACAACAGCCCAGCCCAGGGGCAGAGAGTGAGGGGAGGATGGTAAGGGTGGTGGGCTCAGGCCAGCAAGGATGTTTAAAACAAACTAGTGTTGGTAGGCAAAAAGGCAATTAGGCCTTTGATCTGCAACCGAGCAGACTTTAGAAGCCATCCAATACAAACCCCCTGGTTGTACAGAGAAGGAAATTGAGGCCCAGACGCGGGGAGTAACCGACCCAAAGCAGCACTGATTTCTATCCCCATCTAGGCAGTGAGGGGGGGCGGGGCATTCCTGGCTGCGGAGCTTTGGGCAGATCCCTTATCCCCTTTACTTCAGTTTTCTCAACTGTAAAATGGGGATAATCATAGGCACTATCTCCCAAGATTATCATAAGGATCAAATGAGAGAATTCGTGAAGTGCTCCCCACAGAGCCTTACACACCACACAGAAGGTGCTATAGACATGCTACTTGTTTATTATTATTATTAAACTGCCAATAGCAGCTTCCCCTGGTTTACAGGTGGTGGTGATATTGCTTGGTTGTTTTCCGCGGTATCCGGCTCTTTCTGACCCCATTTGGGGTTCTTTGGCCCTGGAGTGGTTTGTCATTTTACAGATGAGGAAACAGAGGCAAACAGGGTGAAGTGACTTGTCCAGGGTCACACAGCTAGTAGGTGTCTGAAGCTGGGTTTGAATTAAGGAAGATGAGTCTGCCTGACTCCAGGCCTGTCCCTCAATCCACTTAACCAGAATGAATTCAAAACATGCTACTCTAAATGTGATGCTTTTTTTTTTTTTTTTTTGGAAAACCAGGGTCACACAGCTAGTAAGTGTCTAGGGCCACATTGGAACTCAGCTCCCCCTGACTCCAGGGCCTCTGCTCTATCCACTACCCCACCCAGCTGCCCCTGGAGTACTTTCTGTTGTACGGTGAAAGTCAGAAGGCTGGAATTTAAGATCCCTTTGAAAGAACATGTGAATCAGCTGGAGTATGTCCAGAGGGAGAGGATGGTGAGGGGCCTGGAGGCTGTACTATGGGAGGGAATGGACCTGGGCATGGCCTAACTGGAGATGGGAACAGTGGAGCTGTGGGGCATTTTTGGGGGTGAGGGTGGAATAGATTATAGAATTTTAAGCTTAAAAGGATCTTAGAGATTATCTAGAAATCTCTCATTACATCAATAAGGGAATTAAGGTAGTATGAAGTGAACTT
This sequence comes from Petaurus breviceps papuanus, assembly GCF_028583685.1. Lineage (NCBI taxonomy): Eukaryota > Metazoa > Chordata > Mammalia > Diprotodontia > Petauridae > Petaurus > Petaurus breviceps. The sequence continues at coordinate 19,809,917 of NW_027185850.1, forward strand.
TCTAATACAAAGTGTAAAAGCATTGCATTTCGGTCAAAGAAGCTGGTTCTGAATTGGCCTCTTCCCACCTGTCATTTCTTGTGTCTGCAAGTCACATGCCTCATCCATGAGGTCCAATAAAGGGGTTGTATTAGAAGATCATGGATTGGGAGCAAGAAGGGACCTTACAGGCCCTCAAGTCCACTGGCCCTCTTTACAGATGAGGAGCCTCAGGCACAGAGAGGATAGTGACTTGCCTAGGGTCACACAGCTAGTCAGAGGTAAGACTTGAATCCAGACCTTTTGGTTTCAAATTCAGTCCTCTCTCCACTACTAAAGAAGCAGAGTGAGCTTGAGAGTCAAGAAGTTCTCTCTACATTTTGTTTATCTTCACAATGACCCTGTGATGTCAGTGGGGCAAATATTCACATCCCAATATTGCAGACAAAGATGTTGAGAAGACAATCAGCAACAACAAAAAAACTAGCTGAAATAAATAAACAACTTCAGCAAAGTCTCAGGATATAAAATAAACTCACATAAATTATCAGCATTGCTATATATCACCAACAAAAGAGGAAGAGGTAGAAAGAGAAATTCTATTTAAAATAATGGTAGACAATATAAAAGACATGGTAGTCTACCTGCCAAGACAAACTTGGGAACTATATGAACACAATGACAAAATGGTTTTCACAAAATAAAGTCATATCTAAACAACTGGAAAAATATTAATTGTTCATGCATAGGCCAAGCTAACATAACAAAAATGAAAATTCTACCCCAATTAATTTACTTATTCAGTGCCATCCATACCAATAAAGCTACGAAAAAATGATTTTATACAGCTAGAAAAAATCATAACAAAATTTACCTGGAAGAACAAAAGGTCAGGAATATCAAGGGAATCAATGCAAAAAAAAAATGTGAATGAAGGCAGCCTAGCAGTACCAGATTCAAACTATATTATAAAGCAGTAATCATCAAAGCAATCTGGTGCTGGCTAAAAAATAGAGTGGTGGGTCAGTGGAATAGATTAGGTGTACAATACATAATAATATATGATCATTGTAATCTAGTGTTTGATAAACCTAAAGATATCAGACAAAAATTGCTGAGAAAACTGGAGAGAAATTCAGCAGAAACTAGGTAGAGACTCAGATTTCATACTGTATAGTAAGATAAGTTCAAAATGGGTTCATGATTTAGACATAAAGAGTGATATAAGCAAATTAGGGGATCATAGAAAATTTTACCTGTCAGATCTGTGGATAAGGGAAGAAATTATGGCCAAACAAGAAAAATAGAGATTTGTGGAAAGTAAAATGGATTTTGATTAGATTAAATTTAAAAGGTTTTGCACAGCCAATGCAGCCAAGATTAGAAAGAAAGCAGGAAACTAGGGGGGAAAGGCATACAGAAAGTTTCTCTGATAAAGGCTTCATTTCTCCAATATATAGTGAACTGAGTCAAATTTATATGTCATTCTTCGATTAATAAATAAATAAATTCAAAGGATATGAATAGGCAATTTTCTGAGGAAAAAATCAAAGCTATCTATTGTAACACGAAAAAGTGTTCTTAACCGCTGTTGATTAGACAAATGCAAATTAAAAACTCTAAGGTACTACCCATACCTATTAGATTGGTTAATACTACAGAAAAGGAAAATGACAAATATCAAAAGGAATGTGGAAAAATTGGGAAATTAATACATTGTTGGTGGAGTTGTGAACTAGTTCAACCATTCTGGAGAACAATTCAGAACTATGCCCAATGGGCTATAAAACTATGAATACCTTTTGACCCAGCAATATCACTACTGGGTCTGTATCACAAAGAGACCAAAGGGAAGAGGTACTATTTGTACAAAAATATTTAGAGGAATTCTTTTTGTGGTGTCAAAAAATTGGAAATGGAGGGGATGACCATCCATTGAATAGCTGAACAAGTTGTGTTGTGTGATTGTGATGGAATATTATTGTGCTATAATAAATGATGAGGGTAATGATTTTGGAAAAACCTGGGAAGACTTATATGAACTGATGCAAAGTGAAGTGAGCAGAAGCAGGAGAAAATTGTATACAATTACAGGAATATTATAATGATGATCAGCTATGAAAGACTTAGCTGTTCTGATCAAGGCAATGATCTAAGACAAATCCAAAGAACCCATGGTGAAAAATGCTCTTCACCTCCAGAGAAAGAACTGATGAACTATGAGTGCAGATCTAGGTGTAGTTTTTTCTACTTTCTTTCTTTTTCTTTTTTTGTCTGTGTTTTCTTTTGCAACATGGTTAATAATAGAAATATGTTTTTCATGACTTCTCATATATAATCAATATCAAATTGCTTGCCTTGTCAAGGAGGGGGGAGAAACAGGAAGGAGGGAGAAAATGAACTAAAGAATTTTAATTTTTTATGTGTAATATTTAATGAAATAAAGAAAAATAAAGAAAAGAAAAAAATAAAGACATTGGGCTCATAGCACCACACAGGCATGATTCCATTTGATTCTAAACATAACCCCATGAGGTAGATTTAATGGGCATGATTTGTTATTTTTCAGATGAGAAAATTGAGGTTCGGAGAAGGGAAATTCCTTTTTCCCAAGGTCACATGGTTGACCCAGTAGCCTTGGTGCCCATTCCCCTTCATTTTTACCCCAATACAATTTTTCCTTCTCCAGGCTGAGCCTCTTTCAGCTCCGCCTCCTTATGTGACATGTTGTGCAGTTCTCTTTGAATCTGTCATTCTAAGATTCTTAGTTTACAGGCTTAGCATAAATAGCAGTCTCTGAGTATTTCCTAGTACTTCTAGGCTTGTAGGTTTCTAAAGCACTTGAAGTATATTATCTTATTTGCTCCTGTGAGGTTGATAATGTTATTATCCCAGGCTTTGAGGGGTTAAGTGACTTACCTAGGGTGACACAGCTAGAGAGTACCTGAGGCAGGTTTTGAACTCGGGTTGTCTTCAGTCCAAGTCCACATTCTATTCCCTGTGCCACCTATTGGTCTGGGTGTATTGGAGCTGTCCCACAGAAGCAGGACTAGATTTGATGGTCCTTATGGCATGGTGGAAAGATAGTGGGACTTTGAATAGGAAGATCCAGATTTGAATTCCCTCTCCCACACTTCTTACCTGAGGGACCATGGGAAGCAATCTTCTCTAAAAGCCTTGAGAAAAGAACAGTGCTGCTCAGCAGCTGGTCATCCTCCCCAGACGTCTGTACAGAATGGGCTTTGTGAGGCAGAATGACCTTCAGAAATGCGGGTGAGCCAAAAAGCAGAAATAGGACCAGAGGATCAGTGTTGGACAGGGAGATGTCAAGAGTGATGTTGGGAAATGCTTCCTAATGACAAGAGCTGTCCCAGCGTGGGAAAGGCTGCTTTCAGAGGTCTTGGGCTCTCCCTCCAGGAAGGTCTTCAGGTTAAGGCTGGAGGGTCACTCTCCAGTGATGTTGCTGAGAGGATGCTTGGGCGGGTGTGGGCTGAATTAGGTGTGTCTGAGATCCTTTCCAACTCTGAAATTCTATGATTCCATGTAATGGGTTTACACAAAAAACATTGAGCTTTGAGATCTTTCTAAAAGGTTGAAGTGGGGAAATCAGACACATTCTTACTAAATGGGAGACAGGTCCTTCCTTCAGAGGGCCCTGGGAGTAGCTCCCTTGGATCTCGGATGCAGCATTGTGGTTGTGAGCAAAGGCATGGGTGGAATATCTCCTGCATCTAAGGTGAAAAGTCCCCTTCATTCTTTCTTTTTTCTCTTCAAGTCTTGCCTGTAAGGGCCACCTGAGGAGGGGAAGAGCCCTTTGTTTCTCTACTGATCATTTAATTCCTGTGTTTGTATGTTCATGGGGAGTCTCATGGTAGGTTTGAGAAGTGGTCAGTTTGAAAAGTCAAAGTGATAGAGTTCTTACAATTAAAATCCTGTTTGTGTTCAATCCTTCCTCCCTTTTATCTCTTCTCCTCAAATCTTTTTCTTCCTGTAGCCTCTTCTTTCATCCTTCCCTCTCTCCCTCCCTTCCTCCCTCCCTTCTTTCCTTCCTTCCTTCCTTCCTTCCTTCCTTCCTTCCTTCCTTCCTTC
>NW_027185850.1:19813994-19817663 GCF_028583685.1 Petaurus breviceps papuanus
TCCTTCCTTCCTTCCTTCCTTCCTTCCTTCCTTCCTTCCTTCCTTCCTTCCTTCCTTCCTTTCTTCCTTCCTTCCTTCAATTTTCCCTTCCTCTCTCCCTCCCTCTCTTTCTTCCTTCTCAAGGAAGACTTTTTTCAGGGCCACATAGCCTGAATGTATCAGAGGTCAGCTTGAATCTAGGTCATCCTGACTCAAACCTCTCCCACACTATGACTGAGTTGACTTAAGGGTCATCAAGGTACATTCTTATTGGTCCAACTGTTGCATTTGCTGCCCAATTGTCCAGATATAAAGCTTTCCTGAGCCCAGCACAACAAGGCTGATTCAGCTTGCAGGGGTCACTAAGATGACCTGGTGTTTTGTGAGGGGGAAAAACAAATGGAAGTGTAACCTGATCTTAGAGACAAAGGAAGGCTTCCCAGAGTGAAACCTGGCATTGCAGAGTGCCTGGCAGTCTGAAAGAGGGGTGTGGGCCTAGGGCTGAAAGGCAAGGAGGGATTTTCCATGAAGGGGCCTCTCTGGGAGGCCCAGGGACATTCTCCGGGTTTTCTGAATGCTGCCCACCTTTCTCTTTCGCTTGGAGAAATTTATTTCTCACAATATTGTCCCCAATAGAAACATTTCCCTGATAAGTCTTTTTACTCTTGAATTTCAAGTAGCCAGCCTATCTACTCCCACGTTGTATCCTGACCTTGAAAGAAGAGATAAAAATTGGAAATACTATCTGCTTTGCTTTCCATAAGATTCTCATCCTGTATCCCCTGTTCAGGTGGAATGATAAGTTTAAAAATTCTTTCTCCAGCCTCTTTCTAGGAAAGTGTGATTGGTCAAAAGTATTATCGCTGGCCTTCCCACAAACAACTCTGCTTGTGGTCACTACCCATCTCTGATCAGGCTCAGTATTAGTGACCAGCTCCTTGGCCCAGCAGAACTGGTGGCATCATCCTCAGCAGGAACATTCTGAAAGGAGGCAGGGTGTAGGGAGGAGGCCAACATACCATGGACTTCTCCACCAAGGAGAATCACTTCTCTTTGTCTAGCTTAATGGAGAACTTCTAATCAACAACAAGCAGCCTTTCTGTTCTCCCTTCTTTGCAGGTGGAAACAGGTTTGTGTGAAGAGAGGTGAAAGTCCTAGGTAAGATTCCTAGCATGAATGAGAGGGCAGTTGATGCTGGATCTCCCTGGGCTTCAGTTACCTCCATTACTGCAGGATGAATATTATCTTGGTAAGGCAGAAAGAGCCAATGGGATCAGAGGACCGGACTCAAATCCCAGCGCATCCACCTCTGTGATGCCGGACAACTCTCTTCCCATATGTGGGTCTCCGTTTCCTTACTTGCAACATGAGGGATTGAGTTGCTCTCAAACGTTCCTTCCAAGTCTAGATCTGATTCCACACAATACGTGTTTATGGTTGTAGTGGGTAGCAAAGGTGAGGGCAAAGAGGAAAGGAAAGGAGAATAACAGCTGAAGTGTATACAGTTCTAACTTTCATCAATCAAACAACCAACAGATCAACCAACAAAGATTCACTGAAAATGTACTTTCTTTCAGGCATGGTTCTGGGCACTTGGGGTATGAAGATAAAAAGAATGTAGGCTTGACAGGTTTACAATCCGGCTACAGGAGACAACAGGCTCAAAAATAGATATGCGCAAAATAAATGTAATTTGTGGGGCAGGCTCCAGCATCAAGAGGATTAGGTAACGAATGATTGAAAATGGATGAATAAAGCATTTATTGGTGATGCTGTTCTAAGTCCTGTGCGAAGGGCAGGAGTTGCAGAGGAGAAGGCAGTCCTAGCCTTCAGTGAGAGCCGACCTTAATGGAGGTGGGTGGGAGGGACAACATGTTCAGGGGAGCCCAGCTGCAGAGCATGAGAAGAGCCTGGGAGTCCTCAGGATGCAGCGGCAGGGAAGGACAGGGTTGGTGGTTGTCTATCTCAGCAGGAGAATTTTTTTTTTTAAGCAATCGGGGTTAAGTAACTTGCTCAAGGTTACATGGCCAGTTATTTCTGGGTGTGGTGCTGAGTATCTGAGCCCGGATTTGATCCCCAGGTCATCCTGACACTGGGGCTGGTACTCTTACTCACTGAATCAGCAGAAGAATTGCAGATGGTGACTTCCAGCTCAGTCAAATAGCAGGAGCAGCCATGAAGGTCTTGTCACTCAGTCTCTGAGGATTGAGGTTCAGGAGAAGACTTAGGGGAATGTATCCTTGTTGACATGGTTCTTCCCACTCAGCAGCTCCTGTTCAGAAAAGGCCTAAGATAGAAGGTGCTGTTGCCTGAGAAAAGCCTTGAAGCAAGTTCAGGATTCTAAGAGGCAGAGATGAGGGGGGGAAGGGTTCTAGGCATGGGGCACAGTCTGTACAAAGGTGCATGGTTGGGAGATGAATTGTCCAGGTAGAAGAAACAGCAAAAAGGGTTAGGTCAACCGGATTGTAGTGTGTAGGAAGGGGAGAAGAATCATTAGGTTGGAAACAAAGGATGGAACCATGTTGTGCAACCTTATCGTGGTGGGAGGAAACCATGGATTCCAGAAATTTCTGGCAGGTTCAGGCTGGAAATACCAGGTGTAGGGTCCTAGGGCCAGGCTGTATGTTGCCATCTAAGGGCCAGCTGGCTAAGTTTGGAGAAATTTGAAACCAGGATGATGACAGAGTCAGGAATTTATCAGTTGTAGAAACTTACTATGTTTTGTTTTGTTTTTGGACTGCAAGCTTCATATGAGTCAAGAGTGTGACACGAAGTGAAGAAAGTTAATGCCATGTCAAGTGGAATTAGGAGATGCAGAACTTCCAGGAATAAGGAGATGACAGTGCCTCCCTCCCCAAACCACCCCTGGCATCTTCCTCACTCTGACCTGGTCAGAATTCATCTGCAGCACGGAGTTCTGCTGTAGTAGGGCAGACAGGATGGTGAAAGGCTGAGGCTACACCATGTGAGGACTGTCTGAAGGAACAGGAAGGACTGCTGTGTAGATGTGGGAGCCCAGAGGGCACATGGCACCTACCTGTCAGGACTGGAACACTACTCCATGTGTAGGACCGACTCCACTTAACTCTGTTTGGCCCCAAAGGTCAGCACCAGAAACAATGGGTGGAAGTTGCAAAGGGACAAAGTTAGGCTTGATCTCATGGAAAACTTTTTGAAGATTAAATGGGGCAAAAGTAGAAAGGCCCCCTGTGGAGGCAGTTAGCCTCCATCAGGGGCACCGGTCCCCAGGCAGAGGCTGGATGACAGCTTGCCAAGGATGGCAGATTTGAGCAGCCTTTTCGGGTGTGGGTCTGACTAAATGACTGTGGAGATCCTTTCTAACTCTGAATGCTAAGGATCATGGGAACCAGCTATCTGGGGTGGAAGGGCTGCAATCTGTCCCACTAGAGGTATGACTTTACTGACAATACCCCAGCTCTTTGAAGAACTGAAGACTCAGTGATCAATCAATGGGAGTCCAAAAGTCTGAAGATAAAGAATGCCACTCACTTCCTGACAGAGAGGCGGCGGGTAAAGCACTAAGGAGATGAGCCTTTGGTCATGGCCAATGTGGCAGTTTGTTTTGCCTGACTACGTATATGTGGTATTAGAGGGTTTTTTACTCCCCTTCCTTCCTTCCTTCCTTCCTTCCTTCCTTCCTTCCTTCCTTCCTTCCTTCCTTCCTTCCTT
>NW_027185850.1:19817763-19830473 GCF_028583685.1 Petaurus breviceps papuanus
CCTTCCCTCCCTCCCTCCCTCCCTTCCTTCCTTCCTTCCTTCCCTCCCTTTTCTCTCCCTTCTGCCTCCTTCTCCTTCACACAGCCTCCCAGCCATTTTCCTGAAGCCCAGGTTCAGTTAAGTGCAGGTGGTTCCTTCCTGGCTGCAAGATTGAACACACACGGCTCTCTCTGGCTCACAAAGCCCTTCCCAGTCTGTCTCCAGTCTTCTTTTCCCAGTTATCACTCACTGTTCCCCTTCACCTTCTCCAGGGTCCAGTCAAGCTTCTCACTTGCCATTTTCCACACATGCCACCCCCTCTCCCATCCCTGGGCCTTTTTCCTGGAATGTCCTCCCTTCTCACCCTCCTGACTCTTGGGTCCCCGGGTCTCTTTCAGAGCCCAACCCCAGCTGAGGCCTTCCTGGGGCCTTTTGTGATCCTCCAAGCTTTTTGAACTTCCTCTGGACACAGTTACCTTGCAAACTGCCCTATGTTTTATATTTGCTTATGTGCATACGTGGCATTTTCTCCTTGGTAGAATATAAGCTTCTTGAGGGCAGGGGTTGCTTTGTTGGGTCTTTGCATCTTCAGTGTTTTGAACAGTGTCTGGCATACACATGGAAAGCTAGGAGGGCCCTGGGTCTGGAGAGAAACAAGATGAGTTAAAATCTGGCCTCAGAGACCTATGAGGTGTGTGACCTGAGATGAGCAGTCTGACCCTTGTTGGCCTCAGTTTCCTCAGCTGTGAAATGGGGACAAAAATAACCCCGACCTTGCAGGATCGTTTGTGAGAATCAAATGAAATATTTGTAAAGTGCTTACTTAGCCCAAGCCTGGCACATAGTTGGGGTTGCCTTCATACTTTGTAGTTGTGTCTGACTCTTTCTGACCTCATTTAGGGTTTTCTTGGCAGAGATACCGGAGTGATTTTACCATTTCCTTCTTCAGACCATTTTACAGATGAGGAAACTGAGGCAAATAAAGACAAGTGACTTGCCCAGGATCATACAGCTAGTAAGTGTCTAAGGTCAAATTTGAACTCAGGAAGATGAGTCTTCCTGGCTCCAAAACCAGTGATCTATGCACTGCACCCCCCAGCTGCCCCTGGAACATAGTAGGTGCTATATAAAGACACATTCCCTTACCTTCCCCTGGGCACAGTTGAGGAAGAACACCATAAGTTGGAGCACCTTCAGAAAAAGAGATTCAGGGTGCTGAAGGGACTTGAGTCTATGTCATGTGTGAGGACCGGCTGAGGGAACAGGGGATGTTAACTAAGAGAAGCCTCAGAGGAGACACTGACTGTCAGTACTTGGAGGTGTCTTGTTAGAAGGGTTAACTTCATTCTGCTTGGTTCCAGAGGGCCTAGCCAGAAGCAGTGGGTGGAAGGGTGATTTAGGTTCAAGGTCAGGAGAGGCTTCTTAACAACTGGAGTTGTCTAGATGCCCATGGACCTTCTGGGGAGGGCCTGGGTCTCCCTGAACTGTTCAGATCCCAATGGATCTCCTGGGGAGGGCCTGGGTCTCCCTGACCTGTCCAGATGCCCATGGACTTCCTGGGGAGGGCCTGGGTCTCCCTGAGCTGTCCAGACCCCATGGGTCTCCTGGGAAGGCTCCCTGAGATGTCCAGATCCCTTGGGCCTCCTGGGGAGGCTCCCTGAGCTGTCCAGATGCCCATGGACCTCCTGGGGAGGGCCTGGGTCTCCCTGTACTGTTCAGATACTGATGGATCTCCTGGGGAGGGCCTGGTTCTCCCTGAGCTGTCCAGATGAGGATGGGCTGCCTGGGGAGGGCCTGGGTCTCCCTTCCTCAGAGGTCCTCAGGCTTGAAGGATGACCAGTAAGACAGTGGGGTCAGGCTGGGCTGCACACTTGGGACTTGTTTCCTGAACCGGTAAGCAGAGGATTGAGCTTGGTGCTCTCAGAGGTCCCTTTCAGGCCTGCCTCTTTGGAACTATGATCCTTCCAGTGAGTGCTGAGGCCTTCCAAGGCAGGACAGGGCACGCCGGGCTCCTGGGATGGTTCGATGGCCTGCCCACTGAGGCCCCAGGGGGGCTGGGCAGGGGGGGGGGGAGCAGGGAGGGAAGGCAAATGCAGCGTACCAACAGATATGAATCAGCCCAGTCACATTTCCGTGGTTCAAATGCCTTCAAGAGAGACACTGAACAGGAAGAAAAAATTCAAAAAGAAGATTAAAAAAAACTGTTCCTTAAGGTTTCGGGGCCTCGAGTGAGGCAGGGCTGGCACAGAGGCAGGCCTGGGCGAAGCCTTTGAGGCCAATATAAGGAGAAATTTTGAAACAATTAGTGGTGTACAAAAAGTGAACTTGCTTTGCAAATTCATGTAATCATTCATTTAGCCATTTGTTCATTGTCTAGGTAAGTATTTATGAAGCACCTTCTACATGCTAAGCAAGCATTTATTAAACACAACCAGGTGAGGGGTAGTGTGGCATAGTGGACAGTGAGTTGGACTCCTGGATTTAAGTCCTGCTTCTGCCCCAAGCTGGCTGTGTGTCCCTGAGGGAGTCATTGGCCTCATCAGTGCTATGGGCATCTCTAAGAGCCTCAGCTGCAGAGAGGGCACCTGCCTTGATAGAGGGAGTTTTCCTTATGGAGTTTCCTATGATTGTGAAATCACATGTCTGATACATGTGGGTACATATGTGTATGTATAAACGCATATAAACATACACATATACACACCACACATATACACACACCATGCACACACACACACTGATTAACAACCAATACACTGAGAAATCAAAGGCACAAGCATGAGCTCCATACAAGAAGCATGTGCCTAAAAAAGCTTTCCTTTTTTTTTTTTTTTCCTGTTCTTTTCAAATGTTAAAGTCTTTGGCTAAGTTTAAACCATTGAAAAATGGTACTTATGAGGGCAGGGACAATACATGCTATGAGATTCTACAGAATCTTGGAGTTAACAGGGCTTTAGAACAGGGGATGTCAGAACTGAGAGAGGCCTTAGAACAGGGGATGTCAGGTCTGGGAGGGGCCTTAGAACAGGGGATGTCAGGTCTGGGAGGGGCCTTAGAACAGGGAATGTCAGAATTGGGCATTCTACCTTTCTTTTAGTTTCCTCATCTCCCTGTACATTTAAAATCATGATTCTGAGGTGTCCCTGGGCTCCATCAGCCTGCCTGCCAAGGAGATCCAGAACTCAGAAATGTCCACTGCTCTTGTTGAGGAGGAAATGGAACCCCAGAGTGGGGCAGTGACTTGGCCAGGGCCTCCTGCCATTCCTGGGGTACCTGTGGGGGGGTGGGGTTGGAAGGGATGGGAGGATATTCAGGGAGGCAGCCACCTGCTACAGGTATGTAATTAGAGACAGATTGCCGACCTTTCCCTCAGTCGTCCGGCCCAGCTGCTCTTTCAGAACCAACCCACTCCTTGGCAAGCTTTCCAGTTTCTTTTTCAGCGTCTCACCCTCCACCTCCCTGTTCTCACAAGAAAACAAGGAGGAGACAACAATAGCCCTGATGCCTCCTGACCTGCCTCCAACCCTCCCACCCTCTCTGGGTCGGCTCCCTGTGTGAGGCCAGGCTTAGAGGCTTCAGCTGAGCCACGTAAACAGGCCGGAGGACGGTGATCTAGAACCCGAGCCTGGGACTCAGGGCCGGTCCTCTGAGGATTGTATTGCACCCTGGTCCAATGCAAGGCACAAGGATCACACTGATAGTACTGTCTCACCATCTATGGCTTTTTTCCTTCTGTAATCAAAAACAAAGGGCTTGCAGAGCAAGAAAGGCCTAGAGATCAGGGAGAGAATTCATCAGTGTCTGCTCTGGTCTAGTCACTGTTAGGCACAAGCCACAGAGGGGTCAGCTAGGTGGCCCAATGGATAGAGCGCTGTACCTGGAGTCAGGAAGACTCATCTTCATGAATTAAAATCTGGCCTCAGACACTAACGAGCTGAGTGTCCCTGGGCAAGTCACCTCATCCTGTTTGCCTCAGTTTCTCCATCTGTAAAATGAGTTGGAGAAGGAAACAGCAAACCATTCCAGTGTCTTTGCCAAGAAAACCCCCAGTGAGGTCACAGAGAATCTGACACAACTGAAAATGACTACAAAATCACATAGGGCTATGTTATAATTATCTAATTCAATCCCCTCATTTTACAAAGTAGGAAAATGGGTCTCAAGGAAAGAAAATGACTTACCCAGGGTCACACAGCTAGATAATCCTAGAGTCATAAATTCAGAGCTGGAAGAGAACTAGAGTTCAGTGAATCCATTTTACAGGTGAAGAAACTGAGGCTCAAAGAAATTAAGTCGCTTGCCCAATGTTACACAAATCCTAAGAGGCAGAATTGGGATGGACAAGTTCAATGAAAATTATCAATTGACGGACAAGCTCTTATTGAGTGCTTATTATGTTAGTAACAGTAGCTAGCATTATGGAGCACGTTAGGGTTTGCAAAGCACTCTACATGTTATCTCACGTTATTTTGTTATCTCCATACAACAAGCCTAGGTTGTACGTGCCATTATTATCTCTATTTTATAGATAAGGAAACTGAGGCAAACAGAGGTTAAGGGACTTGCCCAGGGTCACACAGCTAGGAAGCATCTGAGACTAGATTCAAGCCCAGGTCTCCCTAAAAACAAGTCAATCTCTGTTTATTGTACCAAAAACAAAGGTGGTCATTGGAGAGGACAATGAAAATGACCTTAGAAAACATGGTTTGTGAGGAAAATATGAGAGAGGCCCGGGGCTTGCAGAGTAGACAGAAGTCTCTTGATTATATATTATAAATATATTCTTTAAGAAGAAAATCAGGAGGTTCTAGATATGGTGAATATAAAAAAAAATTCCAAAATGAAATTGATTTTATTTCTCAGACAGGAAACAAGAAGTTACCTACATGGAGTCATTTCTAACCCAACTGTGAACTGTCAGATGGCTCACTTGTTTAGACCAAATAAGAAGAGAACATAAAGATATGGTGACCCACTGAGGCAGCTCTAGCCTGACCTAATTAAATGAGCTATTGATATAAGGAATAGATTAGAGAACAGACATTAACATGGACATTCAATCTGGGCTCAGGAAATTAGTATGTAAATCAAGCAGGCTCCTGGTTTCAGTCCTGACTCTGTCACTTGTTACCTGTGGTCAAGCCATCTCAGCTCTGTGATCTTTATTTCCTGATCAATAAAATAAGGGGTGGGGGTTGGGACTGTGTGACCATTAATTTCATTTACAACTTGAAATCTATGATCCTATGATTAAAACTCTTGATCCCTTTGTCTAGCAGAGTCAGGGCAATGATGCTTTAGAATGTAAGCTTATTTATGCAGTCTTCTAGAGGAGGGTGGTGGAAGAAAATGAGCAGTATCATCTAATAAAACAGTGAGAAGCCATGCATGGAAAACAAGTTTATAGACAGCTTGGCAAGAGAACCAATCCAGCCAGATCACTCTGAAGGCATTTAAGGATAAAACAGGGAGGAGGGAGGTCCATGAGCAGATGGAAAATGGGAAAGATTGGTAAAGATCATTCTCAGAAACTTCTTTGTTTCTGTTGACGATGGAGCGATCTAGAGGTGCTATTTGGTGAAGCAGAAGTGACACCGAAGAAAGCAAACATGGGAAGAGCAGCTGGACCAAACCAAGGACATCCAGAGGCCATCTCTTAAAGGATTCATTGAAAAAAAAAAGGTTCACTTTCATGATATCTGAAGAAGGAAACCAGATGGAAGAAACACAGTGGAAAATATTTGGGTGAAGATCAACGGAACTTCAGCTGTGCAGCTAGGAAGTCTAGTATCCTTGCCAAGAAACCCCCAAATGGAGTTATGAAGAGTGGGACATGACTGAAAAATGACTGAACAACAATGACAACAAACAATGACCACAGGCCAGATGGAAGTGATATTGTCACTGGAAAGAACAGACCGGCTAGATAGGAAGAAAAGGTAGAGACAGATCATGAGGCTGGCACAGGGTATGACATAGGAGTGATAGGAGACTTCAGTTATCCAGGCCCTCAGAAATTCCCTCTGACAAGAGTGGGACAGGTAATGCTTTCTCATTTTGACTTAATAATGATTTCATCCTTCAAAAGATGGAAGAACCAACAAGGGTGAATGTTTTTCTGTATCTGATTCTCTTGGAAATGAAGAACTGACTGACTGGGTGGGAACCTTGTGGGGAAGACATCTGTGTTGGAGACAGCACATTAAAAAATATTGCTATAATTTCTAAACCTGCCCTCCCCCCACCCCGTCCCAGACAGCCATCTCTCATGACAAGGATTAAGAAAGAAATAAAGGAAAGCGCTTCATCAAAATTAACCCAGCACATTGAGTTTGACAGTAAATGCAATGCTCTGCACCCATGGTCACCCATGCCTGCAATGGAAAGAGAAGTCCATTTTCTCATCTCTTATTTGGGACCATTAGATCATTTTAATTATATAACATTTGCCTATTAAAAAAATAAATCTTTCCACTCGCATTTCTGTAATTGTTGTGTATCACAGATACTATGGCCCTCACTGCCTAGAAGGCCAAGGAGTTAAAATTTCCCTGCACCCCCAGGCTTCTCCAGTGACGTTTGGGGGTTTGGTGTGTGTTTGGATTCTCTGCTAATGGCTCCAGAATTTACTGATTACATTCCTTCAATTGTAGGGGAAAGGTTCCTCCTTTACTGATAAATTACTTTTTCTACAGGAATATTTCCTCAAAATGTATGATCACAAATATATAAACTTATTCCGCCTGGTACCCTACCCTCCACATGGGAGTCATAATCTTTCTTCTGCACCTTTACCACTTCCATCTCTGGAGAGGGGAAAGTAATTAGGTTCATAGCTTAGTTTGGTTCCTATAGAGCACAGCATCAGTTTCAGGTCCAAAACTTCTCTTGGGTTTGAGTCTCAGACCTTTCCTGTGATCCTGCCTGGTTCCAAGGTTGCAATGGCTTGAACTCTGGGTCCCATGAGGATCCCCTTCATTACCTAAAACTGAGGACAAGACTATAAAGAACAGAAACAAATCTCTCTCTGTATTTCAATCCCCTACACTTAAACACCCTCAGAGTTGGGATAAAAGAGAGCTAACAGGGACGGAAAGTCCTTTCCCTCCCACCACTCTAGTTCATGGCATCCATGCTGTGAGTGAACATATATCAGTTCATATAGATTTTCCTTTGCTTATCTATTTTTTCAGGTAATTTGTTTTATTTATTTAATTTTCCCCCAATTACATATAAAAACATTTTTTAGCATTCTTTTAAAAATATTTTGAGTTCTAAATTTTTTCCTTCCTTCCCTGCCTTCACCCCTCCTCAAGACAGTAATTTTATATAGTTTATATGAGTGCATTCATGCAAAACACATTTTTCTATTAGCCACGTTGTGAAAGAGAACACAGACAAAAAATAACAAAAATAAATTGAAAAATAATATGTTTCAATCTTCATTCAGACTCCATCAGTTCCTTCTCTCAATATGGACAGCATTTTTCATCCTGAGTCCTGTGGAATCATCTTGGATCATTGTGTTGCTGAGAATAGCTAAGTCATCCATAGTTGGTCATCATACAATGCTGCTGTTACTGTGTACAATATTCCTCTGGTTCTGTTCATTTCACTTTGCATTCAGTTCATATAAGTTTTTCTGAAAGCATCCTGTTCATTATTTCTTATAACACAATATTATTAATCCCATACCACAACTTGTTCAGCCATTCCCCAGTTGATGGACATCTCCATGATTTTTAATTTTTTGCCACCACAAAAAGAGCTGCCATAAATATTTTTGTACACATAGATCCTTTTCTTTTTTCTTTTTAAAAAATTTCTTTGGGATACAGACCTAGTTATGGTATTGTTGGGTAAAAGGGTATGCACAGATAGATAGCCCTCTGGGTAAAGTTCCAAATTGTACTCCAGAATGGTTGGATCCATTCACAACTCCACCAATAGTTTATTAGTGTCCCAATTTTCCCACATCTCCAACATTTATCATTTTCCTTTTCTGTCACATTAGCCAATCTGATAGGGAGGAGGTGGTACCTCAGAGTTGTTTTAATTTGCATTTCTCTAATCAATAGTGGTTTAGAACATTTTTATACTGGTATAGATAACTTTGATTTCTTCCTCAGAAAAAATCCTTTGATCATTTATCAATTGGGGAATGACTTACATTCTTATAAATTTGACTCAGTTCTCTATATATTTGACAAATAAGGCCTTTATCAGAAACATTTGTTGTAAAATTCTCCCTTCCCTCCACTTTCTGCTTTCCTTCTAATTTTGGCTTCATTGGTTTTGTTTGTGCAAAAATCTTTTCAATTTAATGATTCAAAAGATCCACTTTACATCCTGTATTGTTTTCTACCTATCGTTTGATCACAAATTCTTCTCTTATCCATAGATCTCTTTATGTCTAAATCATGTACCCATTTTTATCTTGTTTTGGTATACAGTGTGAGATGTTGGTCTATTCCTAGTTTGAGCCAAACTGCTTTCCTGTGTTCTAGTTTCTTGTCACATAGTGAGTTCTTTTCCCAAAAGCTTGGATCTTTGGGTTTGTCAAATATCAAACACTAGATTAATATGAACATTTACTATGTTTATACCTATTAATTTATTCCACCAATTCACCTCTCTATCTCTTAGTCAATATCAAATAGTTTTGATGATTACCACTTTATTTTTTCTACATATTTTTTTTCTTCCTCAATTTCCTGGATATTTTTTACCTTTTGTTCTTTCAGATGAATTTTGCTGATTTTTTTCTAGCCCTATAAATTGTTTTTTGGTAGTTTGATTGGTACGGCATTGAATAAGTGAATTAATTTAGATAGAATTATCATTTTTATTATATTGATTTTCAGCCTACCTATGAGGAATTAACATTTTCCAATTGTTCAGATCTGACTTTATTTGTGTGAAAAGTGTTTTGTAATTGTGTCTGTATAATTCCTGGGATTGTCTTGGCAGATAAACTTCCAAGTATTTTATATTGTCTATAGTTAGTTTAAATGGAATTTCTTTTTTTATCCCTTGCTGCTGGACTTTGTTGGTAATATATAGAAATCCTGATGATTTCTGCGGGTTGTTTTTTTTTTTTTTTACATCCTGCAGCTTTGCTGATGTTGTTAAGTATTTCAAGTATTTAGTTTTAGTTGATTCTCATTTCTCTGTATTTTGTTTTACTTCTCTGTATTTTTGATATTTCACTCAGCACACAGGAAAAAAAAAAGTGAACTGGCTTAAGCACTCTACACTCTTTCAGTTGTCTTGAATAAATAAAAAAAATAGGGAAAGAGTTTTCTTGTTGTTGTGTTTTTAAATCCACCTTCAAGTGTAGAGACTGCTTGGGCAGTATTTTTGACTGCTGCCCAGAGGGCAGAACCAGGGGCAGTGAGTGGAAGATACAGAGACAGTCAGGCTTGATATCAAGCAAAGGCTGGATGCCTACTTGTCAGTTACTTTGGAAAGGGGCTTCTTTTTCAAGTGTGGGTTGGTGTAGATGGGCCCTGAAGTCCCCTGAATCTTGGAGAGTCTGCCATTTTGTCTCCAAGGACACCCAGGCTCTCGCTGGTAGAGGAGATGGAAGAACAAGTTTGTAGGATCCAGGGTTGGAAGGAAACTTCTAGAGATGGTTTAATCCAGCCCCTGTTTTTGCTTTACATTTTATATCGGTGTTCTTTTCTCCTTTCATGCCATTGCTCCTCTCACAATAAATGGTCCCCTTCTAACAGGGCAGTTAAGGAAAATGAGTCACTCCCCCTGGTCTTGGAATTCTCTCCCTCCTCATCCCTGCCTCCTGGTTTCCCTGGGTCAGGTAAAATGCCTTGCCCAGTCCCTCTTAATTCTAGAGCCTTCTCTCTGCTCATGATCTGTTCCAGCCCATAGCTAGTTTATGCCTAGTAGGACTGTGAGCTCCTTGAGGGCAGGGGCTATCATTTGCCCTTTATTGTATCCCCAGGGCTTAGCACAGTGTCTGGTTGATGGAATGTCGGAAGTGGCTTCCTGTAAGGCACTATGTTATTGAGATTTAATGCCCAGAGTAATAGCCTTTATCAGGGGCCAGAAGAGAGGAAGCTGAGGGGAGATCAGGAGGGGACAGGGGCTTGGTCTTGGGACATCGGGAGCTTTGGTAGTGGAGGAAAGAGGTTTTCGCCAATGGCTGTTGGACAGACTGGACTCATTGTGCTTTTCACTCCCCCAAAGTTACTGAGTCATGTTGTCAGTCTCAAGGATTACACATGTGTGATTACTATACACAGGTCTAGCCCGGAAAGGAACCTCAGAGTCTCTGGTCCAATGCCCTGCTTTTATAGACTAGGAAACTGAGGCCCTGGGAATGTAGATGACATGTCCAAGGTCACAGAGGTAGCAAGCATGATAGGCAGGATGTGAACCCAGGTCCCTCGTTTGAGGCAACCCTGCAAAGTGAGTGGGCAGTCTATTGAAGGTGGAGTCCACCCCCTGCCACTGGCCCTTAGGAAATCAGAGATGGTTTGAGATCACTAATGCAAACACCTGCAGAGGTTCCCTGTCAGCCATTCACACCTTTGAATAAATGACTTTAACAGGCAGTCTACTTAGAGCCTGTGTAGGCAGGGGATAAGGGAATTCTCCTTAATGGGAATAAGAATTTTGATCCAATAGGAAGAGAAGAGAGGGGTAAATTTACTTCTGGGGAGGAGAGGGCCAGGTAGGCAGCTGCTGTGGGGGACTGTGATGAACCAAGGGGGGCATGTTGTCTCTGGGCACCTGGTGAGAAGGGGTTTGGTAGAAGGAGGTAGGAGGGGGCAGCAGGAAGGGAAATGGGAAGCTGGCCATACACCACAGCCTCCTTTGCAATTTGTCTGGCCACAGAAAAGCACCAGAAAAGCTGCCTCCCATGCCCACTGTCTCTCTAGGAGCCAAGCGGGCTTGGGCTCCAGTGGGTCAGAGGCCAAGCCTCCCAGTGAATGGCCTCTTTCTCCCTAGAGAAGCTGCCTCCTCCAGAACTGTGGCTGAGACAGCCCCGGCCATATAATAAGGCAGCTCAGAGAAATCGTTCTCACGGTCAGCTGTGAGCCCTCACAGTTTAATTTGGCATAATTATAAGGTCCCATTTGCTTTGTTTCTGCAGGAAAGGTTGGAGGGAGAAGGAGGGGAGAGAGAGCAAGCCAGTAGAATGGCATTGTAGAAACTCTGCCGCATTTCAAGTGGGTGGGCTTGGTTTTCATCCAGACTCCATTAGACACAGCTCATGTCGTGGGGGAACAGGCAGCATGGTGCTGTAGAAAGTGCCCTGCTCTCTGGGGTCCAGCAAGACCTCAGTTGGAAGCTCACGCTCTCTCCAACTTACTAATCGTGTGACCTTGGTCAAGTCACTGGCCCTCACGGTGACTCAGTTTTCTCATCCATAAAATGGAGATGATAATACTTAAGCCCCCTCCCTTAGGGCTAGTATGAGACTCAAATGAGATAAGTCAGGAAAAAAAAATTTAGCAAATCTTATTGTGATTTAGAAATGTCAGTTGCTATTACTTGTTCTCTGTGTGTCCTGAGGCAAGTTATTAACCACATGAAGTTCATACTATTTGGAGCCAGAAAGTGCTTTGGATTACGTTGTGACCCCCTCAGCCCAGAGCGGGAAAGGAACTTGTCCAAGGTTATAGTAGAGGGGACTCTCTGCCCTGGAGTTGGGAGATGGGTTCAGATCCTTCCTGCCTCAGGTTTGTGTTACCTGTGTGAATGAAGGCGGGTGATTTACCTTGTATGGGCCTCAGGATCCTCATCTGTAAAATGGGAGCATTAGACTAAATGTCTGCCAAGGCCCTTCCAGCCTGAGATCCACAATCCTACTATAAGCAGTGGAGCTGGCTTTGTAAATCACATCCCTTGACTCTAAATCTAGGGTACTTTCCAAGACAATGTCGGGGTTCTCTAGGTGACAGTTTCCTAATTTATAAAATCACGGGATTCTAGATCTAGAATAAGAAGGAACCTCAGAGGTATGTGACAGATGGGGAGACTGAGGCCCAAACAATGTAAGTGACTTGCCTCAAGTCACACAGGTCGTAAGAGAGATTCCAGCTCTTGGTCCCTCGGTTCCAAGTTCTGCCCCCTTGACATCTCATCTGCTGGGACTGGATGAGTCAGAAAAGCTGCATTCCATCCTGATCCCCATGCCTATTAGTCGCATGACCCTTAAGGCAAATCTCTGGGCCTTGACTTCCTCCTCCACAAAATGGGAGCATTGCATTAGGTTATCTGGAGGCATGCTTCGAGCTCTGAAGCCTTTGATCTCCTCACAGAGACTCCACAATGATCTGGCGTAAAGGGCAGGGAGTATTTTTACCTTTCTTGGGATCCATCCCCGGCTCTAAGAAGAGGGTCTACACAATGCTGATTAATTGATTGGGTTTGGATTCCCTCAGTTTCCGTGTGTGTGTGTGTGTGTGTGTGTGTGTGTGTGTGTGTGTGTGTGTGAGAGAGAGAGAGAGAGACAGAGACAGAGACAGAGAGACAGAGAGACAGACAGAGAGACAGAGACAGAGGGAGAGACAGAGAGAGAGAGAGACAGAGACAGAGGGAGAGAGAGAGACAGAGAGAGTGAGAGAGACAGAGAGAGAGACAGACAGAGAGACAGAGACAGAGGGAGAGACAGAGACAGAGAGACAGAGACAGAGGGAGAGAGACAGAGAGAGAGACAGAGAGACAGAGAGAGAGAGACAGACAGAGAGACAGACAGAGAGACA
>NW_027185850.1:19830573-19861727 GCF_028583685.1 Petaurus breviceps papuanus
AGAGACAGAGACAGAGGGAGAGACAGAGAGAGAGAGAGAGACAGAGACAGAGACAGAGAGACAGACAGAGAGACAGAGACAGAGGGAGAGACAGAGACAGAGAGAGAGAGAGAGAGAGAGAGATTTACTGTCCCCTCCAGAGTCACACTGTGGCCCACACAGACTCTATTAGCTTTTATTTCAGTCTTTGGATTTTTCTGGTACATTCACCTATCCCGGTGAAAGATGACTGAGTGGGTGGGGGCCATGAGAACTGGAACAAGTAAAGGAACCAACAGACACCTGTGTTCTGAGGTCTGAAGCCAGACCCCATTGAGCCCTTTGCCAAGAACCATGACCCACTTGAGGGTTGTGAGGAAGCCCTGAGATGCTTTCCAGCACCCCCTCTGTCCAGCCTGCATCCCCAATTCTCCTTATCCCTCCCTCCTTGTGTCTCCACATCTTCGTCTCTCCCAGTCCCCATTTCTCTGCACCCCCATATCCCATATCTGAAGCATAGACCCTAGCCCTAGCCCCACTCCTATGAGCTGGGACCAAAGGTACCACTTCCTGCAGTGGGGCGTGGGGGAATGGGAATCTGCCAATTTTCCAAGTGTGGGCCCCATCCCTGTGGAGTTCTGTGGCTGTGCTTTAGGGTGGGAAGGGCTGGGCTGGGAAAAGGCCCTGGGGCCAGGAAGTAATATTTACCCAAGTGAAGGAAAAGGCTGTTTCCTCCTCCTCCCCTCCCTCCATAGTCCCTTTCCTCTCCCCTAATTGTCCACCTTCCCCCAGCCCCCACTCCTCATCAGGAAAACCAACCTATTCTCAGTCCTTGTGCCTGAGTCTGGAGGGCTGGCCAGTTCCACTTGGTTTAGACCTTCAATTTAATGATCTTAGTCAAAATAAACACATTTCTTCAGTCTTAAGGGTGTCATTAATATAATTATTGGTGGAGGTGAAGGTGGGTGAAGGCCCAGGGCTGGCCAGCATCAGGCACCGAGATGACATTAAAACACCCAAGCTGCATTGGCTGCCTTGAGGTCATACAATTCCTAACCTTTGAACATGAATGCAGTAGGAAAATTCAATGTTAGAGTTTCCCCAATAACTCAGATACACGGAAATTCCCAATCACAAGATCCCCTAATACAAGAATCTCAGAATCACAAAACTGTACAGTCTCAGGAGTGGAGAACCCTGGAGTCTTAGAAGCAATTATCATGGAACCCCAGAATTTCATGATCCCACAGATTCCATCTCAAAGCTGAAAGGAGCCCTGGAGGACATCTCAGCTAAACCACTTAGGAATTCCCTCAGTGAGATCCCCGCAGTCACACAGCCTTTTCTGGGATGCTTTTAATGACAGAGGGCTCACCATCACCTGGGGCATCTCAGACTTGGGGCATTTTGTCCTGATTTAGGAAGAAAGCACAATGACATTTTATGGCAGATGTGGAAGTCTACTTGGAGTAGGAGTCAGGGATAGGAAAAAGCAAAAATGTGAGTGATCACCCTTATTTAATCAATCTGATTAGTCCATAGGAGCAGAAACAGACAAATATTGCAGAAAGTTTTAATAATTTGAATATAGAGGAAATGCCTTTGGACTTCTAATCAGGAAAGATGGTGGTTTAATTCCTTTCTCTGGTGCCTACTAGCTGGGGAACCCTAGATACCTCTCAGAGGGTTGCACTCTAAGTCAGGGGTTCTTAATCTAGGGTCTGCAAAGATAGCTATTTCAACATAATTAATTTCATTTGTAGTCCATTTGGAAACATTCCCATGAGAAGGGGTCCATGGAACCAAAAACCATTAAGAATCCCTGGTAATTATAGTGTGTTAGGGTAGAAGCTATTATTATCCCCATTTTTCAGGTGAGGAAACTGAGACCAATAGTTTCAGTGTCTTTCTGAGGGGTCACACAGATAGCAAATATCTGAGACAGTGTCTGAACTTGAATCTTTCTGACTCCAGGTCTGGCACTCCATCAGCGATGAGTCCTAATTATTCCGGGCATCAGTTTCCACTCTGGTAAATATTTCACATAATAAATCACAAATAAAAATTTCACAGGATGGTGAAATCACACGGCCTCTGAGGTCCTTCTTGCTTCAGGTGTGACCTTGGGGGCCTTGCTGCTCTGAAAAGCCTGTATCCTTCTCTTTGGAGAGCCCCAAAGCTCCCTCCTCTCCTCCCTGCCTTCTTGAATTCGAGGCTTCATCCTGGCCTGACTTTAATCACCACCACCTTGGAGAGTCTCTCAAATGAGAATCTTTTTTTGGGTTTAACGAGGTGCTTAATGACTAACCCTTGCTCTCTACAGAATCGATAGGATTTTCATAAATATCAATTGTTTTCCACACTTTCCAAAAGTGTCAGAAAAACAAACCGAGAAATGCATCAGAAACTCCCATGTTAAATAAGGAAGGAGCCAGGACTGGGGAAGGTCCAGGCACAGATTGTAGACAGCAGTCTGGGGGCTGCACAGGAGGGCTGGTACATTTACACTCTTCTCCCAGGATGTCAACAGGGTTTATTTCCTTCAACTTCTGGGACACTTCAGGGCAAATTTTCCTGGAGCCGAGGTGAAAGCTGTAATTCTTCTCTTTGTCACATCCCCTGACCTCCCCACCCTGACTTATTATTATTATTTTTGTCTGTTTGCTTGGGCTTCTGCCTTTCCAAGGAGTTGTAGGTTCAGAGGAAGGGATGGGAACCCAGAGGATGTGAACTCCCATATCCCGGAAAAAGAGAGAGAGGTCAACCTGCTGGACGTTGGACTGCACTGCTTCCCAAGCTGATAAAAGCTCCCTGAAAATGGGAAAAATATAAGGATAGAGGAGACATTTTGGGGCCGCCCAATCTCTAGCACCTTTAGGAAAATGACTGAAATAAGTTAATGTAACAGCTTGGAAAGATTTCCCACTGTCTGACCGATTCCAGACTTCTAAGAAATCAGTCACTCATGGGGGTAGGGGTGGTGTCATGCAAAGAAAGAACAGTGGGTCTAGGGTCTGAGGACCTGTGTTCAAATCCCAACTCTGACATTTACTGCCTGTGGACCTTTGAGAAAATCACAAACTCTCTGGGCCCCAGTTTCTTCAACTGTAAAAAGAGGTATCTAAAATCCCTTTCAGCTGCTGCAGGGTCTACAATCCTTTGATTATTGCTACCCACAATGCAGTCTTGGTTCATATCTGTAACATGGAAATCAATACATTTGACTATTTTGTATGGCTACCTGGTTCTGGTACCACTACCATGGCCTAACCATTTCCCATAGTTCCAATAGGGCCTTCAGGCTCTGCCATATCAAGGTGGGCTGGAGGAACAAGAGGAAATTTAGTCAGGTGAAGACAAGAAAAGTTTAGGGGGTGGGGCATGAAGCTGTCAGGGAGAAGAGAGATTGGGCCTATCTAGGATTAGCCCTGGGGAGAGGGGGAGGGGGAGCTATAAAGAGTCCAATTTAGGCTTTGTGATTAAGAAAAACTTCCTAATAATTAGAGCTGTCCCCAAACGAATCCTGAGACTGTCTCAGCAGGTGGAGGCTCCCCGGCCCTGCAGGTCTTTGAGCAGGGGCTGGATTCCCTCAGTAGGGAATGTTGTAAAATGGACCCATGCTCAGACCAGAGGCCCCTCAAGTCCCTTCTGCAATTCAGAGATCCTGGGATTCCACACAGGAGCATTTAGAAAAGTAGTTTTGACCTTTTGCACACATAGTCTGTGTGTGTGTATGTGTATGTGTGTGTGTGTGTGTGTGTGTGTGTGTGTGTGTGTGTGTATTCTTAACCTCTTTGTCTTTGTGAAATCCTGGTGGAAAGAACACAGCACCTGGAGTCAGAAAATCTGGTTTCCAGCCCCAGATCTGCCATTAACTGACTTCGTATGTGACCTTGAAAAAAAATAAAACAATAGCCCAGACTGCATCCTTCCAGCATCTGTGGGATGCTGGATGTTGCCAGTATGGGTATTCTAGGGGAAGGGGACGAAAGTCCTGTCTGTGATGCTGAGCTTCCCAAACCATAAAATAGGCTGGTCCCTAGATAAATAGTCACAGATATTTCTATAATGCTTGAAGGTTTTTGAAGGATTTTGCAAACATTACCTCACATGATGACCTGTGAAGTAAGCACTATTGTCCCTATTTTTATAGTTTACGGGAATCTGTTTTAGATATTGAGCTAGAAAGAACTTTAGGGTTCATCTGGTCCAATCCGTTCATTTTACAGATCAGGAAACTGAGGCTGAGAAAGGTTGAATGACTTGCCCAGGGTCTTCTGGACTTTAGGTGCACTAAAGCCAAACACGTCTTTCCTGGGTCCCTTCTCAGTCTTTCCATCCAGACCTGAAGGGAAGCTTCAGGGGACGCGAACCCAAGAAAGGAGAAGGCTTGGGGTCACCCCCTCCCCCGCTGGCTACATATGGCCTCCAGCTGAGAACCCCTTTATGAGCCTCAGTCTCCTCTGATGTGAAATGGAGATAATAAACGCTGCCCATTTGTGAGGCTCCAAAAGCACGAGCAGAAGAGCGTGTTGTAGTTATAATGGTCAGAGGGAGGGGGCTGGACCTGTGACGTCATTGGTGAGAGGAGGAGGTCCCCCCCCCAGAAAGCCCCCCTCTCGATGCACATCTGCTCTACACCTGCACATCTCGGAGCTGCTTAGAGCACGTAAGGTCCACGGACTCTCCGGGATGCGTCAGAGGAGGCTCCTGAGCCCAGGTCCTGCTGGCTTCCGGGACGGTTCCAAGACACCTCTGTTCCTGTGGCCCTTCTTGGGCTCTCTATTCTATTCAGTCAAAAACTGCCTCCTTGTCCCGTCCAACCATTGGTCCTCGGTTTTCCCTCTGGAAGCCCATTAAACCGTCTTTTCCCTCTTCCTTATGATGGCAGCAAGCCACCTCCCCTCTCCCCCCCCCCCCCCCCCCTTCCCCCCCCCCCTGTCCCCCTCCCCTCTCCCCTCTCCCTCTCCCCCTGCATCTCCATCCCTGACACCCACAGTCGTCTCTTTGGACCCAAATCCCCGCTCCTTCAACGTGTAGAGTCAGAACACAAGATGTGGGTGTGTATGAATGGTCTGGTTTGACTTGGCACATGGAGACGTCCTTCAGGGCTCTGAGATCTGTCAGCGTAGGCCCTTCATCCATCACCATCTTCTCTTCTAGGGAACACGAGAGACAAGACAAGGCAGAAGAAGGTAGATCACGGGGGCCTTGAATCACAGGATGAAGCACTGGGCTTTATCAGTCGGCAGTGGGCAGCAGGAGAGTGGTGTGATCAGCTCATCTGGTCTCTCCTTTTACACCGGAGGACTGTGATTGAGGCGCAGTGAGAATTAGTGAGTTTAAGCTGGGATCAGCACAATTCTTCTTCCCTTAATAATCAATAAGCTTTTATAAGACACCTCATCTTCCTGAGTTCAAATCTGGCCTCAGATACTTCCTAGCCGTGTGACCCTGGGCAAGTCACTTAAGCCTGTTAGCTTTAGTTTCCTCATCTGTAAAATGAGGTGGAGAAGGAAATGGCGAACGCCTCCATCACCTTTGCCAAGAAAATCCCAAAGGGGATCATGAGGATTCCAACATGACTGAAATAACTGAACGACAACTGTGTATCTGAAAAACGGGCTAGGCAACAGAGACACAAAGAGAAATGAGAAGCAATGCCTGCCCTCAAGGGACTTATACTCTATTAGAGGACACAGTAGGCATCTACATATCTATATCTAGACACACCTGTATATATACACATATGTGTATATACACACACACATATATATATATATATACATAGATATATGTAAGTGGATAAAGAATACATAAACACAAAATTATTGTTATTATTATTATTTGGGGGGGGCTCAGAAAAAGCTTCACGCAGAAGGTAACATTGGAGCTGAGCTTTGGAGGCCTCAAATACTCAACATGTCCCAAACACCTCCCATGCCGCCCTTGTCCCTTCTCCAGGCTGCCCTGTTTGGACTGAGGGTGCCACCGTCCTTCCAGTCCCCACACTGTCACCGCAGGGTCCTCCTCCCCCTCAGTCCTCCATACCAAATCTCTCGCCAATTCAATTTCTCAAAACCATCTTGTCTCTCCACCAACTCAGCTCCTTCCCTGGTTGAGTCTCTCACCACCTCTCACTCCGGACTGTTGCAATAGCTTTCTGGTTAGTCTCCCTATGTCTCCACACAGTTACCAAAACAATATTCCATAGACAAGAGGAGTCTGATCATGTCTCTCCCCAGCTCAAAAATCTTTTGTGGCTTTCTTTTGCTTCTAGGATAAAATATAGACTGTTTAGCCTGGCATTTCAAGTCTTTCACAATCTGGCTCCAACCCACCTTTCCAGCCTTATTTCCTAATTCTTCCCTTCAGGCACTCTGTGTTCCAGCCAAACTAAATGACCATATATTCTAAAACCACCTAATTCCATCTCCCACCACTGGGCCTTTGTAGAAACTCTCTCCCATGCCTGGGATTCCCTCCTTTCTCAAATCGTAGCATCCCTGCCTTGTTTCGAGGCTCAGCTTGGTGCTGCCTTTCCTCATTTCCTCTCTTTCCCCAGTTATCCGTGCTCTCTTTCCACTCTCCCATGGTTTTGTGTTTACTTATCGCTATTCATGCCTTTTTTTTTCCTCCAGCAGAATGAGAACTCTTTGAGGCCCAGGACAATTTTTGTGGCTCTCTCTGCATTTCCAGGCCCTAGAAAAGGGTTTCTTTCTACAGAGAGCACTTAATTAATGCTGAATTGAATTGGATTAAAGGATTCATAGGATTTGGGTGAAGGCCAGAAAACTGAGACGTTAAGCTTGACTCTCCTAGTAATTTGCTGTGACTAAGAAACATTTCTCAGAGTTGTCCTTTCCCTCTCTACTTACTGTCTTTAAGGCTGAGTCCTGCATCAGGTGGAAAGGAGATATAAGGAGAAATAAGGGAGGGTCCCTGCCTTCAAGGGACTTGATAGCTCTGCACAAGGAAATACAACTATGCCATCCTCTCATTCAAAAATGTATAAGAAGTAGCCGTATGGTGCCATGAATTCAGATGAGAGAGAAATTGATGCTGACGGGAGGAGTCAGCCAACCAGAGATCTTCAGAGCCAGAAGGAACCTTCCGGGGTCAGCTGATCTAACCCATAATTAACCCAAACTTGGATTCTGTTTATATATCCTAGACAAGCAAGCAGCCATCTAAGCTTCTCCAGAAGAAGCCCAGTGATAATAAATAAAATATATAATAATATTTCATATCCTCTTGCTGTGTGCTGGGCTCTATGCTAAGCGCTGTACAATTTCTATCCCATTTGTTCCCACCACAATGGTGGGAGGGAGATGATCTTACTCTTCCCATTTTATGGATGGGGAAACCAAGACAAATAGAGGCTGAGTGACCTGTCCAGTAACTGAGGCCAGACTTGAACTCAGGTCTTTTGACTCTAGGGCCACCGTGGCATCACCCAGCCTCCCTGGCTTCCTCCTTCCCAAGGCAGCTAACTCCATTTCTCAATGACGCTAATTGTTAGGAAACTTTTCCTTATATTGGGCAGAAATTAAGGCCCTGTAACTTTTGCCAGTTGGTCATTGTTTCACATTCTAGTGCTGAGTAGAACAAATCTAATCCCTTTTCCATAAGCTGAGGCTTAAAATATTTGAAGACAGTAATCATCTGCCCCCTGAGTCTTTACTTCTCCAGGATAAACATTCCTTGCTCTTTTGGTCAACCCTCGTATGACTGGGTTTGGACTCTTTTCATCATCTTGGATGCCCTTCTGTGGATACACTCCAGGTAGGTCATCTCCCTCTAAAATGTGGTGCCTAGACCTAGGCCCAGAATCCCAGATGGGGTCTGACCAAAGCAGGATCCAGAGCTGCTCCCCCTTCCCTTGGTCTGACCAAGAGGCCTCTCCCAGGACAGCAAACATTGCCTTTGACTCTTGGCCATCGTGTTGAGCTTTGGCCTCCTTACAGATTGAGTGGCTGATTAAAATATCCTTTTTGTATGAACTCCTCTCTGGCCATGTCACCCACTTGAAGTGTGGTTTAGTGGGAGACGGGCTGGATTTGGAGTCAGAACCCCTGGCCAGGCATCCTGGCTCTGCCACTTACTAATTGTATGACCTTGGGCAAGTCACAGCCTCCACATGCCTAAAATGAGGGGATGAACCAGGTGGTCTCAGAAGTCCAATTTCAACGCTATTATCTTATATGTTGAATTGGATAGTTTAAGACTATATACATATATGTATATATAATGAAAGAATAGAATACTATAATACTACGATCCTATACATTGAATTGAATACTTATAAGACTATATTTAACACTATGGCATAGTATAGAATACTATAATACTATACATTGAATTGAATACTGTAAGACTATATAGAATACTATAGTGTAGAATGCTATAATACCATACATTGAAATGAATTCTCTAGCTCCCTATAATACTACATCATAGAACAGTATCTAATACTATAATACAATATATAACTACAGTATAGCAGATAATTCTATAATATTATACATTGAATCAAATACTGTAACACTATATATACACCATAAAACTATACATTGAGTTAAAATTAAATCTGGACTTTGACACTTAATAGTCATGTGACTGGAGATAGTGTTTGGGGCAGGGATGTGCTGGGGCATGGCCACAAATCTAGCCTCAGGAAGCAGAGAGAAGTCATCCATAAGTCATCCATCTTGCAGGTAACCCCATTTGCCTTGAGACTTTCTGACAACAGGAGGCCACTGTGTATATCAGGACCCATCAGACAATGACTCAAGGCTTATCAAAGACAACTGATTGACCCACCATGGGAGAAGTCAAAGAGAAATATATTCATTCACTGTCACCCTTGCCCTCCCCCAGCCCAGCCCAGCACAGCCCAGAATAGCCCAGCCCAGCCCAGCTCAGCCCAGCCCAGCCCAGCACAGCCCAGCCCAGCCCAGAAGAGCACAGAACAGCCCAGCACAGCCCAGTACAGGCACAGCCCAGCCCAGCCTAGCCCAGCCCAGCACAGCCCAGAACAGCACAGCACAGCATAACCCAGCACATAGCAGTTTGCAGTGAGAGCCACAGGGGTCCCTACAAGAAGAAAAGTGGACTGAGCTTCATGCTTCTGGGAATAGGGAACTGGTCAGGTCAACAAGTCAACACACATCTATCAAGTGTCTATTATATGTTAGACACTGTGGTGACCAAAAGCAGAGGCTGGGGCCCCTGGGAGAGTGTGGGATAACCTCAGAAGGACAGTGGGTTAGCCCTAAATTGTGATGGGGGAGGGGGGCGGTGTATCATCAAACAATCAGGGGCAGGGAAAGTTGGATTATATCCCTCGCTCTGGATAGTTAATCTAGGGTTTGGTTGCTGTAGCTCCTTACTAGCCATTAGAGCCCAATACTTCCCTAATTCACCCCTTCTCAGTTGTGCAAATACTTAACCTTCCCTTTCTGAGCTTGGTGCCAGCCCATCTAGGCACTTCTAAGCTCTCCCAGATCAGAGCAGGTGTGGCTGGGAAAGTCCGCCCCCCCCCCCCCCCCCCCAAGCATTCCCACCAGGAACACATCCACCCATCCACCTCTATCTATAAAGACATACATATCCATATATGTGCATGTCTCTCTGTCTCTCTCTCTTTCCTACCCACCTACCTACAAACCCATCTATCTATCATCTAGATATGATAGATAGATAGAGGCATCTATATCTATCTATATTACATATGTGTGTGTAGATATAGACATAGAACCTATGTATCTCCCTCCCCCTCTGTTTCACCTTCTCTCTTTCCTTCTTCCTTTTTCTTCCTCTTTTTTTTTTCTTTTTGGAGGGGAAAGGCAGGGCAATTGGGGTTAAGTGACTTGCCCAAGGTCACATGGCTAGTAAGTGTTCAGTGTCTGAGGTCAGATTTGAACTCAGGTCCTCCTGACTCCAGGGCCAGTGCTTTGTTCACTTTGCCACCTAGCCGCCCCTCTATACTTTTTTCTACACAGAGTGGCCTCCAATCTTTTTGACCACTTGTCTCTCTCAGTATTTATGCTGCTTTTTCAGTGGTCCACAGACCGTGAGACATCTTTGTGTCTTGTCAGTAACAAGGGACTGCTGCCTAGGCACAAAAGGCAAGCTTGTCTCCCTTTTAGAAGAAAAGATCCAAGTAAAGAGGTTACCCATAAAGAGGGTTAGGGTTGCTCTGGAGACCCCAAAATACCAACATGCTGGGTCCTGCTGAATGAATTCGACTCAAGTCTTCTCAGCCAAAGAAAAGTTTATTAAAAGTTCGCTTGTATTGGACACAGAGTAAGTCTGTGCTACGCCATTCTATGGTGCTTTCACACACGGAGGGATATGGGATCTTATATACAGAAGGTTGTGGGAGGAATCTAGGGGTGGTCTAGAGGAGGAGTTTGGGGAGGGTCTTTAGGAGTCATATAAGGTTAATGAGTGATTAAGGGTGGGAAGTTGCTGGAGGCTACCTGGAGAACACAGACAATGGTGGGCTAGGCCAGTTCAAGGGTGGGTTGATATTTTGACAGGCTCAAGGGTGAGAAGTCTAGTAACAGAGGTTTGGGCCCAGCCACAATGTAAGGCTTATGGCCTCATGCAAATGCCTCATCAAATGGGACCATTTAATCAGAGTCCAAGGTGCGTTCCCAGATCCTGTACCTCATCACAAGGCTGGAAGGATACCTCTTGTGTTTGGGGTGCTCAAGAGGAATGGAGTTCTCCTTTCAAGAATGGAAGATGTGTTTCAAGGAGGAAAAGAAAAAAAAATAAAAGGATCTGAAGAGGCAGAGGGGAAACTATCTCTGTGTCTGAAGGCTGGTGATTGACAGAATGGGACAAAGAGAAGGAAGAGAAGGAAGTTAGTGAACATTTGGAGCTAAGTAATAAATAAGTGTGAGACTGTAGAAAGGTGGAAGATGAACCATTTTAGGAGAAAGAAGTTTCTTTTGCATTGAAGAATAATGATGAGAGTCCATAGATGCCATTGAGAGGGAGAGAAAATGAATCCCATGAGAGTCTTTGGAAGACTTCCCTTTTTCCAGAAATCTCCAATGGCTCCCTATTACTTCCAGAATCAAATATAAAACCCTCTGTTTGGTTTTTAAAGCCCATCACAATCTCGTCCCTTCCCATCCTTCCAGTCTTCTTAAAACTTATTCAGCTCTAAAACATGCTGCATGAATTCT
The DNA here is from genome assembly GCF_028583685.1 of Petaurus breviceps papuanus. Lineage (NCBI taxonomy): Eukaryota > Metazoa > Chordata > Mammalia > Diprotodontia > Petauridae > Petaurus > Petaurus breviceps. The sequence continues at coordinate 19,841,754 of NW_027185850.1, forward strand.
GCAATATGGTGACTCTGACCTTGCTTTTCATAAAACTCAACACTGTCTCTCTCAGCTCTCTGCCTTTGTCCTGGTTCTCCCCTATGCTTGGAATTCCCTCTTTCTCACTTCTGCCTCCTGGCTTCCCTGGCTCCCTTCAAGACCAAGTTCAAATCTCACCACTTCAAGGAACCCTTCCTGGGCATCCCCAATGCTAATTCCTTCCTGTCAGCTACCTTCCATTTGTGCCCTATATATCTGGTATGGAGGTGGTTGTTAACATGTTGTCTTCCCCATTCAACTGTGAAGTCCTTGAAGACTTGGCCTTTCTTTGTCTTCCTAGGGCTTAGTTCAGTGACTAGCATGTATTAAGCATTTAATGAGTGCTTGTTGGCTTGACTTAACTTGGTTGGTTACACCCTTTGCTATGAGAAAGAATCCAGACAGCATTGCTAAGGATCAGGGAGTACTAACCCTTGAGAGCATGATTAAAAATAAAACAGAATCCCTCTTATCAATTAAAAGTAGGGGCTTCAGAAGAGAGAGGCAAATTTAGGGAGTGAGCAGTTAAGAAGATGCCGCTCACTACTTCAACTCAACTCTACAGTGGTCAGCTCCATGTGATGAAGGAATAGAGAAGCAGGTCTTTCAGCCATTTCTTCCACCTTTTATAGGATGAAATTATCATTAAGGCAAGTTAATACAGAAGCAAGGCATGTTTCATAGTTAATAATGGGATTTAGATTTCTGAAGAATCTAAAATTCTTGGCAATGGGTCTAACAAAGACCAGTGAGATATATTGCCTAGAGTGTTATAAGTCTAATCAAGAGGATTCTAAATGGAAAAAAAAGGTTACAAGGAAACAAACTATCTGTATCCACCAGGCTAGATACCATAGCAAAGAACTGTTTTGGTTCTTGGTCTTCTTCTGATGAGTTCATTATTAAGCTGAGGGGAGATATGGTGAAAAGAATGAAGTGGAAAAGTGAAGCAATTTTATGGTGGGGATATACTCTGGATGGCTGGGACAGGTGGAAGAAACAGACGAGTTTGGAAGCAGATAATAATCTTGGCTAGGAAGCAGAATACAGTGTGTTTGGGAGGACTTTGCTTATCCATACATTTGATTTTAGGATATAGAGAGAGTGGATATATAGATCTGGTGATAATTTAGTCCAGAACCTTGATTTTGTAGATGAAGAGCTTGAGTCCTAGGGAGTTAGGTGACTTGGTAGCAGAATGAGGACTCTAACCTACGTACTCTGGCTCCAAAACCAGAGTTCCTTTTACTGTATCAAGTCTATTGTGTCGTCAGTGCCCTTTGGAATTTTCATGAGGGGAAGGAATAGAGTAGTGGGTCCTTTAGTTATTTTCTTCACCTTTTGTAGGGGGAAATCATCATTAAGTCAAATTAATACAAAACCATGATTTATTTCAGAAGGAAAAGTTGTGTGTATGTGTGCTAAAATGTGGAATGAACTAGTGTTGGTGAGAAATACCCAGTACATTGGGCGATTTTTAGGTATATTTGTGAAAGGAGGTATTTTAAAGAATGACCAAATTGCTACTCAAATTATTGATAAACAATGATAGAGAGAAAGCAGAATTATTCAACACTTATTTGCTTCTCTTTTCTCTGGCAAAAAAAGGATGATCTGTGTACTAGGAAAGATAAAAGAAACAACGGTTGGTAAGGTTTTGAAATGGGAGGTCAGTAAAGAAAATGCTCAGTCCTTGTGTTATGGGAATGGGAATCTAAGATCTTCCCTGCTCCTTGGCCCTTTGATAGGGTTAGGTGACTCTGAGAACCTTCCTTGATTTGAAAATATACTCTGCCTCCTAACAGACTGAATGTGGTCACATGGAGCCTGTGGCAGGAGGCTTGTTTTTCAGGAACACCCACACCTTGATGCTTTGTGATTGGGCTGTGGGTCAAGAGGGTTGTGACATTCTCTGAGCCAGGAGATATATACCTGATATATACATATATATATATATACACATATACATACATATATACATATACATATACACATATACACACATATACATCCTGATGTGAGGTTTTCCTTTGGGGTTCACTTTGAGAAGAGTTTGTGATTTAACCAGATGAGACTCTGCACAGTCGTTGAGCCCCCCAGCTTTGAAAACCCAGATGTTGATGCTTCCCTCTCTGGTAACTGACTACATATGGATGTAATGGTCAGACAGCTGGAAGCCCATCTGCTGATCTGTTTCTCTGTCTGTATTTTTGTCTGCTTGTAACTTGTTTGTATTCTCTGAAGTTCGGGGTGCTGACCTTTTTTCCCTGACCTAGGTAAATGACATATGTTTGATTAAAGTAAGATGGTTAACCCATTTTGAGTTGCTTTCCTTTAGAAAAGCAGATCTAAGAACCTGTGTTGGCAGCTGCCCTGGGGATGCCAGGGTGCTTGCTGCTACACCTTGATGAGTTCAATCCACTTGACCTGGACAAGCTGTACCCCAGGGCATGGAAAGATGGCAGATGGGATAGGCGACACATGGTCGGTGATCTTGGATCCATTGCACTGAACAGCCTGGACAGCAAAGAGAGAGAAAGTCCCATTTCTGGAACTGAAGACCTTCAATTCCCATCCTAATTTGGCTGTTTGACTCCTTGTGTGACCATGGGCAGGTTGCTTCACTTTGGTGGCTCCATTTCCCAACTGGAGGGTCTCTAAGGTTCTCCTTCCAGTTCTAACTCTATAATCCTCTCAGGAGGGAGGGACAAATTTATTCAGATTTTTAAAAAACAAAAGAGAATGAGGGTGGGGAATATAACTTTGTCTTCTTGTAAAATCAGATTAGGTTTTAGTTAACGGGATGGCTTATGAGTCTTTAACAAAAAAAATAATGATGGAAAACATTGGATGACACATGATGTGATGATGCAATTCAGTTCTAAAAGTAATAAAGGCCCCCCAGGTTTAAGGCACTCTTCTAGGAAGTAAGGATAAACAGAGAAAAATGAAAAACTATGCTTGTCTCCAAGGGGCTTATGTGCTTTGGATAATTCGAAATTATCAGAATGAAATTCACAAAAATGAATCGGTTGATGATAACTGACGATGAGGAGAAGGAATCGCTGCTCGACCCCCACTTTCTTTGTTTGTTTGTTTTTCTTTCAAAGGGAACCATCCTCAGACTGGAGAATTTTTGATTATAGTCTTTTGTATTCATGTTAGCCATTATTATTACTAAGGTTATTACTATTAAAAGACAGAATAAAGATCACTAATAAAGTGCTCAAATACATTTTTCTCTTCTGTGTACTTTGTTTTTTTAAATAAACAAAAGATTATGTGTACCCCCTCTCTGATCTTCAAATTCTTGTGCCAGACTTGGAGATATTTATAGTTTTCTTCTGGCAATATTTTTTGTGCCCATGTGAGTCACCAGAACTGGGTAGTATTTCCTTTGATTAACTGGCAGCTGCCCTGTTATTACTTGCATACATATTTCAGGAAGATAATTGATCTCTCTATTACTATCAGGTTGACAAATTGTCTCTATACATCTCAATTGGGAATTACCAGTTTCTATTTCTTCCCCTGACACTTCCTGTTCAAGGTAGGATTTATATAGTTCTTTAACATTTTCAAAGAACTTTACAAATATTATCTCACTGATCTTCACAATAACTCTGGGGACATAAAGGCTACTGTCACCTCCATTTAACAGACGAGGATATCTAGACAGACAGAGGTTAAGTGACTTTCCCAGGATCACACAACTAGTGTCTGAGGCTGAATTTGAATTCAGGTCTTCCTGACTCCGGGTCTAGCACTCTATCCACACTACATACTTGGTCATTCCTCAGAGGAAAAGCAATTGGTTCTTCCTCAGGGCATTCTGCTTGGTCCTCTTGAGTCTCAAATATGTTCTTTAGTCTCACGTGTATAATTGTCCTCATTCCCTTCTTCCTTTTTGTGACATTTTTATACTCTCTAAGATAAATTTCGTCCCTTCCCTATGTACTTCAAATCCTTTCCCACTCCCACAGAAGTCCTGCTTCCGTATTTTTAAAGGAATGCTCATTGATCCTGGTCATCTGGAATGTGGAGAGACAGGGTTTCTTCACCTCCTCTATGAGCAGGACCAACCTATACGTGGAAAGTGCTATTTGGCTGTAGTAGGAATATAACTGTTATATATTCCATGTACATCACTGAAATTTTCATGCTCTGCAATCTGATTAAAATTCTGTCTTTTTAAAATTGCTTATTTGTGTTCACATCTTACATCCTTACCATCTCAAGACTTTTCCAGCTCTGATAATTTCTTGATTTGACAACTACACCTTATATCTTTTCTTTTGTCACTCACTTTTTCCCCTTTTTTCACACTAATTTTTAATGCTATTTTGTTTTACTTATCCTTTACCAATTAATTTTGTTTGTTGGTTTCGTTTGCTTGCTTTTTCTTGCTTACATCATTTTGGTTACTGAATTATTCTTTTCTTTCTCCTGGAGTCTTTCTCTCAGATCCTTGATCTTGCTCTTTCTCACAAAAGCCAGAAATTGAACCCATATGATTTGTCTTTGGATTTTGCTCAATTTCTTGCAAATTCCTTCTTCCCAAATTTGACTTCTTGCCTCCTTCGTAATTCCAAACCCCTCTAGGTCACCTGCATAATTTTCTCCTTTTTCTTATTAGACTCACATTTTCCCTTTCTTCCTTTCTCTGTCATGAATTTTCCCCATAAAAATGAGGAGTAGGGGGAAATAAAAGTTTCCATAAGATTATATTGCTGTCCTTGTTGGTTAAATGTGTTTGTTATAACAATCTTTGTAGACTTTCTCCAGCTAAATAATTGTTTACATTTCCTAATAACCAGAGAGTTTAAAATTCAAACAGCTTTGTGTTATCATCTCAAACCCATCACATTGGCAAAAATGCAAAATATTGGAAAGGTCAATGTTGGAGAGTTTGGCAGAAGACAGACATGCTAATTTAGTGCATCAGGGGCTGTGAACTGACCCAACAAAATTTGAAATTATACAAGAAAAGTTCCCAAGCCCTTCCTGACCTTTGACCCATAGATCCCACTATTGGGTTTTTATCTTTATGAGGAAAAGACCCCTCCATATAAAATTATTTCTAGCAACATTCTTTGTAATAACGAAAAGCTGGAAACATAATATGTACTACTAATGGCTGAACAAATTATGGTATATGAATATGATGGAATATTATTGCGCCATATAGAATGATGAATATGAGAAATTCAGAGGAACATGGGAAGTCTTGTATGAAGTAATAGAAAGTGGGGAAATCAGAGCCCACAGAACAACATACACAATGACTATAACAATGTAGTCATATAAACAAAGTCAACCCCAAAGGCCAATAAAACTCAGGTTAAAAACAACAAACAGGAAGGCACCCAATTATTGACATTAAAGCACACGTGCTTTTTTCTTTCTTTTGTTAACAGAAACAGCAACAAATATGGAAGGCAACATATTTGATCTGTCACTACACCCCAATGACTCTTTTAGGGGATTTTATTTAACTCTCTGGGGGGAAATGTCATTTGGAGGGGTTTTATTTGGATAATTCTTGGGAAATTACTATTATCAGAGCTATAGCTAGCAATTTTTGTACTGAGGGCAAGCAGGAAAAATGCATATTCAGATCAATTTTTTATATTTTATGAGGAGCAGGAAGAGACATTGACTATTGAGGAGAGGAGGAATTCAGTTGCTTCATATTTTAATGATCTTTTTTTTTCTAACATAGTGCTAAACTCAGTTGTTTCCAGTTGCTGAAGGATTTTAAATGTTGTCAGGACTCTCTAAATTTTGGAACCTGGGTAAAACTCTAACTTCCTCACCCCACTTTTGGCTCTCATACGTAAAAAAAATAGTGAGAAGAAAAGGAAATGTGAAGACTCCATTTTGAGGGTGTGTGATTTAGATGGAGAGCGCCTTGGCTTGAACATCTCCCTTTCCAGTCCTTTGTAGAGAAGTCCCTTATATTTTCTCATAGAAAAGTTTGAAGTTTAGTAAGGAAAATATCTGATTGTCTCATGGCTGATTCTGACCTCTACTTTTATCCATCCTGGGGCTATTTTGAGAGTTAATGAGATAAGTTGGGGCTCTGGATGGTAAATAGGCATTATCACTATTGTCTACAAGAAAGCTAAATTGAAAGGAGGCTGTGTCTTGGATCCAGCATCCAACCTCCAACATGCAAAATACTTGGATCATGGTCCTTGGTTCTGAATGAAGAAAGTCACTACTTTGTTAAGATGGGGGAAAATGGTTTCAGGGCAAAGACCTTTTCATTATGAAGCTCTCTAATAAGAGATAGATAGAAACACAGATAGAAAGTATGCCAAGAGATCTCATGATTCTGGAATGTGGAAGAGGAAGTGGGCGTCAGACCGCCAGGCAGTCAGGCTGGAAGGAGAGAGTGGGCTTGGTGTTAGGGTGGGCTCCATGGGGAGCCAAGTTCCTCCTGAAAGGATGGTCAGTTGGCCTTGATGACTCCAGGGGACTGTCTGAACGTGTGGGTTCATTCTGTAAAAGTATCTCTTGGCTAAGATTGCTCGTTGTTCAGCGGATGCTTTCTCTTTTCTCTGCTGGATTGGGGTCAGGCCCAACTGGCCCGGTCCTTCAAATTCCCAGACTTTCACTGTGAGGAGGGAGCCTGGAGCAAGAGAGGCCCACTTGACTTGTGGGTTGGTTTGGCAAAGTCTGCAGCTGATGATTACAGGACCCTACAGGCTTAGAGGCAGTAAATAGGGTGGCTTGTCTTTCCACACCCACTCCGCTGTAACCTGGAGAGACAATCAACTATGTGGACAAGATTAGTCTGCAATTAAGATTACATATAAAGATGAATTTTAAAAAATGTTGGTTATGATCACTGATTTCTTTGGTTTCACACACTCCCAGGAGGAAACTGCTTTTACCAATGAAGACTGCTGGAAATTCTACAACAAATGCATCCATCGGTCCATCAATCATTGTGTAATGTATTTATTAAGCACCAAATATGTGCCGGGCACTGTACTAGGTCTTGGGGATATGAGGATAAAATCAAAACAATCCTTGTCTTCAAGGGATGTATAATCGACATCGGGAGATAAACATACACCTACATATAAAGGTGTTTCTTTCCTCCCATCAGTTCTAATTCTTCTTTATGTCGTGACTAATGTGAAAATATGTTTAATATGAATGTGTAAGTAGAGACTATATCAGATTGAATTGGTGTCTTGGGGAGGGGGAAAGAAAGAGAAGAGGAGAAAATTTAAAACTCCAAATCTTATGAAAGCGAAATTTGAAAACTGAAAATTAATTAATTAATCATTAAAAAAAATCTGAATCCACTCTTGAGAGATTGAAGTGGTAATAGGGGAGAGTGTGTCCCATGAAGCATTGGTAGGGAGAACGTTCATAATTTTATTCTTGTTATATCTTTCAAGTAAATATCCTTTTTAAAGCTAATTTGTGTTAATTGGTTAAATGAGACTGGGACACATTAACCAGGCAGCTAACTCTGCAGGTGAACCAATCAGTGTGGGACTAGATCCAATAGCATTAGATAAGAGATACCCTCAATCCCTCAGGGTGTCCCTAGGACCCTAAGGGGCAGATGTAGCTACCCTGATTCTGGGCTGTTAAGCCCAGGGAGGATCATACTTGATACACACAAAATAGACATGTAGTCATATAAAACTCCTGGGTTTGCCATCCCAACTCATTCTCATAGTGATGAGTCAGGTTTTTGTGAGTAAAACCATGTTACCTCTTATCCTTAGAAATCTAGGGGTACTCTGAAGGGCTCAAGGCACCTTTTTTAATGCTGATATTTTGAGTTCCCAATCTAATGTCTTCTCCCAAATGTTAACAACTAGTTTTGTTATTGTGCAGTCATTTCAGTCATGTCTAATTCTTCCTGACCCCATTTGGGGTTTTCTTGGCAAAGATGCTGGAGTGGTTTGCTATTTTCTTCTCCAGCCATTTTTATAGATGAAGAAACTGAGGCAAATAAGGTTAAATGACTTGCTCAGAGTCAAACAGCTAGGAAGTGTCTGAGACCAGATTTGAACTCAGGTCTTCCTGACTCCAGTCCCAGGGCTCCTAACCCCTTGGCTACCTAGCTTTTCCCAGCTATAGTTACTATCTCCCTTATAGCACTGATACACTCCAGTGATTAGTGCTTCAGTATCATTTAAACAACTAACATCAATTAGCTTTTTACAAAGGGACATAGAAGACATAGCAAGAACAGAAACAAAAGATTGACCCTGTCCACCTATACCTAAGGATGCATGCTCATCTATGCCACATTGGTCCCTGTGAAGAATGGACTCAAACTTGAAAATTTTCCATAAAACATTTTTCCCATGTTCCTTCTTGAATTTGACATAGTCAGTGTAGGGATCCACATCTTGGCTGAGGTGGGGGGTCAATTCACTGCTGAATTCTTCTGGAATATGGGTTCAGCTGGCTACAAATGCTGGCATGAACTGGGGTCCCTGTAGCTTTAATGGCTCAGCATTCTGAACTTTTAAGCTCACAAGGTCATGACTGTCTCCAATGCTCCTTTAGCTAAAGCAAGAAGGGATAAATACAAAGAAGCAAAGAACAGAGAGTCTGTATTCATAAGCTGCATGTCAGCCCTGAGTGGGTGAGAGCCCAAGGTCTCTACCCATCCAGAAACACATGGCATGTCTCTTTCACTCCAACATGGCCAGGCAGGAGGGAGAAAGAAGTTCCCTTTGGTCAGTTAATGACCTTTTAATGCATCTCAGTGAGGACTCAGCAGCCATTCAAAAAGTCTATGTCTTCCCCACATGGTTAGAAGACCAGAACCAGTCAGGGGTTGTCTGCACATGTTCAGAATCCATGTGAGAATTGCAGAGTTGCCCATGCTCTGAAGGATTGGGCTCATTGTCCACTCCCCTTCCTCAATCCTCTTACAGAAAGAATGTATATAGATTTTAAAAAGTTATTATTAATCTATAGACTTTGAGACTTGCTTGGGCCATTGAGAAGTCAAATGACTTCCCCAGAGTCACCCAGTCAGTCAGGATGTGTCTGAGGGAGAATTTGAACTAGATGAAAACAAAAATGGCTGTCTATGTACTATGTCATGTTGCCTTTCATATGAAAAAACAATGATTTGCACACCTGGCTCTAGCTGCATGACTATAGAGAAGACATGACCCCTCTGGGTCAGTTTTCTCACCTGTAGGTGATCTCTAAGGTGATTTTCCACTCTATGTTAGGATGCTACCCTACCTTATCTACTGATTGCAAGGTTTTATGGAGCCAGAGAGTTATTTGACAACTCTAAATATTCCCTGTTGAAATTTAGAAGTATGCCCAAGGGGCTATAAATGGTGTGTTCCCTTTGACCCAGCAATACCACATTGAGGTCTGTATCCCAGAAAGATCAAAGAAAAGAGAAAAGGACCTAGATGTACAAAAACACTTGTTGTAGTGCCTTTTGTGGTGGTAAAGACTTGGAAACTAAGAGGATGTCCATCAATTGGGGAAATGGCTGAACAAGCTGTGATGTAATATAACATGATGTAATACTATTGTGCCATAAGAAATAATGAGCAAGATGGTTTCTGAAAAAACCTGGGAGACTTGTATGAACTGATGTAAAGTGAAGTGAGCAGAACCAGAAAATTGTACACCATAAGAGCAATATTTTATAGTCATTAACTGGAAATGACTTATTTATTATCAGCAACACAAAGATTCAAGACAATTCCAAAGGACTTAATAATGAAAGGTGATAAACTCTGAGTTTAAATTGAAGCTTATTTTTTCACTCTATTCTTTCTCTTTCTTCCTTCCTTCTTTCCTTCCTTCCTCCTCCTTCCTTTCTTCCTTCCTTCCTTCCTTCCTTCCTTCCTTCCTTCCTTCCTTCCTTCCTTCCTTCCTTCCTTCCTTCCTTTCTTTCTTTCTTTCTTTCTTTCTTTCTTTCTTTCTTTCTTTCTTTCTTTCTTTCTTTCTTTCTTTCTTTCTTTCTTTCTTTCTTTCTTTCTTTCTTTCTTTCTTTCTTTCTTTCTTTCTTTCCTTCCTTCCTTTTCCTACTTCTTTGAAAGATATGTTTTGCAGAATTTCACATGTCTACTTTATATCATATTACTTGCCTTCCCAAAGGATGGGGAATGGTTGAAAGGAGGGAGAAAATTTAGAACTCAAAAATTAAAAACAATGTCAAAAATAAAGTATATAAAATATACCTGTTGAAATGCAACATTGCACCCCACTGAGACTCCCTGATGCCATGATTTATCTTTAGGGACATTTACCTTCAGGACCCTCTAATCTTTCTGAGGCAGCTTAGCCAGTATCATTTATAAACACTCTTAGGCTGAACCAGAATTTGAGCTCCTGTAGTCTCTGTACAAGGGACACCATTGCACAATTCAATTACTTCTGCTCCTGTCTTCCCTCTCACCAAAGTTCTCATTTCTGCCTGGTCACAGTTCTTCTCCTACACTGCCTCACCCTCCACCTCCATACAGTTGTCAAAGTGGAGGTCTGACTGTGTCACTACCATACTCAAGAAACTCCAGTGGCTCCCTATTCCCTCTGGGGTCAAATGCAGTCTCCTCTGGCTGGCATTTGAAGCCTCCTCTCAGCAGTCCTTTCCTATCTTGCTCTGTGGTCTAGCCAATGTGGCCTTTTTTCTGTTGCTCGTATGTGACTCCCCATTTCCCATTTCTGCTCCTTTGCCCTGGCTGTCCCCCACTCCTAGAACATCCTTTCTCCTCACTTCTCTCTCTTAGACTCTTTAGTTTCCTTCCACACTGGGTGTGAGAACGACTTTCCATATGAGGGTTTTCCTGATCTGCTCAGACCCTTGTGCTCCCTGAAAACTGCCCTACTACTTTGTATTTATTTTTGATATATTGACACACAAATGCTCCTGCTTTTCTCCCCTGATAGATTATAAACTCCTTAAGGACAGAGATGGCTTCTTTTGTTATTACATCCCCAATACCTTGCATAGTGCCTGGCACATAGTAGGTACTTAATAAATATTTGTTGATTGAGTGACTAATTTCCCTTGACTACTTTCCTCAGAGGAATACAATTACTCATTAGGAACCATTTATATTTCCCACCTTGGGGCAAATTTACCACCCTAGGGAAAAGTACCATCAAGCCCACCTTAGTTAGACCCTGTGGGTCACCCTAACTCAAAGCCACATGGACTGTAATTAAAAAGTCCCTATCCAGTCAACAAGGAAGAGAATACTCATGGGAAATGACAATTTCTCAGGTTTGCAAAGGTCATCTAGTCCCACTCGTACCTGACACCTGTATCTCCTCTGGATCCTAGACATGAACTCCCTGCAGACCGTGTAAGCCACTTTGGGTCAGCTGTAATTGTTAAGAAATTTTTCCTTCCTTTAAGAAGTTAGCCTCTCTGTAATTGTGGTCCAGGAGAAAGAGCCTAAATCTGGAGACAGAGGATAGTCTACATTCTAGCATTGTCCCTTCCCAACAGTGATCATTGTCAAGTCACTCACACTGTCTAGGGCTTCTAGGGTAAGTCACTGAAACTCCCTCAGTTTTCTTATCTTTAAAATGAGGGGTTGGACTACATACCTCTGAAGTTCCATTCCAGTTCTATATCTGTGGTCCTTTCATTCATGATACAACACATATGAAATGCTTTGCAAACCTGTATAAATATAAATGTTAATGTCATTATTACCACCATCATCATCATCAACACCATCACCATCATCAATCACCATCACCACCATCACCATCATCACCACTATCACCATCACCATCATCACCATCATCACCATCACCATCATCACCATCACCATCACCATCACCAGCATCATCATTACTCTCATCATCATCATTGGCAAATGATTTTTTCCTTCCAGATCCGAATTTATAATCCTATCCTCTTTCACCCATTGTTCCTGGATCTGACCTCTGGGGTGTCCAGCAGAACTCAGAATCATAGATGGGCGTATTACTGTAGAGTTGGGAAGGACTTCAGAAGCAGCCTAGTTCAACTACTTTACAACCACTCAGGAAACTGAGGCCCAGAGAAGTAACATGACTTGCTAGGTCACACATGTTGCAAGCACCAAAGATAGGATTTGAACCCAGGACCTTTATGAGGACATTACCATCAGTATCAACTAATGGGATAAAATTCTCAGTGAGTAAACATGCAATGCTGGGGGACAGAAAAATCTCTTCTTTGGAAGCGGGATGGAAACAGAGCCTCTAATGTGTTAACTAGAGATCACATACGTAGGGACGTGCCAGAGCTGAGCTGTTTTCCACAAGTCAGGGCCAGGTTTTAGTGAGGAGCCCTTCAGATTTGCTCCAGACTCTCACCATCCAATGGGACTCCAGGTTTCTCTGGGGTGGCTCAGAGACTTTCATTTGACACATTTTTTTGAGAGGGAAGAGAGAATTGGGCAGATTCATGGGACTGTAATTAATGAAATCTGTGCCTCCTCCCCCATCCGTGGAGTTCATTCCATTGGCTTCTCTGAAATCTCACATTCTCTTGCTCTAATCAGATGTAAACAAATGGGCTCCATTGGGCCCAAACATGGTCCGCCCATGTTTCTTTCCTCCAGAGTAGGGCCTGCCAGGAGAATTGGTTGCTGTCCACAAAACAATGTCCCTCGCCTCCTCCAGAGCCCCAGGAAAGAGTTGCTATTGAGGAAAGTCTTCAGTGCCCTATTCAGCTTCTCCTGGGAGCTGGCAGCTGGAGGCTGATCCCTCTCCCAGGCTTTATGTAACTCTCACCCTTCTTGCTGAGCTGCAACCGGATTTATCCACTTCATTCATAGCCTGACCACCCCTGGGGTTCTTTACCCATGAAGGGGCTTGGCATGGCGGTGGGGGATTGCCAGTGTTTTCTAAGCTGTGTACCACTTGATGTGAATAGGGACTCAGTGAGAAAATGTCCACATTATTAGTATTTCCTACTGCAGTATAAAGAACACTAGATTTGGGGTCAGAGGACCTGGGTTCAAATCCTGTCCTTGACATTTACTACTGGTATGACCTTGGGTAAGATACTAACTTCTCTGGGCCCTAAGCTTATCACAACATGAAAGGAATTAGACTAGATAACCTCCTATATCCCTGTTAGGTAGTACAGTGCATAGAGTGCTAGGACTGGAGTCAAGAGACCTGAGTTCAAATTTGACCTCAGCTACTTACTAGTTGTGTGACCCTGGGCAAGTCACTTCACCTTGATTGCTTTGGTTTCCTCAAGTGCAAAATGGAATAGAGATGGCAATGGAAAAGCACTCTAGTTCTTTTTATACCTATCCCCCCCCCAATCACCTCTCCCACCCCCCTAGCAATTAGTGGTTCTCTCTTCTCTTATCCTGTATTCTTGGTTGATGCCAAATCCTGCCTTGGACCTAAACTGGCCTAATATATTATAGCTGACCCCTAGGACATGACCACGTTTTTTCATCCAATACAAATATACTTCTTGTGCAATGAGAGATGAGAAGTCTAGTGATGAGGGCTTATGAATTATATCATTCCATAAACATTATCCAACCCTTCAGGCAGACTCTAGGGCCATGAAGATCACCTCATGTAGTCACACTCTGAAGGCCCCACTCATGGGTAGGAAGTGGGATAGCCTCAGATCTTGTGAAATAGTGAAATCTGGATGTAGCCCAAGTCTCAGAGGGCCACAGATTTAAAGCTATAAGGGACCTTAGAAACTAACCTTGTCCTACTTAAGTCTATGGCAAAGAAACTCGGATAGTAAGTGACTTGCCTAGGGTCACACAGCTAGAGAGTATCTGAGGTAGGATTGGAACCCAGGTATGCCTGACTCCAAGTCCAATGTCCTCTCCATTCTGCCTCTCACTTGTGGCCTCTTTGGTCTTCTCACACTTAGTTGGAATGACTTTGACTGATTTGATTCAATCCAGTCATGCTCCCATCTGGATGCCAGAGCAGAGTATTTTATCACTTACTTTAGGTGGGTAAGGGTAATTTGATTGATTGACTCAATTGACTCCTGCCCTTGAAGTATGAATGGGGAAAAAGCCAATAATTGTTTTTGTGTGTTGGGCTTGGGAAGATGGATCTCTCAATCTCTCCCTCTCTCTGTCTCTGTCTCTGTCTCTGTCTGTCTGTCTCAATGCTTGAATGGAAACAATATATATTTAAAGGTCAAAAGAGACAACTCTTTTGTTCACTGGACAGGTCACTGGACGTATTCAGACACAAATTTCCTCCAAGGCTTTGCCTTCTTAACCATTATCAGGTAGACAACAATGTCTGTGTCTGTATGTGTTTGCCCAAAGGAGTTTCTTCAAGATAAAATAAAAAATGAACTGATTTTTAAAAATTATCTATTCATTTGTATTTTCCACAGTTCCTTTCCTCCCTCCCCTTTCTCCCCTTAATATAGCTAATTTAGAGCTGATTACACACAGAGAGGAAATTCTAATGACTTCTCATTTAAATAAATTCATAATATAATTATAAATGAAATTTATAATTTCAATTTTATAATTCAAATTAACATAATCAAATACGATCTCAGAGAGGCTTCTCAAGTGAGAAGTTTTAAGGTGTACCTTTAAACAAAAATGTGTATCTTTAAAAGGGGGCTCAGGAGCTCTAGCTTTCTTTCCCTCATCCCACCTCTAAAAACTTGCCAGTGCTTGTCAATTCTCCTTTTAGACATGAACTTGTCTCTCCTACTTACACTGCTACCACCCTAGGTCAGGCCCTCATCCCTCCTGTCCTGGGCTATTGTGACAACTTCTTTTCCTCTAGTCTCTCCACTCTGGTCCGTCCGCCATTCAAATTAAACTTTGGTGGCTCCCTATCGATTAGGATTAAATATAAACTCTTCTGTTTAGCTTTTAAACGTCTTTACAATTTGGCCCAACCTACCCTTCCACGATGCATTATTTGCTTTTCTGTGTGACCATGCAGCTTAGCAGTCCTTGCACACAACCTTTCGTCCCCACACCTTTGCTCCTGATTTCTGCCCTCTCACTTCCAACTCTGAGAATCCTTCATCTTCTTCCCAACCACTGCTAGATCTCCCTCCTCATTTTACTGTGTGTTTGGTATAAACATAAGTATTTGGAGATATGCTACCTCCCTGATCAATACTTCTGGAAGACAGGGACTGTTCTATTGCTTTGCATTGATAGCATCTGACTCAGTGCCTAGCACAAAGTAATCAATGTTGATTTAATAAATGTTTTTCAATGATTCATTCAATCTTTCATTGATTCATTCTACCTTTATTCATTCACTTAATCTTTCATTCATTCATTGCTTCATTCCAAGGTCTAGAGTTGAGGGGCAGTATATGTTGCTTATAGAGCCCTGGGTGAATTGGGAGGCATTGGTTTTACTCTGGGCTTTGCAATTGAGTAGTGATTGTGATAGTAATGGCATTTAAAGATTCCCCTGTATTGGCTTAGTTTTTCAAACTGATTGTGTTAAAACCCAGAGCTTACCTTGGTGAGCCCTTCCTTGTTTCTGGGTTTCAGTTTCTCATCTGCAAAATGGAGCTAATACTGTGTATACTGCCTGTCTCACAGTGCTTATAAGAGGAGAGTGCTTATAAACCTTAAAGCACCTGGACAAATCCCTTAGCCTTAGTTTCTCTATCTGTAAAATAACACCTACCTCACGTTTTTGTTATTAGAGTCACAGGAGCTAGGTGGTGCTGCAGTAGATAGAGGCCTAGAGTCAGGCTGACTCATCTTCCTGTGTTCAAATCCAGCCTCAGATACTTACTAGCTGTGTGACCCTGGGCAAGTCACTTCACCCTGTTTGCCTCAGTTTCCTTATCTATAAAATGAATGGAAGAAGGAAGTGGAAAACCATTCCAGGGTTTGCCAAGAAAATCCCATATGGGGTTACAGAATGTTGTTTGAAATGACTAAAAAGCAACAACTTTGCAAACCTTAAAATACTATTCAAATGCTGATTGTTATTATTACAAGAATGTATTATTGTTATTAAATACTCTGATCTTTATTTGGGGCATCAGTCTGAAGGTAGAAAGACATATTTGGAGTCAAATGGTCCTTTTCAGAGCTCTGAGCACAGTCCTAGGTCCCTACCTATTTAGCTAATAGGTGAAATGATGATGGTGGCCAAAGGGCAGCAGGCTGGGAGGCGCCCAGCCCTATCCTTCTGCTCAGTTTCTATAAGGTGATGGATGCCACCAACCAGCTGGATGTTGACATCCCTAACCCCATTCTCACCTCTCTGGAGGTAACTTATAATTCCCATTCCAGCTGACCTTTGGGTCCACTTTCCCACTTCCAAACAATCACTGGCCAAGGACATAGATATTCGCACTGATTAAATTGATAGGGAATCATTAATTACAATCTTTCTGGTAAGACAGTGAACCACTAAGGCTTACCATCTATCCCATCATTTTGAGAACAACTAGACCTGGACATTTGCATTTCATCAGAGTCCTCCTACACAGATGGTATCCCCTCAATTAGAAAGCCAGCTCTTCAAAATTAGAGGCTCTTTCTCTATCTCTTTGCAAATTTCTTTTTTATGTTTTCAGTGGAAAAGAATTGATTTTCTCTCCCTCATACTTCCTCCCCCCAAAACAAAATACAAACCAAAATTCTTGTAACAAAAATGCACAGTTAAGCAAAAACAAATTTCCAAATTGTCCACGTTCAAAAATGTCTGATTCAACACCTGGAGTTTATCACCTCTGTGTTAGGAGGTGGTAACCAAGTGTCCCCTTGGATGCTCTGTAGTTAGAGTTGGCCATTGCATTGATCAAGGATCTTAATTCTTTGAGTTGTTTGTCTTTACCATACTGGTATTGTACAAAGTCTTTTGCTGATTCTTCTCATTTCACTCTGCATCAGTTCATATAAGTCTTCCTAGATTTTTCTGAATGTTTCACTTTTTTTTAGTTGTATTCCCAGGATTGAGTACAATGCTTGGCACATAGTTAAGGCTTTATAAATGCTTTTGTATTTGTTCATACATTCATTCCCTGATTCAATCCAACAAGCATTTATTAAATACCAACTCTACTAAGCAATGAACAAGCATCTACTATGCTATATGCAAGATACAGAGAACAATATGTTTCCTCCTTTGATTCTCATACCAATCCGGTATGGGGAGGGGTACTAAAGGTCTTAATATTCACATTTGACAGCTGAGGAAATTGATACTAGGAAAACTAACTAGTCCATGGTAACTCAATTAGCAAATGTCAGAAGGTAGGATCTGAACTCAGGTCTTAGAGAAAAAAAAAACCGTAAGGAGTTTACAATCTGTTGGGTGTGGTCGAGAGTATGATTTGTATACCAAGAAGGATCCCACAAGACAGGAAGTGATGGGAGAAGAGGAGAGACGCAGATAACAGATGTTAGGAAAATCTGAGCAGGGAGCACATACTTGGAGTTAAGTTTCAAGATAACCACCTCACACATTCAGTCTGGGAGAGGGATGGATCCATAAAAAATTCTAGGGGCTTGAATAAAATGTAAATTTAGTACCACTCAACAGTGAGATATTTTGGTTAAAAAAATATAATAATAATCTTTGGTTACCAAAGAGAAGCATGGAAACCAGAGCTAAGGTATGAATGGCCTTGCTGACCCTGACCAGACTGCATCTGGAATATTGTGTTCACTTCTGGGCATGGCTTCTCAAGAAGGAAGTTGACAAATTGGAGAGTGTCCAGTAGAAGATGTTAAGGACGGGGAAGGGCTTTGAGGCCCATAGGGTGTAAAAATTCATCAAAGGAAGTGTGTGATCTTTAGCCTGGAAAAGACTTGGGGACAACTGTTCAAGTATATAAAGAGAGGGGTGGAAAGGTCTTTGGCACTAGCATCAAAGGAGCTGCATTTAAACTCCCCTCTGATGCTTGCTGCCCATGTGACCTTGGGCAAGTCCCTGCCTATCTCTAGGCCTTGGTTTCCTAATCTATAGATGGAATGTTCTGACAAGATGACTTCTGGGGTCCCTTCCAGCGCCAGATCTATGATCCTGTGACAAATTTAACTCAATTCATGACATAGACTTTGAGCACCTACTTTTTACTAGCAGTCTGCTTGACCGAGAGGGACATAAAGGAGAAGACATTGTCTTTGTCCTCAAGGGATTTATAATTTCATTGGAGACATAATGGGCTCACTCATTGAGTAACAGTTGTTACAATAAGAATCCACATTATATAACACTAGATATTTTCCAAAACCCTTGACAAGTGTTATTTCAGTAGACCTGAACACCGCAACCCTCCGAGGTATGCAGTGCAAGTATTACACTCCCTGCCCCTTTACAGATGGGTAAACTGAGGCTCAGAGGGGTTAAACAATTTGTTTAAACTAACCCACTTGTAGGTAGCAGAGTCAAGATTCAAACCCAGGTCTTCTGACAGAGAGTGTAGACATTTCTGAACCACACCAACAACCGCCACAACTGTCTGCTCCCATGCACTAGCATCATCAGTGCCAGGGGCGATGTTCTTTAAAAATGCATTTCAGCATCCAGCTGAAAGAGCTGCCCTGGGAGTTCACTGCTGGTTCCTATCTTGTGTGGAGCTGGGGACTGACGAGCTTGGAAGGGGAAAGAAAAGAGGGCGAGGGAGGAGCTCAGTGAACCAGACATTTTGGACCCTTGCAGGAGTTCAGCTGGGGTTTGGTTCCATTCTTCTCATAGCAGCAGAGAAGAGAATTCTTTGTTCATGAGAACTAGGCCGCCCATCCCTTAACAGCATTAAATGTGTATGAATGGTATTTGGCAAAGAAGCCCCATGACTGAGGAAGGAGCCATCCGGGGTCAGCTCAAGCCGGACCTAAAGAGTTGGGAGGTCACGGCAAAACATCCGCCGCTGTTAATTACTACATGGGATGCCGAAGAAACAAAAGCAGATGTTGCCTTATTTCTTCTTCTCACTCATTTCCAGCTTAGGAAGGGTGGTATGATAATATGCTAATAATAATTTCTAGCATTTCTAGAATGCATTAAGGTTTCCAGAATGCTTTACGTATATAGTCTCATTTGATCCTCTCAGCCACCCTGTGAGGCTGGGGCTGCAATTATCCCCATTTTATAGATGAGGAAGTAAGGCAGGCAAAGGTTAGTTGCCTTGTCCAGGGTCACACAGTTAGGAGATATCTGGGGCAGAATTGGAACACAGGCCTTCCTGAATGCGAGTTCAACATTCTATCGACTGTACCTCTCAACTACAGTGAAAAGAATCGTGGGGTTTGGGGGCTGTCTCTGCCATTTCACTAGCTATGTGATCTTGGACCAAGCTATTCACCTGAGTGTCAGTGACCTTCAATTCAATTTACTTAAGTTCACATTTTAAAAACTCTTACTATGTGCCATGCACTGTGCTACAGGCTAGAGATACAGAGACCAAAAGGAAATAGTGTATTGAGAGGGGAATAACCAGGTAAAAAAATGCAAAATAAATTCAAGGCATCTCCCTGTCCAGGTGATCCGGCCAGCTGTCATGTCTTCAGGACCAGAAATCCAGCCCCAGAGGATTTCTGTTCCATCCTGGGACTTCCACTCTGGGGCCCCAATATACTAACTGGCAATTGTTTTGCTCGTCTCACCATATGGAGGCCTGGCTCCAGCCCCAAGTCACTTTACTCCAGGCCATTTCTCCATCAGCCACCATACTGCCCCCCTCTGCCTTCTAATTTGGGTAACACCAACCAGATCAACTTGGTCATTACCACTGGATAGGGGGTGTTAACCTATTTTCCGGTGCCTGTTTTTGCCATCCCAGTAACTTTTCAAAGCAAAGTATCCCTTCCTGGTCTCTACTGTGTACTTCCCCCTATTAGAATATAAGCTCCATGAGGGCAGGGACCCCCTTCTTTTGTTCGTATTCCCAGTGCTCCATACATAGGTACTTAATAAATGCATCCATCCATCCATCCATCCATCTATCCATCCATCCATCCATCCATCCATCCATCCATCCATCCATCCATC
>NW_027185850.1:19861737-19865390 GCF_028583685.1 Petaurus breviceps papuanus
ATCCATCCATCCATCCATCCATCCATCCATCCATCCATCCATCCATCCATCTATCCAATTTTAGAGGTAAGAACATAAACCCCTGGGTGCATCAAGCGAAGCTGCCTGGAAGAGATGATGTCTCAGCAGAGTCTAGAAAAGAAAGAAGGGTTTCCAGGGTGGGGGTGGGTAAGGAGATCCTTCCAGGACCCAGTGAAAGCCTCAACACCCTCCTGGAGGTGAGAATGTTATCTGATTGGTGAGCAGGCTGGTTGGGCTGGAACGTCCAGAAAATCAGCTTGAAGTCAGACTATGAAAGGTTTGAGAAGCGAAACAGATGGTTTTTATTTTATCCTAGAACAGGGGTTCTTCGCCTGGGGTCTGTGAACTTATTTTAAAAAATATTTTGATAACTGTGTTTCAATAGAACTGGGGCCTTTCATAGTCCGTGTATTTTATTTTACATAATTTCAAACCTGAGTTTGAGGAAGGGGGTTGTAGTCTTCAGCAGTCTGCCAAGGGGGTCCAGGACTCACCAAGGTTAAGGACTTATGTGCTTATGCTGATAGGAAGTCACTGAACATTTTGGAGCAGGGGAATGACATGGTCAGAGCCAAGTTTGACTGGGGTTTGATCCCATTACATATCAGTTTGGCAACAGTGTGAAGGATGGATTGGAGAGGGGAGGAGATCATAATATTTGCTATACTTGCCTCTGACAGTTGTCATGAGAAGTACATCTCAGCCCTGCCTCTAAAAAATTTTGTAATGTTAACTAACTACTTCTATCTCCCACCTCCTCACCTTTGCCCAGGCAGTGTGCCCTGTCTGGAGTGTATTACCTCCGCCACTTTGCTGTTTTGTATCATACTGGGGATACAAAGTTCAAAACACCAATTAGGTGCTTGATGCATGGAATATTTGTTGGACTGAATTGAATGGAACCCCCTTTCAGATACTTGAAGATAGCTTTTCTACACTCTCAAAGCCACTGACTGTTTGGGATCTCAAAGACCTCATTGCCCTGCTCTGCACTTTCTGTAGCCCCAGAGGATCATTGCTTTAGAGCTAGAATGGGATTTAGAGGTCATTGATCCAACCGCCTCAGGTCACAGAGGAAGAAACTGAGGCCTGGAGATGGTCCAAGATTTGTTCAGGATCCCACAGCTGGTAGCATTCTGAGACCCAGCTCAAGCCCAAGTCTTCCAGAAGCAAAGGCCACTGGGACCTCAACACATCCTCCCCATCACGTGGCTCCGACTGCCAGGCTCCTGGTGTAGCTCGGCTGGTGCCTGGCACCTCCCCCACTGGTCTCTAACCCTTTTTCATGCCCACCATTTTTTTCTCCCCTCAGCAGACCCCGAGAACACCATGGACCAGCTGTATTTCATCCAGGATTCCCACAGCATCTAGCACTCTGCTGGTCCCCTGGAGGGCATTCCAGACATGTCTGCTGTCTGAGAGGCAGTAGGGCCAAGTGCTTAGAGAGTCAGGTTTGTCTGTGGGAAACCTTGGGTTCTGATCCTACTGTTGATACTGTGTGAAGATATGTTATGATGAGCAAGTCCCTGAATGCCTCTAAGCCCCTTTTCTCTTCTGTAAAAGAAGGTTGGATGATCGCAGCATCCTCCTGACTCTGATGACATAAAGCCCCCTAAGGGAAGCCAGACTACCCTCTCAGAGAGGTCAAATCACCTTTCTCTGGTAGAGGGGAGTCTGAATATCAACCAGCTTCTGTCCCCAGAAGTCTTCCCCTGTTTCTCGAGTAGGATGAATCAGAACCAGTCTCTAGGCCCATCTCAATGCCCCCCAAGACTCGCCCTGTTAGATTCAAATAAAACCCACCAGACTTGAGCAGTGTGGGTGCGCAGGGGACTCTGTCAGTGACTCAGAGCCCAGCATACTAGACCTATCGCTACCATCTTCCCTGGTCTGCCACAATCTAGCTGTGTGACCTTGGACAAATCACCTTCTGTCTCTGGCTTCTGTTCTTTTGTCTGTAATAAGAGAGACTTCAACCAATGGTCTCTGAGCCTCTTTCAACATTCTGCATTTCATGATTGTGTTTTTAAAATGGTCTATGATCTGAAGGCTCCAGCAAAGCCAACAACCTGTCCCAGGGCCTGGTTCTTCAGCAGGTAAATGGTTTTCCATTTTTCTGGTTCCAGTAACTTCCTGGTTGAACAGTGCTGTGATTCATAGGACCAACTTCCTGCAACCTGGCAGATGGAGGATATGGCCAGGCCTGGACCATGAGCAAAGTGGAAAGTTCTGATTGACTTGAGCTACTCTTGGAAGGCAGCCTTCTTGGGGAAGGCTCCTGCCCTGACTGGTTTTGTTGGGGGAGAGGGGCTGGGGAAGGTCAGCAGCACAATGTTTTTTGGTCACTTCCGCAGTGGTACAAGATGAAAATCCTTTAGAGTGGGAATATTTGGGCAATGGGGTGGGCTAGCCAGACCTGGGGTGGTGGGCCTGAGTTGTTCCAGCTGCTGCTTGTTTGTGAGTTGTGCAGCAAAGAGGTCTGAGCCCCAGAATGAGAGTCAGCTGTGGAAGGAGGCCAGCAATTTCTTTTGGTGCTTAGTGCTGGTGAATCGGGTCAGCCCTCTCCTGGCCTTCTTGGGGAGGTGCCATGATGAGATGATGGATTTGGACAAGAGGTCACTGAGTTCAAACCCCTAGTTTTACAGATGAAGAAATGGAAGTGGAGGTTAAGAGACTTGCCCAGGCTTATATCACTAAGGAGTAGCTGAGGGGAAATTTGAATAGCGATCTTCCTGATTCCAAATACAGAGAAAAGATCTAGATACAAGCACAACCAGGAAGAGCGAATTGATGCAGACCTAGGCGGTCCAAGGAACTCCATTCCATTGAAGTGTCTGAGCTTATGAGACCCAGGATGAGGATGCCAGTGATGGTTTGGAAGAAGAGAAGAAAAATGCAAATGATATCACAGGTGGAATCCATAGGACTAGTGAGCTGAGCAGATATTAGAGGTGGGGGAGAGGGCTCTGGCTGGGCCCTCCCCACCAATTTCTGCATCCATGCTTGGGCTTCTGGGTCTGGGGTCCCCCTTTCCTAACTTCCTCATCCCTGTCTTTTCTGAAACTGTATTCCTGTCCTTGAAATCTAGTGCCTGTGGTTCAGGTCCCTGCTATTAGCTGTCTGACCTCCTCGATGTTTAATTATTTGTCTTAACAGAATCCTATTATCACCTAGGCTATCTGGGGAGCTACCAAGCCTGTAGACCCCTTCTTTGGTCAGCCATGCTGTTATCTGCGTTCCCACTATGACAAAATTTAGATCTGAAAAGGCCCTTTGTACACCAAATGTCAAAAAATGGAAGGACTTTAAAATATAGCCTGTCAGAACTGGAGGGTCCTACTTAGGAACAGGGAATGTCAGAGCTGGGAGAGGCCTTAGAACAGCGGATGTCAAAACTGGGAGGAGCTTTAGAACAGGAAATGTCAGGATTGGGAGGGGCCTGAGAACAGGGGTTGTCAAAGGTGGGAGGGATCTAATTTCATTTGAATATCAAAGATGATGAAGTCAACTGGTTGATCTAGAACCCTGGCATCCTGACTCCCAGTTTTGAGCCCTTTCTATTGTCATCCTATGATCTAAGTTTTATAGATATGGAATTTGTGAGCAAGAAAGAGGGACCAAGCATTTGGAGC
>NW_027185850.1:19870390-19876216 GCF_028583685.1 Petaurus breviceps papuanus
TGTAAAGATAGTTTTTAACATTCATTTTTAATAAAATTTTGAGCTCCAAATTTTCTTCTTCCCTTTTTCTCCTTCCCCCTACCTAGAACAGTAAGCAATTTGCTATGTTATATATGAGCAAACATGCAAAACATATTTCTATATTAGTTGTGTTGTAAAAAAAGAAACATATCAAAAGGAAAAAAAACTGAAAAAAAAATAAGGAAAGTGAAAATACTGTGTTTCAATCTGCATTCAGATTCCGTCAGTTCTTTCTCTGGAAGTGGACAGCATTTTCCATCATGAGTCTTTCAGATTTATCTTGGATCATTGTATTGCTGAGAAGAGCTAAGTCAATCATAGCTGATCATTGCACAATGTTGCTGTTACTGTGTACAATGTTCTCTTGGTTCTGCTCACTTCATTTTGCATCAGTTCATTTAAATCTTTCCAGACCACAGCTCCTTCTGGCTTATGGGACACACTCTCCCACAAGCACGCACAGGGTCCAGGGGAAGAATAAGCTTATATTGAGAATAGAATGGTAGTGAGATACACAAGTACGCAAAGGGCAAAGTCATAACTCCATGTTACTGGAAGGTCTTTCTTGAGTCCATGACTATACTTCTATCTATCACGAGTGACATCCTTCCCTGAAGTTATTACCCTCATCAGGTAATGACTCCTTTCCCACTTCCCTCTTCAGGCACAGCCTCTAGAGCCTGAAGGACCCTTAGACTTCCTCTACTCTGTGACTACCTCTTTTTCTACCTGAGTGATGTGAAGTGAATTGTCTCTGGTCACACAGGCAGTAAGTGGTTGAGCCATGACTTGAACTCATATATTATGATTTCAAGATCCATTGTTCCACCTCTAAATGTCTTGAATATGAAAATCAAGGCTCTTTTTTCCCCCCATCTTAGCATTTTGTAGAGGCCTAAGTCAGCAGTAGTTTAATAGAAAGTTAAAATGTTCACTCATTCATTCAATATACATTCAATACAATATATCCTACTACATGCAAAGTATTGTGTTAATCCCTGGGGATACAGACAAAATAAAAAAGACTTTACCCTCCGGGAGTTTTTATTCTACTGGAGAGGATATGAGATGTACACCAATGAGCAAATATAAAATACATTTTTAGCAGAGGTTTACCTATTATGGACTAGGGCTTGTTTCATATTTAAAATAAAATACAAAATAAGTTTGGATGTGGGGGAAACATTAACAAATAGTGGGATCAGGAAGGCCTGCTGTAGGAGGAGGCACTTGTGATGGGCCTTGAAGGGAATTAAGGATTCCAAGAGATGAATGTGAGGGGAGAGAGCACACCAGGAATGGAGAAATACCTCTGCAAAGACATGGTGGTGGGAGATGGAGTGTAATTAAATATAGAATTCTTTTGTCTGCTTTCTATTCCAATTCTCTCATCTTCCAGAAACCAAGCCAATCAACAGGTTCTTTTTCCATGGTTGGTCATGTGCCACCTGTCCTGCCAGCCATTTAAAATTCTAATTCTTTTGTTTTTAGCCATTAGAGCAGCCTGAAATATAATCAACATCTTCTTTTGTAGCTGTTATTTCAGGGAGAAGAAGCCAGAGAAAGAACCTTGATGGGATGAAGGATTGAACAGCAGCGCACACTAACTTGGGGGCCCTTTTCCTGAACTCCTGTGTTTTCTGCAGACCATTTATAGCTCGGACACTGTAATGATTTTCCAGCACGATATGATGCAACATTTCCTTTTCCAATGCAAACTTACTGAGTCCTGTCCAATTTTTCTAGAAACACGTGTAGGTTGATTTCCTGCAAGTGTGCTCTAGTGAAGAAGGAGAAGTCAGTCTCCATTCAACCTGAGCATATAAGTGAAATGAGCTTTGCAACTCCTATTTTAAGAATGAAAAATCACTCCTGGCTTCCTTCCTTATTTTCCCCAGATCTTAGCAGCATATTAATAATCCTGGAGCTTCAGTTCACTGACTAAGGCATCTACTGCACTTGGTGATGAATGTAACGGTTTAAAAAAATGTAGGAACATCCCAATGCCCTAAGAAAATCAAAAATAGAAAGAGGGGCCCCATTGATGCCAAAATCTTTATAGTAGCAAAGAACTGGAAAAATGTCAATATCCATTGACTGGGGAATAGCTTAATAAATTGTGGCACCTGAATGTAAGGGGATATTATTGTGCTATGAAAATATGACTATGAAGAAATGCAGGCATGTGGGAAGCTCTTTATGAAGTGATGCAAAGTGAACTCAGCAGAACCAGGAAGAACACACACAGTGATATTAACAATATAAATGAAAAGACATATAGGAATAAAAAATGGAAACTGAACACTGCCTAATTAATGACTAAGCTAGGCCCTGAAGAAAAGAGAAAAACATATAGAGACCTCCCTTCCTTCTTTGTAGAGCCGGTGTGGAATACTACACATGTAGTTGGGCTTGGTTGTTGCAATTTTGTTGAATTTAATCCTTTTTCATTCTTGGTTATAAGGGACATGCCTATGGATGGGGAAGGAGAGGTATATATTGGGAAATGTCCATGATGTTAAAACAAATAATATCGATATGTATATTTTTAAAGCAAGAATATGAGTTACCCATTAAGTCAACTTCTCCCTCCCCCATTTTCCTTTACCACACAGATACACACATATGCACCTGTATACACAGACAATGCACATGACATATGCATATGTTTCCATGTATATACATATGCAAACATGTGCATACAATGAATATTATGCATGTGTGTATATAAATATGTGCATATATAATGCATGTTTTATATATATTTATATGTGTATATATAAACTTATCTATGGATGTATGTATATATACCTCAAAGTAGATATTTATCAAAATTTCAGGTGACAGGAAGCTAACAAGAAGGGATGGCTAATGTGTTGAATGCATAAATAAATGAATGAAAAAGAATTTATTGAGTGTTTACCATATGTCAGGCATTGTGCTAAGCTCTGAGGCTACAAGTATAAAAAGGACAAGATTCACTGCCTTTGAGGAGTTTACATCCCAATGAAGGAAACCATATGCATAGGGGAATGAATGGTGTCCAATGAGGGATATTTTGGCTTGAAAAGTTGAAAGCAAAAGAGTTGTGACTGGTTCCAGACCTGGAAATCAGAGAGGGTGGGATTGCCCTCCATGATGCCATGATGTCTAGTGAGGTGGTGGGGGAATAAAATTGAATGACAGAATTAGCATCCAAGAGGGTCCCCAAAGACTAAAATAGTACAGTGAATGTAATGACAAAATTCGATAAGAATAAACATAAAGTCATTGATATGGTTTAAAAAATCAACATCAGAATTGGGGAGGAGTGGCTAGCTGACATTTGTGAAATGCATTAGTAGACTGCAATCTTCTTTTGGGCTGGGCTTTACAGAATACTCTGAAGGTTTACTGTTTTCCTTGTTTCACGAGAAGGCAGCAAAGGGACCTAGAATGTTGGCTGGAGGTTCTTGGACTCTAGAGCCACACTATCCAGCCTCTTTCCTTGCACAGTAAACTTCTAGAAAGAGTCATCTCTTGTCAGTGTTTCTATTTCTTGGATGCCCACTCCTGCCTCAACCTTCAACTGCATTTGCCATTTTGATACCCAGTAGCTGCATGACGCTAGACAAGTCACTTAAACTTCTTGAACCCCAGTGATCATCTGTAAAGGGAAAAAGGGTGCTGGGCGAGATGGTCTCTGAGAGTTCCTTCCAGCTATGCCTCTAGGATCCTGTGACCTTAGAGTCAACATCTCCCATCACCTCCTCCCATCCCTCCCCCCTAAACCTGTTTTTGACTTCTATATTTCTGTTGACAGCAGCACCCACCACCCTCCCAGTCAATCTGGCTTGAAACCTGTGAGCCTGCCCTGCCTTCTCTTCTTCCCCACCTCTATCCAGTTCACCTTCAGGTTCCATCAATTCTCCATCTTGCAATCTCTCATCTCTCTGTCCTGTTCCCATGGTCAGGTCACTCAATACCTTTGCTCAGTTCCTCATTACTTTAAATTATCAATCAAACCTCCTAACTCATTGGTCCTTTGCCTCTACTCTCTTCTACCTTATATCATTTGATGATAATGATATTAATAATAATAATAGTAACAATGACGACAACAACAACAATTTGTTGTTCAATCTTTTCAATTATGTCTGACTCTTCATGACCCCATTTGGGGTTTTCTTGACAAAGATACTGGAATAGTTTGCTATTTCTTTCTCCAGCTCATTTTTTATTAATTTTAATTTTTGTTAATTTTAATCTTGTCCAACACTCCATTATCCCATTTGGGGTTTTCTTGACAAAGATACTGGAGTGGTTTGCTATTTCCTTCTCCAACTAACTTTACAGATGAAGAAACTGAGGCAAACAGGATGCTAGTATTTTTATAGCTCTTTGAGATTTGCAGAGCCTTTAACCTATGTTACCTTATTTGAGCCTCAGAACAACCATTTGAGTGAGTGTTACTATTACCTCCATTTTAGAGATGAGGCAACTGAAGCCTGAGGTTAGGTGACTCACCTACAGTTACACAGTAACTAAATTACCACAGGGTTGATTTGAACTTAGGACTTCTTGACTCCACATCCAACAGCCTATCCTAGTTCACAGAGTTGTCCTGGACTCAATTTCTCTGTCTGTCTCTGTCTTCGCCCCCTCCCCCCCATATCCAAGCTGTTGCCAAGGCCCATCAATTTCACCTCTGCAGCATCTCTTGTGGATTTCACCTCTGCAGCATCTCTTGTGGATTTCAGCTCTGCAGCATCTCTTGTGGATTTCACCTCTGCAGCATCTCTTGTAGATTTCACCTCTGCAGCATCTCTTGTGGATTTCACCTCTGCAGCATCTCTTGTCTATTTCACTTCTTCAGCATCTCTCCAATATTCTCCCTTCTCTTCTCTGACACTGCTGCCACTCTGGTGCAAGCTGTCATCACCTCACATCTAAACCATTTTAATAACTACTGGTGGGTCTTAATAACGATAAAATGCTCAGGTTGGCATTCAAAGCCCTTCATAACCTGCTGCCCTCCTCTCTTACTAGTCTTCTGACACATTACCCACCAACACATACTCTTTGATGCAGTGATATTGGCTTCCTGACTGTTCCATGAATAAGGCCATTCATCTCTTGGCTCTGGACATTTTCTCTGGTTGTCCCCTATGCCTGGAAGATTCTCTCTCTTCTGCTCCAACTACTGACCTTCCTGACTTCCTTTAGGTCCCAGATAAAATTCCACCTTCTACAGGAAGCCTTTCCCAATACCTCTTAATTCCAATGCCTTTCCCGTTAATTATTTCCTATTTATCTTGTATGTAGCTTGTTTTGTATATATTTGTTTATATACAGTCTCTTCCATTAGATTGTAAGTTCTTTGAGGGAAAGGATTGCCTTTCTTTTTTAATATATTCTGTCCCTAGTGCTTAGTACAACGCTTGGCACATAGTAGGTACTTTATGAAATGTTTACTAACAGATTGATCTGCTGCCTCTGCAAGAGAAAGCTTTTACAGTAGAGCTAACAGTCTGTCCCTCTCCTGTTCAATAATCTCTAGTGACTCCCAATTGTCTTTCCTAGTATACTTCAAATTCATAATTTTGGCATTCAGGATTCCTGACAGAGTTACTCCAGAGTGCAATAAGCTGCTTTGGGAAGTAATGGGCCTTTTAAAAGAAGTTCAATTCAATTTCATTCAATAGGCAATATAAAAAGAAGCAAAAGACATACCTCAACAAACATGAATGTTTATATGTACAGAAAGATTCTCTCTTCTCATCTTTATCTTATATTTAAAGGTTCATTATCTGATCTCCTCATTTA
>NW_027185850.1:19876226-19882204 GCF_028583685.1 Petaurus breviceps papuanus
TCTGGAGTCAGAGAACCAGGGTTCAAATGGTATCTATGATTTGTCCAAGGCCATGCAGGTAGCAATTGGCAAAATAGGAGGTAAGATTTGAATGCAGTTCCTCTGACTCCAGAAGCCCCTAGTGCTGCTGGTGATCTAGGATGGCCAGACCAGGGAATCATTCCTGGAGAGGCATCCATTCGTCCATTCATCCATCCATCCATCCATCCATCCATCCATCCATCCATCCATCCATCATTTGTTTAAGAAATAGTAATTAATGAAAAACAATAATGAAAACACTCCCATGGGGTCATCTTAACGAACCCCCTGGTCTTTCCTAAATTACCTCCCTATGTCTTGAGTTATTATGAAATGGGACTTTTACACAGAACTTGTGTTCTATGGCTTGAATCCTTAAAATGAAATTCCCAAGAAGCCAAATTCCTCCTTCAGTCTTGTTCTGGAACTCCCACTGCCATCAGTGAAATTTCTGAGAGTTCAACAAGGGGAGAATTTGATCCTAAGACTCCTTGTTAAGATAAAGAGCCTAAGGTCTTATTGAGTATATCCATCTGGGATGCAGACACTCCCTACTGTAGAATGCCCAGGATCTCTGGGAAGACCTGGCCTGGATGGCCCCATGAAGGCCTTCTCTGTGCTCTTTACCAATAAGCATGTAGGGAGAGGCGCAATGTGGTGCAGGGGAGGGAGAAAGGCTTCCAACCCTCCCAGTGATAGTCTACCTCTGTGATCTTGGGCCAATCACTGAAATTTCCTTAATAACATAATTGAGGGGGTTGGCTCAGATGGCCTCTAAGGTGGACCTTCTACAGGAAGCCTGCTCTGATCCCTGGGGTTGTTTAGCGCCTTCCCCCGAAATGACTTTTGTGTTGTTTTTTTATATATTTCTGTATTCGCTTTTCAGTATATATGTGGTCTCTGCTTTCCTACACAAGGTGAGTTCCTCCAGAGAAGGAATTGTTTCATTCCTAGTAAAGCTTTGTACGCCCAGTACATAGTAAGTACCCCCCAAATTGAATGAAGGAAATATAATAGCCAATCCCAACAATAGCCTCCATTTCTCTAGCTCCCTTCCTTTTCACATTTAGGTGGGGTCATAAAGTTCTTTATGTATAGATTATCTCATCTGAATTTCTTACCTTTGGGAGGTGAGCAGGACAAAGCTTACTGCCTCCATTTTACAGATGGAAAATAGAACACTTATTAAATGATTTGTAGTAAGTTTCAGGTAAAGCTCAGCAGGACTGACCATTAAGATCTCGGAAAGTTCTAAAATTCTGGGCTTCTAAAGGCCAAACCTGGGTGAATGTGCTAGAAGAAAGATGGTACTAGAAATCTTGGGTTTAAGCCCTAGCTTTGCTGCTATCTAGTTGTGACTATGGGTAAGTCACTTAATGGCAACTAGCATTTTTATAGCATGTTCTGGTATGTGAAGATTATCTTCTTATAGATCACCCCTTTTTGTTTAGTTTTATTTTATTTTTGTTTTTGACAGGGGCCTTTGATGTTAAGAATGTAGGGAACTCCCAGGTGGAGAAACTCCTTCCCCCAAAGCAGGTCAGCACCTTCTCCAGAATTTAGCAACTTGCCTAAGGCATTGGAGGCAAAGGGATTTACCCACCCAGATCTTCCTAAATGTCAAGGCCAGCCCTCCATCCACTATTCTGAACCTTCTCTCCCAATAACTCTGTGAAATTGGTGCTATTATTTTAAATGGATCTTTTTGAGTATCTTCTGTTTTTATACCACCTCAACTTTTCCTCTTATAATTATTCATTTCCATTCTTTCATATTGTTATTAATTCTTCTCTTGAGAATTAAAAAAATATCCTTTGCCTACTATTGGTGAATGATTTGGGGTTTTATTGCTCCAACACTTAACAATTGGTTGTTTGTTAGGCTGATTTTATAGATATGGAAAAGAAGGCTCAGAGTGGTTGTGACCTTGATGAATATCACATAATTAGTTAAGTGTCTGAGGTAGGATTTGAACTCACCTCTTGGATTCAGATCTAATGCTCTCTATACTAAATTATATTGCCTATCTAGCTTCTCTGACTTTTGGTTCTGTATCTCACAACACGTCTTTGTGATATTAGTATTTTAGGTACCATTATCCCCCTTTTATAGGTAGCCACATGATATCAGATATAGCCTAGATGTGTGACCCTAAGCATGTCACTTCTCTGTGTTCTAGAGCCTATATGTTGCAGATGAAGAGCTGACCTGCATTGGAGAGGGTGTTTCCTCATGGGAGCTTCCTATATCAGTGAAACCATGGTTCTCATCTCTAGCCCAATTTTACAGGTAAGGAAACTGAGGCTCAAAGAGGCCTGAGGACTTATCCATGATCCCACAACTAGTAAAGGTCAGAGGTGGGATTAGAGTCCAAGTTCTTTCTGACTCCAAAGCCAACATTATGTCTGTGTACCATGCATCTTCTCTATGTAATTCCTCTGGACTTTCACCTTTGTGTCTATAGAATGAGGATGAGAACCAATAATCTGGCAGCTGGAAGGATCATATGAGATAATGTCCATACAAGAGCATCGTAAATGTGTCAAGTCGTTTATGAATGGTGCCAGAACTTTTTGGACCTATTCACCTCTCTCTACCTCCCCTGCTGTGTCTGATTTCTTCCCTTGGCTGGTGGCTGGCTGGCTGACTCACTCATCAATGCCATACCTTGAATCAGTTTATTACGTTAAGGTGTTACCCTTCTCAGGGGACATATTTGCTTTTTAACAGGGCCTTTTAATGGCTTAGTCTGAGGGAGGGGGAGTCTCAGTCTCATGACCACTTGTGGGGGATCCTACAGAACAGCGTTCTTCACCTTTTTGTGTGTGTATGTCATGGACCCCTTTGGACATCTGGTGAAGCCTGCGGACCCCCTCCTGGAATCATGTTTTTAAATGCATAAAGTAAAATACTCTGAGTTAGCAAGGAAATCAATTACATTGAATGCGGTTTTCCAGACATTAAAAAAAAAAGTTAATTGACCCCAAGTTAAGAACTTTTACTACAAATGGTTTATAGAGGAACATGCTTGAGGAAGAATTGTTTGGCTTCCTGGATACAAGTGATAAAGGAGAAGGAAGAGTGAAGTGTGATAGGACCTTCCTCTGGCAAGTGTCCAGAGAGGCCATCCAAGACAGCAAAGGATTGTGAGATCATCCCACATGACATGTTGGTGAAGTAACTGGGGGCGCTTAGCTTGGACAGGAGGGTAAGAGACAAGAGTTCTCTTTGGTGCAAGGGCTATCGGGGGAAGAAGGATTAAATTTGTTCTGCTTATCCTCAGAGGAAATAACCATGAACAATGAGAGGAAGATACAAGGAGGCATGTTTGGTTTGAGATTAAGAAAAAAAAAAGCACCGAAAGAAAATTACTCCCCCCCCCAATTCTCCAATTCAACATCTTCCATACAATTAGAGCTATCCAAAATTAGAATGGGCTGTGTCAGAAAGTAGTGACCCCTATGTGACCAAGAATCCTTTCTACAGCATACCTAGCAAAGAAGCATCTGACCTTTGCTATGGATGCATGGTGCTCAGCAATATCCTTCCTGAAAGACATTACTGTGAGTCTGAATCTGCAGATGAGGTCTGACCAGGGAAGAGGGCAGGAGGACCCATCACCTTCCTCTATCTTCCTTGGTGCGAACTATACCTTTCTTAAGGCAACCTAAGTTTCCAAGAGCTTTCATGATTCCCGTATTACAGTTTTCATTCTTATTGATCTTGCAGTCATTTGAAAGCCTTGACTTTTTTCAAAGGTACTACTGTCTAGCCACACCTTCATTTATCTTGTCTTAGTGATGTTGACTTTCTGATCCTAAGTGTGGGACTCTACATTTATTCACTTGAATACTCAAATGGATCTGGGAGCTCTATGATGTGGGCATTTCCTACTGGATGTTAGATCATAAACTATCCAAAGACAGGTTCGCTCAACATGCTGCAGTCCTTCCTCCCTTTCTTATGACAGTGGAATGACAACATGGACTGTCTGTTGGCCATCACTTACACCATCCGTGTTACCATCCCCCTTTTCTTTTTCATTCATCTTTTACTTACATTTCCTTCTCCTTAATCATTGTTTCCTTCACTCTGCTGTCAATGGGATTTTCCTAAAGTGCAGGTCTGACCATGTCACCTCCCTACTCCATCAACTCGTTGACTCACTTTTGCTTCTGGGATCAAATACACAGTCCTCTGTTTGGCATAATCTGCCATGCAGTGGCATTGTCTTCTTAACACTTCCTCAAACAAGAAACACCAACTCTGACTATCCCCCAACCCTGCCATTCTCCCCCCACCCCATCTCTACCTCCTGGCTTCTTTGGTTTCCATCAAGACCCAGCTAGAATCCCACCAATGCATCTATTTGTGTATCATATTATAGGTATGTACATGTTCATACACATTTACACATACATATACATACACATATATGAAAACATATGTGTGTATATATTTATATAGGTATAGGAGAAGCTCACAGATTGTACATACATTATCTCAACAATAATCATTCTTCATCCACTTGGTTTGTCCCATGTGGATAGTTAGGCTAAATTCTTTTCTGTGGTGATGGGTCCCATCCTGTTGGCTCTGCTTTGTTTCAAGGGCTTGATGCACTTAATATAGTGTCATCTGACAACAGGAGTACATGGTAGATCTTCCCATCTTTAGGGGATCCCTCCTTGAACTGGATTCTGAGGTAGATTGCTTCTATGACATTGATGAACCTTAGGTCATCACACATCTCTCTGTTTCGTGCCTTCCCTGATGTTAGTAAACACAGATTTTTGAAGAAGTTTATCTGTTGGAATTCAGTTAAAGGAAGCTTGTATAATTTTGATGTCTTGTTGGAGGACAGTGTTTAATATGACATTTTACACATTTGAATCCATTTTTCAAAAATAAGCAACAAACAGGAACCATAAGGGGATCTTGTATTCTTTATAGCTTTCTATCAATTAGGCTATGGTCAAGATGCTGCCTGTGGTAGGATGTTAAAGGGGAAGGAGAATTAGATCTGATGTCTGAAGCCTTGGGTCCAAATGCTGCCTCTGATAGCTATTTCCTGTGAGATTGGTATTTGGTTAGCCATGTCATTTCCCTGGGATTCAGTTTTGCCATCTGTTCAATGAGAGGCTTGTACAGGATGGCCTCTGAAGTCCTTCAAGTTCTTGGTCTGAATTCTATGATGCAAAGATACAAAGATAAAGAATAAATGTGCTTCAGGAGTATATCTAGGAGATCAGACATACTAGTATAATCCAAAGTGTAGCTGAGAAGTCAGTAAAAAAGTAAAAATAAAATGATTGTGGTTCAGGAGAGGGAGAGTGCATTTCCAGTTGGAGAAGTTAGGGATTGCTTCCTGGATGTGGTAGCATCTGATCTGGGCCTTGAAACTTGGGGAGACTTTCAACAGATGCAGATGGGGACTCTGATCTCAGTTTCAGACACCTCTGGGTGACTGCAGATCATGGAGCTACTTCCTTGAGGATTATTTCCATTTCTGACCTCACATCACACCAGAATAAAATGGCATTTCCTTTGAAAAGAAATTAGAAATATCAGAAAGCAGACAGGGAGGAAACTTTTGGGGTGAAGCTTTCTGTTTGAAAGCTCTTTGAAGTTATCACCCCTAGGTGTTACTTTAAAATTTTAATTTAGCAAAGATTTATTAAGCTGATATGTGGGTAGAATGTTGGGTGAGGGGCTGGAGGAGATACATGCCCCAGAAATAGTGATTGCTTTGTCCTCAAGTAGTTCCCAGTCTCCTGGGTTTATGTGGTATTATCCTCAAATAACTTTGACACCCAATAATATGTCACAAGTCAGAGATTTGGAGCAAGAAGGGCCCTTGACTTCTAACTTCATTCTCTGGATGAGGACAGTGAGCTAGGGATTTAAGGGACTCCCCCAAGGTCACACAGGCCTTCCCAATTCTACATCTAATGCGT
>NW_027185850.1:19882214-19919370 GCF_028583685.1 Petaurus breviceps papuanus
TGTGAGTGTATGTGGAGGAATAGTGGTAATTACCTACAGAAGGTTAGGGGGTTCACCTCTATTGTTTCTTATAAGACCATCCCTCCCTACCCCTGTCAGAACTTTTCCCATAGTCATTCTCCCTCCTGTATCCCTCTCCTGTGATACCCTCTTACCCTCTTGACCTCAATACTAGCAAAAGCCAGTGAATAATTCCATGACATTGCAATTGGCCAAGAGTGTGTTTGGAACATGTCAACATGTTGCTGCCAGCCATCTACTTGTCTGTTATCCTTAAATTTAAATGTTTCACTAAAAGCTGAGCATGGATGATCAACACCACCAGTTAAGCTTGCTTAGCAATTATTGATGTGCAATTAATTAATTTCAGCCCGGAATTCACCCTTCTTTTTCTCCCTCCCTCTCTCCTTTCCTTCTTCCAGCTCTCTGTGTGCTCGTCAGGATTCTTGGCTTGTCTCCTCTTCCTCTTCCACTTGTCCCCCTCTACAGTCATGGCATGCATGACATTTTTCTGGGTTCTGCTTTGTTTTACTGTGTGTTAATTCATGAAGGTCTTTCCAGATTATTTTTTTAATTCCTTGAACTTGGCCATGTTAATGTCATTACAATGTGTTATTACCTCGAGGTGCCACATGCTACGATTTATGTAACCCCTCCCCTCCTTTGGTGTTCTTGCCTTTTTTGTTGTTTTTGCAATTATATGTAATATATTGCCCTGTGTCTTCTTCCATGTGTTGTCCCCTCTGCGGTTGATGGACTTGTTGGCACCAGGGGAGGTGGGTTTTTTAAGTCTGAGCCTGGCGCCATTCCCAGGTCTCTGGGTTGGGCTTCAGCTGCTTTCTCACTCTGGAATATCCTTTTGCTTCTTTTTGTCCCCTTCTCTCATTGATGAGTTCTTTTTGGAAGAAGAACTTCCTCCACGTTCAGGAAGTGGCCAGGTCAGCCGTCCCTCGCTCCTCTCTTGGCCCAGCTCCTAACTTTCCAGATTTCACCAGAGGCACCTTTTTCTCAACACCCTCCTCCCAACTTTTCACTTCCCTTTTATGTGTGATCTTCTCCCAATAGAATGGAAGTTCCTTGAGGGCAGGGAATGTCTTTCTTTGTGATTAACTGAATTCAGTGTCTGGCACATAGTAAACATGTAATGAGGGTTTGTTGACTTTGCTTGGCTTTATACTTGAGTGTAAGCTGCTAATAGTATCTGGAGTCCCATTGGACCCATTCTCTTCCATGAACCAACTGATTTCAATCATTCCATGACTAGTGTGGAACCAGGAACAGAGTAGCCATGTAATCTAGATTCAAATCCTGTCTCTGGAATTTATTAGATATGTGACCCAACAGAATGTAAGATTCATGAGGGCAGGGACTAACATTTTTTTCCCCTACTATCTAGCCCAGTGCTTAGCACATAGAAGGGGATTAATAAATGCTTAAATTGACCAAGGAGAAGGTTGAACCTCTCAAACCCCAAGCTTCTCCACCTGTAAAATGGGGATAATAATACCTGTGGCAGGGAGGTCAAAGGGGAAGCAGCCTGGCTCTGGAATCACAGGCTCTGGGTTTGAATCCTGCTTCTGCTACTTACTATTTGTATGACCTTAAGCAAGGCACCTGCTTTTAATGTCTTCATTTGTAAAATGATGTGTGTGTGTGTGTGTGTGTGTGGTGTAGACGGCCTTGGAGTCCCCTCCTATCTCTAGGTCACTGATGTAAGATTCCAGTGAAATAATCTATTCACACATTGCAGATTTTTAAGGCATTATAGAAATCAATCAATTAGCCAGCATCTATTAAATGCTTAGGACAACTAGGTGGCATAGTGGATAGAGCGCTGAGGCTGGAGTCAAATCCATCCCAGACACTTACCAGCTGTGTGATCCTGGACAAGTCACTAAACTCTGCCTCAGTTTCCTCATCTGTAAAATGAGCTGGAGAGGTAAATGGCCAACCTCTCCAGTGTCTCTGCCAAGCAAACCCCAGATGGGGTCATGAAGAGTCACATAACGACTGACATGACCGAATGACAACAATTGAATACCTATTACATTTTCTAGGTTTCTAGGTGCTAGGTTCTGGGGAAATAGAAAAGAAAACCAGCCACTGCTCACAAGGAGCTGATTTTTAGAGCACAGGTTCCTTGAGAGCAGTTGCCAATGCCGTCATCATTGGTACTGTCATACGTCATTATCATTATTGCTAATATTTCTATGGCACTATGTGCCAAGCATTGTTCCAAGGCCTTCACAGTTATTATCTCCTTTGAGCCTGGGGAAGGAGGTGCTGTTCTTATCCCCATTTTAAAGATGAGGAAACTGAGGCAGGCAGTCGTGAAGGGTCTTGCCCAGGCATTACATAGTTAGAGAGTGTCTGAGACTGGATCTGAACTCAGGTCCTCTTGACTCTAGGCCAAGAACTCTAACCACTCTGCCACCTGGCTGCTTATCTAAATCATTGTTTTATTATGTTGTCTAGAAATCAGCAAACCTCTAGAGTAGGGATTCACAGCCCGGAAATCTGGAATCCAATGTTTGAACTTTATGGATTTAGAGTCACAAGGGGCCTTAGGGAGCATCTAATCCACAACTATTGAATTGAGTCAAATTGAGAACACCTTCTTCATTTTAGGGATGAGGAAATAAAGACCCAGAAAGGGCAAGTGACATGTTCCTGGTGGCCAAGTAATCAGTGGCAGCGTCAGGATTTGAACTCTGGTCCTGAAACGTAAACCCAGCCCTATTTCAACAGCCTTATGGATGTCTCTGCACCCTCAAAACAAGGTATATTAGTGACAAAATCTGTGGAACGGCTGCTTCTTGCAGCCCCCTGGGTGATGCACCGACAGTGTTTCAATTACAAATGTAGCTCTGGTTTCTGTGGCATCTCCAGGTTCAGACAAAGCACTTCCTTCACCACCATCCTAGGAGGCAGTGGGTGAGTGTATGACTCTCCCTATTCAGTTCAGGACAGTGGGGCTTAGAGAGGGGAGGAGACTTATCTCAGGTTACAATTGTTAATGGATGTTAGGTAAGAATTGAGGTCTCCTTTCTCTGAGCTCAGCTCCCTTTTCAGCACAACCAGTTCCTCTGATAGTATCAGTACAGGTAAGATCTCATATAGGATTGTGAGCCGGAGGGGGTCCTAGAGACAGTCTGATCCAAACCCTTGTTTGACAGATGAGGAAACTGAGGCCCAAAAGATCATCCAGGTCACAAGGGCCAGAGAGGATATTTGAACCCAACTCCTCTAGCTTGAGTACTAGTGAGAACCCTACTGTATCACATAGCCACCACAAGTCATTATTGCTTTATTTAAGGTTTGCAAAGTACCTTCTGTACAGCGATCCTGTGAGGAAGAGAATGTTGGTATTTTTGTCCCCATTTTATAGATAATGACTTTGAGACCCAGAGACATGATGTGACACTTTTCTGCCATCACACAGGCCACAGACACTGCAGGCAGGATTTGAACTCAGGGTCTTGGGCTCCTTCTAATACAGTTCTTAAATTCCCCCAAAAGGGTATTCTCTGCTGTTTGGGACAAATAAGGCATTTCATTTGCTCCCTCTGCAAAAGATGAGCCCTACAACAGCTTGTCCTGGGGTGGTATTCAGGCATCCCGAGGGAGACGAAGGCTGGTAATTAAGAAAGATTCTTTCCTTTGTGATAGTGGGTCTCAGTGACTGTCAAAATAGAAAGATTGATGATTTAATAAAAAGCTGGCGAAAAGGCAATTGACTATTGAGGAGAAGACAACATTGCCCTCATTCTCCTGATGGCTCCCTAGTCTAGCACTCATGGTCCCTGGTCTCCAGGGCCCTGATGATGCTTCTTGTCCAATTTCTCCCTAAACAAGGGAAGGGCTCCTCTATATCATTCCTGACAAGTAGGCACCCAGGCTTTGGTTAAAGGCTTTGAGGGAGGAGCTGGACCCCCATGCCCCTCCAGGCAGCTCCTTCTATTTTTTGTTTGTTGATTGTTAGGAAGTTTTTCCTGACACCAAGCAGAAATCAGCTTCTTTCCAATGTTCACCCTTTCCTCTTTGTGCTTCCCCTTGGGACCAAGCAGAACAAGGCTAATCCCCTCTCAAAGTCACAGCTATGGTACCGTCCCTCTTAACCCTCCAGGCCGAATATCTCCTGTTTCTTCAACTTACTTTCCTCATATGAAAAGGACTCAAGGCTGTTCACTGTCCTCTGACCCATCTCCAGCTTATCAAATATCCTTTCTAAATTGTAGTGCCCAGAAATGAACATAATTTTCTCAATGTGGTCTGCCCAGGGGATGGTACAGTAGCTATGTCTTCACCTTTAGAGCTGGGACTTGGGCTCTGACAATCTCACTCTAAATTTAGTGTTTTCTCACACTATTGCAGGGGAGTCCAATTTAAGACCCTCAAAACTCAAGTGGTCAGAAACAGATTAAAATGCAACTAGGAAATGTTTAACAAAAAAAAATAAAAATACAATACAAGATGGATAATGTTCATTTGTGGTTTTCTAAGTCAGGAGGAATTTAGTTCTTTTTTTTTTTTTTTTGCTTTTTGGAGGGCAGTTGGGGTTAAGTGACTTGCCCAAGGTCACATGGTTAGTTTTTATGTTAAGTGTCTGAAGACGGATTTGAACTTAGGTCTTCCTTATTCCAGGGCCCATGCTGTATTCACTGCGCCACCTAGCTGCCCGGGGGATTCATTTCTATTTGAATCTGCTATCACCATACTATATTATGCTGTTTAGTAAT
The DNA here is from genome assembly GCF_028583685.1 of Petaurus breviceps papuanus. Lineage (NCBI taxonomy): Eukaryota > Metazoa > Chordata > Mammalia > Diprotodontia > Petauridae > Petaurus > Petaurus breviceps. The sequence continues at coordinate 19,886,954 of NW_027185850.1, forward strand.
AAGGACTTATAGTCAATTATACCTAGAATCAGGAAGACCTGAGTTCAAATCTTGCCTCAGGCACTTATTAGTTCTATGACCCTAGGTAAGTCATTTAAACTCTATTTGCCTCAGTTTCCTCATCTATAAACTAGGGATTTCAATAATAGTGCCTACCTTCCAAAGTGATTGGACAATATTTATAAAGTGTTTTGAAAATCTTAAAGACCCATAAAATGTTAACTCTTGTTTTTTTTGTTAGTACTCTCATACCCAACATTGCAGAGATGTGAAATTTTCTTGGGCTACCATATTCTTGAATTCAGGCAGCAGCATTTAGGATTTAGCATTTAGCAGATTTAGGAAAACAAATAACAGGGAAATACATCAATGAGGAACTTTTGGTATGAAAACTCCACAGACAGACATTCAGGAATGAGAATTTCTTGTAAAATAAGTTCCTGCATGAATTTTCCCTGTTTGGGATTTCTTGTGAGAGAATTTCCCAAATGAAATCTTACTGTGTTGGAATTTCCTATAAGTGAGCCTCCTTGATGGGATTGTATAAAGAAGAATGATTTGGGTAGCAAAGGTCATCAGTTACACTCCACCCCTTTAAGTCTTACTAAATAAATCTGCAGGACAATCTTTATATAGGTAAGCTAACTGCCAGGGAGCATGATGAGCCCAAACGTTAGACTGGCCTGAGTGAATTACCTCTTCTGTTCTGTGGTGAGTAGGAATAAATTAAAACAAAACAAAACAAACAGCTGTGAACTTTCTCCTGCTTGTTGCTTTGGTGAAGCTACAGGTCTGATTCACAAAAGAGCTGAAATAGCCCTAAGGCTATGGACTGTCATTCAAAAGAACTGTAGCTCCTCCTGAGCAGCTATAATTCATCCACAAACCAATAGATAACATCAACAACTCTGGGGGGAAGCAAGAAGTGGCATCTACACAGCCAGAAAGATGTTCCAGCTGAAATGGAGCCTTTGTTGTATAAGTTATCTGGGTGATATACCTTCCCTCTTTCACCAATGCTATGGAAGAATGTACATTTGTGAATGTGGGGAGATTTATTTTAATTTACCTTTATATAGTTTTATTAAATACCTTTGCTTTTAGTGAATGTGATTTCTGGTTTGATCTTAGAAAAAGAAACAGCTCACAACTGTGGTTTTGAATTGAGACTGAGTGAAAACTTTCTTTAAACCTAGGAACAACTTTTAGGGTCCCACATATGAGGGTAGCTTGTGCTAAAGAATATTCCTGTATGGGTATCCAAGAGAATTTCAGGAAGCAAAACTTCTAATGTGGATCTTTCCCCCTCATTGGTTTTTTTTTTATGCATTTCCAATTTTTGCTTATCTCTGCCATTGGTATGAATTCCTTCACCAGTGGACATCATGGTCAAGATAATGCCCGAATGGATGGTGCTTATGAGTTTCTGTTATCAAAAAACCCACTTTGTTACCATCTTTTGATGAGAATTTCCAATTTGTCTTATGGGATTGTAGGACAGTAATGATGTTTTATGACACATGGAACCTATAGTCCAGCTTGCTGGGTTGGACTCTGTTGGCATGGCCTAGAGTTCATCATGGCACACATGTCCTAATGAGGTATCAGAGAAGGACTTTAGTGAAAGACCTAATGTCTGCTAATGATAACTGGCATTTATGTCATACTATTAATAATGTATATAACATGATCATATAATGGTAGAATTTCACTTGGAAAGGACTTTATAGGTCATCTAATTCAATCTCCTCATTTTATAGGTCAGGAAACTGAGGCCCATAAAGGTGACTATACTTACCTGAGTTCACACTGGTAGAAAGTAGCAGATCTGGGATTTCTTCCCATCTCCTCTGGCTTTAAATCCAGCAATTTCTATGGCACCATAGCGGTTGACAGAGTACTTTCCTCACATCAACACTCATGAGGTAGACAGTACAAGTTTTATAATGCCAGTTTTAAAGATGAACAGTTTACCCTTAGAGAGCTTGTGACTTGCTTGGGGTCATGTAGCTAGCCCCTGTAGGGGCAGGGACTTGGGTCATCCCACTCCGAGTTCAATATGCTTTCCATTACATCCATGTTTTATAGTCCGCAAAGAACCAGAGAGCATTAGTTTTTTAATTCACATATTTCTCATATAGAATCACGAACATATCTTTAATATGTTCTAAACATACATTTTCTATAGCACCCGAAAGTTTAATGGATTCATACCAACTGTGAGAGATAGGTAATAACAAATTTATCATACCCATTTTACAAATGAGAAAGCTTAGTCTTAAAGAGGGTTACTCAGTGTTAAAGGCAGAATTTGAATGAATGAACGTGTAACTGGGTTTTAAACCAAGTTTAATGTGTTTTGCATGCTGCTGTCTAGGTATGACTCCAGATTAGTGGATAGAATGATGACACAAGACCATGTGTTTACATGAGGGCAGAGTTAGGGCCAGTTTGGACTCTCTTCAAGAACATCTGTAGGTGTGGGGGATGGGGGGGAGGAGAAAGGAAAAAGAGATACAGAGAGAGAGAGACAGAGAGAGAGGAGAGACATAGAGAGACAGAGAGAGAAAGACAGAGAGAGAGGAGAGACATAGAGAGACAGAGAGAGAGAGAGAGAGAGAAAGACAGAGACAGAGAGACAGAGAAAGACAGAGACAGAGAGACAGACAGACAGACAGACAGAGACAGAGAGAGACAGACAGAGACAGAGACTTTGGAAATTGCAGGCAATGCAGGGGAAGCTGACCTATCAATGTGTCTCCAATTTCCAACTTTGCTTCCCTAGAAATTTGGGGGAATTTTTTTCACTTGAAATGGAGACTTTTCTCTTTGTTGCAGCTGAGCTGTTATCTTCCTCCCATCAGAAAAACTCATTGACTTTGGGTTATTTTTTGTCATGTTCTAATTTTGTTTGACTTCTCCACAGCTATGTGGCATAGTGGATAGAGCACCTGGGCCTGGAGTCAAGAAAACCAGAGTTCAAATCCTGCCTCAGGCACTTACTAGCTCTATGACTATGGGCAAGTCAATTAACCACTGTCTGCCTTGGTTTCTTTACCTGTAAAATGGCCTCTGCGTTTATTTTAACAACACAAGCGGCTCATCCTGTCTCATGCACGCTGGACTCCTGCTCTATCAGCAGCACTGCATAGAAGTTATGGAGAAACAAGTTTGATTTGGAAGTCAGAAAAAAATAACCCCCAAATTCCTACCATCTAGAGCTGTCCCAAGGTGGAGCAGGCTCTCCTGCACTGGAAGACTTCAGTGGACGGGGGATGTCTCCTTGTCAGATACATTGCAGAAGGGATTTGACTCAGGTGTGGACAGCACTACTGTGGAGGGCCACTCAGGACCCTTTCCTCTCTCGGCTTCTGGAAGTGTGGTTTTTTAGGAAAGGCCGTTCTGGTAATCAGGCAGCAGGTGCGGGCGGCCCCCAGTGGTGCCAGGCCCTTCCCCATCAGTGACTGGAGCTGGGCCCCATTCCCAGAGGGCCTCTTCACTCTCAGAGAGCCTGGTGGTGTTTCTCTTCTGGACATGTTTTTATTTGTCTTTTCCCAACGTGTCTGCTCCTGGCCCCACCTGACAAGTCCCAGCCTGATATGTCTGAGAAAAGGGGAGCTGTAAACCATTCAGGAATGGGATTTATTAATGGGAGCCCTTTAATTACTGCCAGACACTGCTACCCAGAGGGTTTACAGCCTCAGTGCTGGGTGTCATTCATTAACGAAGCCGGCTTGTGGTATGGATACTGTCACCCTGTGGCTAGTGCCGTCTGTTTTTGCTAAAAGGCTCTCAGGTCGAGCCCTAGAGCTTCGGCTAAGAGAGGGGTCGAAGGCAGATCAATTACCAGGTGCGTGGACTCTGGCCTCTGGGAGCTGATCTTGGTCAGCTGAATTGGAGGACAGAAAAAGGGGCCCTTGTGTAAAGCTGGGCTTGGCAGCCACGGCCTTCCCCCACCCTCATGTGCTTATTGTCTCCCAGGTTTCCACTTTCTGAATGAGGCCTTGGCCTCTATATTCATATTAATAACACTTCTCCTGCCCACCCTTTCTACTGTGCCCTCTGAACCCCTGCTCTATTATTAACAGGCTCTCCTTCCTCTCAGATTTCTTCCTCTCCCACGCTTTTTATCTTCTGGCATTCATGAAAACTTGAACACACTGTGGAAGGCGGCCCTCTCCATAGCAAGTCACTCCTTTTCCCAGGCCGCCAGAAACAGGGGCTAGGGAGACACTACTTTGCTTCATTGCCAGGTTCAGCTATTTGGGTCACTGCTTTGTGTCTTCTCCATCAAGGTCCGCTCCATGTTTCAATGTTGTCTAGTCTGGTCAGACATTGTGGCTCATGCTTATAATTCTTTCTGAGGAGACTGAGGTTAGTAGATTGGGAGCTTGGGGCATCTGAACTGTTGTATGTTAAGCTGTGGACACTATGTCTGGTACCAATAGGGTAAACTCCTGAGAACAAGGGACCATCGGGCTACCTAGGAGAGGCAAACTTACCCAGGTCAGAAATAGTTTTTGTTCAATGGTTCAGGCATGTTCGACTCCTTGTGACCCAGTGGATCATAGCACACCAGGCCCTTCTCTCCTCCACTATCTCTTGAAGTCTGTACAAGTTCACATTCTTTGTTTCCATGACACTATCTGTCCACTTCATCCCCTTTTCATTTTGCCTCCAATCTTTCCCAATAACAGGGTCTTTTTTCAATGAGTCTTGTTTTGTCATTAAGTGGCCAAAATGTTTAAACTTCGCCTTCAGTATTTGCCCTTCAGTGAATAGTCTGAATTCATTTCTTTAAGTATTGATTGATTTGATCTCCTCTCTATCCAAGGGATTCTCAGAAGCCTTCTCTAGTACCTTGATTGAAATGCATCAAATCTGTGGCACTCAGCTTTCCTTATAGTTTAACTCACAGCCATGCATTGCTGCTGGAAAAAACCCCACAGTTTTGACTGCATAGACCTTTGTCGGCAAGGCTGTCAAGATCTGCCATAGCTTTCCTTTCAAGGAGCAGGTCAAAGCTTCAGTACCGATCAGAACTATGGCCCACGTGAGTGGCCTTCCATCCTGGCAAGACAGGAAGACCCAGTCTCACAAAGCAAAACAGAAAATCATCCCTCCACACTCTTGCTGCTGACATCCATTGGCCACCAAGTTTTTTTCTTTCCTGTCTTGAAGTTCCTGGTATTAAGTCACCACCTCAAACCTTTGTGATTTTGCTGAGGATTTCCATAATAATACTGATGTCCCTTCAAATGCCATGTCCTGCCAGCTCATCACCCTTTCTGATTCCCATGATAGACAACTCTATTCAACATTAGTCGCACCATAGAGGAATGCCACCTTAGACAGCTTCCCTTACAGCTAACCTATCTCCATGATGCTGAATCCTGAAATTCTTCCCTGAGAACATAACCTTCTGTCCATTCACCTCTTTTTTGTCCAAACTCATCCTAAGTCAGGGTTTCTTAACCATAACCAGGTAACTCAATGGATTGAGCATAAGACTTGGAGTCATGAAAACCTGAGTGCAAATTCTGCATTAGAAACACCCTAGATGTGTGATCCTGGATAAGTCACTAAGCCTCAGTTTCCATATCTGTAAAATAGGGATAATAACAGCCCCTGCCTCATAAGATTGTTGTGAGGACCAAATTAATTAACATATATGCAAAGTGCTTTGCAGACCTTAAACTCTATATAAATGCCAGCTATTATTGTACCATCGACCTTTTCGGCAGTTTGATAAAGCCTATAGAGCCCTTCACAAATACATAAAATGAAATATACAGAATTAAATGGGAAACTAATTATATTGAAATAATTATCAAAAAAAATTTTTTAAATTTAAAATAGTTTTTTAAAAAATAATTCAAGTTAAGAACTCTTGTGTTTAAACCTGTTTTTGTCTTTCCTAGGCACTCCATTTGTTCTTTCCCTCTTTGTTCTCCCAATCCATTACCCATGATCCTCTGGGCTCCTATAGCTTCCTTCACAGTTTTGACAATAAGCTTGGTCAGACAATAAGCTTTGACACTAGGTAGGTTCCAGGGATGCCCTTTGGTGAAAGAAAAACCCATGGTCATGTGACTCTAGGGTGTGCCAGCTTAACCAACTAGGTGCCCCTATTGTCATGACCCTTCCTTGTTTTAAACAGTTCAACAGTGTGCTGGCATCCTTTCTTGAATAATTTACCTGTTTGCCCTTTCCATTATTAACACCATGTCAACCCTCATCCCTGGGTCATGCCTGCTCTATGCTCTGGGCCTTCCCCCTTTCTTCCAAGCTTCTTGGGAGATACTGCTGCTTGGGCCCACCTACAAATTTGTGCTTTCAACAGGGCCCTTTCTTACTGCTGCCCAACAATCCCTTTGCTCTGCTCTCAATTTCCCTGCAGTAACTTCTCTGAACCTTCCCTCTATTCAAGACCCGCCTTCCCCCATTCTCTCTTCTACACTTCCCTCTGAGGAGAATGGCTTGGACTCAAATTAGTTGCTCCAGAACATTCACAAAATTAAATTCCCTTTTGAGTGTGGTGTAGCTTATGGTCCAAGTCATTTGCTTTCTTTTAGGTCACAGCATCTCAGCTGCCATGGATCCACTGCCAGGCAGGGCACTATGGTGCTCTCCTCAGGGCTGTGATGCTCACTGAGTCCTGCTGCCAGAGTCCTCTGGGATGGACTCCAGTTACTGGACTTTTCTAGCTCTCACAAGGCCCTGGACCAAAGAGAAAAAAGGCATAAACCAGGGATGACCTGGTGCCAGACATAGGCCTGCTTAGGGGGTCTATGTACTCACTGTGTGACCCAAGAGGGAGTCCAGCACTGTCCGTCTATCCTCTGGAGCTCAGAGACCTCTCTTTACACTTTATGGTCAGCAGGAAGAGAAGGAAAAGTCAGTTTTCCCATTGGTGACTTTTGCATACATTCCTATTGACAATCCAGGTATTCACCAAAGGTCTTTTCTTTATCATGCAGTAAACAGAGAGGAAACACTGATTATAATGGCATACTGTGGACATCTGCCTTCCTTACCATTGTGCACCTAGAAAATTGGACTCAACAAGTGTATATGTGGGATCCTTGTTCATGCTCCCATGACTGGACCCTCATTGCCCAGTCCCTCCTTCCAAAGTCATTTGTAAAAATGCAAAGTAGTTTTAGGTTTTGCAGAAGGCACTAATTGTTCAATCAATCAGCATTTTGGGTTCTGGAAGTGTTAAAAATAAGGGCAAAACCAGTTCCTGTCCTCAAGGAGCTTACATTCAAATGGGGGACACAACATATACATAGAGAGGTAAATAGAATGGAATACAATATACTATACTATACTATACTATACTATACCATACCATACCATACCATGATATGATATAATGTTATAGTATGCTATAGTAATAGTATAGTATAATGTAATATACTGTAATACGATGTATAATGCAACATAGTATATACATATATGTGTATATGTACACACATATATACACACACGTGTGTGTGTGTAACTGATGAAGAGTAACCTTAGAAATGAAGGAATTAGTCATTGGCAAATCAGGAAAGGCTTCCTATAGGAGGAAGCGTCTGAGCTGAATCTTGAAGGAGGTTGGGCATTTTGAGAGGAAAGAGTAAGGAAGAAATGCGATCTAGGCAGAGACAGCCTGGGCAAAGGTTCAGAGCTGGGAGGTGGAATGTCCTATTTAGAGGCTTCTTCAGAATCATGGCATCATGAAGTCCACGGGACTGTCTAATTCAATCCTATAGATACGAACCAAGGACTCCCTAGTCATTTAGGGTTTAACAAAAGTCTTAATCTGGCCTTACTCTTCAAAGTTTGAGTCACATTGGCCCACCTGCTGTTTCCCAAACTAGAATCGCCTTCATGCGCTGCTCCCATATGCTCCTTCCTCACTATCACTGCTTAAAATCCCTAGATTCCTTCAAGGCTGAGCTCAGATCTCACCTCCTAGTTTTTAAGGCTCTGTCCTTCCTTATGCAAGCCCTCCTCTGTTTGAATGTTCTACCCCCCCGCAAAAGGTAAAGACCTGGGGGCATTGTTTTTGTCTTTGTTCCCCCAGCCTCTAGAATAGTGCCCAACCCTAGGAAGAATTTACCAAATACTGAATTGATAGCAGCAGCATGAGCTGTTGTGGAGTGGTGAAGAATGTTGTAGGAATGGAGAAGGGCAAATGTTATCTTGATTTTCTTTTTGTTTCTTTCTTCTTTTGATATGTTGAAGGTTTATTTTATTTTTAATTTATGGAATAAAACAATAAAGCAAGCATTTCCTTAACAGTATAATAATTTTAAAAAAGATGATTGCACATGAAATTGCACATCTATTACCTATAGCTTGCTATTTGTTTTAAACATATAATAAAGTTATCATGTAAATTTATTTTTTTTCCTTTTTCTCTTCCCTCCCCCCAGATGACTACTATTAGCCATAAATATGTGAGTGTGTATACGATGTGCACGTGCATGCAAACATAAAATTATTCTATATATGCTTCTATTTATCAGTTCTTTCTCTGGATGCACATAGTGTCTTCCTTCTTATGTCCTTTGGAGTTAATTTGGGAATAAGTCAAAATGACTTATTCAGTCCAAGTTGTTCTTAAAACAATATTGCTGTTACAGTATACAGAGTTCTGTATCATTTTACACTTCATTATTTTGTTCAAGTCTATCCACATTTTGTTTGGCTTCTCCAATTTTTCATAAAAGGGGCACAAGTAGACTCTAAAAACTGGGCCAGTCTCAGCCTCAATCCCTTTCAAAACTCTCCAATGTCACTTTAAAGGAACGACAGTGAACTCCTTGAAAGGGAAGTGGTGATCAGGAAAATCCAGCCTGGCTTCACTGAGAACAGGTTACACCTGACTTGCCTCATTTCCTTTTTTTATTGGATGGTAAGACAAGAAGGTCCAGGTGATACTGCAGCGACTGTTTACCTCCGTTCAGCAAAGAGTCGACAAAGTTTGACATGCTGTAGTCTTGGAGATGAGATGGAGAAGTGGCCGATATGACATGACAATTAGGCAGAGGCCTGAACAGATGAACGCCCAGATCCAAAGAGGAGCTACTGATGACCCAACATTATCTTGGAGGGTCTCTCTATTGGGGTGCCCTTGGCACCTGTCCTTGGCCAGATGAGCTTGGAGATTTATTAAATCAGCACCTTGGATAAAGGCATAGGTGGGCTACTTATCATGTTGGAAGATGACACAAAGTTGGGAGAATAGCTAACGCCCTGAATACTATCCCCTACTGTTCAGGCATTTCAGTTGTGTCCGACTCTTTAAAAAAAAAAAAAATATATATATATATATATTTATTTGCTTTTAGTTTACAACATTCAGTTCCACAATCCCTTGAGTTCCAGATTTCTCTCTCTCCCTCTCCTCCCAGTCCCCCCAGGTGCCATGCAATCAGATATAGGTTCCACAAATACCTTCGCATTAAATATTAGTCAAGTTGTAAAGAAGGATTCTAACCAATGGGGTGGACAATGAGAAAGGAGGGACGAAACAAAGCACAAAAGAGGGAGAGCAGGCAGTTTGCTCCCATCTGCATTCAGACTGTAGTCCTTTCTCTGGATGTGGATAGTGTGGATAGCCCTCTCCATCATGTGTCCTCTGGAGTTGTCTTCTAATCTTGTATTGCTGAGAGGAGCCCATCGATCAAAATTCGTTGTTTGTGTCTGACTCTTGGTGACCCCATGTGGGGTTTTCTTGGCAGAGATACTGGGGTGGTTTGCCATTTCCTTCTTCAGCTCATTTTACAGAGGAGGAAACCGAGGCAAACAGGGAGAAGTGACTTGCCCAGGGTCACATAGCTAGTAAGAGTCTGAGATCAGATTTGAACTCAGGAAGATGAATCTTTTTGGGCTGGACACTTGAGCTGTGCTAATTAGTTGCCCCCGATTCTATTACCTAGCATTGATATCATAATTTTAAGGTTGTCAAGATGATTTACAAATATTATCTCATTTCATCCTCACAACAACCCTGGGAGAGAGATGCTGGTATTATTACCCTATATCCATTTTACTGTTGAGGAAACTGAGACTAAGTGACTTTTACAGGATCACAAAGTCAAGAAGTATCTGAGGCTGGATTTGAATTCAGATCTTCCTGATTCCAAGTCCAACAATTTACAATTTATCCGGGCTGTCTATGTGGAAGACAGTGTCAGGATATGAAAATATCTCAAAAGGCCAGCACAACTGGCTAAACATAATAGTAAAACCAGTTCAAGTTATAAATGATAGGCATTGTGCTTCGTGCTAAGAGTACAAAGGAAAGCAAAACAGAGCCTGCCTTCAGGGAGTTCACAGTCAAATGGAGGGGACAACATGCAAATAACTGTGTACAAGCAAAAAAAAAAATAGAAGAATGTATATTAAATACATACACGTCCATATTTGTACATATTTATTTATATACAATATCTTCTATGTATTCTTATACACATTATGTATATATGTGAATAGACATTCATATCTTGTATATACACATGTATCTATATGCATAACATCTACATACAAGATTTGTGTATGTGTACATGTGTCTTTATGTGTCTTTATAGCAGATAATCACAGAAGGAAGACATGAGTATTGAGGTGAATCCCTTACATAATGAACTCTAAGACAGCGGATTTTAATTAGGATACATGTAAAGTCTTAACAGCATATTTAAAAAGAGCAGAGGCATCTAGGTGGCTTAGGGGATAGATTGATGTGATTTCAAATCTGGCCTGAGACAATTACTAACTTTGTGACCCTCAACAAGTCACTTTAACTTTTTTTGCCTCAGTTTTCTCATCTGTAAAAGGAGCTGGAGAAGGAAATGGCAAATCACTGCAGTATCTTTGCCAAGAAACCCCCTAAAGGAGTTACAAAGAGCAGGACATAACTGAAAATAACTAAACGGAAAAGCAACTTTCCGTGTTGAATATGGCAGTGTCATGACTGCGCAACCATTCTCAGGGAGCAGATACGAATTTTAGTGTATTGCTAACTGAGCCGATGTCAACAGCGCTACATAGTGGCCATAACATGTTCATCTTTGCTTAGGCTGTGTTGAGGAAGATATAGCATTTAGGAGCAGATAGTCACATTGCATGTTGACCTAGCCTGGCCATATCAGGAGTACTGCTTTTGGTTCTTACATCTTAGGAAGGGGGAAGGGAAGGGAGAAGGGAAAAGGGAAGAAAGAAGGCAGAGAAAGCATTTATCAAAGGTTTTCTATGTGACAAGCATTTTCGTAGGTGCTTAAGGATCTAACAGTACCTGCCTGAGAGGAGCTTATATACTGAGATGCCTGAAGAAGAACAGAAAAAATGAGTTTTACCAAAAGAATGACACCTTTTCAATCTGAGGACAGAGCATTAAACTCACCAGATATAAACAATAGAATGGTGGATTTGTAGTCAAGGGTTCAAATCCCACCCCAGATACCCACTTACTCCCTTCTTTCCTCTCCTTTCTTCTCCGCTCCCCTCTTCTCTTCTCCTCCTCTCTTCACCTCTCCTCCCCTCTTCTCCTCTCCTCTCCTTTCCTCTCTGCTCTTCTCCCTGCTCTCTCCCACCTCTCCCTTCTTCTCCGTTCCCCTCCTCTCTTCTCCTTTCCTCTCCTCTCCTTCCTTCCTTCTTTCCTAGAACCCTGAGCAAGGCTCTTAGATGGGAAGGAACATACCTCTCCTCTTGGGATGTCTTTCAAACAATCATCAAGTATGGACAAAAGAAAGAAGTTCTTTGTCTCCATTAACTCTGGAGGGAGAAGAGTCCCTGATACCCTTTTGGCTGTGAATTGTTCCAGGAATGCTGGTGATTATTATTATTAGAATCATAGCATGGGGGAAAGCTGGGAGGGGCCTCAGAGATCCCCTAGGCCAGCATCAGCTGAGGCCCTGAATGGGTCCCCAGAAGCCAGGCTGGGACTCCAGGCCATCCCATGGGATCGTTGGTTCTTAGAGTTGGAAGAAGCCTTCAAGATTAAGGTCAAGCCTCTCATTTCAGAGATGAGGTAACTGAATCTCTGGGTGAAGAAGTAACTTCCCTTCTGAGCTTCTGTGGCAGGATTCCTCCTACCCTCTATCTCCCCTTTCCCCCCTGCCCCTTACTGCATTACACTCGGGTCCAGAAGAATGGACAGGATTTCATTATGAGCCCTGGCTGATATTCAGGAGGAAATGGGAGCAGGGGTTTATGAGGGGGAGATGGCTAACATTCATCTCCAGGGGGCTCTTTCACCGGAATGTACAACTCATAGAACCAGGGTCAGAATAACCAAAGCTGGAGGGAACTTAGGGAGACATTTCATTTTATGGAAGTCCCATCCCAGCGTGGGGAGTGAGTCACTTTTGCCCAGAGTTACCCAAGAGCCCAAACTGGAAGCCAGGCCTCAAGACCTTCAGGTTGGTGCTGCTGATTCCTAGTCTTAGTCTGGCTGTGGGAAGGCAGAGCCTGGTGTCTGTGTTGGTCAGATGTTTTCTGGAGCTACCAGGGACTCTGTAAGGTTGGTTAGATGTTTTCTGGAGCTACCAGGGGCTCTGTAAGGTTGGTCAGATGTTTTCTGGAGCTACCAGGGGCTCTGTAAGGTCTGGGTTTTAGCAGACTTTTCTGCCAGCTCTCAGTTTTCTTATTTGTAAAATAGAAATAAAAATACATACCTGCCTTACTGAGCAGGAGGTAATCTTATTATCTTTGTATTTGAAAGGGGCCTCAGTGACAATCTAGTCTAGGGGTGGGGAATCTGAGGTCTATGTGGCCTTTGAAGCTGCAGGTTCCCCACCTCTGATCTATTCCATCTTCTAACCAAAGTAGCAATTCATTCTTCAACCCTCCTAACCAGTGTGCATCCAGGCCTCTGTTTGAGGCCTCCAGGAATTGCGGGGGGGGGGGGGGGGAAGGAGGGAATTCTCTCTATCCAGAAGCAGCCCATTTCACTTTTAGATACTTCCAATTTTTGGAGGAGGATGACAGATCTGAAGTTGGAAGGCACATCTGAGGCTTTATTGATGAGGAAACTGAGGCCCAACTTCACATACATCATAAAAGTGCTAATGGCAGGATTTGAACACAGGTCCCTCAACTTCAAAGTCAGTGCTTTTTATATTGTGCTAGGCTGTTTCCTTATGTGAGGATTTTTTTTTTTTTTTTGGTTTGCCAAAGAGCCTACATTTACTGCTTTGCAGTTTCTACCCATAGTCCTCTGGGGTCAAGTAGTATAAGTCCAATCCAACTGTTGTCTGGTTGAGGACCACTGTAACACATCCCTCCTGCAGCCATCTGTTAGTTGGCCAACAGGCATTTGGTAAATACCAGGCACTATGCCAACTATGGGGATATACAACCCCTGTCCTGGAGGAGCTTACATTCTAACGAGGGAGACAATAGGCAAACTATCATCCTAGCGCCTTCCATTTTACACTGACATTACTGTCCATGTGCCTATGAACGACTCACTCCACATTCCTGTCACTCAGTTTTCTTCCTCTTCAAAATGGAAGGCACTGGGGGAAGGATGGGAGGACTGGGAAGGGTCTTTTGCAGAAAATGTGATCTGAACTGAATTTTGAAGGAAGCCAGGAAATGAGGCACAGATGAGGAGGGTGAGCATGCCAGGCAGGGGACACAGCCAGTGAAGACTCATGGGGTCAAGGGTAGAGCCTCTTGTGCGATGACCACATGAAGGTCTGTGCTGAGCTGGGGAGGAAGGGGGGAGAACTACAGAAAGGAAGGAAGAGACCAGGTTGTGACAAGCTTTAAATGCCCAACAGAGGGCTTTCTATTTGATTGTGGGGGTGATGAAGGTGACATGGCCAGACCCTCCTTTTGGGAGATTGCTCTGATAGCTGGGTGGAGGAGGATTGGGATGGGGAGAGACTTGAGGCAGGCAGAGTCACCAGCAGGGGAGCTTTGTAAAAACTACAGAGACTACCTTTATTTTTTTTCAAGACTAGAGAGTGCTGATTGAGAAAGAAAGCCAGAGTTCAAATCCTTGCCTGGCCACTTACTATCTGGATTGGAGCTCCCTAAATCTGGGATGTTCAGAAATGCCCAAGATTCTTCCAGAAAATGAGAATCAGGATTTTTGTCAATGATAATTCACCAAGGGGCAGGCCAGGGCCTTGGGGGTATGATGCTGCTTTTCTTCTGGCTTTTCCAAGAAGGGGCTGCTTTCCCACAGAACCCTTCAAAACCCATTGCTGGGACTCCTGTCAGATGGGGGGGGGGGAGCTCAGGCTTTGAACTTGGGAGAGTTTAGGCCAAGGCTACCAGGGAGGACAATGAGTCTGCACACATTTTTATCATGTGAGGGACTCACTGTCAACAGTGGGATAAAGGTGGGAGATTTTGCTCCGAAACAGGGTCCAGGAAGGAGGATCGTGCCTTCAGCCTGAGGTGCTCAGGAGGTGAGGACTCATCCCTGATGGTAGAAATGAGAACTTAATAGTTTGGATCAACAGGAACAAATTGAAAACCTCAGGGATCCAAGGAACACATGTGCCGATGGCTGGAAGCCGGGTAATTCTGTTTGGCCTGTGTGCTTCAATCCTGCTTTGGCCAAAATGTCAAGTGGGGAAGAGGGTGCCAAGTATCATTTGACCATTTTATTTTTCCAAGTAGAGGCAATGTTGAAATAAAAATAATAACAATGATGATGGCAACAATGGTGATGACAATTGTTCTGACTTAAGGGGTTCAGGAACCCCTCAAGGACTTGCTTGGAGTATGGGAAAGAGCATTCTTGAAGTCAAAGTGGCAAAGGTTTATTGTAATGCTGATGTGGTGGGCAGAGCTCCTTAAGGAATGTGCCACTTTATGGGAATGATGCTAATTCTTACATAGGGAAAGCAGTGGATTATCTGGCAGATATGTTAATTAGGTGACAACTTACAACCTTGGTCACAGACATCATTCATTACTGGAAACCAGGGGAAGGGATTTCTAAGGGGTGTATTTTTGGCCTATTATGTTGGTAGCAAGATAGCTTTGAGAGTTGATTTCTATAGCTTGACCTCTGGATTGAATATGATAACTTTCACAATCAATACATGATAATTCTGTGATTACAAGATAGTCCTGTTTTCTTTTTTTTAGCTTTGAAAACAATGTGTGGTATTTATTATATGGGTTTTCTTGAAACGATAATTTATTGTATTGTATTGAATCCTCTCTTATGGTCTGCTGTGTACATGACAATGTTGGGGTTTTTTTCATTTTGTATTTAAATTTAAAATTTTTAAATGTACAACAGCAAAAAGGGGAAAAATAGTTATAAATGAGTAAGATTAACTTAAATCTTATTTCCTCAACCCACTTAGAAACCATCACTCTCTCCTTTGAACTCCTCTTTTTTTATATTTATCTTTTTATTAGATTTTAATATATATTTTTTATTTTTTAGTTTACACCATTCATTTCCACAAGATTTTGAGTTAGAAATGTTCTCTGCATTTTCCCCCTACCCACCGCCCCAAAACAGTGATCCCACTGGATATCCCCTCCCCCAATCCGCTCTCTCCCATATCTTCCCCTATCCTCTCTCTGACTTCCCAGTAGGGCATGGTGGATCTCTACGCCCCAGTGCCTGTATATCTTATTTCCCAGTTACATGTAAAATAATAATAATAACTATATATATATATATACATTTCCATAGTGGATATATAGATATTTGAATATTTGATTTTAAAACTTTGAAGTCCAGATTCATTCCCTTCCTCCCTTGTCATCCACCCTTACTGGGAAGATAAGCAGTTTGGTATAGATTGTACATGTGTGGCTAATGCAAAACAATAACATAGTAGATATATTGTAAAAGATTGACTATATTTCCCTCCCTCCTATCCCACCTCCCACTTGTTCTATTCTCTACTTTGATCCTGTCCCTTTTCAAAGGTGGGTGCTTCCAACTTCCCTCCCCCCCAGCCTGCCCTCCCTTCCATCATCCCCCCTCTCATCCCCTTCCCCCCTACTCTCCTGTAGGGTGAGATACCCTATTTAGTGTGTATGTCATTCCCTCCCTAAGCCAAATTCATTGACTTTCACATTAGACATTAGTCAGGTTATAAAGAAGGATTGTATCAGATGGAATGACCAATGGGAAAAAGGAAACAAACCCAAACAAGATAAAGAAAAAATGCAGGTAGTTTGCTTTGATATGGATTCAAAGTCAGTTCTTTCTAGTTTTTTCTCTGAATGTAGACATCTCTCTCCATCATGAGACTTTTGGGGTTGACTTATAACCCTGCATTGCTGAGAAGAGTCCAGTCTATCAAAGTTGGTCATCACCCATACTTGTGTCTGTAACTGTGTACAGATTTCTCCTGGTTCTACTCTTCTCACTCAGCATCAGTTTGTATAAGCCTCTCCAGGTAAATATGAAGTCCATCTGCTCCTCATTTCTTTCTATGTCTCTCTTGCATCTCGTAATAGGAGGTTGAATTTTCCATTGAGTTCTGGCTTTTTCATCAGGAAGGTCTGGAAATCCATTATATCATTGAAAGACCTTCTCCTTGCCTAGAAGAATATGTTCAGTTTTACTGAATAGGTGATCCTTGGTTGTAACCTGAGTTCTTTTGCCTTGTGAAAAATCATATTCCAGTTACTCCGATCTTTCAATATAAGCTGCCAGATCTTGTGCTATCCTCACTGTAGTTCTGTGATATTTGAATTGTTCCCTTCTGGCTGCTTGTAGTATTTTATCTTTTACCTGATAGTTCTGGAGTTTGGCCACAACATTTATTGGACTTTTCAGTTTGGGATCTCTTTCAGGAGGTGTCCGGTGGATTCTCTCGTTTTCTATTTTATCCTCAGGTTCTAGTATTTCAGGGCAGTTTTCCTTGATGAGCTCTTGGAGGATGTTGTCTAGGCTCATTTTTCCATTATGATTTTCTGGTAGGCCTATGATTCTCAGATTATCTCTCCTGGATCTGTTTTCCAGGTCAATTATTTTTCCATTGAGATATTTTACCTCTTTCTAATTTTTCATTCTTGATGTTTTGTTTGACTGATTCTTGGTTCCTCATAGAGTTATTCACTTCAATTCGGCTGATTCTAGTTTATAGTGAATTATTTTCCTCAGTTTTTGAAGCTCCTTTTCCATATCACACATTTTTCTTTTTAGGGAGCTGTTTTCTTCATTGTAACGTTTCTCTAATTTTGCAATTTTGAATTTAAAAGAATTATTCATTTTGTCTTCTACCTCTCTAATTTGGTTTTCAAAGTTCTTTTTGAGCTCATCTAGGAAAGCTTTCTGTGCTTGAGACCAGTTCCCTGTTGAGGCTTCATCTGTGAGTGTGGAGTCAACACTGTCTCCCTCTGAATTTGGTTCCTCCCTTTCATGATAGTAGGACTCCAGAGTCTTTGTCTTTGCAGTCTGTTTTTTACCCATTTTGAAGCAGGGCCCTAGCCATGCCCTTCCTCTAGGGTTCCCAAGCCTTTACTGTTTAAAGTTTTGCTTTGGGGCAATAATTACTATGTTTTCAGGGTCAGAGAAGGGGGTTGGAACAGCCAGGGTTCACTCTGCCATCCTGGTCCCTGGAAGTCCAAATAGGGACTTTTAAAATTTCCAGGCTGGATAGTCCTGCTTTTACAAGAGAATATCTTCAGAAGTCAGCTTGTTCTCATGATGCATAAAGGTAGTTTTTCTTACTGGGACCTGCTCATGAGTTATTGCTGGGCAGTGTTCTTGGGCTGGGGAGAAAACTGTTAAGGACAGTGTTTTGAAGCTAGGGAGAAATGTGATCTTGGAACTGAAGTCCAAGCACAAGTGCTCAAGCACCCCATCAACACTGATGATGATGTTTATAATAGTAATTTATAGGTGTACCATGAAGTACACTGTGGTCAGAAAGACCTGGGCCCAAATCCACCCTTGCTCGCTGGACTATGCTTGCTTTCCTTTCTCCAGGGGATTCTTTAGGATTTCTCTCCCCTGTAAGTTTGCAGGTGGCCAGGATGGGGAGAAGGAGTTTCCATAGCAGGAATACCCTATGCTGATGAAACCGTTCTCTTTGGATCAGAGTGACCTTAGTAGCTCCTGTTACTATGGCACCCGGAGCGCTGGACTCAGAATCAGAAGATTCAAGGTTGACTTTTGGCTCCACCTATTCCTAATCATGTAATCTTGGGAAGGGCATTCCTCACCACTCTCTTCCCGCCTATGACTCTAGATCTGTAAAATGTGGGTAATCATAGATTACATTTTAAAAACTGCTTTGTAAAACCCAGTCCTCAACAACCCAGTGAGATAGACAGGGAGCATTTTTATCTTTATTTCAAAGAGGATGTGGATTGAATTGTTCATAGGCACATGGACAGTAATAACAAGTGGACAGTTAGGCAGTATAGTTCATAGAACACATGGGCCTCAGATATTGACTGTGTGACCCTGGGCAAGTCCTTAACCTTTTTTACCTCAGTATCTTCATCTATAAAATGGAAATAACAATAGCACCTACCTGAGGGTGGCTATGAGATAATATTTATAAAGTACATTGCAAAGCTTAAAGTTACATAAATGCTATTATTAATAATATCATTAGCACCATATTATTATTAATAATACTATTTAGGGTATTTATTCTGAAATCTAAACCTTTGTTTTCATTGGTATAGGAAATCCGTAATGTGAAAACTCTTTCCATCAATGTGGGTCTTTAATTCTCAGAAACTTAGACTCTTAAGACAGTTAACTAGCACACACAGAGGTTAAGTGATTTGCCCAAAGTCACGGAGCAAATGAGTGTTCCATTCAGACCACATCCAGGTCTCCTGACTCAGTGTTTGGCAGTAAGGGCAAGGGCTGAGGACTGAATCTAGGACTGTTGGCTTCAAGTCCCATGATGTTTCCACCACAAAATCCAAGTTGTTAGGCTATTGTGGGGATCAAGTAAGACCAATGATAGGAAAGGACACCCATGTAAAGTGTCACATGGATAAATGTATGTGTAGACTATTATTATTAAATTTATAGAATTTTGTGACTAGAAAAACCAGAGGAGCTCTGATCGAAGTCTTTAGCTGTTTCCCATCATTGCTATTCCATCTCCTATCTCCAGGTCTTTGTACAGGCTGCTTGCCTGTTCTGGAATACCCTTCCCCCTCCCCTCTGCCTCTTAGAATCCCTAACTCCCTTAAGCATCACTTTCTACAGAGAAGTTTTCCTGAAGCCTCATCCCCCTGATGGGTGTTAGCACTTCCCCCCAACAGTATTTTGTAGGCTCACATATTCAGAGTTAGCAGGGCTGTGGGAGGACCTTTTCTGACACCTGTAGGTTGTTTTACTCTTAGTAGGTCTCTTAACCATTCAGTAATTTAGGCAAAATTTTTAGAGTCAAATTTCGGGGAAGGTGCCAACCAGCCCGGGTGGTAGGGATTTTCTTATCCAGTGAAATCAGTGATTCAGATTCTATTCCTCTCCCCCTTTCTTTTTATTTACCTACCAGTAAATGTCTTTTTTTGATCTCGGTAGACTGTAAGCCCCGGAAGGCAGGGGATGCTTTGTTTATCTTCCGATTTCCAGGGTCAGACACCAAGTAGGTTCTTACTAAATGCTTGGGGGCTGAATAACACTCAAGGTCATTGTTGACAATGCCCTTCTCAACTCACCACTTGTGATCCCTCCCAAGTCGGTCAAATGGGACAGCGGAAGGACGCCCTATATTTTTGAGGATGCCCAGGACTCCTTCAGAATCTTGGCAGCGTGTACAGCTAGGACTTCAGCATGAAGCCAACAGCAGTTATGTCATTTTCGAGCCTGCAGAAGCCATTAGGAATGTTACTTTTACAGTTCACTGCAGACCAGAGAAAAGCGTTTTTCACGCCGTTGTCATTCTGTTGGAGCACAGCTATACGAATCACAGATGGCTTCCTGGCCAGATGTAGCCCTCTAGGACTGAGTTTCTGGTTTACAAGGGGGTTTAATGAAAATTTGGAGGGATTCCACCGTTAGACTAACCCTTGGGGGTTGTCATGCAAACAAAGCGGGGTCCCCGCGGAGTTGGCCGCGTAGGCAGCAGGAGGTGAACCATTTTTTTTTTTACCTGAGAGATGAGGCAAAACCAAGTTTGAGAGGCATGTGCTTTGGTCATCACCAGAGCTCTAGGAGGTGTGTGTTGGGGGTGTGGGGGAGTTGGGGTGGTGGGGGGGGGGTGTCAGTGGAGATGCTGGCAAAGAAGACAGATCTGAAGAGCACCCAGAGGTTGGATCCCGGCTCAAGCCAGAGCGGAGGATGGGACTGAGCCATGATTTTCCGCTGCTCTGGGGATTTCACGTTTCTCTTATTGCTGTGAAATATCCTAGTGACAAAGGCAGATTGTTATTTGTCGGTGTCACTTCTCAGGTTCACTGAGCTGTAGCTCCTTTAAGACTTTGGAGTGGGTGGGGCTCCCCCATCAGAAGGGGGCTCTCAGCACTTAGCCGATTTGTGCTGGCTGTGACCCATTCTCAAGATTCCCTTTCAGCTTTAGCATGGCTCAGACTCTGCCTAGTTTCAGATGATAGCAACAGCTAACAATTGTATTATTGTAAATTTTGTGAAACTCGTTACAAACATTATCTCATTCCATACCTTCAGCAACTCTGGGAGGTAGGTTCTGTTATTATTATTATTCTCATTTTACAGATGAAGAAACTGAGTCAGGCAGCAGTCAAGCAATTTGCCTAGGGTTTCAAAGCTGGGAAATGTTTGAGGCGGAATTTGAACTCACATCTTCCTGATCCGAGGTCCAGTATCTTTGCCTGCCCCGGTTTTCCCCTTCTTTCCCATCTGATCTATCTGACCTCACTTTCCTCATTTGTAAAATTGCAGGGTGACCTCTATGTCCATTTCTGGCTCTAAAGCTATGAGCCTGTTTCTTTTTTTTTTTCTTTCAAAGAAAACCTTGTATTTTATATATTATATTTATAACATAAAAGATATTATATAAAATTATATGAGGTTTTATGTTATGGGATCATCAAATTCAGAGCTTGGGAAAGATCTTGGAGTCATCCCTTAATGGGGCCACTGAATCCAATATCCCAGTTTTAAAGATGGTACAGAGAGTTAGCCTGATTTGTCCAAGGTCATATAACTGTAGCTGCAACCACACTGGCATCCTCAGGATGGCTGCTAGTACAGGTTCTTAGACCTACTTTTCTAGGAAAGATAGCTGTTTATGGGGTCAACAATCTTTTTTTAATTACATTCACTAATTCAGGGGAAAAGTCAGCACCCTGAACTTCAGAGAAAATACAAGCAGAGAAATAAAGACCAACAGACAGGGCCCTGACTGCCTGAATCAACTATGCACTATACACACATCCCTGGATTGAGAGAGCCTTTACATCTGAACAGCTGAGGAGCTCTGGACATCCAGGCACTCAGAATCTTGACCAGGGAATCAGAAGATCCTTCTCATAAGTGAGTCCCCAAAGTAAAATATCAACTCAGAGTATATATATATATATATATATATATAGCCAGAAGGGATCACAACCCCAGTGACTCTGTGCCTAATTAGAAATTAACAAAAGCTTTCCTTGGAGCAAGCCTCCCCTAAGCAAACCTCCCTTAATGGGTCCCAGGTGAGGACTATAGGACTATTTATTAATGGGTGGGGAAGATCTTAAATCCCATTAACATTACAATAACTAGTGAGTATCTGAGATGGATTTGAGCTTAGGTCCTCCAGATCCCAAATCCACAGGCTTTCTCCATCACACTATTCGGCAAAGCAGTTTATATTGATTGTGTTTATTCCTCACAATTCTTTATGATAAGTACCATAGGCATTGTAATTCCCATTTTACAGATGAGGAAACTGGGGTGAAAAGAGATTAATTCATTTGCCTATGGTTTCATAAGTAACTGAATGGCACAGTGGATAAAGCACTGGGTTTGGAGTCAGGAAGACTGGAGTTCAAACCTGGCCTCAGGTACTTACTAGCTGTGTGACCTTGGACAAGTCACTTAACCTTAATCCACTAGAGAAGGAAATGGCAAATGACTCTTGTATCTTTACCAAGAAAATGCCACATGAAGTCGTGAAGAGTTGGACATAACTGAAAGATTGAACAACATATTACCTGGTCTTCCCAACTCCACACCTAGTGTTCTGTCTGCTATATTACATAGGCCTATAATATCACATCTTGGTACCAAGATCATGGAGAAATTCATTCCCATTCCATTATTTGAAATTCGGTGATGTACACAGCTCTGCACTTACAACTACAAAAAGACTGGGACCATTGAATCCATTATACTCAGATGCCCTAGGATTCTGCTTGATTCTGGGTTCCTAATATCCTTCAGACCTTCTCTCCTCTCCCAAGTGATTAGACTCCAACAGTACTTCAATACATCTTGTTTCCACTACCTATGGTTACCATGGTTTCAGATCCCTTTGGCTCCAATTTTGGCCCTTCCCCTACCCCATAACAGCATCCATTATAACTCCACTTATACAATCTGTATGCATTATCTTTCATTAAAAAAAAAAATTGAATATAGGAAATAACAGAAAGCATTTCCATATTCAAAACAGAATATTGAAAAAAAAATGATATGCGAAACCACAAATGTCCATGTCATATCACTTGATTTTTTTTAAGCAGATAATATCTCAACAGGTGATGTAGGGGCTGGCAGGAGGGAGAGAATTTGGACATCAAAATTAAAAAAAAAAGAATGCTAAAAAAAGTAGACAATAAATTTTACTTTAATTAAAATTAAAATCCTACGTTAATTCCCATTCTCTTGCTTGTCTATGCTTCCTTCTGAACTTGCTTCAGTTGTTTTCTCTGCATTAAAAAAAAGTTTAAATAACCTTTTTTTCCCAGTACTATTGCTAACCTCTCTTTCTTCAAAACACCTCCACCTCCAATCGAAATCTGAAAGAAAAAAAAAAACACCCTTCTAACAAATTAGTATCCTGAAACAAAACAAATCCAGATAGTGTACATATCTAAACATATATGTCTCTTCCTTAGGTCTATCATCTCTGTCAGGAGGTGAGTAGTTTGCTTCTGAATAGATCTTCTAGACGGAGACATGGGTGGAGGGGGTCATTGTCTTGATCAGAGCTCTCATCTTTCCAAGTTGTTTTAGTTTACAAAGTTGTTGTCATTGTATAAATTGTTCTGTTTTTCTTCACTTCGCTCTGCATCAGTTCATATACCTCAAGATTCTTTGAAATTATCTCTTTTATAATTCCTTCGGGTACAAAAATGTAATATTCCATGATATTCATATACCACAACTTTTTCAGTCATTTACTAATTGATGGGAACCTACTTAAATTATAGTTTTAAAAAATCTTTTCTATTTTCATTGGAATTCTCCCTCTAGGATTAAGAAGTTTATTTTACTTCTAACCATTCTTTCTGTAGTATTATCTTCTCTCATAATTCCTCTCCCTATTCCCACTTGTTTCCTTGTTCAGTTTTATGTATTTCTATATGGAGTTGGTAATGTATCTATGTTTGTTTGTGGACATGTGTGCATTCCTCTTTCTATCTGTGTTCATTTCTCCTTTGTCCAGTTCAGATTCTTCCACCCATTTCCCTCCCTCCATGTTTATTAATTCTTCTCAGCATTTCAATTATGAGAAATGATAAATTCTACTCTTTCTTCCTCTTTTCTACAGTAGTTTACTATTATTATTTTTTACCTTCCTTTATCTTTCTCCCTTTAAAGACCTCAGGACAAAACAAATCCATTTCCAAAGTCTCTGTTTCTTATTTGACTCCCTTAATACCCTTTGAAGACTTTAATGTTCTGAAGGAACACTTTTTTCTTCTCCCCTTTTTATAATATTAGCACTATATAATCTTATAACCTCTCCTGTTTGCTCAAATAAAGCTGCTTTTCTTGGATTCTCTCTATATTTTTTTTCTGTTTTTTATTTTTCTATTTCAAAGTTCCTACTCTGGTCTGATCATTTAATCAGAAATTCTTAAAAGCCCTTTATCCAATTAAAAGACTGTTTTCCCCACTTTAGGATTAAATTAAGTTTGTAAGTAATTTTTGCTTGTAAACCAATGCTTACATTTTGGTTTATTGTATTCCAGGTTCCCCTTTTATTTATGTAGAAGTTGTCAGGTCTTGTGTGATCCTGACTGTGGTTCCTTCATACTTAAACTCCTTTATGGATACTTTCAGTATTTTTTCTCTTTGACTTGGAAGCTCTGGTCATGAAATTTCTGGGATATTTCCTTTTGGAATTTATTTCAAGATCTGGTTACAAAGTCTTTTTTTTTTTTTTTACTTTGTCCTCTTCCTATAATGGACCTGGACAATTTTTGAAATATGGTATCCAGGATTTTTTTTAAATCATGGTTTTCAGGGAGTTTCTTAAATTATTTCTCCTTGACTTTTTTTTGGGTTACTTTAAAACATTTTGCATTTTCTTCTTATTTAGTATTTTGATTTTATGCTATTATGTCTTGCATGAAGTCATTAATTTCCATATTCTAATTTTCAGAGATTCTATTACTTGGATAAGCTTTTCTACTTTTTTCTAAATTATTTATTCTCTTTTCAGTTTTTTTTCCTCAAGAGTTTTTATTGTGGATTTTTTTTTGTCTCTTGCTTCCTTTCTTCTAAATATTTATGTGTTACTTGCTGAAAATCCATTTTCCCCCTTTGAGTCTCTGTTTACAGCACTGTTCTGTTTGTAGTCTCTCCTAGGTTAGATTTTTGAGTACCTCTTGAGCTTAAACATCTTTTTAAAAACTTGTTTTCTTCAATGCACTTTTCCCTCTGGCCCTAGTTCCTGAACCAGGACTTTGTGCCATGGCCAGAACCCACCTCCTGCTTTTCCTTTGGGTAGGGTGATTGACACTGAATGGTCTTGACTATTTGTCACCTGTTTTTCTGTTCTTACCTCTATCAACCAGGATGAGATCTCCATGAATGTTTGAGGTTCAGGATGGTGAATCTTCAGGGTCTTCTGAGAGTTCTCAGGACAGAATGCTGGAGACCTTGGAGTCCTAGATGATCAGGCAGCAAACTCAAGCTTAATGGTCTCATTCCCATTGAAAGGAGCCTGCTTGTGGGAATGGTGGTATAATTTGAACAACTGATGGGAGTTGTGGGACTGCTCCTTTCCTAAGAAGCCCCAGATGGCCAGGCTCTAACCACCCAGGGCTGTTCTATACTGGGAGATGGCCCAACACTGACTATGCATGGGAGGAAGACTCCTTGTGACTCAGTGGGAATGAATGTTCCCTGTATTCTTATTTGGACCACCACCCCACACCATCCTCTTGATTACTCTGTGTGTGTGTGTGTGTGTGTGTGTGTCTACCCTGCTGTGCCACTGGTCCAGATTACACAGTCATTCTCACCTCTGCTAGGTTAATTAACTGTGGTGGTGATTCCATATGTATCTCTCCTTCCTTGCAGAATCTGTACTTACTGCTAGTTCAGCCAGTTCACTAGAGTGCCCCAATATGAGGGTTGCCCAATTGCACTGGTCCCTGTCTACCACTTTTAAGGTTCAGTACTGCGTTTATGACTATTTTAAAGCAGCTTTTTGCTACTGTTGTCTCCAGACAAGGAGCCATTCAGACTGCATGTGTTCACTGGCCCATGGTTTTTCAAGCTGGTTGGCTTGTTTGCTTGTGTGGATGCTAACCTAGCTGGAGGTTCTTTTTTCCCTCGCCCATGACCTTCTGGCTGACTTTATATAGTTCTAAAGTGAAAGACATCATTTACTATAGTTTTTAATTGGATTTATTGACCATTATTCATTCTGGTGTGATATTTAGGTTTTTGCTAGAATGGGTATGAAAGAGCTCAACTGTCTGCATTTGTTCAGGCACATCTTGGTGGGAAGTCTGTCTCGTGTGCTTTTGGCCACCATCTTACCTCCTACTAGATTAGACTCTGCCTCTATCTTTCTCTGGGAGAAGGTCTATTCATTAACTTGCATTTTGCTTGTCCAAGAGACACATCCCAGGTATTACCGCAAAAGTCACTTTTGGTTGGTGGAAAGGTTGCCCTAGTGGTCAGGGCATTGACTATGTTTAATGTAAGCACTCTTGCTTCAGGTATCTCAATGCCCTAAGATTTTTCCTACACTCACCCAGAACTACATCTGATATGAAAACACACTAATATTGTTTGTTTTCCTTATGGATTGGATCCTATTCCAGCTAAACACATAACTTTCTTAGTAGGTCTCAGCTTTGTTGGATATTGTGAAGTCCTACCAGGTTAGCCCTTTGCAGATCACCTTAACTTCTGGAAAACCAGGTTAGCCCTTTCCTTTGTGACTCCTTATAGTCCAATAGTCAGGCTCTGATAGTGGGGGCAAAATTGAGAGAACACGAATAATACTGTTCCTATCTATTCAACTCTGTCAGTTGACAACAGCAACAACAAATTTACCCCATTTCTTGGGATAAACCAGGAGCCAAGTCAGTCAATCAATAGTGAAGACATGATTATTGAGCACTCATGGAGCTTATAGTCTAGGAGGAGACAAAAACATCACATTAAATGGCCATGGTTGTTGTGTTGAGTACCTGTAAACAGTCAAGGGACTTCTGCATGGAAGAACTTCATTGCTGTGTAAGTACTGTGGGCAGAAGTTCATGCTAGGAAAACAAAACAAAAACAAAATAATGCAGCATGCAACTAACAGAAGTGGAAAGGGATAAATTTAACTTTAAGAATAAATCTTTAGCATTATTACTTAGTTGTCTTGTCCCTGGTAAATCATGCCAGATTCTTAAAGAACATTTAACTGCAGACTACAAAGTACTGGATGTAGAGAGATAATATGGCACAACAGGAAAAACACTAGAGCTTAGTGGGCATATTACTCAATCTTCCTGCACCAGTTTCTTCCTCTGATTGGAGAAAGTGGAGAGTGGACATGGAAAGTTCCTCCTAGATCCTCCACCGTTTAAGGAGGGCCCCAGGGAACTCTCCTCATCATTTCCCATTGGGCTGTTCTCCTGGACTTCATAATACCCAGAAATCCATCATTCTGCAAGATGAAAACAATTCTGAAACTCACACTTACTCAGATCATTCCCCCCCCCCCTGCTGCAGGACTTCATTATGCCTTCCCACCCCAGTGGATACCTCCCCTCACCCCAACATTTCAGCTTCTTTTTGTGTCTTGTCTTCTTTTTAGATTGTAAGCTCCTTGAAGGCGGGGACAGTCTTATACTTCTGATTGTATCTTCAGTGCCTGGTATATAGTAGGCTCTGACTTTTTAAAATAAATGCTCATGCTGAGAATAGCCCAGTAGCACAAACCATTCTAAATATGACTGACCAACTCAGGCTATCATAATAATGTGAGGTAGTATGGTACAGTAGACAAATCACTAATCATAGAGTTTTGAGGTCCTGGATTCAGATCCTGGATCTCTTATACAAGTAATTTGGCTTCTCTGGACCTGGGACCTGAATTTCTTTCCAGCTCCAGAATCCTAGAATTTGTCTTTCAGAAGAATAAGCAGAATTTTCTCATCTCTGAGAGGAAATAGGAATTATCTGGATCTTGGAGTCGGAAGACAAGATTAAGTCACCTCTGGGGTTCTTAAAGGGACAGACATAGACTGAGAGGAAGGAGTGAGATGTCAAAGGCTAAGTAGCAGCAGTAGCTGGTGGGGGACTGCCCCTTCAGCTCTGCCCAGGACTTAATGAGCTGACAGGGAAAGAACTGGTGATGAGGTGACAACAGGTGAAAAGGAAATTAAAGGAGAGACTGAAAGAAGGAAGTGAAAAGAGGGCTGCTGAGCTGTGGGAGAGTCTGACTCCATCCAAGCACCTCAGAAAAGAAGAGCTGGGCTGAAGCTCCCATTTCTTTAAAGGCTTTACCCAACATTTCCTCCCCATGCCTGTCTAGTAATAGACACTGTAATATACTCAGATAAATTTTTAAAAATAGTTTCTTGTATCACAACTTTTGCCTTAAACACAAAGAGGCTAGGGCTTAGCTAAAGATAAACACAAATTTAAAATTAGGGCAGAAAACCAAACCACTGCATATTAAGAATTTTCCTCACTGGGGGCTCTCAGTTATTGGATTGTGTAGTTTTCATCTCATATAAATTCTATAAAGCAGAAAAGAAGGGGCCATGGCAAGTCAAAAAGTGATTATATTGCCTTTACAATTTAAAAAAAGTTGAGAAAATTGTGGTGTGACATTAAAGATCACCAGATAAAGAGGATAGAGAGGAGAAGGTGATAGTGCTTTCCTTCCACAGCAACACTCACACCCAAAGGGTTACTAACTATCCCTGGAACTTTCCAACCCCAAAATCTCTCTTCCTGGCCACCAGTCCCCTATAGGTATTTTTTCCCTCATTACAATGTAATTTAATGTAATATAATTGGGGCTGGTAGGTGTTACAGTACGCACAGCGCTGGACTTGGAGTCAGGACAACCGAATTCCAAATCCAGCCTCAGATACTTCCTAGCTGTGTGACTCTGGGCAAGTCACCTAAATTCTGTTTGCCTCGGTTTCCTCATCTGTAAAATGGGAATAGCACCTACCTCTCAGAATGAGATGATAACTGTGAAGTGCTTATTACAGCAGCTGGTACATATTAGGCACTGCATAAATGTTTGCTATTATTATAGTTATGTTCTTGTAACTGTTTGTGCCTGACCTGGGGGAGACCATTCCAAGCTCGTATCGGTCTGATCAGCCATAGTCAGACACGTTGTACCTTGACTCCAGCATAGTGATGTCATTTGATCGTCTTCAAGAATAAAAGGCAACAAGCAACCATCGTTAGCATCATCGTTGTTCTTATTAACATTATTATTGCTGCAATTCCCAGGGAATTGAGGGCCAGGACTGTCATTAC
The DNA here is from genome assembly GCF_028583685.1 of Petaurus breviceps papuanus. Classification (NCBI taxonomy): domain Eukaryota; kingdom Metazoa; phylum Chordata; class Mammalia; order Diprotodontia; family Petauridae; genus Petaurus; species Petaurus breviceps. Next base: position 19,915,788 of record NW_027185850.1, read on the forward strand.
TCATGGTATTTGTATTTCTGACAGCACAGAAGATAAGAAAAACAATAGAAACGTTTCTCTTCTTCCCATGGCACCAGCATACTGAATCTTGAAGGAAACTGTCTCCTCTCTCCCCTTCACGGAGTTGCTAGCCCATAACCCAGGAGAGAGGTGTTTTTTCTCTTGCCTGATTTCCATGATTCATTCAGAGAATAAAAGATCTCTTTCTACTTGGTATATTTTTAATGGATGTTTCACTTCTGTTTTAGAAGAGCGGATAGTAAGTAAAAGAACAGATGTTTAAAACATCCCTCTCCCCCTCTCCAAAAAGTAAAAAGGCCGGGACGCTCTCCCACAAAGACATACGTCCAGAGAGCATATGTTGGCAGAGGGGTAACATAGATCCTAGCTGCTGGGAGTCCTCTCCTCCCCTATGTGGAGCACTCGGGGAATTCCCCTCGTGGACCCATGAATCTGCCTTCCCTCTGTCCCTGCGGTCCTGAGGGATGATACTAAAGTAACAGTGGACCCTTCCAAGTTCAAAAGGTCCCCCTGTGGCCAAAGAGGAGTGAGTGGGGTGAGGAGATCCTGGCTGAGGCTGGAGTCAAGGCTCTCTCCCCCCACCTGCCCAGCCCCCTGGAGCAGCTTCTTAGAGTTTTCATTAGGGTGTCCTGTTAGCTCCTGGCTTCTAGAAGAACTTTGGTTCAGAACTAGCTGGATCTGTTCTAGACAATCCTGAGAGCCTGAGTAGGTTTCTGTTCATAAAAACACTCATCTTGAGAGGGTCACTTCAGTTTATCCAATGTCTGGATCATCAGACGTTTTCAGTCACATCCAACTCTCTGTGACCCCATTTGGGGTTTTCTTGGCAAAGATACTGGAGTGGTTTCTCATTTTCTTCTCCAGCTCATCTGACAGATTAGGAAGTTGAGGCAAACGGGGTGAAGTGACTTGCCCAGGGTCACACAGCTAGGAAGTGTCTGAGGTCAGATTTGAACTCAGGAAGACGAGTCTTTCTGACTCTGGGCTGGTGCTTTACCCACTGCACCACGCAGAAGCACCTAAATTCACCTGGGTCTTTCTCTTCTTAGTTGGAATGTCTTTGATCGATTTGATTCACCCAAGATTCCTTCCACCCTGGTTAAAATGCCAGAGCATATAACTTACCTGAGGTGGGGTGGGATAATTTGATTTAATCAATGAACTCTCCCTTAAAGAAATACAGCATCCAGAGTAAGAGTCAGGCTAGTCTGTTCAGTTTAATTCTGTTCAAGAACATTGAGTAAGTGTCTAGCACATAACAGGCTCAAGGGACTTGGATTCAAATCCCACTTCAGATTCTTAACACCTTTGTGTCCTTGGGGGAATCACTTCATTTCCCTCTGAGATGAGCTTTCCTGTACAGGGAGATGTGATTTTATCTTGGAGGGATTCCATCTGATGGTCTCTGGAACTTCTCTCTATAAGACCTTTCCATCCTGGAGCACTCCTAAGATTATGGGAGCAGAGAGCCAACTGAGACCTCAGGGGCCATCGGAGAGAGATCTCACTTTATAGGTAATAGTACCGTGTTTCGCCGATAATAAGACCTATCCCGAAAATAAGCCCTCCCCTTACTGTGTAAGATTCCTCTAAAATAAGCCCTCCCCCGAAAATAAGCCCTATTGAGATTGCTACTGTAGTGAAGGTGATCCCCTGTGCTACATTACCGTACCCTCTGTATGCACCGTCCCCCCCCCCCCGTGAAACGCACGCCGCGCTCCAAGCTGCATCCAATCAGACCTGCAGCAGTGAGCGCGTCATCCTGTTCTTCCCCAGTGATTTGCTTATTGAATAAAGGTACATTTTTTTATTCACATTTACCTGTTTATTAAAATTGCTGTCAATGTTCATTAAAATAAGCCCTCCCCTGAAAATAAGCCCTCTGGTGTTTTTCTGTCCAAAAAAAAAATAATAAGACAGTGTCTTATTATCGGGGAAACACGGTAATAACAACAGTAACAACAGTAGGTAGTGTTTGTGTGATGCGTTTAAGGTTTGCAAGGTGCTTTACAGACATCTCATGTTATCAGCACAACAGCCATTGCAGGGAGGTGATATTGTTATCCCCATTTGAAAGATGAGGAAACTGAGGCAGCGGTTCAGTGACTTGTCTGGGACTGCATTGCTAGTAATCGTCTGAGGCTGGATTTGAGCTCAGGTCTTTCTGACTTGATTTCCAGGTTCGGTGCTCTGTAGAGTCCCTTGTTGCCTGAATTGAGGAAATGATGAGTCCAAGGTCACACAGGCAGAATGCAGCAGAGTAAAAACTTGAGTAGAGTTATTCTGATACCAGGTCAATCAATCCAACATTCAATAAGCATTTATACTTTACTGACTGCATTCCAGGCACCATGGTTAGGGAGCTGAGGCCAAAAATGGAGCAATCTCAGACCACAAGGACATACAAACATACGTGTATACACGCACACATAAGCTTATGTGTACACAGTATACACACATATATGTTACACAGATTGTAAGCTCCTTGAGGGCAAGGGCTCTCCTTGGCCTCTTCGCATCCCCAGTGCTTAGCACATAATAGGTGTTTAGTAAATTTTGTTAATTGATATATGTACATGTGTACATACATGTGTAGATATGTATGCACATGTGCATGTATAGATATGTGTGTGCATAAAATGCTCTTTCCTCTTGTGCCACACAACCCTACCCTACCCTTCCCCTGGGTACCAATCATATTCGGGAGGGAATGTGACCTAGCCAGGATCCCTGCAGGGGTGAGCAAGCATTCAATCCTTGTTAAAAAGGACACAGCATGATGTTTTGTGTTCAGTTCAGGGATCCATGAGCCCTCCCTCCCCAGTGGAAAGTTGGGGTCGAGGTGGAGAGGGGGAGGGAGCCTCAAATTGTCTAAGCAAAACCTTTTAGGGCTTAGTCACACAAAGCAAGCCCTCCTCTGCCCATGGCGTTCAGAATTCCGATGGGTGTTCCAGTCTTCTCACTCAATAACCTTCAGAATTGTGCTGTTCACAGAAGTGAGTCTGTGTACATGTGCATGCCTGTGTTTGCCCACATCTGTATCTGCATCACTGATTGTAGGGATATCACAGCAGAGCTGGCAAGGGGTGGAAATCACGCTCCAGTCCAACTTACCAAGACCCTTCTGCTAAGGAGTCAGCCATCCACTGTCAGTCCCCTTGCCCTGAAGATAAATATCTCCATCCAGAAAAACATCAAGTGAAGTATTTCAATTCTGTATTCATCTTTTAGGGCTGGACGGCCAATCCAAGTTAAATATTTCTCCCAAATAAATGTCTAGACAACTCTCTCATATAAATGTAGGCCCTAGTTATTTTTTTTAAAGGATCCCAAACAGCCTTCTTTCTCCCACCCCATCTGGTGAATACAATTTTACTCCTGTAAGAAATTCTGGGTGCAAATACTGTTTCCAAGTTCATGCACCTGCCATCAGCTAATGAGGGCCCAATTATTAGGGGACGGGGCTGGAAAAAAAGGCTTTTGAATAGTATATTTTTCAGAGGATGGACTACCTTTGGAAAGAAAATAGCACGTACCCTTGGAAAAATCCTGGATGAAAAAT
>NW_027185850.1:19924370-19927074 GCF_028583685.1 Petaurus breviceps papuanus
TTCTTCTTCTTCTTCTTCTTCTTCTTCTTCTTCTTCTTCTTCTTCTTTCATCCACTATTCCTATTATAAACCAATTCACATTCCTGTATCTCTTTGCAGTTTATGAAGCACACTTACTTCATCCTCCCAATAGCTCCGTGAAATGAACAAAGCAGCGATGGAAGCATTCACCAAATTTTAAGGTTGGAGTGGACCTCAGAGCAGACCTAGTCCTACCTGTCTCTGAATAAGAGACTGTATTCTCTACAACATCCCTGACAAGTGGTCGTACAGCCTCCTCATGATGGTCTCCAGGGAAGCAGACCCCATTGGCAGTTCTAATATAATTAAATGACATTTAAGAGCAAGAAATGCCAAGTCTTACAGCTGAATTTACAAAATAAAATTCCTAAGCACAAAATGGAGGCAGGGTGGAAAGAGATCTGTCAGGCTTAGTAAATCCAAGCTAGATATAGGACAGCAGAGGGACATGGTGACCAAGAAAGTCAGCACAATGCTGCATTGGCTTAAGACATATGGAGTCCATAAAAACAAAGAGCTCCTCTGTCCTCTGCCCTGCCCTGGTTGTACTATATATGGAATATTGCATTTAGTATTAGGCACGGAATTTTAGGGAGGATATCAGGAAGCTAGAACACATCCAGAGGAAGGGAACCAGGACTGTGAAAGACTTTGAGTTCATGTCATGAGAATTAAATTCATTGGAGTGGTTTCCTCTTTTGGGTCCTATTAATGGACAATATTACCAATAAGTCAATTATTAGCTGCTCTTCTATGCCTGCCTAGATAACTGAAGTCTCCCAAGTGGCCTTGAGTCATCCAATTTTACCAGGCTGGTGGTCTGGAGTTTCTGAACTCTTTGTCAATTTCCTTGTTCTATCCCTGGAGGTATGGAATGTACGCTAGTGACTATCACATCACTTCAGTCTGTTTATGTTGACCACGAGCCCCTCCCTCCTATCATTGTCCTCCCACTTCTCAATCATGGCCAATCCCATCTCTGCATGACTCCCACCTCTGCTCCTCCTCACATACTTTTGGATGAAGATGGAGGACATGACCCACCATGCTGATGGGATCCATGACAAAGGGATGTTATTTTGACTCACTGCAGCAAAGCACTCCTCTTCCTGATAGATTTATTTTCTTACCTCAGAAATGATCCCAAACTCTCTAGTCTTTCTTTTTTTCTTTCTTTTTTTCAAAAAATTTTTCTAGTCTTTCTTTAAGCTCTCCTTATTCTCACCCTCCTATTTAAGAATCTTTCCTCTTACTTTACAGAGAAAATACATTAATTCCCAGTGATTTTTCTCCTTTCCATGGCTCTCCATCTCAAAACACTTGACATCATTGCCCATTCTTTTTTTTTTTTTTTTGCCTTTTTGGAGGGCAATTGGGGTTAAATGACTTGCCCAAGGTTACATGGCTAGTTGTTTTTGTTTAACTTGGGTGTTAAGTATCTGAGGCCAGATAGAAATCGGGTCCTCCTGACTCCAGGGCTGGAGCTTTACCCACTGCACTACCTAGCCACCCCCATTGCCCATTTTTTACCCCTTTTCTCTAGTCTCTAATAAAAAGGTGTCCCTTCTCCTTGCCAAGGTTAACTTCATTATATATCCTTTGAATCCCATTCATTCTCCCTTTCTCCATTAGCTTCTCCACAATCATCCCCCTGTCCCTTCACTAATCTTCAGTGTCTCCTTCTCTACTTACTTCTTCCCTGCTTCAAACATGCCCATTTCTCCCATTCTTAAATTGCCTTTACTTGACCCTACCATGACCTTGAACAATTGTTCCCTATCCTCCTCCCCACCTTTTTAGCTGAACTTCTAGAGAAAGCTGCCCACAGTATCTGCTTCCACTTCTCTTTTCTCACTCAGTCCTTAACCCTTTGCAATCTGAAATGGCTCTTTCCAAGCTATCAATGATCTCTTTTCTTTTTTTTTCTTTTGTTTTTTGGAAGGCAATTGAAGTTAAGTGACTTGCCCAAGGTCACATGGCTAGTTTTTTTTTGTGTGTGTGTGTTAAGTGTCTGAGGTCAGATTTGAACTCAGGTCCTCCTGACTCCAGGGTCAGTGCTTTATTCACTGTGCCACCTAGCCACCCCCCCCGCCTTTTTTTTTTTTTTTGCTTTTTGGAGGGCAATTGGGGTTGACTTGTCCAATCAATGATTTCTTTTTCTTTTTTTTTAAGCAATTGGGGTTAAGTAACTTGCTCAAGGTTACACGGCCAATTATTTCTGGGTGTGGTGGCAAGTATCTGAGCCTGGGATTCAATCCCCAGGTCATCCCGACACTGGGGCTGGTGCTCTTACTTGCTGAGCCACCTGGCCACCCCCCAATCAATGATTTCTTAATGGCCAATTCAGTGGCCTTTTCTCACTCCTCATCTTTCTGGACTACTCTGCAGGATTTGCCATTGCTGAGCACCCTCCCCACTTGAATGTTATCTCGTTTCTCTTACATATCTCACTCCTCCTCCTTTCACGGCCCATTAGCCATATCATGCTCCCTAACTGTGAGTATACCCCAAAGTTCTGTCCTTTTCTTCTTTACATAATCTCTTGGTGACTTCATCATCTTCTATGGGTTTAATTATGATCTCTAAGCAGATGACTCACAGATCTCTCTCTTTCTATCTTTCTGTCTGTCTATCAATATCTATCTATCTATCTATCTATCTATCTATCTATCTATCTATCTAT
>NW_027185850.1:19927084-19939600 GCF_028583685.1 Petaurus breviceps papuanus
TATCTATCTATCTATCTATCTATCTATCTATCTATCTATCTATCTATCTATCTATCTATCTATCTATCTATCTATCTATTCCATCTCTCTTCTGAGTTTGAGTCCCATAGAGCTAACTGAATATTGGAAATCTCCAAATGGATGTCCTATAATCATTTGTAATTCAATATTTTCTCATCAGAACTTATTATCTATCCTCACAAACTACTCATCTTCTATTTCTTTACTTCCTAATTTCTGCTGAAGGTACCAACATTCTTTCAGCATCATTACTTTGGAGTTATGCTTAACTCCCTCTCATCTCACATATCCACAAAATTGCAAATCTTGCCATTTCTACCTCCATGACATCACTCACATCCAACCCCTTCTCTCTATGTATATACCTCATTTGTCTGGGACCTTATTACCTCTCACTGAGATTCTCTATATATTGGTCTCTTAATTTGATTTTTTTTTGGGGGGGGAGAAGGCAAAGCAATTGGGCATAAGTAAGTTGACAAGGTCACTTAGCTAGTAAGTATGTCAAGTGTCTGAGGCTGGATTTGAACTCAGGTTCTCCTATCTATAGGGCTGGTGCTCTGTTCACTGAGCTACCTAGCTGCCCCTGGTCTCCCTATCTTAAACCTCTCTCTTACTTAAGTCCATTCTCCACACTGCTGCCAAAGTTATTTTCATTAAACACAAATCTAACCCTACCGGTTAGTAAGTCAATAAGCATTTATTAAGTGCTTACTATGTACTCCTGTAATGGAAATGTAAATTTTAAAGATCTTCCCTGCCCCTAGGCTAAAGTGCACCTGGAGCCTGGGGTGGGAGGTTTGTTTTTCAGTAGATACTTTTTGATTGGCCAGTGGGTCCAGAAGGTTGTTGCATTCTCTGATCCAGGAGAAGGCTGTATAAACCCTGATTTGAGGCTTTGTTTTGGGGCTCACTTTGAGAAGTGTTCTGTGATTTGATCAGATGAGACTCTGGGAAGCTGTTGTTGAGAGTCCGCCAGCTTTGAAAAACCCAGATGTTGATTTGGTATGGATGTAATGGTTGGACAGTTTGGAAACCTGTCTACTTGATCTGTTTCTCCATCTTGATAATTCTGTCTGTATACTCTGAAGTTCAGAGTACTGACCTTTTTCCCCTGAACTAGGTAAACGATATATGTTTGACTGATTAAAGTAAGCTTGTTAACCCATTTTGAGTTGCTTTCCTTTAACAAAGCAGATCTAAGAACCTGTGTTGGCAGCCACCCTGGGGACACTGGGGTGCTTGCTGCTACAACTCTGTGTTATGTTAAATGCTAGAGATACAAGAAAGGCAGAAGATAGTCCCTGCTGTCAAGAAGCTTACATTCTAATGGGGAAGATAATACATAAAAAGAAGATGAAAACTGTGGTGGGGGGAGGGGGAGGTGGGATGATGAGGTCTAGAGGAATGTAGCCAGGTAGGAAATGACTGTCCTGGGCAGTCTCATGAAATGTAGGATCTGGGAAGAGCTCTTTGTAAGTGATAGATGTGTCCATTATAACTATATCAATAAAGTCAAATTTATTTCTTTGCACTAACACTTCTGTTTCATCTAGAAGAATCCTGTTTGCCATACTTTTGTGTGAATTTTGAAGTGGATTTACTTATAGTCCTTCAATTTCCCCACATAGCATCTGGTTTAGTGTATATATGAGTAAATGATTTTCTTAATTAGTGGGCTAATAAATGTTTAAAAATCTGTTAGGTGGGGATACACACATGCATGTGCTTACATGCACACACACATATACATTGCATAATTTTTAGTTTAATCTGCATATTAACATTTTCTTTATCACTTTCTTGTCTACATAATCAACAAAACACTACATCAAGCTTTAATGTGCAGATTTGCTCAGCTGAAAGTTTAGCAATTGGCTCTGAGAAGGGGTTCAGGCTAGCTTCCACAAAGCCCCGCTTTTCTCCCTTCCCCATTCTTTGCAGTTGGAAATTTTTGTTTTGTTTTGTTAGATTTGCAGGATTCTAGGCAAACGTATATTCTTAGACTTTGCTAGGTATACTCCATCCTTGGCCGGGAACCTGTTCTTCTTATATTGTGAGCCATGGCACAAAAAGTTCCAAGTCTGTTCTCACACATTATCTTAACCAGCTCCCCACTGCTTAAATCTGCCTTTCTCTTCCAAACTTCTTGTCTTGGATCAGTAGCAGTGATAAAGAGGCTGCCTGTGCCTCTGAACTTCACCATGTCTAGCAGTGGTTCCTCCCCAGATCATTTTGTATATACTCCATATATATTATTGTTGCTTGGTCATTTCAATTGTATCCAATTTTTATGACTCCATTTGGGGTTTTCTGGGCAGAGATCTTGGAGTAGTTTTGCCATTTCCTTCTCCAGTTCATTTTATAGATGAGGAAACTGAGGCAAACAGGGTTAAGTGACTTGTCCAGGGTCACATTGCTATGTCTGAGCCCGGATTTGAACTCATGAAGATAAGTCTTCCTGATTCCAAGCCCAGCCATCTATCCACTGTCCCACTTAGCTGCCCCATTCCATATATTAGGTGTACTTCAAAAGATTATTCCAAGAAGGAGTGATGACACACAAAAAGTTAAGAACCCCTTTTCTTGAGGCTATCTAACACAGCCCACTGCTTCAAGCAGGAATCCCCCTTTGCACCCACAGCACTTTTGACAGGTAGTTATTGAGTCACTAATTGACTTATTCCAGCAATTGGAAGCCCACTTCCCAACAAAGTAGCCAGTCCCATTCCTGGCCATCTCTAATGGGCAAAGTTATTCTTTCCACAAAACCAGTTACCTCTCTGGCCCATCAGTAAAGATCTGTATTCCATTTCATCCAATCTTAGTAGTGGCCAACAGATTTCTGGTGGAGAGGAAAAGAGGCAATATGGCTTAGCAGAAAAAAGAGACTTGGAAGTCAGAGACTTACGCTCTCTTGTCAGCTCTGCCATTGATATGCTTTGTGATCTTGGACGAGTCCCTTGCTTAGAATAAAACAGCCTCTGTTTCTTCTCTTGTAAAATGAGGGTTTTGAACATGGTAATTTATAAAATCCTATGCCAATTTAGTTACCTATAGTTGTTTGGTAATATTCAGAAGAGCTGCTGAAGTGGAACAAACAAAATAATAGACAAAATGATAAAAATAAGTAAAAACAAAGTGAAACAAACAAAAACATAAATTGCAAACCAGTCATAGGGATGGATGTGTTTTTTATCTCATAGTCTTCAAGAATCCAGTCTCATCTAACAAATACTTTTCAAGTGTCTACTCCATTCAAGGTACTAGAATATCAAAATTGGACTAGACTTTTGGTCATAGAATGTTAGAACATATGGAGCATAGACTGCCAAGTCAGAAGGGGCTCAGAGTCTTAGAACACCCAGAAGATGTTAGAACTGGAAGGGAACTTAGAAACTACTTAAGCCAAGCCCTTTATTTTAAAGATGTAATGGAAATGCAAGTTTAAAGATCTTCCCTGCCCCTAGGCTAAAGTGCTCCTGGAGCCTAGGGTAGGAGGCTTGTTTTTCAGTACATACTTTTTGATTGGCCAGTGGGTCCAAAAGGTTGTTACATTCTCTGAGCCAGGAGAAGGCTATATAAGCCCTGATGTGAGGCTTTGTTTTGGGGCTCACTTTGAGAAGTGTTCTTTGATTTGATATGGATTCTGGGAAGCTGTTGTCCAGAGTCCCCCGGCTTTGAAAAACCCAGATGTTGATTTGGTATGGATGTAATGGCCGGACAGTTTGGAAAGCTGTCTACTTGATCTGTTTCTGTCTTGATAATTCTGCCTGTATACTTTGAAGTTCAGGGTGCTGACCTTTTTTCCCTGAACAAGGTAAACGATATATGTCTGACTGATTAAAGTAAGCTTGTTAACCCATTTTGAGTTGCTTTCCTTTAACAAAGCAGATCTAAGAACCTGTGGTGGCAGCAACCCTGGGGACGCTGGGGTGCTTGCTGCTACAAAAGATAGGGAAAATGAGTCATGGAAATGTTTAGTGACTTCTTTAGGGTCACAAAGCTGGCTCCCAGGTGGCCCTCTATGATCTAGAGACATAAGGAGGCACAGTGGGCATGGAGTCAAATACAGCCTCTGATGTCCTGGACAAGCCACTCTGGCTCTATTTGCCTCATTTTCCTCACCTGCAAAATAGAGATAATACAGCATTGATCTCCCTGGATTGTTGTGAGGATCAGGTGAGAGATTTGTAAAGTGCTTAGTGTAGTGCCTGTCATATTAACTACTTACTACTACTACTACTGCTGCTGCTGCTACTGCGACTGCTACTACTGCCGCCACCACCACCATGAGTGCTACCACTACCACTATTATCACTGCTACTACTACCACTGCTACTCCTACTCCCATCCCAACCACTTGCACCACTACTACCACCACCAGTGCCACCAAATAATTTGTTCCAAAGTAATAATTTGCTTCCACATAATTTATTGGGAAGGATATTCACAGAGTCACGAGTTTATAGTTGGGAGGGATCTTAGGGGTCAGCTAGTCCCACTTCTTTATTTGGCAAGGATATGCCTTGCCTAAGCAGGACGACTCAGAGCTGAGATGCAAGCCCAGGTGTCTCATTTTTGAATCCAGTGCTCTTTCCACAGCTGCCCACTGCCTCGATGTTCTGATGGTCTTTGCTGCCTTGGTATGTCCAAGAAAGGCAGAGTGCCAGCACCAGGTACTGCCACTCAACCGGCCCATTCGCTATCGTCACCCTCTTGAGATGCCTTGGAGGGTGGCGCTGGGCTGTTGAAAGCCTAACTTCCAGCACCCTGGGATCTCCTGACCACCTCCCCATCTAATGGCAAGATTTAAACCCCGGCCGAGTGATCTGTCATGCCAGTCTCCAAAAGGGGCTCAGCTTGGTGAAATCTGAGCTGGCCATTAAAGAAAAGAGAAAAAAGGCATGAAGGGTTAAATCAACAGGTCCATTTAACTGCTCTCTGACCTCATCTCCTCTTCAGTGGACTGGGGAAGCCTGTTCACTGGAGGACCAGGGGCCGAGGAGAAAAGGACAGAGAGAGCCTCAGCATCCATCAGAACCTACAGCCTGCCACAGGAAATTGCTCTGATACTGAGATCATTTCCTCGATGGGCTTGAAAGTTTAATTTGTCATCAGTTCAGGGGCAAGAGCAAAGAGAAAGGGAAACACGGAGAGGGAAGGTGTGTTGAGAGAGTGAAGGGAGCGCTTACCATACGTCCCACACGTGGAATAAGGGAGAGCTTGTCTGGCTGTGATATTGTATGACTCTGGCCTAGGCAAGGAATTGAAGCAAAGGAGGTCAGTCTGGGTGTCCTGGGTTTTGGAAATGACTGGCTCCTCTGAACTGGGCTGAGAGTGGGAGGCAGTGAGATCTGTCAGAAAGATGCTGGATTTGGTGCCAAAGGCTCTGGGTTCGAATCTTGACACTGCTGCCTGCTGTGTGACTTTGACTTAGTCATTTAACTTCTCTGGGCTAGAAAATGAGAGCTGGGAGAGACAGCAACACTAACTAACATTTACAGAGAGCTGACCATGTGCTAGTGCTTTATTTCATTGGATCTTCACAATTATCCTCATCCACAGGTGCTGTTATTATCCCCATTTTACAGATAATAACAATAACAATATAGTGATGCTGCTGCTGACAATGACTAACATGTACATAGCTCCTGCCTTTCTTCAAATCATCAATGCTTAGAAAAGTTCACGGGTCATAGTAGGTGCTTAATGAATGCTTATTGACTGACTTTCTGAGCCTTGGTTTCCTCTTCTGCTAAAATGAAGGGACTGGACTATATGATAAGGACTCTATGGTGTCTTCTACCTTCAAGTCCAGGGGCCTATGAAACTTCATCTAATGTCACAGCTGAAAGGATCCATTACAAGGTGACCTTGGGTAAGTCACTTCACAGTTTCCTCATCTGTAAAATGGAATGATAATATTGACCCTAAACTGTGTGATTGACATGGAAAAAAAGGGCTTTGTAAACCTTACAGTACATTAGAAATGGAAATTCAAGACATGGAGCAGATTGGAGGTTAAATGCAGCCCTTGAAACCTGCATATGGACTTTGCCAAGAAAACGTGGGATGGTTTCCAAGCTAGACTATTTTGGGATTTTATAGCTTTTGAAAGGAGACACCAGATGAATTCTGGGCTGATGGGAAATGGTGCTTGGGCAGCACGGTTTGGTGCCATTCTGTGAGAGCTCCCTGCACGCTGTGGGACTGGAGGGCTGCCTTGGATGTCTCACTGCTGGAGTGCTGATTTCTGTGGAATGCACAGATAGCATCCCCAAAGCCTGGTCAGCCCCCACAACAGTGGGCTCCAAGAGGCTACTGAGTATTCTGGCCTGCTTTCATTTCTTCAATGCTGCTTCAGCTCCAAGAATAGTGAACGGTGCTCTAGTTTTCAGTGCAGTCTTAGATAACCTCACTAGACCGTTACAAGTCTTGTGTGATAAGTATGGCAGGTGGTAACATGCCCATTTTAGAGATAAGGAAATAGAGCATCTCTCTATGTAAAGAGAGAGAAAGTGATCACGTGGCCAATGCCTAATGTGTTTCAGAAGCTGGATTAAAACTCAGATGTTCTTAGCTCTTGTCCAGCACATCTTTTGCTCTAGGCTACCATCTTTCTTGTAAGTCGTTGGGATTTAGTCTGGGCATCAGAGTCTTTCTCCCTTTCCGGACCCTTTCCCCAGTGTTCACCATCTGTTGCTCTGGGGTCAGTCATGAAATCAGGGGCCCTTCTCCTTTTGTGCATTGTGGTTCACATTCTGGAGGGACTGAGGCCCAAGTAATAGAAGGATGTAGCAGGAGGAAGCCCTAGATTTCTCATCTTCTTACTTGACAACAGCTTAACCTTGGGGCTCTTAAAGAAAGGGACAGACAGCCTGATGCCTGGGAGAGAGCTGGGACTGGTCCAACAACCAACTCCACCTTTTCTGGGCTTGTCCCATACCTGGAACACAGATGCAAAGCACCTAGCCTAGTGCCTGGGGAGCACAGTAGGTGCTAGATGCCAAGCATTCAAACTCTGCCTCAGAGAGCAACTCCCAAGGGCTGGCCACACCGTTCAAATGCAAAACACATGCTGCCAAAAAGACTATTTTGTGAAGTACTCACACAGGGCAAGCATTGACATGGCAGTCAGAAGAAGCGATAACAGGACACTCTCAAGGTCTCTCTTAAGAACATTGGAAGTGATTGTGTGACTTGGGAGACCCTGGCAAAGGGCTGCCCAGCATGGTGTGCCCACACCAGAGAGGGTGCTGTGCCCTATGAGCAAAACAGAATCGAAACAGCTCAAAGGGAAAACAATGTGCAAATTTGGAGAACCCACCCCCAATGTTCACACGAACTATTTGTGCTGACCTGAGGTGGAGCATTCCTAACTCATGCCACAATCCGACACAATGAAACTTGACTCCAGCAGAGTGATGCCATTTTGGTCCTCTCCAAGAATGAAGGACCAAACCAGCCAGCCAACCAGCCAACCAGGTGCTGTATAAATGCTTGCTCCCTCCCCGTCCTTCGTGGCCTCTTTCATCTCCAGACTTTGCTAAAGATTCAGACCAGATACCACCTTCTGCAGAAGGCTCCTCCTCCACCCTCATACCCAGGGGGGGCCTTCCCTTTTACCCTTCATACAGCTTGTTTGCACATAATGGTTTGCGGGCTGTCTGTTAGACCATAAGCTGCTTGAGAGCAGCTTTTGTCTTTCTGTGCACATGCTCTGCAATGGATAACCTCAGAGAGCTGTCTAAAGCCCCTAGAGATGAGGCGACTTTGGCTTGCTCAGGGTTCACACAGTTTGTATGTGGGGGGGAGGGGGAAGGGGAGGCACTAGAACTCAACACGGCTCTTCCCGACTCCAAGGCGAGTTCCTTATTTACTTTGTCACACTGCCATTCACCTCTCCTAATGATCTTGCGCCCCTAAAAGGAACAGAGAAGTGATGCGCAATTCCTATTTTACAGCCGAGGAAACTGAGGCACACGAATGGCAGAAGTTAATCATAACAGGCTCTACTTTTCCTCCAAACTTCATTGTCATCATTTTGACAGGAACAGGATGGAGCAGATTTTTGGATTTACCATCTGGGGAAATTTGGATCCTCATTAGTAGGGGCTCATTTTCAGCCCCCTTTCCCCAGAAGAATGATCCATCCTTCTCCACTGCTTAGTTACAAATACATTTTAACCCCTAACTTTAAAATCAGTGAAAGGAATCATACAGGGATTGAGGCAGGTAACTTCTAAGGCCCCTCCCAGACCTGACATTCTAAAAATTTCTGACACTACCTTAACACCCAAAGCCAAGAAAATGGCCCCATGCCTGCAAAACTGTGCATCTGGTCTCCACCAGATCTTGATTTTATTTCTGTGTTTGATATGAGTGTGCATATGTGACCCATCAAAATACTAATGCTTCAATTCTACCTTATGTGTGTGTTTGGCAACCTCTCAATTTAATATAAACTGATAGGCAATATTTCGGACACCAAAAGCAGTATGGACATGAAAGACGGCAGAATTTCACTTGATCCTCTAAAAACCTTATGAAACTGGCAAGGCCAGTATCATTATTCCCATTTCCCAGATTAGGAAGAATATTCAGAGAGTTAATATAGATACTTTAATGTCATTTCCTCAGTAAATGGCCTTGTTAAGACTTGAATTCTAGAATTGTAAGTGGGTGCTCATATTTGGATACAGGAAGGAAGGAAACTCTGATGAATGGAATTTAGGGGTTAGCTATTAGGGATATTATATTTTTTCCCAAATAGAAACTACTGCAAAATATATTTTACTCTGAAAAATGAGATCTCTTTGAAAGGAGAATAACACATGAGGATTTAAAGAATTCTTGGAATCATCATATGATTTTTTTCTTTTGTTTTTTTTTGCCTGTTGGAGGGCAATTGGGGTTAAGTAACTTGCCAAGGTTACATGGCTAGTTTTTTTGTGTTAAGTGTCTGAGGCTGGAACCGAACTCAGGTCCCCCCTACTCTGGGGCCAGGGCTTTACTCACTGTGCGACCTAGCCGCCCCCATCATATGATTTTGTCTGTGTAGTGAGGGGCTTCCACTGAGGCAGATTGACAAATGATCTCCAACTTACACTTTTTTAGAATTGACTGGGGCATTGAATGAATAATTACCCGTCCAGGTTCATATCCTCAGAATGTGCCAGGAGCAGTACCTGAACCCAGGTCTCTGGCTCTGAAGCCAACTCTCTATCAGGGCCTGCCATATCGTCTCTCAGATTAAAGAATACAATGAAATCCAATCCTGATTGTTGGCTGTGCTCAGGTTTTAGAGAAGCCAGATTTGTGAAGGAAGTGTAGGTGATATTTGGACCAATCCAGGATTTTTACTAGGAGAGAAACCTCCTCAGAACTCAAACACAGTCTGATTTCTAGCTCTCGATTCATGGTGCAGCACTCCTGAAGCCGAAGCCATGAATTGTAGGGCTGGAAGGGTTTTAGAGATCACACCTTCCAACTCTCTCATTTGAAAAATAAGGAAACTGAGACTGAGAGGTAACTACTTGTTATGGGAATGGGAATCTGAAGATCTTCCCTGCCCCTAGGCCCCTTGATAGACTTAGGTGACTCTGAGAACCTTCCCTGATATGAGAATATGCTCTGCCCCCAATGGGCTGAATGTGGTCATCTGGAGCCTGTGGTGGGAGGCTTGTCCTTCAAGAACACTCACACCCTGTTACTTTGTGATTGGGCAGTAGGTAATGAGGGTTGTGATGGTCTGTGACCCAGAAGAAGGCTATATATACCCTGATGTGAGGCTTTGCTGTGGGGCTCACTTTGGCAAGAGTTGTGTGATTTGGCCAGATGAGACTCTGGGAAGCCATTGAGACCCCTGGCTTTGAAAACCCAGACGTTGGTGCTTCCCTCTTTGGTAACTAAGTATGGATGTAATGGTAAGACAGCTGGAAGTCCGTCTGCTGGTCTGTTTCTCTGTCTACTTGTAACTTCTGTTTGTATTCTATGAAGTTCAGGCCGCTGACTTTTTCCCCTGAACTAGGTAAAATGATATAGGCTTGATTGATTAAAGTAAGATTGTTAACCCAAAAAATGTTTGATTAAAATAAGATTGTTAACCCATTTTGAATCTTTTTCTTTTGGAGAAGCAGATCTAAGAGCCTGTGTTGGCAGCCACTCTGGGTATGCTAGGGTGCTTGCTGCTATGCTACTTGACTTAATTAAGGTCACCTAGCCCTTAACACTCATGGGCCAAGGCAAGCAAGGCAGCAGGCAGGGGTTGGTTCACACACATTTTGTCAGTCATACTCTGAGCTCTGGAGAGACAAAGAAAAGCAAAGCCAGTCCATGTCCTCAAAGCACTTCGATTCTTATGGTGGAAACGACATGTAAATGACTAGGGATGAAGGGAAGACATACAGCGTAGATGGGACATAATCCTCAGGGTGAAGGCACTAGTTGCAGGAGTGAGCAGGGAGGGCTATGGAAAGACCTCTGGCGGAAGGTATGACTTGAGCGGATTTGACTTGATGGGGGCCAAGGAAAGCTAGGAGGCAGAGATGAGGAGGCAAGGGGGCACAGCCAAGGGAAATGTCTGGAGTCTGGAAATGGAGTACCCTGTTGGAGGTACAGCAAGGAGGTCAATGTATCTGGATCACAGAGGATGTAGAAAGGAGAAAAGTAAGACTGTAGGCAAGGAACCAAGTTGGGAAGAGGCTGAATGGAAAGACAGCGGTTATTTTATTTAATCTCCAAGGTAAGAGGGAGCTGCTGGAGGATGACACAGTCACAGCTTTAGGAAGATCACTTGGTCAGCAGAGTGGGGGCTGTATGGGAGTGGGCAGACACATGAGGCAGGGGAGAAGCTACTGGGATAGTGTAGGTGAGAGGTGATAAAAGTCTAGGACTGGGTGGTAGATGTGAGAAGTGAGAGAAAATCCAAGAGACTTTGTAAAGGGAGAAAACCTGAGCCTTGAGGACAGGCTGAATGTTCAAGGTGAAGAAGAGAAAAAATCGAAAAGGGCACTCCTCAGCATTTAGCACAGAACCTGGCCAGTAGTAGCTGTTCAGTGAATGTTGATTGACTGACCAGCTGCCAAAAGAGGTTGACTTAGGAGGCATCTAGTGATAATTCCCTGACATCAAGCCTAATGTTGCTTTTTTACAAGAGTCACTGTGTCCCAGTGGCTAGAGAGCTGACCTCAGAGTCAGAAAGACCAGAGTTCAAGTCTTGTTTTGATACCTCCTTGTTTAGTGGCTGACAAATCTCTTAAGTAAAGTGTTCTAGTCAATTTTCTAGGATTCTGATGGTTGATGAAGGTGCTGATGTGAATAGAAAGAGGGAGTTTTCTTATACCCAGAATTTCCCGTATCACTCAGTTTACAGGTCTAGTATCTACAAGTACTATACAAAAAATCAAACAGAAACAACAAATATTAGACACCCACTGTATGCCAAAAACTTCCAGGCTTTGTAGGAATTTGGATAAAAAGTGTAGATAGGAGAGGGTTCTTGTCTTTATGAATTTTGTAAATAATGTCAACAGGTAGAAAGGTTCATTTGGGAGCTTTTGCCAGAGCACTAATGTCTCAAGGGGGCATTTTTCCTTCTCACCACAGTAGGTCCCAGAGTGATAGGAATTCTATTGCCCAATCCTGCCCTTAGCCTGACCTCATAGTCCCTAGACATGGAACATTACTCCACTCCCTTGATGGACTCTACTCCTTTGCCTGGTCCCAAACCTAGGATGTTAGTGTGCCACCCTCCCAGGAGGCCCATACCCCACTGTAAATCCCACAGGAGGGCAGGTGAGTGAGGGATGGGTCACTCTCATTCTCAGGCAACTTCACTGCTCCCCTCTCCCAACAACCTTCCTTTCCTCTTACTGTGAAAAGATCGTGCTTTTAGAGCTGGAAGGGACCTTTGGAAGTTAAGTTCAACTCCTGCCATTTTAGAGATGAGGAAACTGAGGCCCAGAGTGGTTCTGTAACCAGTGGAGCTAGTAAATGTTTCATGGGATTAGAACTTCCTGACTCCTTGACCCGAACTCTAATGACTACACCTCCCTACCCAAGTGTGTAGGATCCATACCACCCTAGGCAAGAGGATTCTTAAAAATGGCTCTGAGTATCTCAAAGAGACAAGAGCTCATTGTTGACTATGAGGACCCATGAAGGCTTCATGGAAGGACCAATGCTGGAGATATAAGAATGAGGGAGACTTTGGGGTTTGGTACTAAGGGAACATTTCCAGGTATCATGTGTATAAGGAAAAGCAGGCAGAAAAGTGAGGCCATTGTGTTCAGGAAGAGTGGTCCAGCCTGACCGCTGGATGAACCCTAAGCTCTCCTTGGGACCTAAAATTCCAGGGCTCTTAGTTTGTGCTTGGACATGCCCACCCTAAGCATCTCTATTTACCTGACATTGGCACAAGATAAGTGAATGAAAAGGAAAAACCAGAGAGAGAGAGAGAGAGAGAGAGAGAGAGAGAGAGAGAGAGAGAGA
>NW_027185850.1:19939610-19951621 GCF_028583685.1 Petaurus breviceps papuanus
GAGAGAGAGAGAGAGAGAGAGAGAGAGAGAGAGAGAGAGAGAGAGAGCAGGCCAGGTCCTTGAGCAATTCTGGGTCTGCTTCATGTCTTACTCACGTCGGGGCTCAATAGATCCCACAGGGACACACGTTCAGATTTAGGCTATCTAGGAGGTGAGACTTCAAACTCCTCCATCCAGGAAGAGGAAGCCCAGCTCTGGCATGTGTCACGTCCACTGAACAGACATGCTTCCAGAACCCAATGAGGGCCTAGGGAGAAAATCATCTTGAATTACAGATTGACATTGACCTCAAGCAGGAATGGGGCCCAGAGAGTTGAGTTGGGCTTGGTTGCCTCAAGGGGCCTCAGTATTATTTTGAACAGACTCAAAATGATCATGATTGGTTGGAAGGACTAGGGAAATTTAGCCTGGAGAAGAGACAACTTGGGGGACGGGGAGCGGTGGGGATGACTGCAGCCTTCAAGTATTTGAAAGGCTGTCAAGTCAAAGAGGGATTAGTCTTGTTCTGCCTGGCCCTAAAGAGCAGAGCCAGGACTCAAGATGGAAGTTTAAGGAAGCAGATTTAGGGTTGACATAAAAGAGCGTTTCCAGACCATGATATGCCTAAAAGTGCAATGAATTGCCTTGGGAGGTAGGGAGCTCCTAGTCACGGAAGGTGGACTGATCACAGACTCTGTGCTGGAAAGGACAGAAGAGACCAGTTAATCCAACTGTCTCATCTTACATACGAGAAAGCTGGAAAGGCCCATAGAGACTGGATAGTTTGCTGAGGATCACTCAGGTTCCATGGGATAGAGTTTTGAACCCAGGGCCTCTGACCTAAAAACTTTTTCCACTGTGTTACGCTGGTCTTCCAACAGATCCTGGAAAGTGACATGAGGAGGCATCTTGGCCCCTCTCAAATAAAAAAAAAAACTCCGTGGTTCCATTTTAATGGGACTTTGCACATATTTTTTAATGGCATTTCATATTGTATAAGCCAGGTTTACAGTAACCTGGGGGGTAGATACCTCCCTCTTTTTTTTAGAGGAAATTCCCAGTGAGGAAACTCCTTCTACCAAGGCAAACCAGCCCCTGTTTTGCAACTCAGAATTTTAGGGAGCAACCAGAGGAATGGATGACTTATCTGGGATTATACAACCCAGATCTTCCCAAGCTAGAGCATGAGCCTGGCTTTCCTCTATCCCTCCTTTGCAAATGATAAACTGAGGCCCAGAGAGATCTATAAACACCTTTTGGAGAGTCTCTGCTTCCTCCTCACTTATCAGTACTCTTGGTTTCCCACTCAAAAGGGATCTTTAAGGTCATCAATTTTCTCTCCTCCTTTGAGAAAGATGGCAGATGGAGATTGTGGGTTATTGTCTCCCGGTGCTTATCAGAGCTTCCTGAAGTCAACCAGCTCTAGATTCTTGAGCCTGATGAGGGTGTTGCTGAACCCTAGGGGCTTCTAGGCTTTGCTGCTACTGAACTCTAAGGACAAATGGTCATTTCCATCCACCCCATTAGAGGGTGAACTCCTTGTGGACAGGAGCTCCTTTGCCTTTGAAGCTGTATTCCTAGTCTCTAAAAAATACTTTTCCACTTCTTTCCCTTTTTCCCAATTCCCCAACAAGGGCAGGAGACTTCTATGCAAGACGATACTTGAATACATAGTTTGTAAATGTTGGAGACAAGTCCAGCCAAGGTCCCCCTAAGCCAAGTTTACCTCCTTATCCACTGTCTCACATGGCGTCTTTCAAAAGACACAAAGAAAATAAAATCTTGACCCCTTAGAGCTGCCGTTTTTTTCAGGATGGTGGACAATTGGCCTTTGGAAAGGCTCATACAAGCTCAGGGAAATCAGCACCATGTTCCATCACGTAAAAGGTGCCTGGTATATGAATTGTACTTTTGAACTCATAATTAGTAAATTATGTGATTTTATAATAATTACATTATTATAGTGATCGAACAGAGTGGACAGAGATTAAGGACCCACAAAAGGGCTTTTTTCTTTCTCCTTTTATTCCTTTTTCCCCTTCATCTTTCTTTTCTTCTGACTTACTTCCTTTTCTTCTCCCTCTCTCCTATTCCTCCTCTTCCTTATGGATTTTCTTTCTTTCCTTTCTTCTTTCTCTCTTCTTTTTCTTTTTCCTCTTCCCCTTCCTACTGTTTTTCCTCTCTTCTTTTCCCTTTACTTCCTCTTTCTTTTTCTTGTCTTCCTTCTCTTCATTTTATTTCTGGTTTTCCTTCCCTTCCTCCTCTTCTTCCTTCCCTTCTTTCTCCTTCTGGTTCTATTGTGTGATCACAACAGGTGGCTGTTCTTCCACAACCCTGTATATGATCATTGCGAATTGTCATAATTCACAAAATTCATCCGTCAGAGACCAGCCTTCTGGCAATGAACCCTTTGCATAGAGTCATTTATGTCTCTGTACCTCCATCACCTAGCCCAGGGATTGACACAGAGGAGGTGATTAAAAAATGCTTGCTTATTGGTTGATTGGGTATTGCATTCTTCATCTGTGAAATGGGACTGTACTAGCCTCAGAGGATTGATGCTTAGATAAATAAAAGTACTCTGGAGATCTAAAAGGAAAATGTGAAGGAATTTTCAGCCCTTAAAGTACTATAGAAATACCAGCGATTATTCTTAACAATGTAGCCAACCAACAAGCATTTATTAGGTGCTTATGGTATGTCTGGCACTAGGCTACAGAAAATGAATTATTTAAATTTTCTTTCCTTTTATGACTAACTTGACAAAAATCAACAAACAGAAATGTTTCTATATGCCAGAAAGAACAGAAAAGATAATTATATGTGAAATTGTGAGTCTCTACTAGGGCTTTGTTTAAATGTATATTTAATTATATATTATGCACATTACACACATGTGTATATAATATACATCATGTATAATACACAACATACTACACACATACACATGTGTATGTATATGTGAACACACAATCACACAACACATATGCATACACATATTGATATACACACATGCAACACAGTGCAATATGTAATACAGACACAACACACCCATGCAATACACACATACATATATGTATATATACACAGTGTACACACATATATGTGCATATATACACATATATGTATGCATATGTGTTTCACAGTAAAACTAACATTTCACTTGCCTGTGTCTTCTCAATTTCCTTTCCTTCTTGTCTGTGGGATCTTCTCTTCTTTTTTATTTCCTGCAACACTCCTTAATTCTCTTCCCCTCCATAACTCTACCTCCTGACCCTTTTAAATATAATCAGGTAAAACAAATCCACAGAGTAATTAGCTTTGTCTGAAAATATGTGTTATTTTCATGTCCAGTCCATTGCTTCTCTTCCAAGAGTTGGGAGGCTAGCTTTATCATCATGCAGAGGTTAGGTGGTCATTTTTGGATATGTGAACGAAGGGATCTCCATATAGGCATGGAGTACGCCAGAGTAGGAAATCTCAACCTGGAGTCTATGAACTTTAAAACAAAAATATTTGATTAACAGTATTTCAGTATAATTTATTTCTGATTCCAGAAGATGACAGAGAATAAGCAGCAACTCAGCTGAACTCTTCTAGCATTCTCCTCCAAACAACTTCAAGTAATACCTCAAATTGAAATCCAGAGTGGCAGAGCTAACAAAAGGTTGGGGGGAGGCGTGCGGGGGATGACTTAAGGGGTAGCCAGGGTTGTGACTGGCCTGGAGTGCAGGGTAGACAACTGCACATGACTGCCACAACACCAGCAGCAGATCTTGGAAGCAGCTGTGACAGTGGCAGCAGCAGCTTCCAGAGCTCTCAGCCCATAGATAGTAACAGGGCTGGACAACTGGTTAGTTGGTGATTACAGGGGATCCTTTACAGGAGGTGGATGTAAAACCTTGTTGCATTGCCCATATGCAGCTCTGGGTCATAATTCTAGAACAAAGAAAAGCAAT
The DNA here is from genome assembly GCF_028583685.1 of Petaurus breviceps papuanus. Classification (NCBI taxonomy): domain Eukaryota; kingdom Metazoa; phylum Chordata; class Mammalia; order Diprotodontia; family Petauridae; genus Petaurus; species Petaurus breviceps. Next base: position 19,943,549 of record NW_027185850.1, read on the forward strand.
AGTGCTTGTGGCCTATTGGTGCAGGGTCCCTGATCTCAGTTCCAGGGTAGAAAAGAGTGTTTGCATATTCATTTCTCTTGTAATAAACCTAGTTCTCATGAAAATTTCATGAAGTTGTGATTACCTGTTGACAAATTTGATCCTAAAGATGAGTGGGTCAAAGGAAAAATCATAGAAGCAATAAATAATTTCATTAAAAAGAATTAAAAATGAAATAACATATCAAAATTTATGGGATCCAGCCAAAGCAGTACTTAGAGGAAATTTTATATCTTTAAATGCATACATCAGTAAAATAAAGAGAAGATTAACAAACTAAGTATGCAATTAAAAAAAATTAGAAAAAGAACACATTTTAAATCCCCAATCAAACACCAAATGGGAAATCCTGAACATCAAAGAAGAATTTAATAAAGTTGAAAATAAGAAAGCTATTGAACTAATAAATAAAACTAGAAGTCATTTTATGAAAAAAAAAATAGAGAAATCATTAATTTGATGTTAAAAAAAAAAGAAGAAAACCAAGTTGCCAATATAAAAAAAATGTAAAAAAGATGAATGCACCACCATGGTAAATTAAATTAAAGCAATTACCAGGAACTATTTTGTTTAACAATATGCCAATATATCTGATGAAATGAAATCAACAAGTATTTACAAAAATATAAATTATCCACATTAACAGAAGAGGAAATAGAATACTTTAATAACCCGATCTTAGAGAAAAAAATCGAACAAGCCATAAATGAGCTCTAAGAGAAAAAAAAAATCCCAGGACCAGATGAATTCACAACTAAAATGCTACCAGACATTAAAAATATTCCAATGTTACATAAACTATTTGGAAAATTAGGTAGAGTCCTACCAAATTCCTTTTATGATACAAATATAGGGCTGATAGCTAAATCAGGAAGTGCAAAAACAGAAAGAAAACTATAAGTCAATTTTCCTAATGAATATTGATGCAAAAAAACCCAAACAAACACTAGCACAGAGATTGTAGCAATATTTTACAAAGGTCATACACTGTGGCCAGGTGGGATTTATACCAGAAATTCAGGGCTGGTTCAATAATAGAAAAACTATCAGCATAATTGTCCATATAAATAACAAAGCTCGTAGAAATCATATGATTATCTCACTAGATTCAGAAAATGCTTTTGACAAAATATAACACCCATTCCTATTAAAAACATGAAAGAACATACAGACAAATGGATTTTTCCTTAACATGACAAGTAGTATCTCTCCAAAACCATCAGCAAGCATTATCTGTATGGGGATAAGCTAAAACCCTTCCCAATAAGATCAGAGGTGAAACAAGGATACCCATCATCACTGCTATTATTCAATAATTGTTTTAGAAAAGGTAGCTATAGCAATAAAAGAAGAAAAAGTAATAGAAGGAATTAGAATAAGCAATGAGGCGACTAAAGTATTACTCTTTGAAGATGATATGACAATACACTTCAAGAATCCTAGAGAATCAACTAGAAACCCAGCTGAAATAATTAACAACCTTAGTAAAATTGTAGGATATAAAATAAACCTATATGAATCATCAATATTTCTCTATATTATCAACAAAGCCCAGCAACAGCAAGAGATGGAAAGAGAAATTCCTCTTAAAATAACTGCAGAAATTAAAAAAAAATACTTGGGAGTCTATCTGTCAAGACAAACCTAGGAACTGTATGAACACAATCACACAACACTTTTTGCATGAATAACATAAGATCTAAACAACTGAAAAAATATTAATTGTTCATGAGTAGATCAAGGCAATATAATAAAGATGAATTTGTTTAGTGCTATACTAATTAAACTACCAAAAATTATTTTATAGAGATAGGAAAAATTATAATAAAATTCATCTGGAAGAATAAAAGTTCAAGAATATAAAGGGAATTAATGAAAACAAATGTGAAGGAAGGTGGCCTAACCATACCAGATCTCAAATTGTATTATAAAGTGGCAATCATCAAAACTATCTGATAATGGCCAAGAGATAGAGCGGTAGATCAGTGGAACAGATACATAATACACAATAGTAAATGACTATGGTAAATCCAAAGACCCCAGCTTTTGGGACAAGACATAACTATTTGACAAAAACTGCTGGAAAAATAGGAAAAAAAATGGCAGAAATTAGGTATATTTTCCACCATATACCAAGATAAGCTCAAAATGGGTATTTGATTTAAACATAAATGGCATACCATAAGCAAATTGGGAGAACAAGGAATAGTTTACCTGCCAGTACTATTGATAATGGAAGAATTTATGACCAAGCAAGAGATAGAGAATATTCCTAGATGTGAAATGGACAACTTTGACTATAGCAAATTAAAAAAAAAAATCAAATTTGCACAAACAAAACCAATGCAACCAAGATTAGAAGGAAAGCAAAAAGCTGGGAAACATTTTTTAAAACAGAATATATCTTTGATAAAAACTTAAATTCTCAAATATAAAGAGAACTGATTCAAATTTATAAGAATAGAAGCCATTCCCCAATTATTGGTGATGGTTGTTGTCTGTTCTTAAAGAGGACCAAACTGAAATCACTATGTTAAAGTCAAGTCACAGTATGTCCAACTGTGGCTGGTCAAGTTCACATGAGCTCAGAATGTTCTACCATAGGTAGAACACAAATAGTTCATGTGAACATTTGGGGTAGACTTTCTAAATCTGAGCATTTTGTGTGTCTTTCGAGCTTCTTCAATTCTGCCTTGCTCATAGAGTATAGCACCTTCTCTGATGAGGGTATGCCATCTTGGGCAGTCCTATGCCAGTGTCTCCCATGTCATGCAATCAATTCCAAAGTTCCTAAGAGACTTTGAGAGTGTCATTGTATCACTTTTTATGATCCCCATATGAGTGTTTTCTCTGTGAGTTTTTTCCCCAATTGATACATGGTCAAAGGATATGAATAGGCAGTGTTCAGAGGAAGAAATCAAAGCTATCTATAGTCATATGAAAAATTCTCTAAACCACTACTAATTAGAGAAATACAAATTAAAACAACTCTTAGCTATCACCTTATACATATCACATTGACTAAGATGACAGAAAAGAAAAATGACAAATATTGAATGGGATGTAGGAAAATTGGGACACTAATGCACTGTTGTTGGGACTATGCCCAAACGGCTATAAAACTGTGCATATCCTTTGACCCAGAATACATCTTTTGTTGCTCAGTCCTTTCAGTTGTATCTAACTCTTTGTGTCTCCATTTGGGTTGTTCTTGGCAAATATACTAGAATCACCAACTCATTTTACAGATGAAGAAACTGAGACAAATATGATTAAGTGACTTGCTCAGGGTCACACAGCTAGCAAGAGTCTGATGCCAAATTTGAACTTAGGTCTTCCTGACTACAGGCCTAGTGACTGAACCTAGTTGCCCAACAATAATACCACTACCAGATCTGTATCCCAAAGGGATCAAAGAAAAAGGAAAAGGACCTAAATGTAAAACACGCACATATACATATACATATACACATACATATACATATACACACATATACATATACACATATATGTATATATCAGCTCTTTTTGCAGTGGCAGAGAATTGGAAATCAGGGGAATACTCATCAACCAGGAAATGGTTGAACAAGTTGTGGCATATGAATGTAACAGAATACTATTATGCTATAAGAAATGATGAGCATGATGGTTGGTTTCAGGAAAATCTTGGAAGACTTACATGAACTGATGCAAAGTGAAGTGAGCAGAACCAGGAGAACATTGTACACAGTAACAGCAATATGGTAAGATGATCAACTGTGAATGACTTAACCATTCTGATCAATACAATGATGCAAAACAATTCCTGAAAGACTCATGATGAAAAGTTCTACGTACCTCCAGAAAAAGAAGTGATAGAGTCTGAATGCCAATTGAAATATAATTTTTAAACTTTATTTTTCTTGTTTTTTTTAACATGGCTAAGATAGAAATATGTTTTGCATGATTTCACATATATAATTGATAGCACATTTCTTGCTTTCACATTGAGTGAGGAAGGGTAGGAAGGAGAGAATTTGGAAATTTTTCAAAAAGTCAATGCTAAAAATAAAGAAAAATACAATTGATTTCTTTTGTAACCCTTTGTATTTTATTTTATGCATTTAAAAACATTATTTGGAGAAGTGGTCTATTGACTTCACTAGATGACCCAGGGGGCTCAGAACCCAAAAAAAAGTTAAGACCTGTTGCTCTGAGAGGTCATTGAGTTTACTTTGGACTCCAAGGCTCTATGATCCTCCCATTTCATAGCCAGTAAATGGGGAGCTGAGTCAGAGCTGGCCCCCAGCCTGGAGACTAGGGAGTAAGAGGTTCTCAAAATGGACAGTCTTCAGGAAGAACTAGACAGGTTTTAGGTATGGGTTGCTTCATGCTGGAATATCTTCTCTTCTCTCTCCACATCTGGCTTAGAACACCAGGTGGAATTATTTTCTTCATTTCACACCATTGACATCTGTCTCTGTCACTGAAGCCTCCATTGGACTCAGGAAGAAGTCAGGACAAGATGGTCCTCTCCCTCAGGAGGCCTGGCAATTCAGGACCAGCAGGAGATGGGGCTAGAGCTGACTGTGGGGGAAGATGAAAGGGGATTGACATAGTCCAGACTGGAAATATGTTGGTAGCTCTGTGGGAGGGAGTGTGTCTGAGTGTGTGTGTGTGTGTGTGTGTGTACATGTGTGCATGCATGCACATGAGTGTGTTTGTGTAGTAGAAGTACAAGTAGTATTAGTAGGGGGTGAAGGAGGTTACTAGATTCAAGGCAAAATGCTGAGTCTTTCAGTTTTAAAAGCATGAAAAATATTGGTCCTTCCTGTCCTACTCGCCTTCATTACTTAGAGTGGAAAGCTAGAGAAAAGAGGACATGTGTCATAGATTTCCAAGTCCCCAGGAGCTCCGCCCCCAGCTGGCTGTGACCTTGGGTGGATGGCTCTTCTCCTCTGGCCCGCCCTCACACTCCTCTTGGTGAAAGAAGGTTAGAGGAGCTGGGCTCTGGGCTCATTTCCACCTCGAGCCTTCTCTGGTGCTGGGAGCCCAAGTCACTGAAACTTCTGCTTCTTTCTAGGATGTAGACCTAGAAGGAAGCACAGAGGTCCGCTAGTCCCATCTCTACCATCATTTAGGGATGAGCACACTGAGCCCAAGAGTGGGGAGTCATATCTCTTAGGTCCTAAACAAGGGATAAAAAAACACCTGCTCACCTCATAGGCTTGATGTGAGGGTCAAATACCAATAAAGCAACCGAGTGCCCATAAGAACAGCTGAAGTGTCAAATCAGGCATAAAACAAAGAAAAAACATATTTTGTAAAAGGATCCTGACTTGGCTGAAATCCAAAAGTTCTTTAAACACATTCAGGATATAAAACAAAGTCTGCTGGAACTGAACAAAAATTTTTAGAGCAAGTTTCTCTGATGAAAGCCTCATTTCTCAAATATATAAAGAACTGAGTCCAGTTTATAAGAAGATGAGTCATTCTCCAATTGATAAATGGTCAAAGGATATGAACAGGCGGTTTCCAGAGGAAGACAAAGCGTGCTGGAACTGGGGAGAGGAGCACACAGGCCTGGCTGTGTATGTAGATAAGCCCAACCATAGCTGAGTCCAAGGGATCACACCATGTAGCAGCTCTTTTGGACATAGCGTTAGAGGGCTTTCCAGAATGGCTGGAGCTACAGGATCTCCAGGCTAGTGTCTCTCATGGTCAGTGATCAATGAGTGCCTGTTGAACTGAATTGAGTTTAATTTTAAAAACAGGTTTGGGGTTCGATGGCCTCTGAGACCTCTGCCTCCTGCAGAATCCAACGAGGAGAAACGCACTTGTGGGCTCTGAAATGAAGCCAGGTGGGAATTGGCTCTTGAGGTGACTTTGGCCCCGTTCAGTTGTTGTTCTTAAATTGTTACACATTTTGTGTTTTGTGGTTCAGTTGTGCCCAAGTCTCCATGACCCCCCTGGGGGTTTTCTTGGCAAAGATACTGGACTGGTTTGCCATTTCCTTCTCCAGCTCGTTTTACAGAGGAGGAAACGGAGGCAAATTGGGTGAAGTGACTTGCCCAGGGCTGCACAGCTAGGACGTGTCTGAGGCCACATTTGAACTCAAGGAAGACCTCTCTCCACCCTGCCACCAGACCCTACTCAAGGACGGCTACTTTCAACAAGACTCAGGAATGTCCACTCAGCTACAAACTTTGTGAACCATTTAGACACATTTCCCATCTCCCGGGGCTATCCGAGGGAGCCCAGAGCCTAGAACGTTAGGACCTTGGACAGAGCCTATCAGAGCCTGAGGCGATCGTGGAACCCAGAACGCTGGAACACGGAACAGAGGCGGTCGGAACGTAAAGGCCTCGTCTTGGCTCTAGAACTCAGTCTGCTGGGGGAGCCCGGCCGGTGGAGTAGGGATGGCAGTGACCTGGCTGCCCGGGGTCGGCGGAATGGCTGCCGGGGTCGTCGGCTGATGAGCGGGCCGGACCGGGAATGGAGAACTAAGCCTCCCCGAAACGGTATGGGACAAGGGACCAACTGCTCTGCCAGTACAGGGTCGCGCGGAGCTTCCCGAGCAAACTGTTGCCGCCGCCGCCGCCGCCGCCGTTGCCGTCGTCCCACTGGCTGCGTGATCTGCATGATGGACTTCATCTACGGGGACGCCATCCGCTGTCTGCCCTGCCTGCACAGCTACCACGTCCACTGCCTCGACGACTGGTTTCTCTACTCCTTGTCGTGTCCCTGCTGCTGCGAGCCGGTGGACCCGGCCTGGTTCTACTCCTGCTGCTGAGTCCGGAGCCCGGCAGCCGCCATGGCCCCCCGACCCCCCTCAGGTGAGCCCCTGCCTGGAACCAGGAGGGCCTCCCACTGGGGAGCACGGCCAAAGAGTGCGGGAGCCGGGGTCCCCGCTCCAGGGATGTCCCGGCTCACACTTCAGGGTCCCCGGCTCAAGGTTGGGCTCTTTTCAGTCAAGTGGCTGCAGATTTTTCGTGTCTCCCCCCCCCCCAACCCAGAACAATCCCCCCTCCAACTCTTGAGTTTTTAAAGATGAACCTGAACGTTAATCTTTCTCTCTTAATCCCATAATGCGGAGCCCTAGGGCCCAGTACCTGAATCCCCTTTCAAGGGGTGCTGGGAGAGGAAGCATTTTAAATCCCGATTTCGGGAGTCAAATGTCCACAGCGAGGATTAGGGTGGAGAGGGAGCAGGAGGAAGCTGGCGTCGGTCCCCTCTCTGTTTGGACCTTTGGGGAGCAGAGGGGGAGGAGAGGAAGAGTGAAAAACCAGGCAGCGTTTACTAACAAGCCTGGTGTATTGGATTTCTCGCCTAACCAGACGCCTCTACCATCTGAGGATGTGAGAAAGACCTCTAGTATCCCTTCTTATGCCTCATTATGACCAGCCCCAAACCTGTCGGGGTCAGAATCCTGGCTCCTCCACTGAACTGGGTCAACTTTGATCAGTCACAGAATCTATTCTGCTTGAAGGTGGACAATGGGATTGGAGATCTGTCCTTCCCTGGTCCCTGGACAGGTCGAATCTTGCTTGAATTAGCCTTGGTTTAGAGCTGAGGACAATAGGTCATGCATGACCTACTCTGGGAAACAAGGTTCTGAGGTTTGGAGTGTTATTTTCTTAAGCTAAATTAATTCTGTGGAGAGGGAATGCAGAGAAGGAAGCAGAATGATGCCATTTCACATATGGCTCACCTGAGGAGGAACTATTGCCTTCAACATAGCCTTGATGCCCTCACCCATCCTGGAGTATAGGCCTCCCTTCTGCTAGCAGCAGCTCTTGCCCCTGGTCATTATGGGTGTCCCCAGGCCACCCCTCTGCTCCATAGGGTGAGAGTGGCTAGAGAAGAGTCTAACATGTGCTTATCTCTGGGCTAGTTCCAGTAGAAGAGATCAACAGGGACCCTGATCACATGGAAAATAAGCAATAAAATGTTGCACATTAAAAAGAGAAAGAAATGAAAGAAAAAAGAAAGGAGATAGGAGAGAAGGGGGAAGAGAGAGAGAGAGAGAGAGAGAGAGAGAGAGAGAGAGAGAGA
>NW_027185850.1:19951721-20011032 GCF_028583685.1 Petaurus breviceps papuanus
GAGAGAGAGAGAGAGAGAGAGAGAGAGAGAAAGGAAAAAAGAGAGAGGGGAGAAGAGAGAGACACAGAGAGAGAGAGAGAATGTAGTAATGTTGGAGCTGAAAGGTATCCTAGAGAAGACTATTTTGACCAAAGACTAAAGTTAGAGGTAGCAAGGATGATTAGGAATGATTTCGTTCAGCCCTCTCCTTTTGCAAATGAAGAAATTGAAATCTAACAAAGGAGGGGAAGTGACTTTCCTAAGGTCACATAATTTGTAGGCCTTCCAGACTTCTCTAGCTCCATCACTCTGTAGACTGCTGGCTTCCTTCTTGTTTCACAGTCCAGATAATTTGCAGCTCCCATGTGTTTTGTTGTTTGACTGCTGTCAGACTCATTAGTCCCTGGGAACCTCAAAGAACAAAGTGCTGTTGGGGCCCAGAGAGGAAGGAGGTGGCCATATGGATTTGATGCTTTCTCTGCAGGGAAGAGTCCCCCAGAAGATAACCTGGGGACAGTGGAGTTTTAGAAAACAGGGACTGAGGGCAAGGGTTTTATGTTTCAAACACAGGCACACTCTGCACTCTGATGCTCTAATTACAGCCTTCAAGGGGTAACTGAGAGCCTGAACTGTGTGGGAAGATAGGAAAACTCTGGACCTCATTTACAAGAAATAACTTTTCCCTTTTTCGGTTGGTCTTTGGTTATGAAAATGCTAAGAGATAAAGGATCCCATTCATAGGATAGAGAACAGGCAGGGCCCTGAGAGATCATCTAATCAATCAAGTATTTATAAAGTGCCTACTATGTACCAGCTATGATGCTAAGTGTAGAAAAAACAAGAGAACGGATGAAGCCATCCCTGGTCTGACTCCTGAACTTCAGGAATGAGGAGACTGAGGTTCAGAGAGAAGTGATTTGCTAAAAGCTGCATAGTAAGAAATAGAGTCAGCATTTGAACTCAGCTCCTTTGGCTCCATGCTCATTACTCACTCTTCACCACCCATTCTGATACTGGGCATTGTTTACTGCACCCAGGGTGGGTTCTTCTTCAACACTTCAACTTCCCCAGAGTTGAGCTCAGAAGCCTTTTACAGGAGAATTTGTCTAATCTGGTTTGACCAAGGACTCTGTGTGCGAGTGTGTGTGTGAGTGTATGTGTCAGTTTGTGTGTCTGTGTGAGTGTGTGTGAGTGTGTTTGTGTGTCTGTGTGAGTATGAGTTTGTGTGTCTGTATGAGTGTGAGTGTGTGTGTGTGTGTGTGTGTGAGTGTGCTCAAGAGAGCATGCTTCAGCCTTCTCCTATCCACTGCTTGTTGACTGGTCGCTGATGGAGGAGTGGTGGGTGGAGGCCCTTGAGGAGTTATTTCTCTGTTCTCACTCCTGCTGTCTCATTCTCTACAGGCCAGAAGAATACCAGGCCTTGAAGCAGCTTGTATGCAGTCCAGCTTCCCTCCCACCAGCCAGTAAACCCAAATAAACAGCATTCACAAAGATTCAGAGGCCTCTTGGTGTGTGGAAGAATAGCACTGACAGGACCCCAGAAAAGCTTATCTGGTCATTTCTCTGCAATCCTCTGCCAGTCTAATGGAGAAATGACTAGATTGGCTTGGGTTGGTGCAAAGGGGCAAGTGGATTAGGCCTCTAGGAGATTTAGTGGGAAGATGTGTCTCCACCAAACTTCTGGGTCCCCTAACACACACACACACACACACACACATACATACACCTATTAGGCATTTCAGGGTATATGGTTGATAATCTCCTGTCATTGAACCTATTGGACTCAACCAAAAAATACTTATTAGACACCTACTATAAGCCTGGCACCTTTTGCTAAGGGATGCAAAAGAAGTAAAGGGCAGTCCCTGCTCTCAAGGAGCTTATGATTTAACAGGGAAGACAATCTCCAAACAAATATGGACGAAGCACGTTATAGAGAGAAGAAATAGGAAATGAGTAACAAAGGGAAGGCACTGACCATTCAACTGACTTAAGTCCATGGTGAGGGAAAAGCAGTGAGGCATCCCAGCAATGCCCCTGTTCATTTTTTCTTTAGTTAGATTCATAGAGTTGGCAGGGACCTTGAGAAACAGAATCTGAAAGCTGGGAGGGTCCTTAGAACAGAGAACATTAAGACATCCTCTCTTCAAGCTAAAAGGAATCTTTGAGATCATCTCTCTATTCCCAACTCTTTCATTTCTCAAGTGAGGAAACTGAGGCACAGGGAGGAGATCAATATTTCAAGGTCATACAGATACCTAACAGCAAACCTTCCTTCTTCCTCCCTCCCTCCCTTTCCTCCTCCTTTCCTTTCTTCCTCCCTGACTTCATTTTATTCAATAAACAGTTATTAAGCACCTAGTGTATGTACGTCACTGTGCTAGGTGTTGGAAGTGATACAAAGTTTAGATAAGAAACATAGACCCAGACTTCAGAGCCCTCACAGTCTATTAGGAGGAAAGACACAAACAGGTAACTATAATATGGAATAAAATATATAGTAATTACATTAGTAAGTAGCAAACAGAGTGCTGGATAGTGTCTTGGGACTGGGGAGTCATTAATGGAGACGACTCCCTGTAAGAAGTAGAACTTGAGTTAGTCTTCACAGGGTGAGGAGGTAGGATAGCCAGGCATCCTTCAGCAGGGACATGAGGGATCATGGAGAGCACTCAAGGAAAGACCCCTTTGCCTTGAGGACATAGAAGGGGTAGGAAGAGCTGAAACGATGCTGCAAAGGTCCAGGTGGCCCAAAGTCTCCCTCATCCCATCCTGGGGTCCTTTGTAGGTGCCGCTGGGCAGACCCAGGAAGATGCTTCTCTTGTAAGCTTCTCGAGGGGTTTTGGTTTTGGTTTTGAAGCCCACGTGCATACAAAGGGGGTTTAATAAATGCCTGAATTGAATTCCTCTAAGCAATGTTCAGTTTCTAATATCAGACTCCTGAGTCAACAGCAAGATTTCTCCATCCCTTGAGATGGCTCCCACCGCACTCTAGGTAACTAGGAGGCAAAGTCATTAGAACTGAGTTCAAATCCTGTATCGGATTCTTGCTAGCTGTATGACCCAAGGCAGATCACCAAGGCAAAAGCTCCTTATCCATAAAAGAGAGGAAGTAACAGCTCTTACCTCGAAGGGCTGTGGTGAGGAGTCAATGAGGCAACGAAGGGTATTATAAATCATGGTGCTTTGCAATGTTAACTTCATTTATTTAGGTAAAGGGCTCTTCATATGAGGAAGATGCTAGCAGGCCATGGAGGAAGGATTTGGATCTGGAATCCGTTTTTTTTTAATTTTAATAACTATTTCAACATAATGAGTTTCCTTTGTAATTCTACTTATTTCATTTTATCGTTTTATAAACAATTCTAAGCAAAGGTCCCTCGGCCTCACCAGGCAGCTCTGGGGATCCAGGGAAAGGACAAACTTATTAATGCTCCTGCCAGGAACTGTGGGAAGTCCCTGACAACCTCATCTGAGCCTTACAACAACCAAGGAAGCAGGTGCTATCATCACCCCCATTTTACAGCTGAGGAAACTGAGGCAAGCAGGTTTAGACACATGGATAGAAGTGTGTAAGGATGGATTGCACCACCCAGCTGCTTGGGAGAGCTCTGAGTTTTTTCCAACACAGATTCTGGGATTGGGTGATCTGTGTATATAGGGAAACAAATATGGGGTACAAATATGTGTGTGGGGGTGGGGGGGGGTGGAACACGTTTGCCTAGCCTCTTCCGGCCTACATATACTCTTAGCAGAGGCTGAATCCTAAGCTCTTCTCTTGGCTTTTTAAAATCCTTTGAACCTTTCCCTCTTTCTAGTGCCCTTCTAGGAAGCCCCTAGAACTCTGCTAATCCCTGGATTACCCCTTGAGCCTGGGAAGGCCCCTGCTACATTCCCCACCTGGCCCCCGACCCTTCTGTCAATTTGGTATGACTGATGAATCCAATATCCTTGTCTTTCGCTGACAGCCCATCTAAGTTGTCTCAGATTAACAATGACCCCCTGCCTCCTTTTTCAGGCATCCCCAAATCCAAGCCCTTGACTGCTTTGGACAGCTGGGTCTCCCTCCTTGACCCTAATGATGTTGGGCTGTAAATGAGAACCCCCTTGGTGCCCTGGTCTGGGATACTGTTTGACACGGCTGCCATTCACCTTCTCAGGGTCTGGGTGGAAGTTGTCAAAATGAAGACTACCTCCTTCTCATCCTTGCAAGTTTTTTTTTTATTGTTGCTGTTCCTGGTACTCTGAAGACTCTGGAGGACCTTCTGCTAGGCTGGTTCATCCTCCAGAAGCCAGAATTATTCTTGCCCTGAATGATGCCAGAGGGGACTTTTCCTGGTGCCACATTCCTGGTAGAAGATCCATCCAGTTCTGGGAAAGGAAGAAGGAGGGGACTAAAGAGAGGGAGACAGTGTGGTGAAGCAGGAAGAACACTGGGCTGGGTGTCAGGAGAGCCAGACTTAAGACTCAGCTCCCTTAAGGACTCCCTATGGCACTCCCATCAAGTTAGCCTTTAGTATCCCCCCAGTCTTCCATAGATGAACTCCTAGAAGAGGCCATTTGTGCTCATGGCCTCTTCTTCCTCTCTTCCCAGAGACTTATCAGGTCATTGGAATCTTGTTCAAGCTTCCCCATTAACCTCCAAGCTCAAACTATAGTCTCTGACATTTAATTTTTTAACCACCTCCAGGGGTAGGGAATCTGTGGCTTTGAGGCCACGTGTGGCCTTGAGGCCATCCTAACCTTTTCCTACCATTTTCTCTGTCTTATGCTTTATGCCCTTAGTTGCCAAATCTGCTGGCCTTTTTTTCTTTTCCAGTCCTCATTCTTCTTGGCATCTTTGAAGCCTTCACAGACCCACAATCCAAATTCCCAGTCACCTTGTCATTCCTTGCATGCCATATTCAATATTCCATCTCCCAACTCTGTGCACTTTCATTAACTGGCCACCCATGCCTGGGATGTTCTCCTCCTCTCTTCTGCCTTTTGGTTCCCATCAACTCAGGTCCCACCTTCTGAAGAAGCCTTTCCTGATTCCTCCCCACAGCTAGCACCTTCCCTCTGAGGAAAACCAAGAATACAGTGATCTAATCTAAAAGTGTACACAACATTTCACAGCTGTAGGCCCCTCTATCACTATTAAAAAAAATAAACCACGACCACCACATTAACAGAAATCTTTTTTTTTCTTTCTCTCTCTCCTACCACCATTGGAAAAGGAAAGAAAAGAAAAAATATTTCATCAATAAATATGGACAAGCAAAACTAATTCTCTCAATGGCTGTATACAAAGATATATCTCATTCTGCACCTTAAATCCATCACCTTTCTGTAATGAGGAAATGGATGGTTTTGAAAAGACATGGAGAGACTTATGTGATCTGATGCAAAGTGAAGCAAGCAGAACCCAAAGGATAATTTATATTATAATGAAATATTATAAAACTGGAAAATATTGGAGCCTTTTATAAGATGAAGAATGAAATGAGCAGAACCAGAAAAAAATCTGATAATAGCCTAAAAACAACATTGTCAACGGCTAGATTTATGATCAATACAATGACCATTCATGATTCCACAGGATGGATGATGAAACATTCCATCCATTACTGAGAAAGGATGAATTTAAGGTATAAAATGAGGGATATAAATGATGTTTGTGTATGGGGATAAACATATATACCTAAAATTATAACTGTATCTGTCTAATATACAGACATACATGCCCAGGTGTATACATATATGTATTTATTCTTGACATCTCTCATATCTCTCCCCTTTTCTCCATGCATACCACAACCACTCTAGTCCAGGCCTTCACCAGCTCTTATCTTCAATATGGCGAGTCTTCTCATTGGACTCCCCATCCAATCTTAACCCTCTCCACAACAATTTCCATAAAGCTGCCAAAACATTCCTGCAGCATGAATCTTACATGCCTCTCTCAAGAACCTTCCATGGTTCCCCATTGCTTCCAAGTTACAATGCAACCTTTTCATCTTGGCATTTATAATCTGTCTTCACCCTACTTTTCTAGACTTACTGAATACTAGTCCACTTTATGAGCTCCCAAGATCACTTGACTCTCTCCTAAACTTATCACGTCATCTCTTCCTTCTGTGGCCTTTTCTAGGCTGTGCCCTCTGCCTGGAATGCATTCCTTCCTTTCCTCTGCTTCTGATAATCCCTTTTTTCTGGGTCTCAATTCAGATAAAGAAATCCCTTCTACCACTGTAGTTCTACACTGGGTTTGCAGTTTAGACAGCTGTGGAGAGCAGAGGTGTCAGAGACATAGTCAGTCTCTACATCTGTCCTACAACACTCCTGAGTACTACCTAGGTCATACTAAAATGTAGTTGGGAAATATTTAACAAAATTAATTAATAAAAAGAGAAATGCATAGGCTTGTGTGATTTTCTAATGCAACCTTGCTATGTGGTTCAAGGTCCCCATTTCTCTTTGTGTTTGACCCACTAGGGCAGATCACTTAGAGGTTAAATGACTTGTCCACAGCCAATGACGTGAAAGATGATGTGAAAGATGGGACCTCCTTTTTGGCTCTAAGGCTCTCTATTCACTATAGAGATCTCAAAGTCTACAAGTCCAGAGAAGAATTTATTAATTATCTTTCCCACCAAGCCACCTCCCCTTCCAAAGTCCCCTAGAGAACCAATAGTGGTAGTAATAAATAAGAATGATGGGGGCCACGCTCTCTCTTTATTGGGAGTAGTATTCCATTATTTCTCCTACGTTAATGTCAGATTCAGCATGATTTAGGAGATGCACCATTACCATCGGCTTTGCCAATGCACCCTAAAGACCACGGGACTTCCTCATCCTGAGTTGTATCTGGGACCTTCCATTTGCATTGTCTCCCCCACTGGAATGTGAGTTCCTTGAGAGCAAAGACAGTTTTATTTTTATGAATGTGTGGCCCTAAAGCTTTTCACGGTGCTTGTACCTATGAAGCTCTTCAAACATGTTTTTTTCTTTCATTCATACATTCATTCAGAGTGCTGCCTAAAGAAAGAAAATGTCCTGTTCATTTAAAAATATTGATGGCTATTTTTTATTACTTTTATGTCTAAGTATATCCTTTCCTCCTTTATGCTCAAAGATACTAAAAAAGAAAGAGGAAAGAAGAAAACTTCAGTCCAAGATAAACATGTCAGCTGAGCTAGACAGTATATACAATATTCCTTCTCCCAGACTCTTACTTCGTAAAGAAGGGAAGAAGGGGGCACAACTTATTACCCCTCCTTGGGGCCAAGTGAGATGCATAGTAGATGATCTTAGACTCGGAGTCAGGAAGCTCTGAGTTTGAGTCCTGCCTCGGACCTTCAGTAGCTTTGTGGCTCTGGGCTTCACTTCTCAGACTCAGTTAGTCATCTGTGAAATGGAAGTCAACATAGCATCTGCTTCCCAGGGTTGTTGTGATAATGGACCCAAGGAACCTTAAAATCTCCAAATGCTCTCTCTAGAAATGCCAGCTACCACCCTTACATATTACCTTATAAAAGTCAGATGCGTACCCGCTTGTGGCCTCACCTGCAATCTGCCGAGGGGCCATTTCAGGGGCAAGTGCTGCTTTTGGGGAGGATTCCTTGTCTTGCGAATTCTGCTGTGCTGGGTCAGGTCAGCATCATCCACAGAGCTGGCGGTTCTGGGGGCTTGGGAGCCTCTTTCTCTTGGGCTTCTCCAGGGCTCATGATGACAACACTCTCTGTAGAGCAATGACTAGCCCCAGGCTTCAGTCTAAATAATCTCAGGAGCACAGGAGAAGCAAATGCTTTCAAGCTGGCTAAAAAAAAAGGGAATTTCTTTTATTTATTTGAAATATACTTTCTCCTCCATTGCGGAGGCACTTTTGAGGAAAAACAGAGACTTTTCTTGTCTGTGAAGAGAGTCTCCTGCATATCTGAGCTCCAGGCTGGTGTTCCTCTCCCTTCCTCCCACCACCCTCTTTTATAGAACTCCCAGGCAGTGCAGCGCGTACTCACAACAGCCTGGCGGTCCCTAGGGAGTACGGGTATTGTCACGTTCCTCCTCCCCATTTTATGGGTGAGGAAGCTGAGGCTCAGCGGGGGAAGTGACTTTTTCAGGTTTTTACAGCTCCTAAGTGTGGGAGCTAGAACCAGAGAATCAGAGAATGTAAGAGGTAGAAGGGAGTTGAACCCATATATTAAAGGAGTCTGCACTATGGCTAATGGATGGAGCTCCAGGCCTGGAGTCAGGAAGACCCGAGTTCAGATCCAGCTTCAGACACTTTCAAGCTGTGTGACCCTGGGCAAGTCACTCAACCCAGTTTGCCTTCATTTCCTCACCTGTAAAATGAGCTAGAGAAGGAAATGGCAAACTATTCTAGTATTTCTGCCAAGAAAACCCCAGAAGGGGTCTCCAAGAGTCAGACATGACTGAACAACAATAACATTATACCACACCCAACAAATGTTCCCTGCTTAAAGTCCTTCAAGGACTCAAGCCCAGCACCTCCCAAGGCTTGACATTCCATATCTGGATTACCCTAATCACTAACTAAGGCAAACCTCAGCCTCTCTGCAATCTCTTCTCATTTTTCCTGGTTCTGCCCTCCAGGGCTAAGCAAAATAAAGCTAGCCCCTCTTGCATGCAGCAGGCTTCAAATGATTGGTGTCTCTTTCAGGGTGTTCCAGCAGAGGTCCATGGCTTCCTGTCAGGTGCATGGCTGTGCCCTGCCCACAGTAAGCATTTTATAAATGCTTGTTGATTGGCTGACCGAGCCCTCTTGGGTGTGGGCTGGACTAGATGGCCTCTGAAGGATCTTCCAAATCTCAAATTCTGTGAAGCAATTGAACCCCACTGGCATGTCATTTCATCTCTCTTTCTGTCTTGGTTTCCCCATCTGTAAAATGGGGATAATGGAGTTTAGATAATTGATTAGGCAAGAGATAAACTTTCTAAAAGTCCGTTCTGTATTGTGTGCCAGATGCTGAGTACAGCTATGAACCAGTGCCTCCCCTCAAGGAACTTATATTCTAACAGAAACATAGATCCATATATTCAAAACAGATACAGAATAAATACAAGACATGTCTTCAAGAGGCCATTAATTTATTAAAAGGATAAAAGGCCTCAGGGGTGAATAACTATAATGCTTAATATTACATAGGAGCCATGACTGAGTATTTAAGTAAGGTGTCCTTGGACGTCATTGGAGGGAGTTCATTAGAGATGAGGACAGTGGGTAGAGGCTTCCTAGGGCAGTTAACATTTCACAGATCATTTGATTACAGATGTAGGGACCTTAGAAGTCATCTACTCCCATTTCCCCATTGTACAGATGAGAAAACCAAGCCCCAGAAAAGTGAAGGAACTTGGCCAAGGTTATGAGCTTGGATTTGAACTTTGAACTTCTGCTTCCTAATGTCATGATCTTTACATAGCATCAAATTTTCTTACATATATATATATATATATATATATATGTCTTTAAAATATGGAATGGAATATGTGAAGAAGAGGCAAGAGGACCTACCAAGCAGGCACTGGGAACAGGAGGGACAAAAGTAGGGAGGTGAGAAATATGAAAAGACAGAAGGAACACTGAAACAGAGAATCTACCTGAAGGTTTAGCAAAGCCCTCCCGGCATTTAAAAATTTTTATTAATTGATTATTATGATACAACTCACTGTATATACAAAGAAAAGTAATTTTCTTAAGGAACTTACATTGTACTGGAGAGAAGCATTTTGTATAAATACATATAATTCTATAAATAACTAAATAAGAATGAAAATGAATGTAAGAAGCATATTTCCTCTCTACAATGGCATTTTCACCCTCATTCTGCATCCAGTTCACCTTTTCTATTGTCCAATCCAAGCTAGAACTGGAAGGACCCTTCGAAGTCACCCGATCCGACCTCTTTCCTAGCTATGGATGCTCTCAGTGCATCCGTGACAGATGAATCAAGTGCACGTAACATGAACATGGCGCCAGGATGAAAGGGAGAAGTTGACATGAGTCAGTTAAGTGGAGAGAGGCCCTCCTGGCAGCCACCTCCCCCAACCCCTGAAAGTAAAGGGCTGACCATGAGCAGAACCATGACCCCAGAGGTCAAAGGAGAGCAGACATTCAGGCCTGAGCAGACTTGAGAGCACTGGTGACAAGGTCTGGAAACATCAGGACAGGAAGGCCTGATTGGTGGTAATGGGAAAGAGAGACAGGTCACGTCCTCTCTAGTTCTCCTAAAGCCAGTTAGAGGATACAGAGCCCATCTTTGGTGTCATAGCCTGAGTGGTGAATGCCATGGGGTTTCCTTCATTAATCAGGCCAGACATCTTGACTGAGCTTCAGCTCAGGTCCCCTCTCCTCCTTGTTGTCATTGTTCAGATGTTTTCAATTGTGTGTGACTCTGTGACCTTGTTTGGGATTTTCTTGGCAAAGATATGGAAGTGATTTGCCATTTACTTCTCCAGCTCATTTTATAGATGAGGAAACTGAGGCAAACAGGGTGAAGTGACTTGCCCAGGGTCACCAGTTAATAAGTATCTGAGGCCAGATTTGAACTCATGAAGATGAGTCTTCCCTACTTTAGGCCCAACACGACCGCTAGCTGCTCCTCTTTCCTCGGTAGAAGCTTGGATTACCAAGCCCCTCCCCTACACTCCAGGAGAAGGGCCTTGCTCAAGGCCATGTAGATGGCAGAGCAGCTGAAAACATGATCTCCCTTGTAAGAGGCCAGGTCACACATGGCTTTAAAAGCCAAAGGATTTTGTATTTTGTTTTGGAGGTGATAGGGAGCCATTAGAGTTGACTGATTAGGGGGGATAACAGTCAGACTTGCATTTTAGGAGAATAACTTTGGAGGCTGAATGGAGGACTGATTGGCATGGGGAGAGATATGAGGCAGTCAGACCCATGTGCAGCTATGGCAATGGTCCAGGTGTGAGGGCATGAGGGCCTGTACCGGGGTAGAGGCAGTGACAGAGGAGAGAAGGGGTATGTTCTAGAGATGCGGCAGTGGTGACATCAACAGGCCTTGGTAACAGATTGTATATGGGGGGGGGGTGAGTGGTAGGGGTAGGGAGTGTGTGAGAGAGAGTGAGGAGCTGAGGATGCCAGCCTTGGCATCTGAAAACAGGTGGTGTTTTCTTAAAATTAATCATCTCTCCAGCTTTAGTTCCTGAATTAGGGCTTTGTTCCTGAGCCAAACTCTGTCTTTTGTAGTGCTTCTTGGTTGGGGGGGTCAGCAATGTTTGATCTTTCTCTGTGTCCTCTGGGCTCCCCAGGGTTCTACCTTCAGGGGATAAGTTCCCTCGGATCTTTGAGGTTCAGAGCACTAGCTTTTCAGAGTTTTCTCTGACATCTCAGGACCAAGTGTTCAAGACCTCAGAGCCCTAGGACTTGGGGTATCCTGGGCTGAGTGCTGTGGCACCACTGGTCGACCATTCCCCCTGCCTGATGCTTCCAAGATCCCCACCCTGGATCTCTCTGACCACCTGTGTCTTTCTTAGGGAAGACTTCTGCTCTTGCTATCCACAGACACAGAATCTTTCAGACTCCTTGTGTCCTTTGCCCATCTCTGTTCACACTTGGAGATGACCCTATGCTGGTGATCACCCCCTTTTCTCGTTCTGGGATATATTTCATTCTCAACTTCACTGGCTGTAGTTTTAGGCTGGATTTCTTGGTCACTGCTCAGTGAGGTGCAAGCTTCGTGGCTTTGGTTATGGGAGATCTGTAGGAGCCAGGGAGTCTGCCTCACATTCAGGCAGGCGTCTGAGCTCAGTGCTTTACAAATATCATCTCACTGACCCTCCCAAGAACCCTGAGAGGCACGTGCTCTTGGCATCCCCATCCACTCTTCCGCTCAGCTGCCTGAAAGCAGAGATGAGGGGGCTTAGACGAGAGATGCTGGGAAGGCAGAATGCACTCCTTGGCAATAGATCAGCTAAGTGCAGGGTGTCCGAGTAAAGATCTCAGGACAGCCCTGAGCTTGCAAACCTAAGTGACTGGGAGGCTGGTGGTGACCTCAACAACAATGAGAAGAATTCTTCAAAAGGGAGGGTTTGGGACAGGAGTGTGCTGGCAAGTGTGAAGCAATCAGCCCCTCTCCAACCCTCCCCTCCCCCCCCCCGCCCAAACAAACAGTGCACAAATCAAGTTTAACCGGCATTATTAACATATTCTCCAACACTTTCTCTAGTCTAGATAATCAACAGAGAGAAATCGGTCCTAATTTAAGGGATTTCCAAGGCTTAAATATTCACATTGAAAATTTAGCAATTTATTCTCAAGAATCTGTTTGAGCTGGCTCCAACACAGCCCTGGTTTGGGGGAAGAAGAATGAGTATTGCTTTGTCCATGTTGAGTTTTAAGATGCTTCTGGGACATCCAGGTCAAGATAGTCTAATAGATGTCTAATAGGCAGTTGGTGATACCGGGATTTAGATCAATAGAGAAGTTAGGGCTTGATATACAGGTCTGGGAACAATATGCATGGAGGTAATAATTAAGGTTAGGATTACAGAGTTATGGGGCAATTAGGTAGCTCAGAGTTCTGGACCTGGAGTCAGGAAGACATGAGTTCAAATCTGGTCTCAGACTCTTACTAGCTGTGTGACCCTGGGTAAGTCACTTAACCCTCTTGGCTTCAGTTTTCTCATCTGTAAAATGAGCTGGAGAAAGAAGTGGCAAACCACTCCAGTATCTCTGCCAAGAAAACCCCAAATGGGGTCATGAACAGTCGGGCGTGACTGAAATGACTGAGCCATAGAACACAGAGTTAGGGCTTAGGTTTGCTACTCTTGATCCTAGAAAGCTAAATTAGAACAAGTGGTCTGGTGTAGTCTGAATAGAAAATCTCCCTTTTCATTATATTATGTTATAGAAATGCTTGTTTTATTCCATAAATTATAAATTATTTTTAAATGCCTATTATGGGTAAAGAACAAAAAAAGGGAAAATCTTCACCCAAACAAGACCTGCCTCAAATAGGAATGGGCAAAGCCAAATCTTCCCTGGTTGGTTTGCAAGGTCAAGGAGCCCTTCACAGCCTTCTGCTCCCCAATACTTAGCACAGTGCTTGGCATATAAGTTTTTACTCAAGGCTTATTGACTAACTGATTGATACAAGCAAAGCCAGGAAGACAATAGCTTGGTGATGTTATAAGAAAACGCTTATTCTTGCATGGGTTGTCCTGGGTGATCTCTAAGATCCTAGGATTCTGGGATGCTGCAGAGGATCTCTGTAAGGGCCCCCAGATCACGTATTTGCCAACCTCACAATTTTGCCAAGCCTAGTCCTTATCAAATAACCACATCAGTGAGGGAAGTGATGCCTTGAGCACAAAGCAGACCACTGCAGCTCTGGATCTCAACTGTGCTCAAAGCAGAAGAGACCCAGGGAAAGACACAAAGGACCAGTTGTGCTGTGTCCCCACTCAGTCACAAACACCAGCACAGGCTGACCAGATCTGATTTACGGCTCCTGCCATGGGAGCTACTGTCAAAAGCCCCCTGAAGCTAATGTTGGGCACCCTTTGATTAGGAAGGTGACTGGCTCTCCTGACCAAGCTGTCATTTTAGAGAGCTCCCAAATCTGGGTTACAGTGGGCTCCAGCTTGCCCCACTGCACAATTTTGGGTTCAGTGGAATTACAAAAAATCGAGATACTGTCTGATGATATTAAGTATGAAACCGGGTGGGGAGCCAGTAAATACCCCTGGCCAGCCTGAGTGAACCCGATTTATTGTTAGGAGGAGCAGAAAGGATGGTATCATCTTCTATAGGATCATAAAAACAGAATGGCTCAGGTTTACTTCGTATAAACATTGTATACACTTTTAAGTATTATTATTATTTCCTCTTCCTAGAATCTGAATTCCTGGGGCCAAGGAAGGTTTCTTTACTGGCTTTATACCTTCAGTATTAAACATAGTAGCTAGCATACAGCAAGTATTTATCAAATGGTGCAAATTATTATTGATTAGATAAATGCAAATTAAAGCAACTTTGCAATCCCATTCACAATTATCAGACTGGCTAATATTACAGAAAAGGAAAATGACAGATGTTGAAGTGGATGTGGAAAAATTGAGAAGCTAATGCACTGTTGTTGGAGTTATGAACTGATCCTATCCTTCTAGAGAACAATTTGTAGCTATGCCCAAAGGGTTAAAAACCTGCATACCCTTTGATCCAACAATACCACTGTTAGGTCTGTATCCCAAAGAGATAAAAAAAAATGAACATGAACTCTATGTGCAAAAATATTTATAGCAGGGTCTTTTTAAAATATATATTGGCAAATAATTGGAAATTGAGGGTATGCTCTTCAATTAGGGAATGGCTGAACAAATTGTGGCATATGATTGTGATGGAATACTACTGTGCTATAAGAAATGATAAGGGAGATAGTTTCAGAAAAATCTGGTAAGAATTATATGAACTGACGCAAAGTAAAACAAGCAGAACTGGGAAAAATTGTACATAGTAGCAGCAACATTGTGAGATGATCAACTGTCAATAATTTAGTTATTCTCAGCAATATAATGATCCAAAACTGTTCCAAAGGACTTAGGAGGAAAAAATACTATTCACTTCCAATGAAAGAACTAATGGAGTCTGAATGCAGATCAAAAAATACTTTTTCTTTTAAACTTTCTTCATTTTTCTTGTTTTGTTTTTGTTTGGTTTTGGTCTGTTTTCTTTAGCAACAAGAATAATATGGAAATATGTTTTACATGACTGCAGGTATAATCAATACCAAATTGCTTTCCTTCTCAAGGAGAGGGAAGGGAGGAGGGGGGGAGAGAATTTGGAACTCAATATTTAAAAAAATTAATGTTAAAATTATTTTTATTTGTAATTAGAAAAAAATAAAACATAAAAATTTTCACTTAAAAATTAGCAGGGATAAATGTAAAGTTTTCCATTTGGGTTTAAAAAATCGTGATTAGACAGATAATTGCCTATTTCAAAAAAAAATATGAGTATTCTTGTGAGCTTTCAATTCAATTGATCCAGCTATTACATCCTGGAGCCAACTAAAGCTGACCCCGTCTTTGGCTGCACTCAGAAGCACAGCTTCCTGGAATAAAATGGGAGAGTCTTGGTCTGACCCTGTATCATTAAGTTCAGCTCATGTCACCACATTTTGAGAAAATCACTAACAAGCTAGAGAGAGTCCAGGGTATGGCAACAGGGTTTGTGGAGTGCATTAAGTTCATGAGGATCAAGGAAAGAAACTGGGTTGGGGTGGGCAACCTGTAGCCTCGAGGTCACCTGTGGCCCTCTAGGTCCTCAAGTGTAGCCCTTTGACTGAATCCACACTTCCCAGAACAAAACCCCTTAATAAAAGAATTTGTTTTGAAAAACTTGGACTTGGTCAAAAGGCCGTACTCAAGGACCTAGACGGCCATATGTGGTCTTGAGGCCGTAGGTTCCCCACCCCAGGAGCCTGAAGAGAAAATAGGGGAACATGGGATATTTTTAAATATCTGAAGTACTATCATGTGGAGGAAGGATTTAATTTGCTTTATTTGGCCCCAGAGGATAGAACCAGAAGGAATGGATGGAAGTTACAGAGAGGCAAATTTTGTCAGGAAAAATTTCTTAGCAATCGCAGTACAATGTCCTGCCTCGGGAGGTGGTAGGTTCTTTCTGTTTGGAAGTCCCTGAGTCAGGGTTAGACAAACAATTGTCAGGGAGATGGTAATGGGGATTCCTTCCAAGGATAGTGTCTGGGGTTGCTTCCAACTCTCAAAATTCTGTGATTCTGTAAAATGGGTGCAGCACTGTGTAGGAGGCTGGAGGATATGTAAAGACAGAGTCAGTGCCCTCAAGGAGTTTGTTGCCTTGGGGAGCGAAATGACATAGAACCAGGCAATCCTAGGGTTGGAAGGGAGCTTACAAGGCATCTCCACGACCCTGGATCTTCCTGGATCCTCTGCTTGAAAACCTCCAACAAGTGGGAATCCATCTCCCTTCTCTTGGGTAGGGAAAGGGAAGGGAACATGCATTTCATTAAGCACTTTCTATGTACAAATATTCTCTTTAATTCTTATGACAGCCTTGTAAGGTAGGTGCTATTATTATCCCCGTCTTACAGTTAAGGAAACTGAGGCAGACAGCAGTTAAGTAACATAGGTAGAAAGCCCCTGAGATTAGATTTGAATTCAAGTTCTCTTGACTCCAGGCCTGGCCCTTTAGCCCTTTATCCATTGGGCTACCTTGCTATCCACCTGGAGTCTAACACGAATCATTAGGAAGAAGTTCTTTACAGCAAGCCTAAGTCTTCCCCTTGCTCAGTTTCCATCCACAACTCTTAGTGGTGCCATCCCAGGTCACAGAGAATGAGGCCAGGCCCTTTTCAACATGGCAGCCTTTAGAATACTCGGAGACTCTCATGTGCCATTGTCTTCTCTTCTCTGGAATAATCATTGCTGGTTCCTGAGACTCATGCTTCTTCTAGGGTGATAGATAGAGAACCGAACCCATCCAATAAGGATGATACGAATAATAAGTTAGTGTATATGTGATGCTTTATGGTCTGCAAAAACACATGACGGAAGTACTGTGAGGTGGCTGGCATTATTACCACTATCTTAAAAACAAGGAAATTGAGGGTCGGGGAGACTAAATGTCTTGTCCAGGGCCGTACAGCTGGGAAATGTCTCAGGTGGGATCCATCTAGTGGAACGCCTTCCTTTTATAGATGAGATGCCTGAGGCCCAGAGTGGCTAAGAGGGTGTGATAGTAATGGCAATTAAAGATTCCCCTGTATTGGCTTTGTTTTCAAATTGATTGTGTTAAAACCCAGAGCTTGTTAATCCCACCTGTGGGATGGACTTGTTGATGTGAAAAGAAAGTCCTGAACTGGGAGGAGCTGGTGACATAGATTTGGAGAGACAAGAGAGAGGCAGAAGAACTTTTTGGAAGCAGCACCTCATGGAGGCAGAGAGAGAGACTGAGAGAATTTCTGGGGGCCACTTTGAATTGCCCTGGACTTTTGAGACCTGCCCCCGGAGCTGCCAAGGACTGAGGAGACATGGCTGTTTTGCTGGTACTTTGTCTGTCTGTTTTGATGTTGTTTTGCCAGATTTGTCCACTGGTGAAAGACAGTCCTTTTTTTGAAGTCCTGGAACCTGGCTTTTGGTTAAGAAGCCCTGAGGCTGTCCTGCAGACAGAGAGTGAATACTGTCCACTGGTGAAGGACAGTGCTGTTGTTGCAGGGGTCTGGAGACTGTCCTGCAGATAGAATGAATACGCAGAAGGATTTTCTTGTTGTACGTTTGCAGAAATGATGGGAGAGCGTTTTGCTGATGTTTTCAGGGGTTCTAGGAGTGTTCTACTGACAGAGGATGAATTAATGAAGAGACTGGCAATGTATCTTGTGGCCTTGCTAAGCCTTGTCTCCCCAGGAACTAAGATTGCTGAGAACTTGCCTCGTGTCAAGATGGTCAAGATGAAGAAAAGACCTCCATTTGGGTATTAAGTGCTGTGTTTAAACTTGATGTAACTCTGGGGTAGATTCAATTGTGATCCAGGGGTGGGGAACTTTTGACCTTTTTGTGCTCTGTGATTGAACAAATGAATGTACTTTACTTATGTTTGGAAACTAATCTCCATTTGAGAAGAGGGGCTTTGTGGTGGACTAAATGAAGGTACAGCCTAGGGGTGGAGAAGTATTTAGAACAGAGACTTTGTAATTGATTGAATGATTGGAAGGTCCTGGGGTGGGGTAGTCCTTGGAGATTATTTAATCACGCTTAGTAAATGCTGTATTTGGAATGATGTCATTTTTGATCTTCTCTGTTCTTGGTTTGTCACTGAATAAAATGGAGAGCACCTATGCTGGTATTCTGAACCTTGGGAAGTTGCCTTTCCTTGGCATTACATTACAGAGGGTTGCCCAGGAGACACAGCTAGGAAATGGCAGAGGGAGGATTTGAACTCAGGTCTTGACATCCCTTCTGTCTCTCCATCCACTGCCCCCATGACCTTTCACCATCCCAGCTGTGAGTGGGCTGATGGAGGCGGTGGCCATCTGCCCTCTCAAATGTAGCCTTTGTCCTTTATTCCTTGGTACAGCACAAGTTCCAATATATTCAGTGCAGAATTTGATGCAATTGGTACATACGGAGTCAGTCTGAGCCAGGATTAGAACCCAAGCCCTTGACTCCAGGCCAAGGCTTTCCCCACCGCAGTTTCAGTTGTGTGTTTCCTGCCATTTCTCCAGTGCCTCTGAAGTGGGCCCCCACAGTTTGCACAGCTCACCTCATCCCAGACTCCCACGCAGCCCACACCCAGAAGCTTGGGCCTCCTCTACCCTGTGGGCTCCCAGCCCAGAACTTAGTTGGGCTGGACCCCATAGGAAAGGAGGGTGTGAGATGAGGAGGACCGGAGTCTGTGACAGGCCCACAGGGCTGCAGTTGGTTGATCTCTGCTATAAATAGAAGAAATAACGATCAAAATGTCTTTTTAATATGCAGATGGAATTCATTTACTTAATGAAGAATTTTCCTGAAAAAGAAAGCTGCTGTCAGGGTTGGGAGAGTCAGGAAGCTAGATGGGAGGAGCAGAAAGAGAAGCTGACTGTCTGTGTGTCCATCAGGGCCTGATACCCTGTGGGGCCACTGTGGGACCCCACACCAGCCAACAGGTCTCTTCCCCTCCCTGATTATCAGCTTCCTCACCAGCAAACTAAAGCCACTGGACCAGGATCTTTAGGGGCCCTTCTAGTCATAAGTGGAGGCTATTTCTGAATCTTCCCTGTCCTAAGGCCCCTCCCAACTTGAACGTCCTATGTTCTCTTAATGAATAAATCAATCAAAAGGTATCTATTCCATGTGCCAGGCACTGTGCCAGGGAATACAAGTACAAAGAATGAAACAATCCCTACTTGCAAGAAGCTTATATTCCAAAAAGGGAGACCACAAGGTCATAGATAAATATTCTAATATTCTATGTTCTAATGTACCTTTCCACTCTGACATTCTATAGATCTGTGACAAAATGCTAGGAAGCACAGGGGGATGTAGTGTGAGTGATTCAGGATCCTTGAAATGGGACTGGCACATGTTCACAGGCCTCTGACAGAATCTCCCCATGGGGAGAGTCTGGGGTCTTACTTCTGGGAGGGCCATGATGACGTGGAATGGAAGTACCTTGACAGACACTTGAGTGGCATGCAGAGATATTCAGAGGTGAGCGGCTCTCCTGCTAAAACGAGGTGAGTAGAATCCTTTCCAACTGGTTGTGTAACCAGAACTGGGGGAGCCTTAAAAGAAGCCAACAGATCAGAGCCCTGACTCTTCCCTTTGATCTTGGCCTCATTTGGTGGTGGTCTAACTCTTTGCAAGTGAGAGACAAGGTTCTACAGGGAGAGGTTTTGTGCCCTCTCCTTACAAGGCTAGCATATGAATCTGGGTGTCATTTCTTTGTTCCTTTGGTTGGACATTTGTTCTTTTGATTTGGGTGAAGGAAATTGATCTGGAGACTCCGACCCTGTGAGTTCCAAAAAGATGTGAGTGTGAGCCTTCATGGGTTCGAAAGTCTGGGAACACACTGACTTTTGCAGTCAGTCCAGCATCCATGCCTTAGTGAGCAAAAAATGACCTTCAGGACCCAGCCCAAAGGTAGCTGAGACAAGGACTTATCTGGCAGCCATGCTATATTTGAATGTGAATTTGATGGGAACAATGCTTTGTAGAAAGTATGATAAGTGGGGCAGCCAGGTGGCTCAGTGAGTAAGAGCACCGGCCCTAGAGTCAGGATGACCTGGGATCGAATCTGGGCTCAGACACTTAGCACCCACCCAGAAACACCTGGCTATGTAACCTTGAGCAAGTTACTTAAGCCCAATTGCTTTAAAAAAAAAAGTATGATAAGTGTGAACCCACTCTTCCCAGAGACCAAAGGGATGCAGTTGAGAGCATGTCGTATAGCTGTTGGAGGAAGACATTTGTCCCTTTTTTCATACCAAATCTTGGAAGTAAATTCACCTTTGTAAAAGCTAATTGATATTAATTGGTAAAATGGGACTTGGTTACTCAGCCCTGGGGTGAACAACGTGGGCCTTGAATTGATGGCAGTAGAGGATTACTTCTACTACTCATGGTCCCCCTGCATGTTCACTTACCCATCCTAGCTCTGAGAGAACTAGGTCAGAAATGTACTCTCCCTGATCCTCTTGGCAGAGCTTAGAGCCAAGTGATTTTATTTCTATTTTGTTTATCAGACCTGTGACGTCATTAGTAGAAGGAATTCTTGGTGCAGATCTGCCTCTATAGTGTGGATTGGTGCCTGCTTGCTAATTTAGTCTTAGAGTGTTCCCTGGGGCTGAGAGATGGTCAGTGACTTGCCTAGGGTCATACAGCTAATAGACCTGAGCCAAGGTCACACTGGCCTATGTGATGCTGCCTCTCAAATCCTGTTTTCTGATTTACAAATCAATTTACTCATAACCACCTAATGAGGTATTAATGAAGCTTCCCTAAATCCTACTGAGATGTCATGTCTCATACTGAGACATCTTCCTGGTTTTTGGAGCTAATTGACCCCATATTCATTGTCCAAGGAGAGAAGCCCTATGGGTATCGTGGCAGAGTGTGATGGATTTTAAGTCAGAGGCACTGGGTTCAAATCCTGGCTCTGCTCATGTGACCTTGGGCAAGTTACCTCTCTTTTCTGTTCCTCCATAGAATGTAGTGGTTAGACTAAGTGACCTTGGGG
The DNA here is from genome assembly GCF_028583685.1 of Petaurus breviceps papuanus. Taxonomy (NCBI): domain Eukaryota; kingdom Metazoa; phylum Chordata; class Mammalia; order Diprotodontia; family Petauridae; genus Petaurus; species Petaurus breviceps. The sequence goes on from NW_027185850.1 coordinate 19,972,420, forward strand.
ATGGTTTCCATTTCTAAGGCTTGTTTCTGATGACCAGCTTGGCTGAGCCCATCATTAAAGCCTTGGCCAACAGATGGGACCCTCCGTTAGCAGCCAGAGAAGATCCTTTCCTAAGGCTTACATGGAGAGGCAGTGAGCCACATTGGGGGAGGGTCATAGGGTCATTGATTTGGGTGGAAGTTCCTGATCTTTCCTGTGGCATCTTGCCCTTGGCTAGTTCTGTGAAACCTCTCTTAGAATCAGGGCTTTAAAGGCATAAAATAAAATACATAGGATTATAGGGGAAACTAATTATACTGAAATGGTTTATGCTTATACACGCACATGTATTTCATATATATATATATAATGTCTACACACATATATACACATATGGATGTGCATATAGTCAGAAGGAGCCTTAGAGGCCATCAAGTCAAGCCCTCTCATTATGTAATTGAGGAAACCACAGCAGAGAGAGATTAAGTGATTTGTCCAGGGTCACATGGGTACAAAGTAGCTAAGGGAGGATTCGAACTCGGATCTTTCTGCCTGCAAGTCCATTGCTCTATCGAATAAATCAAAGAGACTCATGGAGAACCTATGATGGGTGACACAAATCCAGGAGGGTTGACTTGTGACACACTGGACAATAGTCACAGCCCCAAAAGACCTGCACAGATGAGGACACTGGGTTGAATCTAATAAGAGAAAAATCTAATTGGCATTAATATCTTACATTTTAATGCAGAAATTACCATCATAAGCACAAGATAAAGGGAGGAATGGTGAGAGAGCAGATGTTCTGAAATCTGGCCGGGGGTTTTGGTGGCCGGCATGTTTGGCATGAGTCAGTAGGGTGATACAGCAGCCAAGAAAAACCCTAATGCAATTTTGGCCTGTGCGGAGAGGGCAAGCTTCCGGGAATAAGGGGACTGTCGGTCACATCTGGGGCACTGGGCTGAGTTCTGAGGACAGAGCATTGGTCAATGAGAGGGTTTCCAGAGGAGAGCAACCAGGTCAATGGGAAGTCTCAACTTGATGTCAGGTGAGTTGAAGGGACTCAGGATGATGAGAAAAGAAAGAAGGTTCCAGGTCACATGAGAGCTGTCTTCAAGTACTTGAAAACCTGTCAATCAATCAATATTAGTAAACTTTTAGTGAGCACCTACTATGTGCTGGTCACTGTGCTATGTGGATGAGAGGTAGATTTATTCTGTTTGACCCTGGGAGGGGCGGGGCAGAATGAGGAGCGATGGGGGAACGTGGAGGAGAGGCAGGTTTAGGCTGGACATCAGAAAGAGTAAAATAAAAGAAAACCCTTTAAAACAGCAACAATGACGAGAGCCCCTCCATGGCGGGGGAGGTGAGCTCCCCTCACCAGAGACCTTCAAGCACACGCCAGGACCGCTGGTCGGATTTGTCATAGCGGGGACTCTTTCAGGTCCGGATGGAGCTGTCTGGCCACAGTGGTCCCTACCAACTCTTCAGTGTTATGGTTCTGATTGCCTGTGAAGTCATCATGATCCTGGAAAGGATCACACATCTTTTGAACAATAGCATTCTTCTGTTGTGTGATCATGAGTCATTAATTCCAAAGAATTAAAGGTGAGGGTCAGCCGAAGGATTACAGTAAGGGTTCAACATACAGGTTAAAGCTACTAAAGCCCAAAGTGCATTAAGACTTCTGTGACCTTTTGTATTTCTAATAGACTTCCACAGGGTACAGGAAGGGCATCAGGGAGATGCCTGGCACCGTGGGTAGAGAGGAGTAAATGCTTAATAAGGGCTTGTTGGCTTGACTGGAGACAAACAGCTAGAAAATGAGGCATTCTTGTCATGGAACAAGATTCCCTAATGTGGATTTGTATCTTTTTCTATAACTTTTACACAGTATTAGAGGGTTATTTGTGAGAAGTGATTTGCCCAGGGTCATACAGCTAATATGTATCAGGCTAGACCCTGTGCAGAAAAATCTCCAGTGCCAGTCTAACCAGAGTCAAGTACTGAGATCTCCTGTCTCTCTTCATGCCATCCATGATTGCATCACTGTGGGGTTTGGGGCGGGGATTAGGATGGGGTGGGAGGGGGGAAGAGTCATGATATCTTCTTAGCTTCTATTGATCTTACATCCCACTAAAACCTCCAGGTCTTTTTAAAATTAATTTCATCTAGTCATGCCTTCTCTAGCTTGTGTCTGTGAAATTGAATGTTTGAACCTAAATGTAAACCTTTACATTTAACCCTAGTAAATTTCATCTTGTTGGATGAAAAGAAAAAGAGAGAGAGAGAGAGAGAGAGAGAGAGAGAGAGAGAGAGAGAGAGACAGAGACAGAGAGACAGAGAAAGAGACAGAGAGAGAGAGAGACAGAGAGACAGAGACAGAGAGACAGAGACAGAGAGAGAGAGAGAGAGCACTTAGAATGGAAAGATGGAAAGTGATTGGAGGGGGATCGAGGATGATCTCCTAGAGGGGGGGACACCTGAAGCTGGTGCAGGTCAGTGATGTCCTATCTGTCATTAGAGGGACAGTGTAACTAGATTCAGAAAGACTGATTGTCAGGTGGTTGTCCATCAGGCAGTGGATGTTTTTTGGTCTCTTGGGACCTGTGGGTTAGGGGGAGGTGGCTTCTGTTGGCGGAAGGAAAAGCCACGTTGATAAAATCAGAAATCTTTTGGAAGTGTTGAAATAAATTCTTGTTAAGTTGAATTCCACTTGGACATTCAGATTTATAATTCCACTGGGATAATATTTTTGGGAAACACATTCTTTCTTTCCTGGCATTAGAGTCTAACTGAAAGGTACTGGATTACACCCTTAACCACAGTCTTTTCTTCTGATGCAGCCAAGGATCCATGCAGCCCTTCTCCCCTGCCTCTGCTGACTCCCAGGCCAATGGTGAAAGGAGAGGAGCTGAGATCCTGAGAGGTTGGGGTCCATTCAGAGCCCTTGGCCTTTATGCGTGTACACGTCTTCCTGGCCCTGGTATCCCTTGTTGCTAGGCAGGTCACTTAAGAGACATGGAATTGGGATGGGGGCAGTTTCCATTGGCCTAGTTTATTCCTCACAAGGGGAGCAGTTGTTTGATTTGGGACTTGGAGATTTTCCCGGGGCCACGTTGCCATGTAAGCTTTTGTCCAACTGGCTGGCCATCCATGGACCAGCTCCGGGCACTCTGTGGCCACTCAGTGAATACTGCTTGGCTGATGGATGGACTGGATAGGAAGGTCACTAGGCAACTAAAGCATGCCTGGCATTCAGATGCACACTCCTCCCCAAGAACCAAACCCCCCCCCCCCCCCCACATAAAGAGCCAGCTCCTAGGCTGAGGAGCCGGAGGTATGTGCTTTCAAATGAACCCAAGATCTCAAGTATCTGAATTTAAGCACCGGTGGAAAAACTCAAGAGAAAGGCTAACAACAGAACAACAATAATTTAAAAGAAGTGCTTTGAACATGCCTTGGGAATCAATTCCTTAAATAACATTTTATATCAACTTAAATCAAGCAGAAACACAAATAGAACTTCTCCTAAAGGTGCAGGGAAAAGCAAGTCAGCCTGGAGTCTGGAAACCTAGGTTTGAATCTCACCTTAGTAATGTGGCAATGGAAAAGAAGCTTCCTTCCTCTTCCTGGGCCTCAGTTTCCTCATCTGTAGAATGGGGAGGTCAGACAAGGTGCTTTCAAATGCCTCTCCCAGCTCTGACATCCTCTGTTCTGAGGCCCCTCCCTGCTCTGACATCTGTTCTAACATTTTTTCCTCCATCAAATCCCAGACCTGAGAGAGAAATGTTAGAAGTTGGAGAGCAATCCCATCTGTGTGAAGTAAGCGGAGCCTGGAAAAGGGCAGCTGATACCAGGCTGTGAACGCTCCGTGTGGCAGCACACATAATCGGTTCAACAGGAGATGTCCTCCTTGCACCCGCCTTCCCACCCTGTGGGTGCCTTGATGACACGTTCTCTAGGCACAAAGGCATCACTCCTATCATCTGGACCCAAGCTTCACCTGACGTTTTCTTTCTCTTCTTTGATTTACTGGTCACTAATCCTGACTAATATTCATGCAACATCTCTCATCATTGTCTCTAGGCTGTGTCCAGCCTCAGTATGGGGGCCCCTTTTTGTTCCCTTCCATGCACAGACAGGGCAGACTATTCTAAAGAGCCTTCCTGATGTATAAGGTAAAGAGGGGAGATGGAATGAGCTTAAGGAGTCCAGAATGATTGAGTTTCAGGACCCGGATCAATGGGGTGTAATGGTTAGGGCACCAGCCTTGGAGCCAGGAAGGCCTGCGTTCAAATTCCATCCTACTTTGGCAATCTGTGTGTTCTTGGTCAAATTACTTATCATCCTTGGGGCTCAGTTTCTTCATCTGTAAAATGATCCTCAGTTCTCCTGGGCCTGGATTCCACTCCATGTTTGTCAGGCCACAGTTACATAGTAGAGATTCGGGGGCCTGAGGCAATCCACAAGAGACATACCCTTAGATGAGGCCACAGAGGGAGGAGACAAGAGAAGCTGTCAGGAGAGATTTGGGGTCACCAGGACAGGGGGGCAGCCCTGAACTGGGAGATGGAGCAGGGAGGTCCCAGCAAAGGCCTCAGACTGGCCTGCCACCTGTAGATTCTGAGTTTAACTAATGATTCCTTTAGATCAAGATTAAATGAATATATTTGATAACTAGATTTCAATATAATTGGTTTCTTTTATAAATATATTGTGAGAAATTTTATCTTATGCATTTAAAAGAATGGTTTTTCAAAGGGGAAGACAGGCCGTGCCATACTGCAAGAAGAGTCTCAGATGCAAAAAAGGTTAAGAATCTTTGAACAAAATAGCTGGGTAGCTGTATAATTAGATGGATGGCTAGCTAGAAAGACAGATAGGCAGATAGATAGATAGAGACAGAAAGAGAGAGAGCAAAACAGATAGAGATAGAGATGAATAGATAGAAAAATAGACAGACAGATGGATAGACAGACACACAGACACACGGACACACAGACAGACACACAGACAGACAGACACACAGATAGACAGACACACAGATAGACAGACAGACCACACTATCATAGGTGATGTAAGTTTAGAGCTAGAAGGTGCCTCAGAGACCATTTAATCCAGCCTCTTCCTTACTTTTACAGATGTGGAAATTGAAGACCAGAGAAGGTAAGGGACTTGTCCAAGGTCATAAACACGCTTGTGTCAGAAGGATGGTTTGTATTCTCATCTTAATTTCCCTGGGTATTTCTCCCTCTCCTCCCTCACCCAAAGAGTTATCCTTTATTGTTGCTGTTTTGTTCCTTTTCACTGTGACGCGTTTGGAGTTTTCTTGGCAGAGATCCTGGAGTGATTTGCCATTTCCTTCTCTAGCTCATTTTACAGATGAGGAAACTGAGGCAAACAGGGTGAAGTGATTTGCCCAGGGTCACACAGCTAGCAAGGATCTGAGGCCAGATTTGAACTCAGGTTCTCCTGACTCCAGGCCTGGCATTCTAGTCACTGTGCCACCTACCTGCCCATCATCCTTTATAATAGAGAGTAAAAAAAGTCAGAATAAATGAAGTATTTGGGCAAAGCCAGCCCCCAAGTCAAGCATGGGTGACTCCCCAGTGGTCTAGCTGGGTCAGGCAGCAGGGCTCTGATGCCAGCTCTGCACTCCCTACCAGTATCACCTTAAACAATCCTCTAATCTCTCTGGGCCTCAGTTTCCTCACACATAAAATGTGCAGGTTACACTGGGTGGTCTCTCAAGTTCTATTCCAGATCATTATCTATGATCCCATGAACTAATCTTGGCTCACTGGGAGCTAAACTCAATTGTTTCTTCTTCCAGAAAGTCTGGCAAAATCATCGGCCTGGCACAAAGGCCTTGCTGCCCTATTCTCGTTCCATCTCTTCTAGAGAAGTCCGTTTTCTCTTCTGGATTGTTTTAATTGAAGGTTATTTCCCCTCTAGTTCTATGGCGCTGGGATGAGAGCCTTCCATCCCCTGACTCCCAGCAGTGCCCTTCGGACCATGCCAACACCAGAAGTCTTTTCCTTCTTTCTATAGCATCAATTCACATGAAAACCAGTTGGATTTAATTTAATTCAATCCTCCCCCTCCCACTCAAATTCAGTCACACGACTTCTGTTTAGGGTTCCTTTATAATTGGAAAAATCCATGAGCTCACTAGTGGCGTGGGCACCTTCTTTGGTGGGGCAGATCAAGGGCCTGGGGGCCTTCTCATTCTGTGTACTTCTGGTCTGGGTTTTCCCATAAATTTTTCACCGATCCTCCACCCAAGAGGCCGGAGGTTGGCCTTGCCTGAAGTCTTTGGATATTTCCAGGGTACCAAGGCACAAGGGTCCACCCATCTGTGGATTCTCACTCCATTTCCTTCCCTGCACAGACCCTTTCCTAATTGGATGCATCCTCATTAATGGACTTTCCTTTCCTCCTTGTGCGTGGTAGCCAGCCAAGGCCTCCTTACACCCCCCTTGCCTCTTTCCACCGCCCTCCGAGGAATTTGGAAACACAGGCCTTCTGAGCTTCTGGTGTCCTGTGATTGGTAGCCACATGGTGTCATGTACCACGAAGACAAGCAAATAGGGGATTCTGTGGCCCTGGGGAGAGGTTGCTTTGATGGTCTTGACTGGTAAAGGCAGGACGTGGGGTAAAGAGGTCAACGAGGGCAGGAAGAGTTGGAAGATTCATCCTCAGCAAAAAGGAGAAGAGGAAGGACAGGGGCAAATTCGAGTCCAGCTCCCGAGCTCCAGTCATCCTCATCTTTCTGAGTCCAGTCCAATTCAGTAAACCTCTACCGAGTACCACCTGAGTGCTGGGTCAATGCGGGGTCAAGCGTTAGTGCGTGTGGAATTGTGTTCTTGTGGCTCATTCATTTCAGTCATGTCTGACTCTTTGTGAGCCCATTTGGGGGTTTCTTGGCAGAGACACTCGAGGGGTTTGTCATTTCCCTCTTCAGCTCATTTTACAGATGAGGAAACTGAGGCAAATGGGGTGAAGTGACTTGCCCAGGGTCACACAGTATGTGTCCCAGGTTGGATTTGAACTTAGATCCTGCTGAGTCCAGGTCTGGTGCTCTACCCACTGTGCAACCTGGCTGCCCAAGGAAGCAAAATATTTGTTTTTAATACGTCATATATAATGCTATTACTGATGTATACGAGGCATAGGAAAGAGAACAGGGACCCCGAAGAGAGGGATTTGGGCTCAGCTCTTGCTTTTGCCGCATGTTGCCTGAGTGACCTTGGACAACTCACTGAGTTTTTCAGTTTGGGGCTCAGTCTCCTTCTTTGTAACACAAGGGTTTAGACCAGATGGACCCATCTGTAGAGCTCTGAGATCATGACATGGGTGCAAAGTCAGCTCAGAAGCTCGCCAGCTGCCTTGTCTTGGAGAAACCACTTTACCTTCTCTTTCAGTCAGGGCTTTAGGGCTGCAAGTGGCCTCTGAGGGCATCCAGTCCAGTCTCTCTCTCTATCTCTCTGTCTCTCTCTCTCTCTGTCTCTGTGTCTCTCTCTCTGCCTCTGTCTCTGTCTCTGTGTCTCTGTCTCTGTCTCTCTCTGTCTCTGTGTCTGTGTCTCTGTCTCTTTCTCTCTCTGTCTTGTTCTCTTTCTGTCTCTCTCCCCTCTGCCTCTCTGTCTCTCTCTTTCTCTCTGTCTCTGTCTCTCTGTCTCTCTCTCTGTCTCTCTCTCTCTGTCTGTCTCTGTCTCTCTGTCTCTCTCTCTGTCTCTGTCTCTCTCTGTCTCTCTCTCTCTCTCTTTTCTCAGTGACACTGGGTCTCCCCACCTCACACAAGTTGTAAGAACAGTGGTCACTCCCATGCTAGATCCTTGGAGGAAATTTTGACGTGCTCCATTTCTGACATGGCTCCATTTACCTCTCCAGCCAAGGTGGCCCCCACTCCCCGGGGCTCTCTACATTGGCGCTAGACTTAAGTGTCGACGCCTGAGAAGCTTTAGCCTGACTGCAGCTCAGAATTCCCAAACTCAAATGATTCACCAGCCTCAGCCTCCATTATGCCTGTCCCAACCCCCATAGAGAGAGACAGAGGCAGAGAGACAGAGGCAGAGAGATAAGACACATCCAGGATTAGAAAAAATTTGCTCAGGTTTTCTGGCTCCCAGGTCAATGGTCTTCCCACTGCACCACACCCCTCCAGGCTTCCATTTTCTCATAGGCAAAATCAAGAGACTGGACAATGTCTGACGCCCCTTCCCACGATAATTCTGATAATCTCAACATGTGGCTCTGGGCTGCTCCTGATTTTCCCTCTGATCCTCCCTGAATTCTTATTTCAGGTCTCAGGTTCCTCATCTGTGAAATGGGAATGATAATGCACCTCCTTCACGGACTGTGGGCATCTCAGGAGATGCTTTATGGAGACCAACAGATCCTATACAAATGCTGAAGGCCAGGTCCCCCGCCTCACATCAGACCTCCATCCACCCCCACAAGCTTCCTGCGCTGACAGAGGAAGCTGGCAACTACAGATTCTTGCTGCTGCTTTGTTTGCCTCCGTCCTCCTCAAAGGCCTAATGAGAGAAGCCCGTCTGTTCCAGCGATGTTGCAATCGCTGCCTCTGTTTTTCTCTCCAAGACACCAGGCTGGAAGGGGCCGCTCTGCTCACGGCTCAGAACACAGTTTCTCATCCAGAGTGAATTCATTTTTTTAAATGGATTAGCATCAGACTAAAGGGATGTCAAGGGCTTGGAATGCAGCTTTGGAGAGCAGTGATTTTGATGAGAACCAAATGTGATTGCCCTAGGAAGGAGACGATATTTATCTCTGCAGAACTGGTATCATCCATAGGCCTGGCCGTTCTCCCAGGGTTAACCCTTGGCATCCCTGGAGGAAGACTGGTTAATAGGCTCTGTGTCATGACGCAAACAGAGCATTCAAGGAGAGGCTGGGGAGGAGACGTCAAAAACTCAAATCACCAGTGGGGCGTTGATGACCCCCTAGCCCTCGCTGCCTTCTCTGGGTTTCCCTATGGATACACAGTGTGCAGAATGTGGGGGAAATGCAAATCTCTTGCCAGACCATCCTCCTCTCCCACGTTTCAAGCTGGGAGGGGCCTTCGATGTCATTTGGGTCAACCTTTACATTTTATAGATGAGGAAACTCTGGCCCAGAGAGGTTAAGTGACTTTCACAAAATCACACAGGTAATATGTGTTAGAGACTGGATTTGAATCCAGATTCTCCTTCCCTCACTCAAGCTCTGTCTCCATTGTACCACACTGCACATCTCAGGAAGGTAGGTAGCTTTATCATTTGAATCAGAGACTTGGAGCTTGACCTCAGATGCCATGGAGTTCAACTTCCTCATTTTACAATTAGGGAAACTGAGGGCTGGGGAGGTGAGATGACTATCCAGAGGTAGTAAATGACAGTTGCAGAATATGAACCCGGGTCTTGGGGCTCTACAGAGTCTCCTGCTAGAGAGGCAACAGAATATGGCAGAAAGATCATAAGATCCTGAGAGTCAAGAGACCCTAGTGAGAATCCTACCTCTGCCTCTTGCCCTTTGGACAAGTCCCTGGAAGCATGTGAGCCTTCACTTCCTTATCTATAAAATGCAGAGACTATTCTTGGCCCTACACAGGATAGAGGTGGAGAAAATATTAAAAGCTGATGCTTAGAAAACCAGCGAAGGTCTGTCTGCAAAGCCCTTTTACGGGCATGATGTTGTTTGAGAATGTTTGAGAACCCGTCCTGCCAGGTGAGCACTGTTACTACCCTTATTTTACAAATGAGGAAACTGTAACAAAGAGAGGTTTCTGAGACTTGCTCAAGCTCACACAGCTAGTGTTTGGGCTAGGATTCGAACTCGGCTCTCCTTGACTGCAAGTCTAGCAATGTATACTCATTGTTCCACCTACTTGTGCAGGCTACTCTAAGAGGACCTGGCTTCAAACCTTGTCTTTACCCCTACTATGTGGTAAAGCTCAGCATCAAAGCCATTAGTCTTTCTTGGCCTCAGTTTCCCTTCTGTAAAATGAAAGGGTTGGGCTAAATGACCTCAGAGGTCTTTTCCAGTTTTGTATCTATGATCCCATGGTTCTCTACACTGGCCAAGCCAGACTGTTTGGGAAGCCCTGAGTATATCTTGTCTTTTCCAGCCCCCACACCTTAGATATTAATCCACCTGGAATGTTTGCTCCCCCTTCTCTGTGACTTGATACCCTGTCTATCCTTCAAGAACTAGTTCAACTGCCATCCATCATCTCCTCTAAGAAATTGTCCCTGATAATGGGGACTATGTGGTGTGTAATAGGTATTCAAGTTACTTGATATTTATTATTTATTTATTATTTTTATCATTCAATAGATATCTATTAAAAGTTTACTGTGTTCAAGTCGTTGTACTAGTAAATATTTTTCTTCAGTTGTTTCAAACTCTCTGTGACCCATTTGGGGTTTTCTTGGCAGAGATAACGGAATGATTTGCCATTTCCTTCTCCAGCTCATTTTATAGATGAAGAAACACGCAAACAGGATTAAGTGACTTGCCCAGGATCACACAGATAGTGGGTGTCTGAGGCTGGATTTGAACTCAGGTCTGTCCTGACTCCAGGTCTGGTGGGCCATCTAGCTGCCCCTCATTGTGCAAAGATAAAAAACAACCTGCTCCCTCCCCTCTAGGAGATTACACTATAGTTGGAGAGGGGATTATGACTCATATGCAGATTTACAGGTGAGAAGGATCCAAGGTAGAACAGGCAGAGGAAGATACAAAGTCCTCCAGAAAAATCTGAGGAAAGAGGGAGAACATTAGTGTGTGTGTGTGTGTGTGTGTGTGTGTGTGTGTGTGTGAGAAATCAGGGAAGGCTTCTTGGGAAACCTGGAATCAGAGATCTCCCTGGAAGAGACAGAGGAACTTTGACGCTTGGGTAATGAGACTTTCTTTTTATTCAAGTGGATAGTTGAAGAGAAGAGGAAAAAGGGAAGAGAAGAAAAGAAAAAAGAAGAAAAGAGAAAAGAAAAGAAAGGAAGACAAAAGAAAAAGGGGGAGAGAAAAAAAAAAAGAGAGAAAAAAAAAGATGTGTTGGGAGTTTGGAGAAACAAGAGATCATTTTAGGTTGGAGTAATCCTACAGGAGGGAAGCATCGGGGGGAAGGGGGGGGGGGGGGACTGAAGGGTAGAGATCAGCCAGGAAGAGTTGAACATGTTATACTCAATCCTGGTATGTTAACCTGAGTGCTGTCTCCCATTGGATTTGAAGTCAGAGAACTTGGGTTCAAATCCCTTCCCTGATGCGTGGCTTGTGGGGGGCTTTGGACAAATGGCCTAACCCACAAGGTCCTCAGTGTAAAGTGAGGGGATTGAGCTAGATGTCTTCAAGGGCCCCTCCTAGTTCTCCATCTTCGATCTTCTGACAGCTGAGGTGGAATTTCAGACAACAGATGGGCACACTCTACTGGGAGATCTTTTTTAAGGAAAGGCAATAAGCATATGTATGTATAAGCCTACTACATGCTGGGCACTGTGCAGAGCCATGGAGATTACAGGACAGTGATGGTCACCACTGAGGTCCTTTAAGGCCAGCTACACACTCACACACACACACTCACACACACATACACTCACACACACACACACACACACAGAGTGCATAATGGGTCAACCCCTGGGTTTGGAGTCTGACAGCTGGAGCTTAAATCTTGCTTTAGTATTAGACAGGGCAGTGTGGAAAGACACTGAGTCTATGGTCAGAAAACCTCAGTTCAAATCCCCCCTCTGATTTGCCACCAGAATGATCTTGGGCAAGCCACCTCAGGGACTCACTTTCCTTAACAATCAGTCAAGAAACATTCATGAAGGGTTTAGGATAAGCCAGGCTCTGTGCCAAGAGTACACGGGTACAAAGACAGACAACAAGGTCCCTGCCCTCAAGGAGCTTATAGTTAAATGAAATCTACAAAGTGGGGCAGGGACTTGGTCTTGAGAGGTCCCACCCACCCTTAGATCTGTGCTTTGGAAAGTTCCTTCTAGTTTATATGAGCTTGTAAATTATTAGAAAATCTTTTTCTCTCCCTCTTTTTCCACTCTCCCATCCAACCCTTCATCTGTCCTGGGTTGTTGTGAAGACAGCTCCTAAGTTAGTTTTGGGCCGCCTGACTCCAAATGTAAGCGGAGAAGCTGGAGGGAGCTCAGAGGAAAACAGGAGATGATTAAAGGCTTGGAAAACCAGCCCAGTGACGAGAAGCTTAAAAGAAGAAGAAAGAGTCCAGAGGGTTGCTGGGCAAAGAGGAGACCAGAGGCAGGTCGGCAGGTGGGAGGGCTGTTTGTCCTGAAGGGTGACTGAGGGCTGTGTGGCCAAGGGACAGACCTGGGAGTCAGAAGAGTCAGGCCATTGTCTTGGCCAAGTCCCCCTTTGGCTCTTTGACCCCGGGTGAATCACCCTTTCTTGGGGTTTTGGTTTCCTTCTCTGCAGGTGGCGGTGGCTGGACTTTCACGCTGTCTAAAGTCTATAAAGAAAACAGGGGTTGGTTTATTCAGCCACATTTATCTGGGAGGGCTTAGTTTTGTTTGCAGCAACTCAAGGAATTCATGAACTCCTTGGAAGGGGCCTTCCAGATCATTTAGTCTGGCCCTCTCATTCTATGGATGAGGAAAATGAGGCCCAGGAACAGGAAGTCACTTGTCTACCATTAGGCCTTTGCTAGGGAGCAGGGCTAGGGTTAAAATTCACTTCTCTGCCTCCAGATACAGACTTGTTCTCACTCAGTCATGGCTGCCAGGGCTTTCCCAGATGCTGATCCAGGGCTCCCCATTCTGGCCTCTCTGGCAGGCTTATCCAGCCTCTTTGTTGGAACACTTGGTGACAGGGAACTCACTACCCAATGAGGTACCCTGTTCCATGAAACAATTTCTTATAAATTTGATGAACTATTATTTTATTTGGAAAGGTTTGAAGAATTTTATAGCTGATAAAATTGAGTAATGAATTTTATATTTGTGTATTCTTGCCTAACCTCTCTGAGAATGCTGGGACACATTCTTGGGCTCTAGGACCCATCTGGCTCATGCCCTCTTCTCCGGAGTACTGCTTCGCCTCTGAGATAAAGTGCCCTGAAAAGAAGAGTTCCCTTTGTGGTAGCACACTGGAGTCCAAAGTATGTTGGCAACATACTGGTTCGAATCCCCATCCTCTCACATACTACCGGTGAGACTTTGTACAAATCACTTGCCCTTCTTGGGCTTTTCTCTTCTGCCAAGTGAGGGGATTGGATTTCAAATGAACCGGGGGACTCCCAAGCCCCTTTCTGCTCACTGCCTGGAACACAGTAAGGATTCAATAAATACTTGTCGATCGGTTTATTGATTCCAGCTCAGTCTGTGATCTTATGTTTTCATTGCGTCTTTTGAAGGCAAGGTGGAAGGATTGAATGGTCTTTTCTTAAAGCTTTTCAAGTATCTTTCCCCTTCAACTTTTGGCTCTGATAATTCTAAACTTAACTTTCTTATCAAGCTGGGCCCTGGAGGAAATCATGTGCATAATGGAATAGGCTACTGTCTATGGTAGAGAGCTCCCCATCTCTAAGTATTCAAACAGAACCAGTACATGGCTCCAGTTTTGCTCAAGGCCCAGAGATTCCTGTAAGGGCTTCAAGAAGATGATCCCTGAGATCAATCAATCAATCAATCAGCTTTTGGTAAGGGCCAATGTGCCAGGCCCAAGAGACATGAAGACAAAAAAAAAAAACAGTCCTTTGTCCTCATGGATCTTGCTTCTTCTGGGAGAAAAAACACATACGTGTGTAAATATATTCAAGGTACATTCAAAATCAATGTAGGGTAATTTGGAGGGGAAGGCATCGGCAGGAGGGGCATTCAGGGAAAGCTTCATGTAGGAGATGGCCTTTGAATTGAGTTTTGGAACAAAGTATTGATTCCCAGACATGGAGTTGAGCAGAGAGAGTATCCAGGCATGAGATCTCCTCTGAACGTGAGACAGCCCAATTTTGGAATTACTCAACTTGGCTAGTTTAAAGCCAGATGATGAAAAATCATAATAATTAGGTATTGTTCCTCTACTGTGTCTGACTCTTTACAACCTGATTTAGGGTTTTTCTTGGCAGACATGCTGGGATGGTTTGCCATTTCCTTCTCCAGCTCATTTTACAGATGAGGAAATGAGGTAAACAGGGCTAAGTGACTTACCCAGGGTCACACAGCTAGTGTCTGAGGCTGGATTTGAACTCAGGTCTTCTTGACTCCAGGCCTGGCTGCCCCAATAATTATGTTTACTGGGTAAGAATTCCTTTTGCCCTTATTCATTTCACACTTTTCTGAAAGCCTCCAAATGTTAGAATTAGGGTAAACTAATGGATAGAGTATTGAATCTGGAGTCAGAAAGGCCTGGATTTGAATTCTGACTCAGATACTTACAATCTGTGAAACCCTAAGAAAGTCACTTAACGTCGTCTCTTGAGACACAGTTTCTGTATCTTTAAAATGCAGGAGTTGGATTGAGCGGTATTGAAGGTACCTTCTAGCCCTATATGATCTGTGATACCCTTAGAACCCAGGGAACATTCACATTAATTATAGTTCACATGTTATAGAGCTTTGTGGTTACAAAGTACTTTCTATCAATCAGTCAATCAATGACCAAACATGTAGGAAACCTTTACTGTTCTGGATATTGGAGGCAGAGCACTGAGATAAGCCAAGGCCCCTTCCACAAGGGTCTTGGGGTCCAGCAGGGATAAGACACAATCAAACATGGCCCTAGGGATAACTTTGCTGGATGGGCACAGCAAAGGGACATGAGAGCTAGGCTCAGGGGATTCAAGACAGGCTTCGTGTCTAGTACATAGGCAAAGATGGGGAGAGAGGGCACGTGTTTGAGGGATGGCACGTGGCCCTTTTGGTTGGAGTGTAGAGGGTGAGGAAGAGAACAATAGAAGTTAAGAGAAGAAAGATAAGGTGAGACCATGCTGTGGGGGCCTTGAATGCCAGGTCAAGAACCTGAACTTTACTTGGGAAGCTCAAAGGAAGCCCCTGGAAGCATCTAAGTAAAGCAGTGTTAGGGCTACATCTCTCCTTCTATGTATCAATGATCTTTGATGCCTTAAATGGGCACTCACTTCAGTGATGCAGATAGCAGCCCATTCATCCCAAGTGAAGTTAACAAGCATTTATTAAGCGCTTACTATATTCTGGGTGCCATACTGAGTACATTTGCTTTCCTCCTGTATATCTCTCATCTGGGCTCTCCCATGCATCCTTCACAGGAGGCAGCATCAGAGGAAAGAGCACAGCTTCAGGAATCAGGGCCTGGGTTCAAATCCTTCCTTGGATTATCATGACCTATGGGACTGTGGGTAAGTCATTTTACCATTCTAGGGCTCCATTTTCTCCTCTGTAAAATGATGAGGTTGAATGAGATGGCTTCTGAGGTCCCTTCCAATGCTACTGCTTTATGGGAAATGTAGTTTTGCCCCCAGTGGAAGGAGAGATGATGGGAGGTGGAAGCTATGGCCAGGGGAAATTACGAATGCATAGTTTGTCCAGTGTGCTGAGGGCCTTCCTCTGGTTGAGATAGCCATCCATCTATGTATAGTAAACACAATTTGGGCAATGGAATAGAGGATGGAATGAAGGTGTGGAAGAGTGGGTCTAAGTCAGTGGAGATGAGTATCTGAACCAGGATGATGGCATTGGGAATAGAGAGGATGGGCAAAGATGAGGGACATTGTGGGCCAAATAGCAAATGGGTGCAACAGGCGGGGAAGAAGAAATGAAAGGCATCCCCAAGCTCGTGCTCAGGGGAGTTTGGAGGATTGGTAGGGCCATATTAAAGGCAGTCACATAGAGAAGTCAGGTTAGGAGGGGTATTATTCTTTGATCTGGACGTCTTTAGTGTGAGTTGCTGGTGGGATGTTCTGGTGGAGAGGTTCCACCATTTCCTTAAGGAGTGGTTTTAGGGCTCAGGAGAGAGATCAGAGTTGGAGAGAGACAGAGAGAGACAGAGAGAGACAGAGACAGAGACAGAGACAGACAGAGACAGAGACAGAGAGAGACAGAGAGACAGACAGAGAGAGACAGAGACAGAGAGAGAGAGACAGAGAGAGAGACACAGAGAGAGAGAGAGAGAGAGAGAGAGAGAGACAGAGAGAGAGAGAGAGAGAGAGAGAGAGAGACAGAGAGAGAGAGAGAGAGAGAGAGAGAGAGACAGAGACAGAGAGAGAGACAGAGACAGAGACAGACAGAGACAGACAGAGACAGACAGAGACAGAGAGACAGACAGAGAGAGAGACAGAGAGAGACAGAGACAGAGGGACAGAGAGAGAGAGAGAGACAGAGAGAGAGAGATTTAGGAGTCATTGGAGGCAGTGAGGAAAGGTGATGGGAGAATGCTAGATCTGGGGCAAGGAAAACCTGGGTTCCACAATCAGGTAAGTCATTTATCTACAACACCCCTAGTGGATGTTAGATTAAGAACCCCTGGGGCCAGAAGATCATCCTTAAGGGTGGTCCCCACCTCTGACATTCTCTGTTCTAACTTCCCTCCTGGTTCGGGACATTCCCTGTTCCAAGAACCTTCTAAGGGCTCTGACATTTTATGTTCTAAGGCGTCTCCCAGAATTCTATATTCTATATAACATTTTCAATTTTGAGATTCCAGTTCCAAAATTTGATGTTCTAAGGGCATAGAGCTCTATGTTCTATGCTCCAAATTCCCTTTCGGGTCAGATACTGTGTTTTCTAAAATCCTTTCCAACCTTAACATTCTATATTCTACAGTGTCAGAGAGATCTAACATTTTACAATCTATAAATACCATATTTCTAGGACGAGAAGCAGAATGAATTTCCCTGGCCCTGGCAAAGACCTGGGTTCTAGTCCTTCCTCTGATTCACACTTGCTTCATGAACATGGATGAATCCCTTCACTTGTCAGAATTCTAGGCGATTTGCTAAGATTTTAAGCCAAAGACTAGTTCTCAGTCTGTATCTGAGGAGGGAGTTACAATCACTGCTTTGATCAAAATTTAAAGGAGAAAATAAGCCAGGCCATTTCTAGCCCCATAAATCCATGAGTCTATGAGGGACCAGGAAGGAATCTTCTCTTTGTCCGTGGTGACTCTCCAAAGTTGTGGTCAAGTTGCATATCTCAAGGTTGGTGAGTGACATTTCAGTATTTTTTTGACTTAATTAGGAACTTACACTGAATTTTATATCCAAGTGAGTGGTATGGTAAAATTTTCTACTGGCATTGAATCTGGAATCTACCTATATACTGACCTGTTTCCCACACTATCCTGGTGATGAACAAAACTGAACTCATTTTGCAATAAAGCATCATTTGACGGTGGGAGCCAATGATTTGAATAAAAATGTAAGTGAAAAGGGCTATCAGATCCCAGCTGGTGGCAGTGGTATTTCCCTTGGCCCATCATGTTTCCGGGGCAGGAGAGTATGCTAATGAAATTTGCAGCTGATTCTAAATCAGGCATTTGGTAAACACCACAGTGGGGAGAAATATGAAATGGAAATGAACCCAATAGGAAATACCAAGAAGAGAGACTGAACCCAACCTGGGAGTGTCAACAGGAAAACATTTGGGACAAGGCCAGAGAGAATGGGTGGCTTATTCTGTGCTTCTCATTGGCCTATAGGACCAAAATATATAGAAGGGGTCTGACCTACTTAAGAAGAAAAAGAAGGAAAAGAAGGAGGAGAAGGAGAAAGAGGACAAAAAGGAAAAAGATAAGGAGGAGGAAAAATAGAGAAGGAAAAGATGGAGTTGGAAGAGAAGGGGAAGAAGGAGGAGATGGAGAATAAAGAGCTAAAGAAGAAGAAAAAAGTGAAGAAGAGGTAGGAAAAAAGATAAGAAGGAGAAAAAAGGGTAGGAGGAAGAGGAGAAGTTAAAGGAGAAGGTGGAAAAGAAAGAGAAAGGAGGAGGAAAAGGAGAAGAGATTAAAAAAGGAAAAAGTGAAGGAGGAGGAAAAAGAGGAGAAGGAGAAGAAGAAGAATTCTGTTTTCCAAGTGCTGGGAAAAACATTCTCCCTCTGTGGCAGTTTGGCCCCATCAGCTCTTCCGGCTGCCCAGAGGAAGTTATCTCGCTGTCTAAGCCATGTTGTAGCAATGTGAATGGAACACTCCAAGCCTGCCAAGGCTCCGGAGGCCTCCTCATTGACCAGTAGCAAGCCTAGGATTGAAGGCCAACAAATAAACAGTCTGCAGAGCCCACATGGACCAAGCCCAACTTGCCATTGCTGGGGGAGCCTGGGGACAGAAGCCACCGTTTCCTGTTTGAGACAGCAAAGGAGCAAAGCCCTGGAACATGGGCAACAGTCCTGGACAGACTTGGGTCAAGCTGGGCTTGGGAACATTAGTTAAAGATTAGATTAGAGAATGCAGGCACCGTCCAGTCTGTGCTGTGGAATCTTTTAGATTTCCAGTGGCCCATTCTTCTTCATTTCTTGTTCGCTCATCTTCTTTCTGGTGACTAGAATATACAGTCTTGTGGCCTGGAATGTGTGACAGAAGACAAAAAAGTCTCTGGTGCTGGAATTAGACACTAGAGAATACTGGTAGCCATACAAGAAGGGGAAAAGACACAGTGATTATCAGATCACAGAATCTCCTTTTTGGAGGTGGGCTCAGAAGTCATGACCTCCAGTCGTATCAGAATGGGCATTGCTTCTCTGAAGTCTGTGCCAGGACAATATCCAGTCTTCCCTTGAAGACCTAAAGTAGTGGGGAAATTACTGCTACCCCAAGCACCCAACAGAGAGAACGTTAATTGCTGGGAAGGTTTTCCTCGAACCAAAGTTGGCTTCCACCCATTGCTTTGAGGATGTGTCCATAGCCCAGATGATAAGAATCGTTTCCAATTTTGGAAGCTCAGGTTAGCATCTTGTCATTTTAGGGAAAGGGGAAAAGAAATAAAACCCCGGGCTAAGCAGAATGAGGCCAGTCACTCTTCTCCAAGGGTCAGTCCTCCCAAAAAGTGAAGGCAGCCATTGGTTTTCTCCTGAGGATTCTGTCCTTCAGGCCAAACACCCCACGTCCTCAAACTGATGCTCCTATGGCTTGTTTTCCATTTCTGTGACCATCCTTGTCCCTCCAGTTTCCCATGATCTCTCCCAAAATGTGGCCCCCAAGGTGAGCATGATGGTCCCGACAGAGCCTGGAGATGGGGCAGAGGACCTGCCATCTCCCCCTTCTGGGGCATATTCTCTCTCAATATAACTCAATATTTTTTTTTAAATCGATTTTTGGCTGTCATATCACACTGTTTATTTAGGTTGCATTTGCAGTCCATCGACAACCTCAATAGATAAACTCTGAGATGACATGTGGACAATCTCAGAATCCAGTAAACCAAACAAGCTCCGAGATCAAGGAGGTTGGGAAGAAAGGAGGAGGGTAGGGCCTCAATCCACTAGTTAGAAATAGGCCAAGTTTAGAAATCAGGAAAGGGAAAATCCCTGGAACTCTAAGGAAAGGGTTACTTGGATCAGCTGTGAGAAAGATTATAAGATTTCCAGCTAGAAGGGACTTTGGGGATCACCTAGGCCATTTCCTTATGATGAGGAAAGTCAAGGATCAGAGAGATTAATTGATTGGTCTAAAGTTCCACAAGAACTAGAGAATAGATCCAACATTTGAGCCTAATTTCTATAATTCCAAATCCATTCTCTCTCTATCCATTCATGCTGGTGGTGACTTAACCCATGGTCCAGGACCTTTAGACCCATCCCAGATGCTTTGGATTCTGGGGATTAAGGGGGAAGGGCTAAGGGTCAAGGAGAGATGGGAGGAAGGGAAGTGAATTGGAAGGGGGAGGGCCAAAGGGGAAAAGGATGGGATGGCTAAGTGCCAGTAGTATAACTGGGATTAAAGACACTATCAGGGCCTCACCCTGCCTCAAGAATCAAGAATTTGTTTCTTCTAGGAGTCAAATGCAAATCTTAAGAATTACAAAAAGATCACTGTTTATATAATGGCCACTTAGAATTTCGAGGCTAGAAAGGGAATTTCAGAGCCTTCATTGAGCTCATCTTCCCGCATTTTACAAAGGGAGAAATGGAGCCTAGAGAAAGAAACTGCTTTGCTCAAAGTTCCAAGCTGAGAATGTATAAGTCAAAGGGCAGGTGCCTTTCATCTGCATCAGGTTGCCTTTAGCTTCATCGGTTGTTCCCCTTCCCCAGTAATTCAGATATCTAAAGCTGAAAATACGTAATGGTGGCCCTTCCTTTCCCCACCACCCCCACCTCAGAGGCCTTCTAACAAAAGTCCAGACTTTAGCATCTAAAACCAGTGTCTTCCCATGGCAAAAAGAGGATGATTCCGTCATTTTCAGAGAAAGGGGATTACAACTATTTTAACAGCTCTCACAGTAAGCTCATCTCTGTCTCATACGTAAGATTTCATGATCATTTATAGTGAAACGGCTATAGAGACCATTGAATCCAACACCCCCATTTCACAGAGGAGGGAACAAAAACACAGGGGAATGTCCTGTAAATGACTTGTCCAGGGTCCCAGTATCTGAGGCAGGATTTCAACTTTGACCTCCCTGAGTCCAAGTCCAGCATTTTACCCACAACATGCTTCCCAGATGAGGAAACTGAGTCACTAAGGAAAGAAATCATGCGCACACCAGGGATATTGTAAAAGGGATTCATCTATCAGGCAAGCTTTGGACTGGTTGGCCCTTCTGACTCCTTTGGGATTCTGTGAGACAGAAGGAAAAGCAGGGAATTGAGGAGAATGGAGAAAAGAAGACCCCCATGTTTGCCAGACAGATTGAAAAGGAGAAGGTCAAGGAGTTGATCCATGTCCCCAGGGGACCCTTTAATGCCTCTAGGAAGGCCCTGCCTCCCCCTCTGTGAGTGTTCAATTCCTCCATACACTTTAAAGCTCAACTCCTATCTCACCTCCTCCAGAAGCCTTCCTTGATTGCCCTAGTCCTAAGACCTTCTTCCCCTCCTGGGTCTCAAAGCCCATCTTTTACAACCCTGTAAAGCACTCCTTACATAACGCAGTCCCGTCCAGTCTAGGTGCCTTACAGGCTGAGCGATAACTCCATGGGCAGAGGGGCCTGGCCCTTTCCTAAACCTTGTCTGTCCTCTAGTGTCTGTCACCAGATAGTAGGTCTCTGTTTCTAGTACCAACCCCTTCCTTCTCCCATAGTAATGGCTGAGCATTCATACTGAGCTTGAAAGTTTGCTTTCGTGTGTATATGTATATGTATATATATATACATACATACTTTATGTATATTATCTCATCTGATCTTTAACAACAAACCTATACGGTGTTGTTATTAGTATTCCCAAGACTCAGAGAGGTTAAGTGATTTATCCTAAGAGTCGTCTGATTCCAAATTTCTAGTAATTTCTAATTCTTTTACATACTCACTCACAAACACACTCCTCTAGGATGCAAACTCCTTGAAGATTTGAACTCAGGTCTTGCTGACTCCCAGGTCCCATTGTCTATTTACTATTGAACTCTACTTAACTAATTTCTGAATGTTTTGTATATATGAGATTTCCCAAAGTCTTTAAGCCAGGAAAGCTTAAAACGGAACAAAACTGAGACTTTTGGGACACCTTATATTTTCAGCTTCCTGATCTGTGAACATGTCTTTCCTCATGGAATGTAAATTCCTTAAGGGAAGAGACAGTTTTGTTTCTATCTTTGTACCCCAGGGGCCTGGCACCATTGGGGTCACAAAATCAGCTCTCCATAAAGGCTTGCTGAATGACTGACTGAAGTCAGGCTATTTACATGAAAGGCCTCAAGGCTAGGTCACTTTCCTGATGCCCGCTGGGAAGTCTCAGGCAACAGAGGAGATGAGTCAGACCCAATTTAGATTGTCATGAGATCAAGAGGCCTGATGAAACATGAAATGGATGAGTAGGACTTGGAAGCCGGCCCTTCATTCATGCCACAAATGTTTATGGAGGATTTGTGATGGGGGTCAGATCTTGGCCTAACAATGATGTCCCTGCCTTCACTCTGGGAGCTGATGGAGGTGTTTAGGGGAGAGCCTTCCAGTCAGAGGAAAAGGGAGTAGTGGAAACAGGAAAGAGTGAAGCATTTTCCACGGGCAGTGAGGACCCGCTCATCTGACTCATTAAGAGTAGTTAGCATTTATCTAGCCCCTTAAAGGGTTTCCACTCATGATCTCAAACCTTCCAACAAACCCATAAGGTACGTGCTACTACCACCATCCCATTTTACAGATGAGGAAACCGAGACTCAAAATCATTATGCATCCTGCTGAGGGTCAGACAATCCAGGAAGTATCAGAGCTGGGGTATCAGAGCCTAGGTCTTCTGATTCTGTGTTTGGCATTTTCTGTATTATTCCACAGGGAGGAAATAAGAGGCAGACCTAGAATGGTGGGATAGGGCCAGATGATGGAGAGCCTCAAATACCAAATCTTCTCAAGATGCTACTGAATCAGAAAGTTGGAAAATGTCTTCCAAGGCGCTTCTCAGGGCTCTTCCCTGATGCCCATGTGGAGGTCTCGTTTCCCTCTTCCAGCTTCCTAAGCACTTTCCTAAGCCTACAGTAGAAAGGACCTCTGAGGTCTTTTGCCCATTTTACAGATGAGGAAACTGAGTGCCAGAGAGAGGAGGCACTTTTCCCAAAGTTAACAGCAGAACTGGGATTTGAACTCAGGTCCTCTCACTCTGAAGCCAGTATTCTTCCAGCTGTAATTGTCTGGGTACATACTCTTTCTCCCTGGTAGAATGTAAGCTCCTTGAGGGGGCGGCTCAAGATTTCCATCTGATTTATAGTAGGTACTTAATAAATACTTAATGGAGAAAATTGAACTGACAGTGCTTTGCATACAGTAGGTATTCTATGGAGAAGGGGAGGGATGGTGGGAAGATCACTGGATATGTAGAAAGAGGAGCTGAGTTTACTGTCTGTGACTTTGGACAAGTGTTTTCCCTCTCTGGGCTGCCCTTTCCTCATCCTCAGAATGTGGGTTTGGATTAGACAGTCTCTCAAGTTCTTTCCAACCAGTGAATATACAATTTAAATATAACATTTAGGACAACCTGTGAGATGTATGTTGGTATTGTCCCCATAATATTTAAAGCCCATTTTACAGATGAGACATCAAGGCCCCCAGGGATCATACCCAGATCCCTGTTTTGTCTTTTTCCCCTCTGCTGGAAGATGCCTTTGGTCATTGTCAAGACCATCAAGGTGGAAAGAAAGTTCTGTGATCATAGAAATGGCCTGAATGAAATGCTTCCTCTGTTGGGCCAGGCCCTGGGAGGCCGACCCCATTCACACGGACCACTTTATGAGGTCCCCCTGGACACATCTGTTGGTCTGGTGCCGCCTCCCTCCGAGCCCTGCTGAAGTTGCTGTGATGGTTTTGTTCTCTGGAGCCTTTATAGGGTTTACCAGGCCTGGCATTTTGGGACAGCAGAATGGGATGCTGGGAGACCCGGCTGCAGAGTGGTGCCCGACCCCCAGACAGGCCACAGCCAGACTGAACTCTCACTATTCAAACAGGAGCTGAGGCTGTCCCATAGGCATTCAGTACCCAAGGGAAGCTGATGTTGGATTCAGGACTCAGATTCTTCCGCAGATACTTGATTGCCATGTGATGCTGAATCTCTTAACTTCTGCCTCAGTGTCCTCAGCTGTAAAATGGGGATAATACCAGCCTACATCTCACAGGTTGTCCTAAGTATATAAGGGGCTTTGAGGTCACCACATCCCACCCTCCCATTTTACAGATGAGGAAACTGAGACAAAGTAAGTGACTTGTCCAGCGTCAAACAGCTCTTAAATGTCTGAGACAGGACCTGAACCCAGATCTTCTTGGTCCTGGTCCAGCAGTCCTTGGTGCCTCTCTCTATAGGCACCGACTAGTATTTGTTACAAAGCAGCTAGGTGGTGCAGTGCACAGAGCCCTGGGTCTGGAGTCAGGAAGAGCTGAGTTCAAATCTGTCCTTAGACACTTACTAGCTGTGTGACCCTGAGCAAGTCACCTAACCCAGCTGGCCTCAGTTTCTTCATCTGCAAAATGAGTTGGAGAAGGAAATGGAAAACCACCCTACTATCTTTGCTAAGAAAACCCCAAATGGAGTCACAAAGTCTCAGATATGACTGAAAATGACTGAACAGCAACATTATTATTTGTCCTATCAGAATTATAAAGAAGCTCAGAGACCATCTATTCCTGAGTTTTCACCTTATTTATGTCTCAGACCACATTGGCAGTCTCATGAAGCCTATGGGCTCCCTTCTTAGAATAATATTTTTAAATGTATAAAATAAAATGCATAGAATTATGAACTATATCAAAATGCAGTCATCAAAATAGTCTTTAAAAAAAAACCAGTCTATAGACCCCAGGTTAAGAACTCCTATTATAGATGCAGTTGGGGGGGGGGAGTTTAATGAGTAGGGGGGTGATGGGATTGCTGGGACTAAAGTGTATAGAATAGGGCGAATTCCAGAATTTCCATTTTGGAATGAATTGATCTCAGAGCCATCTAGTCTAAGCAGACAAGAACAAAGTCTCCTTTTTGCCCCACACCCAGGAGGTTCTTCCATGCCCAGGCTCTGGACCTCTCTCCCCCAGGACCTCCAGGGAAGACACACTCCTTAGGCAGTCTACTTCTCTGCTGGATGTCCTTTAGATCAGGCCTCAACCTTGCTCTATGAAGCTTGCCCTGGGTTCTGCTCTCTGAAGACAAGCTGAACAGATGAATCCCTCCTTCACACGAAAGCCGTCAGATCCTTCCTCCCTGCCCTCCCCCAGTCTTCTCTTCTCTTGTCTAAACATCCTCAGTTTCTTCAGCCAGTCTTCCCAGAGTGAATGTGATGCTCTTTGCTAGCCTCTGGATATTCTCCAGTTTATCAGGTTCCTTCCTAAAATGCAGCACTCGGAGTCGAACATAGTCTTCCTGTTGCCATTGACAAGAGCTTCTGGGCTAGGGGGCCACCATGGCCTACTTACTCCTAACTCTTTCCAGATCTGGTGCTTTTCACACAGCTATAGACCCCAACCTAATACCTGAGATTGGTTCAAGGGTCTCTCTTCTCCGTATTTCTGGAAGCTATGCCCCACCCTCTTCCCCTCAATGCAGCCCCAAATTGCATTGGCTTCCTTGGTGATAAATGGGTTTTGTCAAAAGAAGACAATATGGTGGAGGGAAAAGAATGTCCATATGGAGACCTGGGTTCATGTTTTGGCTTTTCCACTTACTGAGACCTTGGAGAATTTATTTTGCTTTTCTGAGGTCTCAGTTTCCCCATCTGGCAAATCAGCTGAGGGTGTTGGTATAGATTACTCCTAAGCTCTAGCTTTCTAGTTCTAAACCTATGATTCTAAGCACAGATTCATTTCAGGGCAAATACCTTGTTTGCCCCTTGCTTCTAAAGAGATAATGGTATTAGATGTGCTAATATCTGTAAAAGTATTCAGCAATATGCCCGGTACATAGGAGGCTTTATATAAATGTATATTCCCTTCAAAAGGTCAAACCCAGACATTCTTAATTATACCTTTAGGAAGGTGCAGAAAACACTCTTCATCTGGGAGACTGAGCCAAAGGAGGGCACTTATCCCAGGCTGCCCCCCTCATGGGGGCACAGCTGTCCATGTGTTTTCTCAATAATAGCTCTGTCCGTGGGTTTCTTATCCGGCCCAGCCTTGAGCTTTAATCAGCCCAGCCTACCTCTGGATCCCGGCCTACAGCAGCCAACAAGGAAATTCAGAATTCCATGGGTCACTGTTTCTGCAGAGGCCAGATGTGGATGAAAGGGGAAGGGTCTTTTATTGTTGTTTTCTCTAGAAACAGAAGAAAGTCTGTCTTGGGATGGGCCTGCTCCACTCCCAAGCAAGTGGCCCACATGTGGCCCAGAGGATGGCATGCCCATTCCCGAAGATTAAGCTTGGATAAATATTTGGAATTTGTCTGTTCTGTCTTCAGCTAATAAAATATATTTCAGCCTCAAAATAGATTTAGGAAACACTCGTGAGAGCAGCTGCTGGTTCATGGGCGTATTACCTGATAACTTCGTCAATCCGAATGTAGCTGAGGTGTTGTGGGTGCCCATTACAATCTGGCCAATCACAGCAGCCAATGAAGGGCCATTAGGAGCAGAACCCCCTGCCAGAACCTTGGGGGGAAGGAAAGCGGAGCAGTGGATAGAAATGGGAAAATTCTTACCCTCTTTTTGTGTACCCCAAAAGGAGAGACAAGACACATTAAACACACACACCCCAAGTGACAAGGAATCACATTCCCTGTCCTTTTCATTGATTGTCCCCCACACCCACAATTCTCTCCCTCCTCACTCTTACTCTTAAATTTTCCTGGATCGCTCCACAATTCTGCTGAGATCCTATCTTCTTCCAGGGGCCCTTCCTGGGCTCTTTCCCTCCTTCCTCCCACCAGGTGCTAGTGCCTTCCCCTCCCACATCACCTTCTGTCTACTCTTTATTCTCTGGGTCCTATTTATGACTTGTTTCCCCTCATTAGACTGTGAGTTCCCTGAGGGGAGGAATGGCTTTCGATTTTCCTTGTGTTATCAGTGCGTAGCACAGTGCTTGGCCCACAGCAGGTACTTAATACAGTGGATACTTGTTTCCTTCTACGTTCCCAGTGATGCACATGTTGTCTCTCATTAGATTGAGGGAACCTTGAAGGCAGGGACTATTTTCGCCTTTTTTTTTGTTTGTTTGTTTGTTTAGCTCAGTCTTTGATATTGAATGAAATTCCTGTTTTTGTTTCTATTTTTTTTTTTTCTTTGAGCCCTCACTTTAGGGATAAAGCCATTTTCCTTTGATTAGTCTCAGCCATTGGGATGGGGAATTTGACTCCATTTTTGGTGGATCAGGTTTTTGGAACCCATTAAAATTCATTATAGTAGCATAGATAGTCCCTGGGGCAAATGATTGAAGGGTACCAAGCTGGAAACGCCTCATGCCTAGTCTATGGCGCTTCCTCTGTGATATGTAAACCACCAAGGGCATTGATGAATGGAGGCTGAGGGGTTTATGGAGAATTGACCTCCCAAAGACAATGACACCTAGCTTAGTGGTAGAATGTCTGAGCTGGGAAAGACCTTAGCACAAAGCCTGGAACCCCCTGCTGAGCTGGAAAGGCTTTTGATTTTAGGCCAAGAGATGATTTGTTAGTTTTTAATCTAAAAATGAACAGATAAGTGTGGAAATCTCAAAGCTAGGTTGACCACTGGCCCGGGCTGGGCTAGTCCTCTGGTAGCTGATGTTCGACACTGGAACAAATGAGGCTCTTGTAGGACATTGAACAGCAAGAAGTTTACTTAGCCAGAGCAGGAGAAGGAACTCCCATCAGTTCTACCAGCCAAGCAGCAGGAAATGCCCAGAGCTGTTCTTGGCTGCTTTGTACTCAAGACCCCAGCAGGTGATGCCCATAGCCAGAGATTTTGGTTCTCCAAAGAATGGTCTTATCACTTCGAAAAGGAAAAAAAAGGCCCAACTGTGGGGGCATGGGTTAGGATACTGGTCCTATCACAACCACTAAGTGATAGGTTCTTATGACAGCAGCTCATGGAATGATTCGCTAACATCCTGGGTGTTGTGATTTGGATATGGGGAAGGAGTCCCTGCTGCAGAGGATGCAGAAGACTTTCTGGAGCTTGGGAGTAAGGAATGTTCTCACCATTTCCTCCTCCTCCTTTTTCTTCTTCCTCTTCTCTTTCTCCTTTATCATCATTGTCATCTTCATCATCAGTATGACCATCATCATCACACCATTTTCTTCTTCATCACCATCATCATCATCACCATCATCATCATTTTCATTGACACCATCACTGTTTTCTTAACCATTTTCAGAATCATTTTCTTTACCATCATCTTTATTGTAACCAGTATCTTTATTGTTATTTCCTCCACAACTAGATCAAAAACTTCTCCGGGGACAGGATCATAATGTTTTCCCTTTCCCATAGCCCTCCCCCCCAATCTAGGGACACTGTATGACAGGTCAGCAATAGCACCATAATGCAATTGGTTCTTAAAATGACTAAAAACGTCTTCATAACTTTCGACTTTCTGCCTTGTTTCCTAAAACCTGCCTGCCCTGAGGGGAAAAGGGCAGATGAGCCTCAAAGACCAGCTTTTTGTAGTAGACACTTGGCATGTGGAGGGAAAGGAATAAGTTCCAATATATGCCCTACTCATTACGCACTGGTGCCTCCAAGGACTTCTTAGATCCTTCTTGGCATACAGAACTAGGGCTGAGGCAGCCTTTGCCTCTAAGAAGCGGATACTGTATTAGAACCCTGGGTAGCTCTCGTGTGCTGGGTGGTGGGTGCAGAGAGTTGGTGTCAGGAAGGCAGGAGTTCCAGTTTGTCATCAGCTACTTATTAGTCCGGTGACCTTGGCCAAGTCACTTAGCCTCTCTCTGCCTTAGTTTCTTTATCTGCAAAATGAGGACAGTCATAGCACCGACCTCCCGTGAGGATCAGAAGAGATATCTGCACGTAATGCTTTGCAAAGCTTGAAGAATTATATACATATTAGTGATTGTATTATTTGTATGTAATTTTTTCATAGGATTTGGAGCTGGAAAGAATATCAGAGATTCCATAGTCTTGACCTGGGGTCTGAACTGTTCTTTTAGTATTGGGATCCCTATTTTTAATGTAGTTTCCTTTGTAATCTTGGCATTTTCATGCATTTAAAAACACGACTTTGACAAGGGTTCGTTAGTGGGTTTCACCTGATCACTGTCCAAGAGGCTTGTGATACAAAAAAGATGAAAACATCCCATCATCCCCCTGAGGAAACTGAGGCCCCCGGGGAGGCCCCAAGGCCTTTCTAAGCCTCTGTTTTGTTTGTTTTGTTTGCTTTTGTTCAGGACTCAGGAGGGGGTGGGGATCCCCTGGTACTGAAGCTCTGCCCCATGCTTGAGGTCAGCAGTTTGCATTTCACTTTCACCCTCAGCCAGGGGCCCCGAGAGGCTACTTGGCTTGTCCTGGTCACCCATCCTGCTGTGTGTCAAAGGCTGGACTTGAACTCAGATCCTCTCCACTCCTCATCTTCCAAGTGGGGATGGCACTTTTCTTGTTCCATATCTTACAAGAAGACACTCTCTACTCCTCAAATGGCTACTGAATCATAAATTCAGACTTGGAAGGGGCTTCAGAGATTGTCCAGGCCAACCACTCATTTTCCAGATGAGAAACTGAGGCTGGAGGGTTTCAGTCATTCAGTCACTCACGTAACTAGTAAATGCTCCAGCCGGGGCTTCAGACTGCACGTCCAGGACTGTTTCCAGGGATCTCACTACTTGCTCGCCCTTCTCTTCCCCCAAGTGGGAGCCATCATTATGCTTGCTATAGCTTATATCAGGGTCATTCAACACGTCTGCATCTCGAGAGCCCTCCCGAGGCCCCCAGAGGAAGCTCTGGGCCAAGCAGGACCCTCATCTGACCCCTTGGCACTTGACCTTAGGGACCAGTCTACCTTTGTCGGGAGCACACACATCAGCCCCAGGGCATTCTGGTCCCTGCTGTAAAGCACACCTGTCTTCCTTTCCCAGTTCCTGGCCTCCGGCCGGCCCCTCCATAAAACCCATGGAGGGGGGAAAGGGGATGGATGCTTCAGCCGCTTTCAAAGCCTGGCTGTTCAGCTCATGGAGACTTTGCAAATGAATTGACTTCAGATTCAAATTGTGCCTGGGGTTTTATGACCAGTTACCTGAATGACATGTCTCAAATTTTTATTAGGATTTTCATATAGGGTTTATTTTTACTAATTTTACAACACACAAAACTGAAGCTATTAGGAAAGTGTGAAAATTTCATTTTAATTTTTTTTTAAAGCAGCAAGAACCAGGGAATGACTTGTACTGCTAACAGGAGACTCTGCCATGGGGATTGTTGGTGAAGACTTGTGTCCCTTCCACCTAGCCAGCCAAGAAGCATTTATTAAACACCTACTGTGTGCCAGGCACCGAGCTTGGGCATGCAAAAAAATCAAGTGAAACAGTCTCTGTCCTCAAGGAGAGTCCATTCTACATGAATATCAATACAAAATAGATACAGCTGGGCAAGTTAATGAACCTCCCAGGACCTTATTTGCCTCATCTGTAAAATGGGGGTGGGAGGTAGACTAGACAGTTTAGTTCCTTTCCAGTTCCGTCTGTGATCCCAGGATTTTAAATGACATGGTAGTTTGGGAGGACTTGGGGGAGGCAGTAGGAGCTGGTGCAGTCAAGAAAGGCTTCATGGAAGAGGTGGTGTTTGATAAGAGCTTGGAAGGATAAGAGGGATTCTGGAGGCAGCAGTAAAGAGGGAATGTGTTCTAGACATGGTGGTGGTGAGAGGGGAGTGAAGAGGCTGCAGGGGCAAAGGTCTGGGATAACTGAGTCTCTATCTGAGGCCAAGAACACCAGGACTCTGTTTGCTACCTGTGTGACCTTAGGTCATTTACCTTCACAGTGTCTCTGAGGGGGCTGAAAATAAAAGTAATTGTAATCACCAATCCTGACTCCACAGATAAGACAGAAAATTAATTTTCCTTCTTTTGGTAGAAAGGTGGGGGATGATGGGTACAGAATGTTGCATACACAGTCAGTTTTGCTTACCATTTTCCTCTTTTTTATCAGAGAGAACTCAGAGTGAGATTTAGAAATAATTATGATATAAAAACAAAAGCCTTTGAAAATAGTCATTGAAATAAAATAATTTTAATGAATGCTTTGAAAATGAGTTAAATTTTAATAAACTTTTCTTCTTTAGAGAAGAAAAAATCTATTTCCAAGATCTCTTCCTGCCTATCTTATTCTATGGTCCTATAAGCCTAAAGCTAAGATAAACATCAGCTGATCTTTTGAGTATTTGACCATTTCTGTAATCTGGTTGATGCTTAAGAATGGTTCTCCTGGTGATAAATTTCCTCCCTGGCCCAGTTCACTTCTGTTACTGAGCCTGTTTGCCAATTTCCAGTCTTAGAAGGTGACCCAGTGCCTAGAGGGTAAGTGACTTGCCCAGGGCCCCATTGCCAGAATGTCTTGGAGCCAGGATGAGGCTACTGAGATGTTGCAATGCCTGTTTTGTCTAAACCCAGCTCCAGAACCTGCTAGAAAGCCTTCATTCCCCACCTCACCCCCAATAATGAGAGCTAGCATTTACATGCAGCTCTAAGGTTCACAAAGCACCTTTCAGATACGACTTCCTTTGAGCCTCACAACATCCTTGAGAGTTAACCCCATTTTACCTATGAGGAAACTGAGGGAGAAAGAGGTTAAGTGACTTGCTCAGCAAGTAAGTAACTGAGGCTAGGTTTGAATTCAGGACTTCCTGAGTCCAAGCTGCCCTTAAGTGTTAGATGGTTTTCTCTGAGTTTAAGAACATTTGCGTGAACAAAGTGATGCCAATGTCCTGAGTCCTCTATGAGAACAGAATCTCTTCCAAAGTCTGCGGGTATAGACACAGCTTCAAAGATGTGGCCATTCAAAGGAAACAGATCTCAGGATCATAGAAGGGTTGGAAGATGCTTCCGAGGTGTCTAAACCAATCTGCACCTGACTGGGAATTTCTGACAAATGGCCATCCAGTCTTCCTTTGGGGATGTCTAGGAAGGAGAAACCCATGGTCAGCCCCTTTAGTTTGGGATAGTGCTCAAGGTTAGGGAGTTGTGCCTGGCATCAAGTCCAAATAGGACTCTCTGCCACCATCCCACCCCACCCCACTCTACCCATCCCATGTCACTCCTGTGACCAAGTGGGACAAGGCTGACCCTTTGTGATAGTAATGGAATATAAAGATCCCCCTGTATTGGCTTGATGATACAATAAATCGAGACAATTGTCTTCATTGGGAGACCTGGGTGGTTCAGGAAATAGAGTGAAGATGTGAGTCTGAATCCAGCTGGGTGACCCTGGTCTTGTGAAGGTCCACCCCTCAGAGTTACTGTTGGTGGGATTCTCCAGAGACGCAGTTAGTCATTCTGCTGTCCAGCCCTGAGCCCAGACTCCCATGTGAATCCAATCAAAGCCTTCCAATTTATAGGCTCCCTCCTCTCCCTAACACCACACTATCTCTCTGTTTAAGCTACATCTTCCTCTCATTTCCTTCTCTGACAAGATTACTAGGTGGTTAGACCAAGGAAGTTCCCTAGACGCAATAAAGCTCGGTTTCTGATAAAGTGGTCTGACACAATCTCCCAGGATATCTTTATGGCCAAGATGGAGAGCTGGGGGGTGGGGAAGGGGGAGTGGGGGCAGGATGCATCTCAAGAGCTAACTCAGCTGACTGCAAGATTGATCCGATTGCATTGGCTCCATTTAAGACAAACAGCACCAAGATCTTAGAAAAGGATAGCCCTGGGAGAGTCTCCCCTGCCCTAAATCCCATCTAAAGGTCTGTGTTTGCTTCTGTTGTCACGTGGGTAGGAGAGACTGGAGCTGGGGGAGGGGAAGGTGGAGCACAAAGAATGGTGGGAGAGACTGAGCAAGTTTATCATGGAGGAGTAAAGTCTTAGTAGGCATGGCTTAAGTGGTTTCCTATGGGAGACTAATTCTTTGTACCTCCAGATGACATCTCTAGGGCCAAGAGGTGGAAACTGCAAGATGGCAGATTTCAGGCCAGCTGCCAGCAAGGGGGCAGTTTCCTCACTTGTGAAACGTGAGCGTTGGCATGGGAATCCCATGAAATAAGTTCAATCAACCAATTAATCAATCAGCAAACATTTAGTAAGCCCCTGATATGTGCCAGGCAGTGCTCTAGGGGTTAGGGGTACAAATACAAAGAATGAAACAATCCATACTCTCAAGGGAGTTTACATTGAAATGAATTATTTGCAAACCTTGAAATGATGCATACATTCTTAGCCATTAATATAATTTAAAATGTAATAATTATTAGAGAATCACAGGGTTAGTGAGATGATCAAACAGGGTCTTATAGGTAAAGGGCATTATCAACTTTAAAGCACTAGATGCATGATAGTTATTGTGAATATTAACAACAATTTATAATTCCGATGTGTTTTAACATAAAGAGAACACTGAGTTTCATGAGGAAAGTATTATTATTCCCATTTTACAGATGGAAACCAGGCCCAGATGGGCATGGAGGGAAAGGGAGTCAACACAAGCAAACATCCCTCTGTATCCAGCAGAGAACAATACTGCCCCGGGACAGGAAGGGATTATGTAAATGCATTCTAAATGGGATTCTAACAATAACAACTGGTATTTATGTACCATCTTTAAGGTATACAAAGCACTTCACAGACGCTATCTCAAGTGATTCTCACACCAATTCCACATTTGTTATGGTTGTTATATATAATAATTTTCATAAAAATTACATAATAGTTATATTCTGTGATTACCCACATTTTCAGATGAGGAAACTGAGGCCCGGAGAAAGGCTAAGAGATTTGCACAGCTAGTAAGTGTTTGAGGTAGGATTCAAACTCAGGTCTTCATGGACCACTAGCTCAGGGGTGGGAGAACCTGTGGCCTTCTAAGTCCTCGAGTTCAGCCATTTGACTGAATCCAACTGTAGTCAAAGGACCCCACTTGAAGACCTAGGGACCACATGTGGTCTTGAGGCAGTAAGTTCTCCCACCCCTGAGGCACCAGCTGATCAGCCACAAAAGTGAAGAGAAGAATCAGCATCATTGGCACAAGGGGGCACTTCAGTCTCCAGCCTTTGCTGATGATGGGAGGTCAGCTGGGTGGGCCCTGATCTGAAGGCCCTCCAGTCTAGCTTCTCCCCCACCTCCACCCCAGTTTTGCTGGCTGCCCTCTGTTTATTTGAATGACAGAGCCTAGCACAGAAGTGGCTTCCTCCCCTGACAAGCCCAGGGAAGGCAAGCTGAAAAATGGTTACTGGGCTCAGAGAGTCTTCCTGTCATGAGAGTTCTCTAAGGCTTTTCCTGACCACATGGGCCCTGAAAGGGGGCTGCTGAGCTAGGAGAGGAAGCGGATCTGAGAGGTGTGTGTGTGGAGAAGGGAGTGGGAAGGGAGCAAGGGCCACTTCGAAGGGTGGGGAGAGAGGAACCCACCAGGACAAGGCTGGGAGGGCAGGTGGGATTTCCAGGAAGGAAG
Source organism: Petaurus breviceps papuanus (assembly GCF_028583685.1). NCBI lineage: Eukaryota > Metazoa > Chordata > Mammalia > Diprotodontia > Petauridae > Petaurus > Petaurus breviceps. The sequence goes on from NW_027185850.1 coordinate 20,006,470, forward strand.
GAGCCCAACCCACCCTGCTCTGAGAGAGGGCAGCTCCTGGCCACCTCATTCCTGTGATGGTCCTGGGAGACAAAGCTATTGTCGGCTCCCTGGTCTACCTTAGTGATCAGTATTCCTCACACTGATAGAGTGAATTAAGGTTTACAGAGGGCATTTCTCCTAAGGGTGCAGTGGACTCTGGAGTCAGAGGATGTGAATTCAAATCCCGTTTCTACCAATTGCTGTCTGTTTGGTGTCAGGCAAATTGCTTCAACCTTCTGAACCCTCATTGGTAAAATGAGCCACTTGGGTTAAGGAGCGTCTCAGGGCCCTTCTAATGCCAGATATCCTGTGATACATTAAACAGTGCCAGTCACTCAAGAAGCATGCTAGGCACTGTGCTCAGTGCTGGGGAATTAAAGAAAGGCAAAAACATGCTTCTTGTCTTCAAAGAGCTTACAGTCTAGAAGGGCATGTATGCACTGGATAGATACAGGACAAATAGAAGGGGTCCTCAGAGGGAGGTGCTAACAATGGTTCAGGGACCAGGAAAGGCCTCTTGCAGAAGAAGGGATTTTAACTGGGTCTCAGAGGAAGTCAGGAGGCAGAGGTGAAGAAGAGGGAAGGTGCTCCAGGCATGGGGAATAGTCAGTACAAAAGCCCAGAGTCTGGAGATGGAGTCAAAGGACACCGTAACCATCCTTTTACAGGAGGAGGCATTGAGACTCAGGGGGGGTAATTGGCTTACCCAGACTCAGCACAGATAGTGAGAGTCAGAGCTGGCATTGGGGCTTGGGCCTTCCCGATCCAAGACCTCTTCTTTTCCCATTACAGCAGAGGTCACCAATGTGACCTCAACTTTGTATGGAAAATGACACCATCAAAGCTCAGCCCTACACTTGTTCCTTTTCCCAGGAGAGGGGATGCAGCCAAGGGCACCTCCAGGAAGATCTTGCATTTGCTGGAATCTTTCAAAGGATCCACGATCTCATTGTGGATGGATACTCCTTTCATAGGATCGAAGATGGAGAATTGGAAGGGATTTTGGAGCCTTTTAGGTCAACCCCCTCATTTCACAAAGGAGGAAATTGAGGCTAGAGGTGGTAAGTGACTTGTCTAAGGTGGGACTTAATAGAGAGATGACTCTGGAGTGAGGAGGGCCTGAGTCTAAAGCCACCCGAAGACATGAGCTGTGTGACTCTGGTCAAGTCTCTTAACCTCCACCTGCCCCTTGTGGACCACACGTCAAATTTCAGCGCTATAGGGAACTCATAGTGGAGGAAAACAAGTCTGTGCAGGTTGGCACCTACTCCTAGGGTTCTGGAGAACCCCTTGGGCACTGGGAGCACCTCCTTCCAGGAATGGTTGTAAGGTCCATCTCCACACCTGCCTTCTTGTTCTCTATTCCTGCAAGTCCTGCACAGAGGATTTGGCCAATGTGTTTGGAGGCTTCCTATACACTTGTTAATGTCCCTCAGATGCCTGTGTTACCCTCGGGCTGGCCGCATGTTCCCTGGGCTCATAGATTGGGAGCTGGCACTGGAGGAAGCCCAACTCTCTCATCCTACAGACCAATAAAGAAGCCCAGAGAGGTGAGTGAGTTACTTCTGTTGCCAGTTTGTTTAGGAAATCATGACAGTCAACATCCGTGTCATTTCCTTCATCCATTTCTGCCTTTTTTTTTTTTTTAGCCATCAAAGGGTTGTTTAAAGTTTGGACTATTTCATGCATTATCGTCTTGTCTTTTACCTTTTTTTCCTGATTAAATCCTGCTTTTGAGCTTTGTTCTAATGAGTCAATGGTCTGATCACATGCAGACCATTGATTCATTGCTGACTTCCACATTAATATTTAGTCATTTCCGGTCTATTAAAATTTAGTCTGGACTGTTAGACTGGGAATAAAGAAGCTTCAGCATATTACCAATCATGTACCGAAAGAAACATTCAAGATGTCATCTGGAGGATGTATGGCCAGAAAAGGAGGAGGTGATAAGATAAGAGAAGGGTCTTCCTTATGCTCCCTTGGAGCCCAGGTCATGGAAAGAGATATCCTGGCTCTCCCATTGAACCGTTTCCAGGCTGGCCCCTGACCCATCTCCACAGGATGTTCTCTACCATGCCATAGAAACCTCTTCACCCTGGAAGCCCACTCTACCCCTGCATGACTTCTCACACTAGAAGGAGCCTCTGCCCCTGCCATTCTCTCCCTCTGGTTCCTCCTTGAGCCTCCATTTTGAGGAAATCCCAGCCAATTGTGTTTATTCTACTCCAGCCTCAACTGCCGATTAATCCCCATAGGACTTTGTCTACCATGCCGAGCATGCTGAGAATCTTTATCTCCCTCCTCCCACCCGGACTTTTTCTGTCCCTTTTTATTTGTTCCCTTTCCCCATTAGAATACAAGTATTCTGCATTACCATCTCTTAACAGCAAAGTGTCTGGTACACAGTAAGTAAATGCATGTTGACTGACTGTAGCTTTGGGTTATGCTTTCCCTCTGGGTGTCTCAGTTTTCTCATCAGACAATGAAGGAGTTGGATTGATCTCATAAGTGCCTAAGACTAGGACTGATACTGCGATGCAGAGAGACCAGAGGAAGGTCCTGAGCATATCATGGGAACCTTCATGGAGACTGATCAGAGAATATCAACAGAAGCTGGGCGAGATGAGAGGGCATGGTTGGCCCTTGGTGCCATTAAGATGACAGACCCGATGGAGTATTTATATTACTTAAAGTCAATTTTGTGGTTTTGTGTATGATTTTGTTTAATGTTTGCAATGGGTAGTGTCTTCTGAATCTCTTCTTAAAGAAGGCATTGATGACCTACGACTACAAGGCTTCTCAGTGATATACAAGAATTTGGTCCATTTCATTTCTCAACAATAAAACACATTTTCCAAACTGCTTTGCCCCATCTTCTCTCCTCTGTGCTCTATATCACAATGAAGTCACTGAATGTCAATATTCAGTATAATTCAAAGTCAATGAATATCGTTCTCTTCTGTTTGGTTTTTGAAGGCCTTCACAATCTGACCCAAGCCTATCTTTCTTACTTCACTAGACATTATGCCCCTTTCTATATTTTTATGATCTAACAAAATTGACCTTCCTGCTACTTGTCACACATGACACTGTGTCCAATCTCCATGGTTCCCCGCCCAAACCTCCCTCCAAACCTCTACCTTTTACTATCCTTAGAGTCCCTCAAGGCTTAATTCCACTATATTGTACATAATATTTTTTCTGTTCTGTGCTTCCTTTCCCCAGCCTTCCTCACTCCCTAAACTTCATTGTGTTTAATTTGCTTACTTTTCCATATTCTTATTAACAAATACATCGTTTTCCTTGGTAGAATATAAGTTCCTTGAGGACAAGGACTGTATCATTTTTGTTTTTATATTCCCAACACCTGGAATGATGCCTGGCAACTATTCTCCTGATAGTAACTACTGGTTGATTGACAGTATAAATGGAGCAAGTGTGGAGGGTTTTGTCAAGTAGAATAGCAAATGCTTACCATGGACCCCATGAAAAGATATGACCAAATATCTCATGAAATCATGTGCCTGGTTGCCTTTGGGTGCAGGATGAAATCATGGCAAATGAATGATGCCAGGCACTGAAGATGCAAGGACAGAAATGAAGCAGCCCCTGCCCTAAAGGAGTCTACATTCTATCAGAGGATCGAACATGTCCATAAATGTATAAAAATCATAGAGAAAATAAATTCAGAATGATGGTGGGGGAGTCACTCGTAGCCTGGAGGTGAGGATTAGGGATTCTGAAGCAGAGGTGAGGGAAGAATGAACTCCAGGAAGGTATGAGGGAATGGCCTGTTCAAAGGTATGAGAATGGGAGGTGGAATGTTGTATGTGAGGATCCATGGGGTCAATTTGATCCCATGTAGTAGAATGATGTATAACAGGCCTGTAAGGGTAGTTTGAAGCCAGCTTGTAAAGGGCCCATCAGGTAACAGGATTATAGATGCAGAACTGGGAGGGAGTTTAGTGGTCACCTAGACCACCTTGTACATTATCCTAGATGTAACAAGGAATCACTAGTGTTTATTGATCAGGGAAATGACATGGTTGGGCCTATTCTTAGAAATGTCACCTTAGCAGGCATGGAGAAGTTGGATTAGAAAGAACAGAGGCTAAAGGCAGCAAGATCCACTAGGAAACTATTGTCTAGGAGAAAGTGATGAAGATTTGAACTGTGTAAGTAGAGAATTCGACTAAGAAAATGGAAGGTATTGTGAATGTAGAATCAATAAGACCTGGCACCTTATTGGATTTGTAGGGTGAGGGAGCTGACTTGGGCGATTGAATGGTGATGCCCCTGACAGAAATGGGAAGGTGCAGAAGAGAGATAGGGGAACATGATGAGCACTTTCAGAGCTTAATGTGCCTTTGAAATGTCTTGTAGGTAGTTGGTGATGTAGGACTAGAACTCAGGATAGATGCTAGGGTTGGCCATATGAAGCAAGGAGTCATCTTCAGAGAGATATTAATGTAACCCATAGGAAATGAAACAGCCACTGAGAGAGGAGAGGAGAGGGGAGGAGAGGAGAGGAGAGGAGAG
>NW_027185850.1:20011132-20045426 GCF_028583685.1 Petaurus breviceps papuanus
GAGAGGAAGGCATGGGGCAGAGCCTTAGGAAAGACCAAAAAAAAGAGGACAGGATATGGAAGGAGACTGAGAAGCATTCAGACAGAGAACTGAGAGAATAGTGTCTTAAAAACAAGAAGAGAAACTTTGTAGGAGGGAAGCATTGTCAACAGTTTCAAATACAACAGAAAGGTCAAGAAGGAGGACCTCAACTGACTTCTTAATTTGACTCTAAGTAGGACCAATGAACCATCCTTCAGTATCCAATGAGACACTTCCTTGTCTTCTGTTTTCATTTATAGCAACAGTGTCAATGTTGATATATTTCATTTCCTCCAGTAACACATTGACTTGTTGATCACTGGACAAGGATCTCACATTTAGAGTAAGAACCTTTACATTAGTATTTATAGATCATCTAAAAACAATAGGGTTTTAAACAGCTTCCACCTCTTTTCCATCATTCTACCTCAGAGAGTAAAGACAGTAAATGGAGATACACTGGGCAAAAGGATCGTTGTGTATTTTTCTTTGTTTTATGGGCTGCCATGAAATTCTTGACTCATTTCCTTGAAAATCCAGCTCAGCAAACATTTAAATATTTATCAAGTGCCTATTATGTCTCTAAACTTTACTCCCATACTTCCACTACCTTGTCCCTGTTCTCCTTGGTTCTTTTCCCTCTGGTGAGTTCTTTTAGGAAATCTCCATTTTGAGGAAAGGCTTAGATCAATCATGCTTCATTCTCCAGGCTTTGAAACCCTCCCCTTCCCATCCTTCAGATGCCTCTTTATATAATGTCTTCCCTCATTATCTCAAGAGCTCCTGACAGGCAGGGACTATCTTTTTTTCCTTGAATCTGTACCCCTAGTATTTAGCACAGAATTTGATCCATAGAAAGTGCTTAATAAATGTTTGTTGACTTGTTGGAAAGCATTTTGCTAGTTGCTGGGGTGGCAAAGATGAAAAAGGACACAGTTCCTGATCTCTGGGAGCTTATATTCTAATAGAGGAAATATGGTATATAGTCATAGAAATATAGTACATGGCTGAGTGTGATAGAAAATTTGTCAAGCACCTATTATATCAACCAACCAATCAGTCAGCATTTATTAAGCATCTTTTATATGCTCAGTATTGCCCCAGGTCCTGGGGTAAATGGAGTCAGGACTAGCCTTGGGCAAAATTTTCATGAAAAGAATAAGGTTTATACTAGTTCCATGAGCCACCCCAATGCCAGCATCCTGTCTTAATGCTTTCACTTTTCTCCTGTCTCCTCCTTTCCCAAATCTTCTCTGAGTTTTCATCCCCATATAAAGTGTGCCTTTCCCAGGGAGATTTCCTTCTAATGTGGATCAAAGTTTCAAGCTTAAATAATGAAACTCCAGAGTTAGAATTTTAGGCATCAGCCAGTGTGTGTGTGGGGGGGGGCATGAGCAGCTCGGGGTGTGAGCAAGTGGGGGATGGGTCGGGTGAGGAAAGAGGGCAAAGTTTCTTCCTGGTCTCCTGAAACCATACAGCAGAGGTGGTTGTACCCATAGTTAAGACTCATCTATCACTAGGCACTTGGGAGAAGAAAGTGGAATGAATAGAGATCCATGAACTCCTGTCCTAGGGGAGCTTACATGCTTAACTCTACTCCCAGTTCCCTGACCCATTGACAGCCTAGGAGATCCTGGAGGCTACATCAAAATGAAAGGAAGGAAGAAGGGAGGGAAAAGGAAAGGAAGGGAGAAGGGAAAGGAGGAGGGACAGAAGGAAGGAATAAAGGAAGGAAGGAAGGAAGGAGGGAGGGCAAAAGGGAAGGAAAGAAGGGAGGGAAGAAGGGAAGCAAGGAGGGAAGAAAGAAAGAAGGAAGGAAGGAAAGAAGATTTCTTTCATCTTCCTGGATGGAACTGATCACACAGATCTGCTCCCCTCCCCCCTTCTTTGCCCCACTGAACTTTGCTTGTGTGCCTTCTATAGCCCTATGTGATATTCAGCCTTCATCCATAGTGATTTGCTTCCTGTCATATCTCCCTTATTAAATGGCAATCTCTTTGAGAATCTTAGGATACAGAACTAAGAATGCTAGCCAAAGAGTGGACTTTCCAACAGAGAATGTCAGATTTGGGAGGGCCCTCAGAATGTGGAATGCCTGAGCTGAGAGAAACCTAGTTCACAGGTATGTCAGCAGGTGAAATGAACTCTAAGAACAGAATTTTTGAAGATGGAAAAGCAAATGTTCATATTTGAAGGGGCTTCGATCATCATCTTGTCCCTTTGTTTCTCAGGAATGACACTGGCCCTGGAAGGGGGAATCAAGACCACAAGACCCAGGTCCCTAAGTGGCGATGGCGTGGAGCAAGGCAGGCCAGGTCTCCAAAGTTTAGTTTGTAACTTAACAAAGTGGCCACCTTCCTGAGGAGGATGGGTTCTCAGAAGATTGGCTCATAGCAAAAATAAAAATTAAATCAAATCAGATGAAAAAAAGGAAGGTTTCCCCCCCCCCCCACCCCCTTTCCAACCGCTTCCTTCAGGATGCATTGAATCATGGTCAGTGACCAACTGAGCTGCCCTGGGGCCCCTGATGAAGAGAATGGTCAGACTCCCATCACACAGGATTAATATTAGTCATCCATCTCAGCCCAGTGAAAGGCTCCAAGTGTCCTTGAAATTCTGGTGACCTTTCTCCATCAACGACATTATTGTTCTCCCAGACTGATAGCTCATTTTATAAGAAATACAGCCTGCTTTCTCAGCAGCAGCTGCCCATCATGTCCAGGAGCCAGGGGGCACTTCTGAAAACCTGGGGATGAATGTGCCTCAGTGACCCAGAGGCACCACTTCCCACCCCCGCATCCTCCAGTGTCAGTGGCTACTAATTGCTGTTTGCTTAATTCCTCCACAATCCCCTCTCCAGCTCTATCAGGGAATTTCCTGGGCAGATGAACAAGCTTCTCCTGGTATTCAGGGCAGCATCTTAATAAGTCTTAAGCCTATCATTAATACACCTCCTTCTGCTCCCCAAATCACAGATTACCTTTACTGGAAGATGGAATCCCCTCCAGTCCTTCAACTACATCCAGTGGATTCTGGGAAGTAAAAATAAAAGATGAAACAAATAAGAAACAACCCAATCCAACCCTCTCATTTAAAATGTTGAGATGGCCATTGGGATTTTTTATAACCTAGGAATGCATTGCCCAGAATTTCATCCTTCTTCACTATAGAATCCCAGGCTTCCTACAAGGAAGGAATTACACTTCACCTCTTACAGGAAGTCCCTCCATTTCTTTCTAGTTTGTAGCACTTTTTCCTCCTCAAATAATCATATACTCAAAAATGCTTTAGATTATCTGAGATCCCATCCTTCCAGCATGCTTGCCCATCAATCTATGCGCATGCTCATGGGCATACTTATCTCTTTTCATGTTATACCCACCCAGTAGAATTCAAGTTCCTGGAGGGCAAGGGAGGTTTTTGTTTTGTTTTCCTATCCCCAGTGCCTTGCGCAGAGAAGACTTTAAATAAAAATTTACTGAATTGGATTGATAAATATTTCTTGAATATAATGATGATGATGATGGTGAAGGACTGGACCAGTGTCAGTAGCTGTGACAATGAAGTGGTTCTCTTTCATGTTACCATGAGTCCTCACCCAGTCAATCAACAAGTCCCTTAAGGTCCTTCTCTATTCCCAGAACTCTGCTAGATGATGGCGTATAGAAGTAAATCTAAACCATTACTGTCCTCTAGGAGGGCTCTTAGGTTCTCTGACCCTGAGTTTTCTCCTCTTTAAAACAAGGGACGAGGACCTTTTGCTAAGGTGGGAATGGAGTGAGTCACTCAACAATCAATGCCTTTTATGTGCCTGCCTCTGTAGATATGAAGATAAAAAGAAATAGTGCCTGCCCTCAAGGAGCTTATATTCTATGGTGGGGAAGGGACAGGGACACAAAGAAGTCATGCACATATCATTCAACCCACTAGCAAACACTTACTAGACAGGAACTCGAGGCCAGGAACTGAGATGAAAAGGCAGGAATGAAACTGTCCTTGCACTCACAGGGGCGATATATTCTACAGTCATCAGAGAACCTCTGTTTGCCTTAATCCTCTACAGAAGGAAACGGCAAGCCACTCTAGAGTCTTTGCCAAGAAAAGTCAGACATGGCCAAATAACAATAGTGAATAACTCCTATTTCTAAAATTCGTGGTATATAAACTCCCTATTGATTAATCGTGTAAGAATTTAGAGAATACCTCAATTTACCCTGAAGCACACAAGTATTGGGAAACAAATCGATCAGTACACCTTCCTGTTGCACAGATGTGTTTTTCTGATGTTTGTCTGGTTTGGTCTGGTCTGGTGTTCGACATCTACTGATTGTGCGACCCTGGGAAAATCACTTAAACTTTGGATGTTTAAAGGCATTTAAACATCAGAGGCCCCTCTAATTACAGAGACCTGAATTGGTAAAGGGAAGCTCCTCACCCAGGAATGATCTCTTTCATGAAGTCACAGGTCCAGGCACTATCCCCATCTCGGTTGCCGTTTGGAGCTTAGCTCTGTCTCTAGCACTAACCCTCTCTCTGTCCTTGGCCTCTCTCTCTCTCCATCCCTCTCTCTGTCTGTATCCCCATCCCTAACTTTATCTTTATCCTTATTCATTCCCTTGTGCACTTGCAGCCAAGACCTTGTATGTTACCTCCTCTCAGAGGATTGGTGATGATCCTGGGGTCTAGGAGCACAAGCTCTCTTGGGTCTCAGCAACCCAGGATGGTTTGAGTGCAGCCTGACTAAGATTCATCATTGAGACATCAGCCATCAGATGACTTATTTTGGCCACTTCTAGCCACAGGAGGGTCCACTAAGGCATGGAGAGAGCAGATGTCAAACATCACTATCAGCAGTTCTCCATTCTTCCCTCTAAGGGAGACTCAAAGAGTTCTCCAATTAAACACTGGCTCAAAACCCTTCCAGCCCCCCAACTCCTACTCCCTTCCATTGTTTACCGATAAAATCCAAGCTCCCAAATAAGCCTGAGCTCCCGTACAGTCTGATCCCAAGCCCTTGTCTCCAACTCCATCGCCCATGACTCCCTTACAGGACCTGGAAGCTGATGAGACGGTTCTTGCCCCTTTCTGGCACCCCAATCGTGCCAGGTACCAGCACCCTCCACTTTGTTGCTCCTATTGTTTCCAAATGATTAAAGAGACATCAAGATAAAGGCAGGAAGTCTGAGCTCTAACTCAGATGACAGTGCTCTAGTCCCGATCTTTCCCTTTGCACACCATATAGTGGTCTAGGTACAGACGAGCTACTCTCAGTGGTAATGGGAGGCAATCTCGGAGGAAAGGAATGATTAATATGAGTGGGATGGGGTGGGGAGAGACATAAAAAGACCTCCTGCAGAAGGCAGGATTTGAGTTGAGATTTCAAGAAGGGAGGGATTGTAAAAGGGAGAGATGAGAATGGACAATATTCCAGGCATGAGCACATGGAAAGGCACAGAGGTGGGAGATGATATGCAAAGTGATGTGTCTGGCTTGCGGTAAACTTAATTGTGTCAAAGATGGAAATGAAACACTCCCTGCCCTCATGAAGCTTACATTTTTTTTTTTTTGCTTTTTGGAGGGCAATTAGGGTTAAGTGACTTGCTCAAGGTCACAGGGCTAGTAAGTGTAAAGTGTCTGAGGCAGGATTTGAACTCAGGTCCTCCTGACTTCAGGGCCAGTGCTCTATTCACTACGCCACCTAGCCATCTCAAAGCTTATATTCTTTTGGGGGAGGCAACATGAGCATAGGTAGATACAGACCCTGTAGTCATTCAGTCTGAGTTTGAAGACCTTCAGCAACAGGGAGCTCATTATCTCCCAGGTCAGTCTTTGGGTTTTTAGGAAGATTTGTTCATTAATAGGAATTGCTCATTGTTAGGAAGATCTGTCCTGACCTCATGCCCAAACTTGCCACCTTACAGCTTTAGGAAAGGGGGTCAAGCCTAATCTGTACCAGAATCCTGGCTCTCAGTTAACTATTATTCATAGCATCATGTCATATTTGCAAAGCAAATTATTCCAACAATCTATGAGGTAGGTTATTAGTCCCATTTTACATATCTGGAAACTGAGATCCTTCCTCTCCACTCTTCAGCTTCTTCATCCTGGAAATGAGAGAATTAGATTACATGGTCTCTGTCATTTTCAGCTTTATACCTCTGATACTGGGACCTGGGTTCAAATCCCACCTCTGCCACTTACTGCCCAGTTTGATCTCTTCCCTTCTCTGGGACTCAGTTTCGTTCTCTGTTAAATAAAGGACTTGGACCCATGCTCTCTGGGGCCTCTTTAGCTCTAGACGCTGGACGATCTGGTCATTCTAGGTGGGGCTCTGCCCACCTCATTGAGCCCTTGTATTGCCTTTCTAAAACATTTCCAATGTGAGGAGGTGTAACCCCCTTGTAAACATCATTCCTCAGTCCTGCTTCCCCCTTGTGATGTAAGTGTTAGACTCTTTACAGACCAGTGAGCTGCAGGCAGAGGGTGAAGTCACATCAGAACAGAGACTCTCCATTGAGCCAGTGACTAGCAGAAGACAGAGCTGGTCTATAACTGTGTCTTTTTAAAATTCCTCCCTCCTCCCTCCCCTTCCCCAGGCTCTGGCTTTAACCAATTAGTTCTGGTTTCCTGAAGCCAAGGTTCGGGATGTAATGGAAATGGATTTATTATTGTTGTGATTTAAAAAAAAAAAGAAGTTCATGAACTTCAGAGGAAGGAACTTGTGGGGAAAAAGTCCTCATTAGCTCAGGAATGAAGGCACATGCTCCTTCTTGAATGCCATACCTTGGCAAGGACTTGCCTGCTCTTGCCAAGAAAAAACAAAGAATGAGAAACTCCAAATGTGGTAAAGAAGAAACCAGGCCAGTTCTCAGACAGCGGAGACCCGGACTCTGAGCCGGAAGGTGCCTCTCCATCATCTAATCAAACCCAAACCCAAATAAGCCCCCTGTCTGTGATGCACCCAATTGGACATGCAGCCTGCGCTTACAGAGCTCCAACGAAAGGGAGCCCACCGCCATCTGGGGCAGCCCATCGCACTGGGGGGTCAGATTTTAGTCCTGTCTCACTCGTTATGACTCCATTTGGGGTTTTCTTGGCAAAGACAATGGAGAGGTTTGCCATTTCCTTCTCCAGCTCATTTTATAGATAGAGAACTAAGGTAAACAGGGCTCAGTGATTTGCCTGGAATGACACAGCTAGTAAGTGTCTGAAGCCATATTTGAACTCAGGAAGATGAGTCTTCCTGGCTTCAGGCACCATGGTGTTTCGCTGACATCAGGCCAGCTTCTGTCTCTCTGCCACTTTCCCCCATTGCCCCTGGTCCTAGCAGAACAAATCTAATCTTTCTTTCACAGGACAGCCTTTCCAGTAACTCTTTTGGGTTTCCCTAAGGCTAACCGCATCTTGTTCCTTCACCCAGTTCTCATGTGGCATGAACTCAAGCCCTCTCGCCATCTTGACTCCAACTTGTCAGTGTCTTTGTTAGAATGCTCACCCAGAACTGAATGTGAGACTCGGCAGAGGGCTGCAGGACCCTAGCCCTCTATCCCAGGCTTTTCCGAACACAGCCCATGATTCTCATCCCATTTCTGATGCATGCCGAGCCTACATCCCGTTATTCTTCATCTCTGATGATCTTTTTCAGACAAACTTTTGCCTGGCCAGGCCCCCTCATCTCATGGGGCTGAACTTGATTGTTTCCCCCTTATGTGAGACTTCACATCTATCCCTGTTCTGTTTAATCTGATCTGATTAATTCAAATCTCATCCACCAAGATCTTGCTGATACCTGCTTTATTCACGCTCTCTCATCCAGGGTTTTCGTTGTCTCTCCTGCCACAGATGTCATGTGTGTAGGGTTATAGGAAAGGTGTCATTCCCACAGATTAACCACCTAAGTCAGAATCCTAACTAGGAATTCTGGGGCCTCAGAGGGGTGCTGCAAACCACACTGGGGGCAAGTGGTATCCTGAGACAGGCCCTTGTTATAGCAAGGGGAGGATGGATGGAACAGTGGCTTTTGGGGGTCACTAGAGACCCTAGGACACTGCCATGAGACCCAAGGAGTCCTGCAATTTGGGTTCCATTATTGTCTATGCAATTGCTACTAATGAATAATTCACTAATTCTGTTATTATTGCCCATGACTATTCACGCCAAGACATGTATAGTTAAAGAACTCTATGAAACATAGAATCAATGTTTTGATTTTTGAGAGTTGTCAAACATTTGCCACAAGAAGGGGGTTTAAAGGGGTCGCAAATCATCTCATTCAGGAAAGACATGAAGTAGCATACAAGAGAATGTCCTAGGAAAATCTTAGAGGCATTAAGAAAGCCATAAGCCTCCGAATGAAGAAAATACAGTTCTTCTGTATGCATAGGATCATATATTTATACCTGGAAGGAACTGAGAGGTTTCTGAATACAACCCACTAAGTTGACAGATGAGGAAACAAGATGAGACACTGGGAGTTTTGTACAACCAATAAGTCTCTGAGATGGGATTTGAACTAGGACCTTTCAGATGCCAACTTCAGAAAACATTAATGCAAGCTTCCTACTTTTCAGAAGAGGAAGCTGTGGACCAAAGAACTTAAACATGTTTTGCCAGGCAAAGAGAGATGATGGGGGTAAAGAATGAGTACTGTGTTATACAGTGGATGGTATGCTATATGTGAATCGAGAAGTCCTAGGTTCAAATCCTGGTTCTGCTCTCTATGACCTGTGTTGCCTATGACAAGCCATACATCTCTGGGCCTGTTTCTTCGTTTGTAAAATCTGGACAGTTGAATTAGTTGGTCTTAGGATCATATATTTGTGACTGGAAGATACATTAGGAGCCATCTAGTCTACTTACTTCATTTTACAGATGAGGAAACTGAGTCCCATAGATGTATGGTTTTTCCAAGGTCACAAAAAAAGTATATAGTAGAAGTAGGATTTGAACCAAGTTCCTACAGCTCCAAATCCAGTATAATTTACATTTTGCTGGGTTTTCTTCTGGTGTAAAAATGATGGGCCTCTGGACAGCTAAGTGGTGCAGTGGTCCAGAGCACCAGCCCTGGAGTTAGGAGGACCTGAATTCAAACTGGCTTCAGACACTTGATACTTACTAGCTGTGTGACTTTGGGCAAGTCACTTAACCCCAAATGCCCTGCCTTCCCACCTCCAAAAAAACCAAAACAAAACAAAATGATTGGCCTCATTTTTCAAATTCTTCTCCTCACTGGCCACACCATATCAGAGATGCTGTACAGAGATTCCAATTTGGGTCTACATTGGACAAGTTGGCCTCTAAGGGCCCTTCTAGCTCTGACAATGCCTGGCCCAACAACCCCCAGGTAGGATGAAGAAAATCCAAGTGTGGAGTTATGGTCCTCTGACTACTGACCTCTGCAGTCAAGGAGATTATTTACATTTTGGGGGCTGAGTGCTGGGGGAAGAACATAAGACATGATGTTCTCTGGGATATAGGAATAAAATCCCTCCTTAGCAGATGTTTAAAATAAAGACTTTAATATGTCATGTGGGAGGAGATGGAGAGATTCTGCCCAGTTGGGCTCAGAGCAGTTCCCATTCATGGGCCATCTTCTAAACACATTATGGAAGCAGCCATGGCAGGGCTCTCTGCCCGCTGTCCAGCTCTCTAAGCTTCCTCTGGCCAGCCAGCGCCTATGTTCGTTCCCATTTCTCTCTCTCTCTTTTTTTTTTTTTTTGTAATTGACAATCTTTGTATTATTGTTGTTGCCATTTTTGTTGTTGTTGATTTTTTTTCCACCCAATTTTCCTGCCTGGGACCAGCAGTTTCCATTTAGAAGGAAATTAAACTCAAATGCAGCATTTCCAGCTACTCAGTTTTTAATCCTTTTTTTACTTCATCATTCCTTCCTATTACTGAACCACAGAAAGCTGGGCTGAAGCTGATTAACACTGAGATGATTTCTTTGTCCTTCAAGACTCAACTCCAATCTCACCTCCTTTGGGAAGCCTCTTCTGGGAATTCCAAGCCAGGTCAACGTTGCTCTCCTCTGTAATGTTTGGCAGGTTATGGGTCTAGCACATCTGGCATGGTGTTTGTGTTGTGGGGTCCTAGAAAGAGAACACAAGACTGTTGGTTACAGAGGCAAAAGAGTTGGGTTCAAATCCCACCTTTGGCATAAACAAGCTGTATAACCTTAGGCAAACCACTAAATAATTCTAGGTCCCTGTTTCTTCATATGGAAAGTGAAGAGGTGGGTTAGATGGTCTCTAGATATGTGAGTCCATAATACATGTGCTTTGAGAACTTGCATGGCTAGTGATCACTCTGAACTTGACCAAGTGATGAGGTCCTCTGTACTCAACTAGAAAAAGAATGGAAACTGGCATCAAGAACACTGGGCTCTACATTCAGCTTTGATGCTTCTTCCAATCACTTGTCCAAGTTTCCACAGAATAGGGGTCTTCTTCTTGGCTATCAGAGAGGAAACATGGTAGAGAAGAAAGGATGCTGGATTTGGAGTGAGAAGACCTGCCTGGGAGCCCTGGATCTGTTTCCTTACTAGTAGTGTGACTTCCAGGGAGTGCCTTTCCCTCTGTTGGTCTCAGGTTCCTCATCTGTAAAATGATGGAGATGGTCTTGACGGACTCTGAGGGCCCTTGGTTCTAGATCTGAGATCCTAAGAGCCTCTGCTTGCTGATACATAAAATGGAAATGATAATGATAGCACCCATTTCCTAGGGTTGTTTGTGAAAATCAAGTGACACGTTTGTGAAGTACTTTGGTATTATAACTCAAATATTAGTTATAGTAGCAGTAATAATATTACGTGATTTGTAGTTGCTGGTGTTTGTGTAACTCATTAAGATTTGCAAAACACTCTACACATATGACCTCATTTTTAATAGCATTTCATTTTTGCCAATTATATGTATAGATAATTTTTAGCATTCATTTTTACAAGATTTTAAGTTAAAGATTTTTTTTCCCTCCCTCCCTTCCTTACCCTTTTCCTAAAATGGTAAGCAATTTGATATAGCTACAATTATGTAAAACCTTTTTCCATATTAGTCACAACTGTGAAAGAAGAGACCAAAAAGAAAAAAAAAACCCTGAAAAAACAAAGTAAGTAAAAAAAGAAGTACGCTTTGATCTGTATTTAGAGTTCATCAGTTCTTTCTCTGGATGTGGAGGGCATTTTCCATTATAAGTCCTTTGTGGTTATTTTGGATCATTGTGTTGTTGAGAAAAGCTAGGTCATTCACAATTGATCATCATGCAATGTTGCTATTACTGTATACAATGTTTTTTCTGGTTCTGCATCTCTGCACTTTGCGTCAGTTCATAGAAGTCTTTTTAGGTTCTTCTGAAATCTGTCTGCTCATCATTTCTTTTTGTACAATAGTATTCCATTACATTCATATATCACAATTGTTCAGTCATTCCCCAATTAATGGGAATCCCCTCAATTTCTAATATTTTGCTACTATGGAAAGAGCTGCTATTGATATTTTTGTACATTTAGGTCCTTTCCCCTTTTTTGTGATTTCTTTGGAATACAGACCTAGTGGTATTATTGGATCAAACAGTATGCACAGTTTGGTTGCCCTTTGGGCATAGTTGCAAATTGCTCTCCAAAATGGCTGGATTGGTTCCCAACTCCACTAACGACGATGCATTAGGGTCTCAATTTCCCACATCCTCTCCAACATTTGTCATTTCCCTTTTTGTTATATTAGACAACCTGATAGGTTCGAGGTGGTACCTCAGAGTTGTTTTATATTTGCATTTATCCAATCAAAAGAGATTTAGAGCACTTCTTCATATGACTACAGATTGCTTTGGTTTCTTCCCCTGAAAACTGCTCATTCATATCTTTTAACATATTTAACATTTGATCCTATCAAACAACCCTTTTATGGTGGGTTCTGGTATTATCTCCATTTTGTAGATGAGACAAACAAAAGTTACATGACCTGTCCAGAGTCATACAGCTGGAAAGTATTAAAGAAGAATTTGAGGTTCATTGTGCCTAACATCCTGTCCACTGTCCTAGCAACTAAAATGCTTCTTGGGATTATAATATTATGTTTATATGGTCTTTGACTATAATCTTGTTCTGATGTTTTATCATGGTGTGAAGATGCCCCACTTGCTTCTTTATTGGTTAAGCTCTGAAAGCGTCAGCTGCAGCAGGCAAAATTACACATCTGGACCTGGAAAGATGGACACATTTTCTATCATCCAAGGCCTGGCCTTAGTTAAGCACAGAAGATGTCATCACTTGGATTCAGAGTGGCCAATTTGTCAGGCACGTCAGCTCTCAAAGCACGTGTGCCTCAGACTCATAGGTCTGGCGGTTATCTAGCTCTATCTCCTCATTTTCCAGAGGAAGAAAAAGGGATCCAGAATTATTAAGTGATTTGCCTAAGGTGACGCAGTTAGTAATCAGATGAGGTGACTGGGGCTCAGATCAGGAGACACAGCTAGCTAGCGGCAGAACAGAGATCATTCAGCTCAAAGGCCAACATTGGCAAGAGACTTTGGCCCACAAATGCTGGAGCCCCACCCTCTGAGGTCAACTACTCCAGGTGTCTTGTGTGTCAATTTAAAGACTTTCTCATTAGAATGTGAGCTCCTTGAGGGCAGGAGCTGTTTTGGCCTTTCCATTCATCCTGGGGACCCAGCTGGCCAGTTCTGGTTGGACAACTCAGGTCATCCTTTCCTCCCCTCCCCTCCCCTCCCCTCTCCTTCTCTCTCCTCTTACCTGAGGGTATTCTGCCCAAAGGAAGGCAAATTGATAGTCCAAAACTACCTAGTTAACTTGGGGTTTACTGACTAGATTTCTTTCTCAAAGGCCAAGCCTTAAACCCAATGCTCAGGATCTCTTGGATTGGATATTAGGTCCCTGACCAAGCGCTACTTACTGGCTATTCTGGCTTAGAGTATATGTAAGTAGCAACTGTTTCCCTTTGGGCCAGCAACCCTGAGGGTCTTCCCCTCCCACTTTGATTTTTTTTTTAATTAAAGGGGCCATCCATTGCCTCACTTCTTAAGGAGACTTATTCATTGAATGGGCATTACCTTATTCAAACTGAGAACCTAAAAAGACCTTAGCTTAAAAGGCCAGGGTCTCGCATTGCATCCTGGGCCATCTCCTGTTATACTGATTGGTATCTGGCCCATGGACCCTGATGGCTCTGGAGGAGAATGTGAGGCAGGTGACTTTTCACTCCCTCGCTCAAATCAAAGCCAGTTGTAATCACCTGCCTGATGTCATGGTCCTCTTCAAGAACAAAGGACAAACCACACACAAGTGCTTAGGACAGTACGGATCATAGTGCCTGGAACATAGTAAATGTTTGTTGATTGATGGACCAATTGATTAATCATCACTTCAGAAACTTAAAATCAGTTGGGACTTTAGATGTCGTCTAATACAACTCCCTCATCTTGCAGAGGAAGACATTGAGGCCGGGAGAAGCCGAGGGGTTTGTCTAAGGTCTTACAGACAGTAAAGGGCATGACTCCCTCCCCATCCATATGATTCCACAATCTTGGGTTAGGGGATGAGAACACCCTCAAGTTTCAATTAAAAGTCAGAGGTGAGCTAACTCACCAACCTTAGGAAACTATCGGTTTTGAGTTCTGGCCCGTGGTGGAAAAATACTCAAAAATGAGCTTGAAATGGAAGAAGGACCTTGAAATAGATCCAAAAGTCTTCATTATTAGTGCAAAGCCCTCTGTCCTGCTATCACTCACACACACCCAGCTACTGAAGGACGTGACAGAGAGGCCCCAGGGGCTTGGTTTTGTAGGGACTTTCAAGGGCAGGATAACAGAATATAACAAAAGTTAGACAAATTGCTTCTAGTGTAAAGAGATCAACTTTCAACCTTCATGATGCTGGAATGTCACCTCTCCTTTGGATTCTCAAAAGCATGCTTGACTCAGAATTGGAAAAATTGGGTTCTGGTATTGGTTCACTGGCTGTCAAACAGAGGACTGGATGAAACGATCTCTGATGTCCCTTCTAGTTCTGAAATGCTTTTCTAAGGTCCTCCCATCTGGGAGAGTTTCTGTTCAAAGGTTTTCCTTTCCTCAAGCTCTGACATTCCATATTCTAAGGTCCCTCCTAGCCAGGATACATTTTGTTCTGGAGTCCCTCAGAGTTCTGACTTCTTCTATTTTAAGGTGATTTAAAATCAACTTTTGAAGTCAGATTCAAGCAGGTGTGAGGAAGCCTTGAGGAGAGGCTTCAGACTTCAGCACATAAGGCCCAGAGTGGTGAGAGACCTTGAGGTTATCACACCCTGGGGATAAGCAGAGGCCCTGAAACTGTTTTGTTTTTTGTTTTTGTTTTGGGTTTTTTTTGCTTTTTTGGAGAGAGGAAGATTGGGCACTTGGGGTTAAGTGACTTGCCAAGGTCACATGGCTAGTTTTGTGTTAAGTGTCTGAGGGCCAGCGCTCTATTCACTATGCCACCTTGTCGCCCCGCCTGGAACTATTTTAAGGCCCTGTTGGGGAGGCCAGATTTGGGGAAGGAAGAAAGGTGGGGTCAGGTCATAGAGGAGTTCAGCTGGAAGGAAGCTTTAGGGGGAAAGTGAAGGGACCACCATTTGGTCACTATTCTTAACTAGGTGAGCAGCCCAGCTCATTCTATCTGCTAAAGAAGTATAAATACTCTTAGGGCCTTCTAGGCTTAGCACCCTAGGACACAGGCCTGTCAGTCTCCCCTGGTTTGTCATGGTTCTTCAGTCTTTTCAGTCATATCTGACTCTCTGTGACCCCATTTGGGCTTCTCTTGGCAAAGATACTGATTTGCTAAGTCCTTCTCCAACTCAGTTTACAGATGGGGAAACTGAGGCAAACAGGGTGAAGTGACTTGCTCAGGGTCACACAGCTAGTATGTGTCTGAGGTCAGATTTGAACTTTCACTCCCCTTCATCACTTAGCTGCCCTGGCAGATTTGGGGGTGGGAGAGTGTATTTGAGGAGTTGATGGCACCTCGGTTTCTAGTCAGGGTGACTGGGAAGATGATGATGATCTCAGCAGTAAAAAGCGAGCTAAGAGGAGGGGAAGGTTTGGGGCAAAGGTGATGAGTTCTGTCCTGCCCAAGCTGATTTTGAAAGGCCTATGAGAATCCTATCTGAGATGGCCAAAAGGATATGAGAAATTGGAGATCTTTCTCAGCTGAACCTATGATCCTTTCTTCTTTCATCCGGACTAATTCTTGACTGGTTTTAGAAGACAGAAGGGGCTCCATAACAATGTCAGACACTTATAAACATGTTAGGATTTGTAGAGTACTCCACCTAGACTCTCCTCTTCAATCCCCGACAACTACCCGGTGAGGCAGCTACCACAGGCATCATTTTTCTCATTTCACAGGTGAGGAAATTGAAGTCAAGCCCATGTGGACAGGTAAACTTTCCTGACAGTTTTAAGATGTGGTCACTTTAGTAGTTGGGAAACCAGAGTTTCAGCACTCTCCCATTTGGTAGAAAGAACCTTAACTCAAGGGTTGAGGGGACTGGAGTGTTTGAAAGGCTAAGGGACTTCCTAGAACCATAGATTTAGATCCAAAGAAATCTCAGCGACCATGTTGTCCAACCTCGTCATTTTTACAGATGAGGAAACTGAGGCCCGGAGAGATTAATGAGCTTTTTCCAAAGTCACATAGCAAATACATGATGGAGCCAGATCTAGAATCCTAGGTCTCCTAACTCCAGAAGAAAAAGATTTTCTTTTCCATTTAAATCAAATGTTGGAAGGAAGAAAAAAAAGGGACCAGGTTACCTGTGAGATCTTGGCCCAGACTCAACCTCTCTGCTCAAGTCTCAGCATCCTCTGTAAAATGAGAGAGTGAGTTTAATCCTAATTTTTTATTTGTACAGTTTTGAGATTTCTCTTTCCTTGATGACAATGTGCTCTGCCATCAGTTTCCACGGGGGTCGGCTTAACTCTTCTGGCCTATCACTCCCCATTGTGCTGCTTGGGTCCAGCTCCATGCTGAGTCCATGCCAGGTGTCCTGTGTCCCAGACTCCTCACAAATCGGGATCACCCATCATCCCTGGAGCCCTCCCTCCAAGGAGCTGCCTTGTTTCCTAGCTGGAATCCTTTTCTGATTCTTGCAAAACCTCTCTGATTCCAGGATGGTGACACCCCAGTTGGCAGAGACCGCAGCCTCCCATCCAAACGGGATTCGGCCTGAGCTTAGAACATGCAGATTCCTCTGACCTGGCATCTGCGGGACCACTTTCTCCCTGGCCTCCAGTGAATGCACACATTTTTAAGGCATTGGACAATCTGTTGGTGGGGTGTGTTTTCTCCCCTGCTGGCTGGGTTTATTGTTGTGTTTGGTTGACTGACTTCAGGGCAGGAAATGCTGCCAAATGGAGTAATTTTTATACTTCTCAGAAAAGGGCTGCAAAGCACAGAGTGTGAGATCTCTTTTGACAATGGGCCACTGGGGCCAAATGGATTAAATTCAGGGCCTACAGACTTTGGAGGCAAGACCTTACCTTGGGTCTTGGGATCTCAGTGGCACAGTGACCCAGAGTCAGGAAGATTTAAGTTCAAAACCCACCTCTGACACTTGCTAGCTGTGTGACCTTGGGCAAGTCACTTAAATTCTGCCTATCTCAGTTTCCTCAACTGAGGAATTAAAGATAATAACAGCATCTACCTCACTGGATCAACTGAGATAATGATTGTAAAACATTCAGCACAGTGCCTGGTCCATAATAAATACTGTATAAATGCTAGCTATTATTATTAGATGGATTGGGAGAAACTATGGCATGGTGGTTTAGAATCCAGAGACCTGACAGGTCCACATACCAGCTCTTCCCCTCAGTAGCTTTGTGAGTACGGGCAAGCCACTTAATAATGAGCATTTATGAGTCAGCAAACATTTATTGAGTGCCTACTATGTGCCAGGCATGGACAATTCACATCTCTGGGCATCAGTTTCCTCTTCTGTAAAGCAAAGGGGTTGCACTCAGCAATCTTCTAAGGCCCCTTTGGCTCTGAATCGGATTCTAATGATGATCCTGACAATCCCTACCTCACAGGGCTGTTGTGGGATAAATGCATTTTAGAGCCTAAAATGCCATGGGAACAGGAATTATTAGAATTCCGGGGCTGCCAGGACAATTTCCATGAGTTATGACTTGCCATAAAGAGGTTAATGAGAAATTTGTTGGGTAGGGTGATAATTTTCCTTGAGATGAGACAGGATTTTTTTTTTTTTTAAAGCAATCGGGGTTAAGTAACTTGCTCAAGGTTACACGCCAGTTATTTCTGGGTGTGGTGCTCAGTATCGGAGCATTGTTTGATCCCCAGGTCATCCCGATACTGGAGCCGGTGCTCTTACTCGCTGAGCCACCTGGCCACCCCTTGAGACAGGATTTTTTAAAGACATAGGATGAATAAATGAAACAGCGTTTACTAAGTTCTAACTGCTATTACTCCTGCTGCCACCACCTACTGTGCGCCAGGCGCTGTGTTAAAGATTTTACAATCATTATCCCTTGCTTCTCATGACAACCCTGGGAGGTAGGTCCTGTTATAATCCCCATTTTGTAGATGAGGAAACTAAGGCAAATACCTTGCCTTAGGTCATATAGTTAGCAAGTGCTTGAGGTTGGATTTGAACTCAGGTCTTCCTGACTTTAGGCTCAACACTCTGTCCACTGCACCACCTAGCTAATAAACTCTAGACCAGTGGTGTTCAGTGTGCTCTCTCCAGGGACAACACAGCTACCTACAAAACCCTGTGTTAAGGGGTAGAGACACAAATAGAAAAGCGAAGGTTAGTGTCCTACTTTCAAGGAGTTCACATTTTAATTGGGGGAATTCTGAAGCAGCAGCGATGGGAAAGTCTAGAAATCCGAAGGTGGTGTCGGGGCAGATGGCAAAGCCCAGGGGACCTTAGGGTACATTAGCAAGTCAGACGGTATGGCCCAGGGTCTGGACGACAGAACAACTGGACAGAAGGTGACAGACCTAGTCCCCCTTCTTACTGACCTGTAATTGGTGGCCACACTCATCACGCATCTCAGGGGCTGAGCAATAATGAGCAGTCATGTCTGCTCTGAGAGTAGGGAGGAAGGCCGTAGCTGCAGTCAGAGGCCAGGTCCCCACCATTGAGGACTGGCCAATGGGCTCCAGGGATTGAGTGGAGCAGGAATCCTCAACCGGAGTGGGATGGGGGGAGGGGTTAGTGTTCATGCAGGTAGGAAAAGGGGAAAGAGGGATTGGTAGGAAGGTTAGTGGAGAAGGATGCCCACCGGTGCCTCTTCCCTCCCAGCACTTCCACAAAGACTACGGGCTGCCTCAGGAGGTAGAGGCCACACCCCCCAGAAACCTTTAGGCAAAGGTTGACTCTCCCCCTGCTGGGTCTGCTGCAGTGGGGCTGGATCAGAGGATTTCTCTTCCTCCTCCATTCTCCAATCCAGCTAAACTGACCTTCTTGCCGTTCCTTACATGTGATATTCTCTCTATTTTCCATCACCCTCCGCACCTGGAACACACTCTCTCCTCACCTTCTCATCCTAGAATCTCCCGCTTCCTTCAGGCACTACCTTCTACGTGATGTCTGGACTTCCCCCCACCCCCCAAGCATGATAGTGCCCCCCCCAAAAAAAAGCCCACCCTAACCTGTAATTTTTCCTTTTGTATTTATTCTCTTTGTTACAAGGACTGGGCATGCCCAGGCCATCCCAAATGGGGTCAGTCACATGGGAAATGCTTGGGAACTGTTCTTGGGAGAAAGGAAAACTGGCGTATGTGCATGTTTTGCATCGACTTGCCACAGGGTTGGAAGGTACATTTTCCCATCAGAACTGTTGGTATTTTAAAGTGCACCTCACCAAGCACAGTTTTTGTCTCTTTTCCAAGGTCCAGTCTAGAAAGAAGGACTCACTCACTCGTCGCAGGTGGCACCATGCAGTGAAGCCGGAGAGGATCTAAAGGGCTCCTCCTCTTCCCCTTAGGCCACTCCGAGACACAGGTTCTGGGCTTCTGGACCCTGGGCTTTGCCATCCACCCTGACACTGCTCCCTTCTGGTCTTAGGCTTCTTTGTCCTTTTCAGTCCCATGTGCAGGGATCCCTGATCAAGGGATCTTGGAGAATAGACTTCCAGAACAAACATTATTACAAACAGCCCGGTAGGGAAGGCCAGAGAGCCAGGGTCTTTGGATGTTAGCCCAAGGGACCTCTGGACTTGACTTGAACTTGATAAGATTTAATGCTATATAGGAAGTGAGTTAAGATTTGAACTCAATCTTCAGGGACCTTGGTGTGTGTGTGTGTGTGTGTGTGTGTGTGTGTGTATGTGTGTGTATGTGTGTGTGTGTATGTGTGTGTGTGTATGCCTGCCTACAGGCAGTCATAGGGAGAGTGATGCCGCTAAGGGGTTGGGGGAAATGGTTGTATGTTTTTTCTATTTTCTCTGCCTTTGAAGTAAATATTCCTTTGGAAAAGCTAACCTGATATATGTGACTAAATTAAATGAGGGTGCTAGTCAATGTGACCCTAAAACTTGGGGAACACAATTGATGAAAGCACTAGCCAGTGTCAGAGAATGTAAATCCCCAATCCCTTCAAGGTACTGAGGAATTCTGGGGGAGAAGTGAAATGGAACCTACCTGGGCCTCTGGAATGCGGCAACAATAAACCCATATTACAGGGGGCAGAGCTTGTCCAGTTTAAAATTGGGCCCTTCACATTTGCAGGGACCCCTGGAAAGAGATTCTCTGCCTGGGACTTTAAATGACATATTCTCTACAACCCTAGTTGTAGAGAAATTTGCTTCTTTGTTTTAAACCATAATTATGCAGGCAATTTTATTTTCTGGTGTGTGCTTTCTTACAAGTGAATTCCATTTATATAATTTTACAATTTTTGCATTTGTTGATTCCTTGAGTGTTTAGATACTGATATTTTCTGTATTTCAGAATCCTTTATAAGTAGTGATATTAAATCCAATATGAGGAATATGGCATCTGCGTCCCTAGACTGTTGCTGTCTGGCAGAAATATTCATATTGCCCTTGGTGAATTTAAAAAGATCCCCCTCTCTGCTCCCTGCTCCACCTCCAGACCTGGCCTTCGGACAGCAGGGCCAGAAAGTACTGTGTGTACCTACATTCTGCTTCTTTTGTGTGTGAGCTTCTTGGGATCTTTTCACCCTCAGTGCCTGGCACAGACTACGTGCTTAATAAATGCATGCTTACGGATGAATAGAATCCCAGGGAGGGAGATGGAGGGGGCCTCAGAGATCATCTATTCCAATCCATTTTACAGATGAGGAAGTGAGGTCTGGAGGGAGGAAGTGACAGCCAAGGGCACATGTATAGAAGTTTACAGACTTGTCTTCCAAAGGTAGCACCATTTCCATTGTCATTAAAGTACACCCTTTAAACTCTAAAATTCTGTGTCATTTCAATCCTTGTGCCTCCTCTGTAAAATGAAGGCCCACATGGTCCCTGTGTCCCCTTCCAAAGGTTCCAGTGGCTCTTTGAATCTCTTATCCATCACATCCCCTGCCCATCAGGCTCCCCTAAACTTGTTAAAACCCCAGGATTCCCAGGATCAGTCCTATGGGACTCTCAAGCCCCTTCACACAGAGCCCCTTCTCTACCTTTCCAGTCTTCTACTTTCCTCCCCATCACACTCTATGACCCTTTGACACTGGTCTATGCCTCCTACTAGTCACACCATCTTCCTTCTCATAAACCCTGGTTTATTCAATGGTTTTCAGTTGGTTCCAACTTTCTGTAACATGATTTGGAGTTTTCTTGGCAAAGATACTGCAGTGGTTTGCCATTTCCTTCTCTGTCTCATTTTATAGAGGATGAAACAGGTAAAGAGGGTGAAGTGACTTGCCCAGGGTCACACATCTAGCAAGTATCTGAGGCCAGATTTGAACTCATGAAGACGGATCTTCCTGACTCATCCAGGCCCAGTGTTCTATCACCACATCACGTAGCAGCACCACACCTTGGCTTATAGAGTTGATACCATTCAATAGGTAGGATCAAATTGTCTCCAAGTGTAGACACCTGATTCCCGAGGACTGGCAGGATAGTAAATGGCAGGGAGTTCACGTCCTATGAAAATCGGTTCAGAAAGAATTATGGATGTTTAGCCTGGAAAAGAGAAGACTTGGAGGGGACCTGATAGCTTTTCAGAAGTATCTGAAGTGCGGTAATGTGGATGAGATTTAAGTTTGTTCTAACTGGCCCCTTGGGGGGGGTGTTGAGACTGGGGGGGGGGCAGAACTGGGAACAAGTGAATTAATAGTCTGTTTCAGTTGGGTGTAGTTGGGGTGGATGCAATCACAGGCAAGACAAATGCTCCCTCTTAACCAGGCCCCACCTTCAAAATGTGGGCAGCACCATCCTTTCCCAGCTCTTCCCTTAGCTGCCCCTGGGGCTGCTGGGATTTTCCCAAAGCTCCTGTTGTGCCCCTCACTCAGGAGAAGAGAAAGTCCTTGGAGGTAACTGAGGAAGCATAATGCAGGTGGGAGTCAAACTGACCTCGTGTAATTTAATTAAATGTCTGTGAGGGCAACACTCCAGTTTAACCCATACTCCTTCAACCCACTTAAATCTATTTACTCATGGCTCAGGCATTGACTAATAGAGGATGGTCTGGATTCATGTGGTTTAATCTTTCTCTGCTATTGGGAAGCTTATAAAATTAGTCATAAATCAAAACTCATTGAGATGATTTCTCATGTATCTATGGCTTGACACATTGGCCGTGGGTTGAACCTTTGTCCTCTTATCTTTGTATACCACAAACCATTCATTGGCTCTCCCTTTTGAAGGTCCCCTCCCCTCAACTCACAAATAAGGATAGACTTCCATAAGAAAAACAGAATCTATCTTAGAATTATAGCTTTAGGGTAGAAGGGGCTTTAAAGGTCATGGAGCCCAAGTCCCTTATATTTCAGATGAGGAAACTGAGGCACTGTATTTGAACCCAGGTCCTCTGACTCCAAAGTCATTGATTTTTACCTGATGTAAAATGCTATCTCCTTCAGATTTTATCTAGAGTGATCTGGCTTTAAGTTAATAATTAAACCAGAAATTATGAACAGACAAACTAATAGAGAAACTCTGGGGTAAATCTCTGCCATTTTAAGGACAGGAAGAGAGCGAGGAGGAAATCGAGGCCAGACTGATTCCATCCGTTCCACCCTCACCTCTCATGAGGATCCTGACAATATCGGCAACGGCTCTCGGGGCTAAATTCCTGATAGAGTTTCTTTTCCTTGTCTACGTTCCTGCCCACCTGACTCTATCAAGTCCTTCACCTGGTGTTTCTCTTTCCCTGAAACTAAAGCTTCCAGCCCAAGTCCCTTGTTTGAATTGTGTGGTCATGCTTGGCTGGGAGATGGAGACAGCCTCAACCCCTCTCAGAATGACAAGAAACGATTCTAGTCTACATGGTTCCCAAGTTCATGCAGGTCCTGAAGACTTCTCTCCATACAGATGAGTCTCCAAAAGTTTGGGACACACCAGTGAATTAGCATTTACTATGTCTCAGGAGCTGTTCATTCCTGGGAATACAAAGATAAAAATTAAACGGTTCCTGCCCTCAAGTGGTTTACATTCAATCTGGGGAATGTTGCAAAGAGGTCAGTGTATGTATGCTTGATGTCACGGAAAACTTCCTACCAATTAGAGCCCTCCAAAAGAGGAAGGTTCCCTTTCCACTGAGGTCTTTGACCCAGAGCCTGTGTGATGACTTGATGGCCAGATCTTAGAGATCATTCTAGTTTAGGTATGGAACAGTAATCAGTCAGCAAGCATTTATTACATGCTCACAATGTGCCAGGTATGGGCTGGACGAGATGGCCACGGAGGGCCCTTCTCACTCTGATGTTGTATATCTGTCAATCAGCATACTGCCACGTTTAAGCTTTTCTTGGAAACAGTAACCTCCACGTCAGTCATTCATGCCGGGCTCTGTCATTGTTGGACAGAAATCGAGGGCAGAGGCATGAAACCCCAGAATGAATGAACCCAGAGTCACCATTTCCAATTCTGTCCAAAACGCTGGGTTTGTTTTTTGGCCTCTATCTTGGTCCTCTGCCGTCCTGGGGGATCTAATCTGTTAGCCTGTCATCTCTGCTATGTGACCCACCCACCATCTTTTGGCATGATATACACCCTTTACTAATTTACTGACCCTGACCTACTTTGGATTTTTTTTTTCCACTCAGGGCCATAGAAATATTGTTTCATCCCTATCATGTGATTCTTAATCAACCGAGCGAACACAATTGGCCCATACTTAAGTGTCAAAAGGTTTTCAGATCATAGTTATAGGCAGGATTGAAACAGATGATGTTGATACAAAAATGACAAATGCTCCTAAAAGATCTACTATGTTTCAAACCCCATTTTTTGCACTGGGTGAAGATTACAAATTTAGGTAAGTCATGGTTCCAACCCTAAAGAAGTGTGTCACCCAGTGTGCACCTCAGTGAGTTAGAGGCAGCATGGTGCCATCCAAAAGAACTCTGGTCTTAGAAAGAGGAGATGTGAACCCTATTTCCTAACTTAGCCACCTGGGTTAAATCCCCTCCCAACTTTGAGCCCCACTTCTCTATTTGTATCTCCCAGTTTACTTAGCTTTATAATTTAAAATGAGTAGAGTTAAATGCATGATATTATATATTCATAGAATCATGGTATCATGGATTGTGCTGTCGTTGTTTGTCCTTTGTTTTTGGAAAGGACTAATGATTGAGTTGGAAGGGATCTCAAAGCCCATCTAGTCCACTAGTCCAGCTCTCTAATTTTACAGAGAAGGAAATTGAGGCCCTTGGAGAAGTGACTTGACCAATGTCCCATCCCCAAAGGGGGTTTGAAGCCTGGTCTTCTGATTCCAGAGGCCTTTCATCCATTTTCTGCTCTACTGCAATTGGACAGCTCTCTCCCTTCAACAACAAACTGTGCTCTAATTCCTCTGGGTCTTCAATGAAAATGTTTCCATTACCTGGGATGCCTATTCCACCTGTTGAGCTCCTAACCACCCTTCAAAGCTCTTTCTAAATATAGCTCCTCTATAAGAAGTCTCTCGGATTCTTCCTATTGGCAGTAAACTCCCCCTTCAGATCTTAGGGCTCCGTTGCTTTCATAGTTCTCAAATGTACTTATATAATATTATGATGTGACATGGTTATAAATATTATTATACATGTTTCTGATTTCTTACCTATTGGGTAAAATTGGGGCTCTCTGAGGATTAGAATCAGTGTCTTATCTAAAATTTTCTCTCCCAGCATCAAATACAAGGCTTTGAATGCAATGAATGATTAATTTATGAATCTTGATTAATTGAGATAAAGCTTGAACATTTGGCTGGATTGAGAAGGGTGTGATTTAATGGGAATAAATGGGAAATGATAAAAATAAATTAGATGGTTCAAAAACCCAGCTACACAAGTCCAAGATGAGGGAGCATTGTCAGCCAGCAGCTCTGATGGCAAGAATTGCTCTAGGAGTTTAAGAAAATTGCCAGCTCATAGAAGAGGGCGGTGTGCTATGTCAGCCAGAATAACTCGTGTGATTATATAACTTCTAGGCATGCAGAGGTGACGGGCCCACTGTATTCTGCCCTCATCAGGGTTCGTCTACAGTTCAGCTATAGATAGGTTCTAGGAATCATGGTTTAAGAAGGACATTGATTAGTTGAATACCATACAGATAAGGCAACCAGGGTGGTGAAGGATCTTGAGTCTGTGTCATATGAGGATGGCTGAAGAAATTGGGAGTGTTTAAACTGAGAAAGAGAAGACCAAGGGGAAAAAAATGATATCTGGCTTCAAGTGCTTGAAGGGCTGGAACCGTGAATAAGGAAGGATTGGCCTTGTTCTGCCTGGCATCAAAGGCCAGAGCCAAGAGTAATGGTGGAAGATTCCAAGAGGGTAATTTCATCTTGAAGTCAGGAAAAAATCCTGGCATTTCTAGCTGTCCCAAAGTGAAGGGGCTGTGTCTGGAGGTGTTGAGTTGCCCTTTCTTGGAGGTCTTCAAGCAGAGGCAGGACCACCACTTATGGGGGATGTCATGGAGGGAACTCCTTTTGGCTATGGGTTGGGCTAGTACTAGATGACCCGGAAGACCCACCTAAATTTTCTGTTCTGTCATTCTGTGATTTAATTCCACAAAAATGCGTTAAAGTCATGGAGTAGAGTGCTGGATTTAGAATGTTTTTAATTCAGAGAATTTCAGCTCCCAAATTCAAAGGAAGCTCCAGGTTGGAAATGAATTGAAAACCCATGAAGTCCAGCCCATGGCTGAAGGTGGGGTGTTACCCTCAGTGATGCCCCGAATATTTCAGCTTGAAGACCTCCCGAGGCAGCCCTATACTTTGGGACAGCTCTCATCATTAGGAACATTTTCCTTATCTGAAGCCTTCATTTCCCTACGGTCACTTCTGCCTATCATGAGGCTAAAACAACAGAAAAGAAACTTCTTGTCACCAAATTCCTTGGCATTGGCAACCGGTTCAACATCAGAAGCCTAAATGATTCCATCAATGGAAATACCATTTGAGAAAAGGCCTGACCATCTACCCTAATGGGACCTTTCTACCTGCCCTGCACCTGGCCCTTCCATTTATTTTGTCTTTCCAATTTGAATATAAATTCCCTGAGGCCAAGGACTGTCTAACTTCTCTAAGCATATCTATAGTATTTAGCCTGTTTCATTCATTCATATTGCTCCTGGTCTGACCCTCTGGGGCCAAGCAGTTCAAGTGAGGGATCGAAATCTTCCTTAATCCAGAAATCCACAAGGATTCCAAAATTATCGCATAAATGGGCATTAATAATTCTTGACATTCTTTCAAAGAACTGATTTTTAATTCTCCCAAGCCCAAAGATCTCAGGAGAGGGGGGCCAGAATAGACTTTTCTCTTTTTCTTCTGTTCTTTTAAACTAAACTCTGCTGCATAATTTCATTTAAATTCCATTGATCTGTTTGCCTACTCAATGAGGGGGAACATGAGTAGGGAGGGAATTTGAAAAAAAAAAACAATGTTAAAATTGTTTTCACATGTCATTGGAAAAAATAGAATATTAAATGAGAAAAAATAAATGTAATTGATCCTTCATTGGATCAGAGAATCAGAGGTGAGGGGCTGGCAGTGACCTCAGAGGCCATCAGGGTCAAGCCTCTCATTTTGTAGATGCATTAACTGAGGCTTGGGGATCTGATGTGAGATGCCTGATGGCACAGAGCTGATTAAGGTCAGAGATGGGAATTGAACTCAGGGCTTTCTGGACTCCAGGTTCAGCATCATTCTTACACTCTCGGGCTTGGTTAGAAAGCAAATCCCGAACAACAGGAAGTGTACTGGCTTGGAGACCAAAATTTGGGGTTTAACTTTAACCTCTAATGGTTACTCTCTCTAAAGTCCCTTAACCTCTGAAATTTTCCATTTCTTCCACTTCAGAAGGAATTTGGACTGAGGACAAGGAACACCTTGTGCCAAACCAAGGTGCTGTTCACCTTTAAATCTCTGATTTTATTGTATGTTGTCTATATGTTTTATATGTGTGTATATACATACATGCTTATGTGTATGCACATATATGTATATCTATCTCATAGGCTAGGAAAATAAACTATTACATAATATATGTATGTGTACATGCACACAGATATATAATCTCACATGTCTATATAGTGTATACATATGCACATATATGTCTATATGTAACATCTCATTTTATTTTTACATCCTGTGAAGCAGATCTATTGTTATCCATTTACTTACTTTTCAGATGAGGAAATTGAGGCCAAGAGGGAAGTAACTTGTCCAGGATCGCACTTTTAGGAAGTGTTTGAGGCAGGATCTGAACCCAGGTCCTCCTGACTCCAAGCCCAGCATTCTGTCCACTAGATCACACTGTATCTGAATGCCCAGTCATGGCTTTCAGAGACAGAAGTGAAAACCTGATTTTCCTTAGATTTTCCCTCTTGAAGAAATCAGAGGGAAATGGTCCCCAGAGAGCTAATGGGATCAATGGGTTTACAGAGGCAGCAGATAGCTGGAGCCCGGCCAGAGTCATGGGAGCCTCACTGCCCCCCATAAAGAATGACCAGGGCTTCTGAGAAATGGTCGGTCATGTAGCATTTCCTTTCTTTATCAAGGGCCATGGGGGCGATTTCTCTTTCCTCCCCAGATCAATGACCTTCCCACTCAGAATTCACAGAATACTTGGTTTGCATTTCTCCAATGCAATGTGTTGTTTATACTCTATTAATAATAACTCACTTCCCTCCCCTGTAGTGTTTTAAGAATTATAAAGCATCTTTCCTACACAGACCATGAGGTGGGGGAATCTTATTTCAACCATTTTACAGATGAGGACACTGAAGCGAGGGGTCTGAGGGGATGATGCTTCCTACCTGTAAGATGTTGGACCATCCCCTTCCTGTCTCTGAGCTTATCTGTATGGAGAGCTGGCTTAGATGTCTCCTAGGTCCCTTTCAGCTCCTATGGCTTTGTATAATGAGAAGGACACCATCTCCAGAATCATAGACGTAGAGCTGGAGGGGAACCTGTGGGACCAGGAAGCCTATCTGTCTTTTTTACACTTAAGGACATTGAGGCCCAGATTGGTGAGTTGCCTTGTCCAGGGTCACACATCTAGCAAGCAATACTTAAACCCAGGTTTTTCAGGCTACAAGTTCAGAGCCTTTCCTGTGTTCCAGGGTGCCTTTTCAAGAGGCTCCCATCTTCCCTCTATGACTTGCTATGTGTGTGATCTCCCTGGGCTTCAGTTTCCTCATCCAGAAAATGAGGAAGATTGGAATAG
This sequence comes from Petaurus breviceps papuanus, assembly GCF_028583685.1. Taxonomy (NCBI): domain Eukaryota; kingdom Metazoa; phylum Chordata; class Mammalia; order Diprotodontia; family Petauridae; genus Petaurus; species Petaurus breviceps. The sequence goes on from NW_027185850.1 coordinate 20,038,984, forward strand.
GTCTCCTCTAAGGACCCTCCCATGGCTGGTGTTGTCATTCTAGGACTTGTTCCCAGGGGAGTGCAATACCAGGTTTAGGATTGGAATCCTGACTCCATTCTAAGGTGATCGCTCTTCACATGTTAAATATAAGGAACCGTGATTGGTGCCAAAGATACAAAGAGTTTAAAAAATCATACATTGCCTAATTTCAAGGAAAATTACATTCTACTGGGAGAATATAATATTGGCACTAAGCCTACATGGTAGATTATGATGACAGTGAGGAGAAAATCCAGATAATGCACTTGAGGAAACTTTCAGGATCCAGGAGAAAATGCCTTCAGCACCTGTGTGCTACAGGGGCTAGCAATCAGGGAAGATTTCCTGAAGGAGGCATTGCTTGGTCTGACTCTTAAAAAGAAAGGTTCTGAAAAGCAAAGCTGAAGAAGGAACACATCCTAAGCATGGAAAAGAGACTGTCAGCAAGAAGAGATGTGGCATTCAGGTAATGGTGGTTTAATTTGTTTTTATTATAGTGCATGAATGAGACAGAGAGAGAGAGAGACAGAAAGAGAGACAGAGAGAGAGAGAGAGAGAGAGAGAGAGAGAGAGAGAGAGAGACAGAGACAGAGAGAGAGACAGAGAGAGACAGAGACAGAGAGAGAGAGACAGAGAGAGAGAGAGACAGAGAGAGACAGAGACAGAGAGAGAGAGACAGAGAGAGAGACAGAGACAGAGACAGAGAGACAGAGACAGAGACAGACAGAGACAGAGAGAGACAGACAGAGAGACAGAGACAGAGAGAGACAGAGAGACAGAAACAGAGACAGAGAGAGATAGAGACAGACAGAGAGATAGAGACAGAGCAGAGAATAGGTGGTAAAGCACACAGGGGAAGGAAGTAGGGGTTTCAAATTATGATTCACATTCACCAGACTAATATAACTTTTCTCTGTAATTTCTGGGATGACCTCATTTGGGGGTTTAAGCTGAACAAAAGAGATTATACTAACACCTATTTTTATAGCTTCATCAAAATACAGAAAGAATAGTGAATCTGAGATGTTTTAGGCATAGAAGAAGTGAGCACTCCTGGTTGGGTGTTGTAGGTTTATAAATAAGTTGCAATTAGCCCTTTCTCAGGTGGTTGCCTCAATTCTTCATCTCCTTTTTCTTCCTTTGGCTGGTTTGAAAGGAAAACCATTCCCTTTGAGGGTTGGAACAGAGGATGTTGAAAATTATGTCTGAAGAGAGGAGCTGGGAGGGAATGGTGTTGCCCTCAGGAGGATGTGTCAGCCAAAAGAAAGTAAACAGTCAAGCACATTTTATCCCAACTACTAGATATACAACTGGTATCAGTAATGGGGTAGGGAGAAGGCTGCAAAGCAATGGTCATTGAACCCAGGCAGTGTCCCCAAGAAGAGAGAGCAGAAAGAGAGGCAACAATGAAGGACAGACTCCTGGATATGGGGGAGAAGATACATTTAGGAACCAGGAAATGCATATGAATTGGTAAAGAATGAGAAGAAACAGAGTGACTGATAAAAGAAGCAGGAAGGGGACACTTTCTGCAGCATCCAGCCTCCCTCCACTGCTGTAATGGGGCTTCAGGTGCTACATCAGCCTGGCGCCATCTCATTGTGGCCATACCTGTGGCTGTGAGGTGGCCGCATAGATAAGAGAGCTGGGATTGGAGTCAGGAAGAACCGAGTGAAATTCTGCCTGGACACCCACTGGCTCTAAGGACAAACCTTTTCAGTCTCACTTTCCTCATCTGAAAAGTGGGAATAGTAATAGCACATACTTTTATAGAACAGACATGAAGATCAAATGAAATAATGTAAACAAAAGCACTTTGCAAACCTGAAAGTGCCATATAAACGTGGATTTTTGTGATTATTGTTCCCTCTTCTCATATGACTATAAGGCGTCCAAAAGAAATACAAAATTATATTAATGCCACTCATCCTCATCCCCTATAATTTAAATCCCTTCTGCTTCCATTTTATCGGCTCCCAAAGCCATCTGCGGACTTGGAATAACCATCCAGATAAAACAAATAGTAACGTTGGTTGGTCTTTTTTAAGAAATGGGGACAAAATGTTTGACTACTAGAGCCAGCTTCTATAAATCCCTGCTTGGAAATATCAACCAACCTCAGAACTTCATTTTTTCTTGTACTCTGCCTCTTTTCTGGCCACCCCTCCTTACAGGTGTTGTCTTTTCCTATTACAATAAAAATTTCCCCAGAGGCAAGAATTATTTTTCACATTTATTTTTGTATCTCCAGTGCTTAGCCCTGTATTGTTAGCTCTTAAAAATTATCTTCCTTCCTTCCTTTATTTCTCCAATCCTTCCTTCCCTCCTTCCTTCCTTCCTTCCTTCCTTCCTTCCTTCCTTCCTTCCTTCCTTCCTTCCTTCCTTCCTTCCTTCCTTCCTTCCTTCCTTCCTTCCTTCCTTCCTTCCTTCCTTCCTTCCTTCCTTCCTTCCTTCCTTCCTTCTTTCCTTCCTTCCTTCCTTCTCTTTTTTTCTCCACTCCTTCTTTCCTTCATACCAGATCAGTCTTGGCCAACTCCATATACAGGCAATCCTGACTTACACAATGGACAGTGTCCATAGCCAGCTGCCTCCAGCCCACTCTGCTTACTCCGAGAGTCCTCATGGTGCCCATCATGGTAGACATCTCAGAAATCTCTGCCAGACACTGTTTCCTTTTTGTCTTTGTGTCTATAGTGCTTAGACACAGTGTCTAAATGCTTCATGCCACTCAATATCCCGTTAGCTCCCTTGGGGCTGCTAAGTTACATTATTTTTTTGATCACTAAGACCCCAAGATCTTTTTCACATGTTATCTAGTCATGCTTCCTCACTTCCTTCTTAGCTTTAAATAGCAGGGAGTAGAACATCACACCTCTGATGCTTAGCACAGTTCCTAGAACATAGTAGGCACTTAATAAATGTTTATTGACTGACTTACCAATGACACTTACTACCTGTATGACCTCACTTAGTCTATCTGGGCCTAAGTTTCCTCATCTGTAAAATAACACAGCTGAACTCAATAGCCTCTGATGTTCCTTCTAACTCTAAGATTATGAACTTATGAAATGTCTAGTATCTTCCAATTGATTAAAATCCTTCTTCAATCAACCAATGTGTCTACAAGCATGCATTAATCACTTATTATGTACCAAGCACCATGCTAAGAACTAGATGCATTAAGAAGAGGAGTGCCCTTCCTTGCTGTCAATGAGCTTATATTCTAATGGGAAAACCAGCTGGTAATATCACAAGTACATACGGTGTATTACATATTGGATGAGAGATAAACTTAGTGGGAAAGGGCCTATCAGTTGGTGGGGCTGAGAAAGGCCATCTGTAGAAGGTGGCCTTTTATCTAAGTCTGGAAAAAGCCAGGGATTCCACAAGGTGGAGGTGAGGCAGTAAGGCATTCTGGACATGGGGGAGAGAAAGAGTGAAGGCATGGAGATAGGAGATGGAGAGTCTGGAGTGAGGAACTCCAAGCAGCTCTGTGTGGGTGGCTACATCTTAGCCTGTGTAGAGGCAAGTGAAGTATAAGAAAGCTGGAAAGGTACAAAAGGGATGTGATGTTGTTGATGAAGGTCTCAGAGGTACTAGAATGTCACTGGCCTTTAAGAGTGTGTGTGTGTGTGTGTGTGTGTGGGTGTGTAGATGACACAGTCAGACATATAGTCGAGAAATCACTTTGGCAGCCAAGTGTAAGATAAAGCAGCATGAAGAGAAGACAGGAAAGTGCCCAGATGCTGACTCATCCAACCAATACCATTGGAGAAAAGAGTCTTCCCTTCTCCCTTACTTGTTTGTGGCCCATAACTATTTCTGGGGGCCCCTTCATTAACAACAACAACAAATGAATGATGTCACACATGGCCACTGGAGGACAGACCCAAACCCGCCCCTTCCCTGGGTGTCCTAAAGTGCCACCTAATTCATTCCCACCTCATGGAAGCTGGACATCCAAGCCCTCAAATTTAGCCCAGATTAGGTTGAGATGCATGTAGCCATTGACCACAACACAAGGAGGCCCTTACGCTCTTCTGCTCCAGCTCCCCAAAGAGCCGATCCAAGAAGGCTTTAACCTTGGGAGGTAACCCTCCTTTAATGACTCAGCTATTAACTCTGCGGGAACCCCCCACCCACCCCAATCCAACACCAATAGTTAGGTTTTTAATCACTAACTTTGTCACTCTAATCACATGTCCCTCTGAACCCTCAGAGAAGGCTCGGGACTTATCTGAACAATGCATGCTTTTGTTGTCCTTGGAATTTTCCAAGGTGCCCTCCTCTGAAGAGCCCAGGAGCTATGGGGGGCTCTGACTGTCACCATTGCATGGATAAGGAAACCCAGCTGCTAAGGGTCGAAGCAACTTAGTCACAGGGCGAAGACTTGAACCCAGGTCAGTGGTTCCCAAAGCTTTTTTCTTGGGTAAACCCCTTTCAACAAACAACAACAGCAGCTAAATGTTGTGATTCCCCTGGGTAACTGAATATACTGTTCACAATATTCGGCAAATATTTACCTCTTGAGGTGCCATCAAAGATTTTTTTTATCGTGAACTCCTTGGACCAAGGGGTTTATGAATCACTAAATGGGAATCACTAATTTAGGTATTAGGGTAATAAGCCAGAGGGGGGTTTAGAGGCTACATCATCTGACCAGTTCAATTCACAAAGGAGGAAACTGAGTCTCAGATAGGTCAGGTGACGACCAAATTCACAAAGGCAGGAAGTTGCCAAGCTGGGATTTGAACCCACCTCCCCATCCTCAAAATCCACCCCTTTTCCCACTGCATCTTCTATCTTCAAATCCGGGGCCCTTTCCTCTGTGCTCCATCATCTCTTCAGGTGAAGTGTAGAAAGGGGCAAAACTCAAGAGGACCCAGTGTCTGTGTCTTTCCCCTGACTGGCCACGGCTGCCCTGGTGGCATCTTCTTGTGTGGATTAAGAACCTATAGAATGGCGCGCTCGGCTGCCTGGGCTGCCGTGGCTACCTCCAAGATATGATTTCTTTTGAAATCCAAATAGAGCAAGCAGTCGACAGTCATTTATAAAATCCTTATCAGACACGCATTGGGTGCAGAGACCTCTGTTGGACTGGAGAAAGTACAAAACTTAGATCACAATAAGTGGCATTTCAAGAACACTTTAACATTTGTCTTTTGCATGCATTACCTCCCCTGGACCTCTCATAAGCCAGAGATGGAGGTATTACAGGTCACCTCCATCTAGCCAATGAAGATCAGGGATCATACCTGGAAAGCAGATAAAAGAAAGCTGGGGGAGAAGGAAACAAGCATTTATTAAGTGCTTATTGTACGCTAGGTACTGTGTGTGCCCAATTCAGGGGCAGGTTGGCAGGGGAATGCAATCCAGACTGGGCTGGTCCACCAAATGAGACTCTGGGAGGAAGAAGAGGGTGAGCCTAAATGAAGGAAATTCCAGAACCAGAATCAATGGATGGAACTAGAGAAGCGAACCTTCAAGCATGAGGTAAGGCAAGCAACCCTGGGAGTGTCAGAGCAATTCCTAAGCTTCAGGAACAGCCTCAGGGGGATCCCATTCACTGAGATCTTCAAGGCTGCTTGGCTGCTCATCTCTGAGATGACCATGTAGGATCATTGTCTTAGCATCGTTTAGTGTTCCGCATTCATTCTGGGAGGGAATACTGTCCAGGTACTAATTGGGTTAGATGTGGCCAGTGTCCCTTCCAACTCTGAGTATCGGTGATTCTGCTGTATTTGGTTTGTGATATTGGGGAAGTCACTTCATGCCTTCTAGGCCTTAGTTTTCTAGCCAGTAAAATGGACATGCCCCTACCTCACAGAGCAGACAAGAGGAAAAGCACTTTGGAAACAATAAAATATTGTGTCAATGTTAGCTATTTATCCTGGTTTTTTAAAATACAAATGTTCAAAACATTTTTATCTTTTGATTTATGAAAATTTCTAAACATGTCCCTTTCCTTTTCCTTTTGCAGTAGTCTTTTCCACAGCAAATATAGAAATATAAAGAGAAAAGAAGTACTTCTATAAAACTAACCACCAACAACAAAACCTGACAACACAAAAATGTTCTCTATCCGTGACCCTGCACATTGGCAAAGAAAGGAGGGAAAAGCATTTAAAAAAATTTTCCTCAAGGTCCAACCTTTTATTGTTATTATAATTACTGTCTGGATTTTATCTTTCTGTTTATTTTTCATGGGTGCTCCTTTAAAATGAACACACATGTATGTGGAGAGAGAGACAGAGAGACAGAGACAGAGGGAGAGAGAGAGACTGAGAGACAGAGACAGAGGGAGAGACAGAGAGAGACAGAGGGAGAGAGAGAGACAAAGACAGAGGGAGAGACAGAGACAGAGACAGAGGGAGAGAGAGACAGAGACAGAGACAGAGGGAGAGAGAGACAGAGACAGAGAC
>NW_027185850.1:20045526-20048192 GCF_028583685.1 Petaurus breviceps papuanus
AGAGAGAGAGAGAGAGAGAGAGAGCGTACCAGTACCATCACTTCCCAGTGACTCCAAGGGAACTTTGCCTTGTAACTAAAAAAAGGATAGTTAGACAAAATAAACCAATGAACTAGTCACATTTGACAAGGTATGCTTCCTTCCTCACCTATGGGGCCCTACCTCTCTTCCAAGAATCCAGAGGCTTCCTTCCTCAGCAGTCCTCTGATGTCTTAATTGGACACTAAACTGATCAAACATGTAAAGTGTTACCTTCCTTTGAATTATTGTGGCCATGGGACAAATTGTTCATGTTCTGCCAGCCTCCTGCATGGGAAGAGAAGGGGCTCTCTTGCATTTATGAGAAAAAGGACAGGATGAGCCAGAGTGAACTTGGGCTGGGACCGAGTCGACCCCAGGAAGCCCTGGGTCCTGTTTACCTTTGCACATTTAGGAGGCTCTTCTGCTCCATGGATTTTATGGCTGCAAAAACAACCCTCCTCAATAAATTGTGGTCGTCGGGAAAATTAGAGAAGACTGGCATGGCTCAGAGTAGCAGCCAATTGGTTTGAAGAAAGATGGATTAGTCTGGCTGAAGTGTAGAGAAAAGGGAAATACTGTTCGACACCAATCTGGCCCCTGGGATTAATCTTTCGGGACTGATGAAGCTACATATTTTATGGATTGACTTTGGCTCTCAAGCCAAAATATTATCACTTCATCTTTTTAATGACTGGGGCTGCTTCAAGGAAGGGGATATCTTGTTCCCTTGGATTATGGGTTCCACTCTTTAAAAAAAGGGGAGGGGATCCAAATGTGTCCATAAGAAATACAGGGCATTTCACTCCAGGGCCCAATCTGGACCTTTGTGTTCAGTGTCTGTCTAACCACACCCAGCGACTATGTGAAAGGGATAGCCGCAGTGAACAAAGAGAAAAGAGTGATGAGAATGGACTGAAGGAAGGTTCTTTCTTCTCTCAGAACCTCCATTTTAGTTGGGCATTCACCTGCAGCATCCCAAAGTTGTAGAGAAAGCCTTTTAATCACAATTTTGGATAGAAGCCTATGTGTATGGTCCACTTCTCTAATCTGAAGGTGGCATGAAACAGAGAGAGAGAGTGAAAGGAATGACAGACATTATCCAAAAAGATCCTGGCGTGATGAAGCTTTGGGATCAATCTATGATGATGGCACTTAAAGGAGAAATATAAAACGGGAACATTTAGCTAAGCCGCTTTCCAATTCTCAGATTCTGAGATGCTGTAATTCTGACCTCCGCTCCATGAGAGCCAGGGCAGGAAAGGGCAGAGAAACAAGAGTCAAAAGCGGTTTTTAAAAGACCTGAGGGTTTTAGTGGACTCCAAACACAACGTGGAAAAAACAGTGAAATGTGGCAGATATCGAGGTAGGTGTGACTTCCAGGAAGTCTTTCTTATTCTGACCTCATAAAACACATTAGGAATAGGGTTTTCTGTTCCAGGTGCCTCATTGTTAAAAGGAGAAGGAAAGGGAGCAGACATTTATTACATGCCTACTGTATGCCATGCATGGTGCTAAGTGCTCTACAAATATTACTTCTTCATCCTCACAACTCTAGGAGGCTGGTGCTATTATTATCCCCGTCCATATTTAACGAAACTGAGGCAGACAGAAGTTGAGTGACTTACCCAAGGTTATGCAACTAGTAAAGCATCTGAGACTGAAGTTTGATTTCGGTCTTCCTGACTTCAGGTCTAGCTTTCTATCCATTGCTCCATATAGACCAGCTGTGAAACTCATAAGCCCGCCAACCCATACATAAGGATCCTTGTGGCTTACATTGACTTAGAAAACCACATATTAACATTATCTATGTTCTGCTGTGTTTTTATTTATGTTGTTGAATATTTCCCAATTACATTTTAATCTGGTTTGGGGCACACTTGGAGTTTTACCAGATGTGTGTTAGGGGTCTGGACCCAATTATATCGGGCTCTTTTAAGGATCAAATGAGATAACGCACTTTGGGGAGCTTAAAGTATAATATGAATGCTATTACATCATCATCACCATCAATAATAACAATATTATATTGTGTTGTGTTGTATTATGTTGTGTTATGTTTGTTGTGTTGTATTGTATTGTGTTGTGTTATGTTGTGTTGTGTTATGTTGTATATGTTATGTTATGTTATATTGTTATTATGGGAGAGAGCATTCAGAGGTAGGCAGCTAGCCTTGAGTCTATGTCATATGAGGATTTATTCTTACCCAAGAGAAAAGAAGACTTTGGAACACCACAAGAGGGGCATTTCACTTTTTGATGGACTAGAGAATGAAAAAAGGATTAGATTTATTCTCCTTAACACCAGAAGGCAGAGCCAGCAGAAATCAGTGGAAGTTCCAAGTAGCAAGTTTAGTCTGGAGCTTATTAATATATTTTTAAATGAGGCGCCCAGGGCTAAACACAGTGCCCCATATGCTGTCTTAACACAACCCAGTGCAGAAACTCGATCACCATCTTATTCCTGGAAGCTCGGCTTCTCTTATTGAAGTCCAAATTTAAATGAGCTATTTTGGCTGACACCCTTCTTTGAGGTTTTGATCCTTTAAAACCTTCAGATCTATTTTCAGACAAACTGCTATCAGATCACGCCTCTCATATCACACTTACAAAATAAATTTTTGAACACTAGTCAGCCAATATGC
>NW_027185850.1:20048292-20051223 GCF_028583685.1 Petaurus breviceps papuanus
GAACCTTCCCTCAGTCCATTCTCATCACTCTTTTCTCTTTGTTCACTAGAATTCTGGGATTCCATGTCATATGAATAAGGTCTGAACCCAATAGGGTTACTCTAAATAGGGATAAATGTAAACCCCAGCGCTCAGATTGAAAATAATAATAATAACATGCACATGATAAGTGGGAGGCTTGGCTGGGCAATGGTTTTTGGGAAATAGATCTGGAGGCTTTTACTGGACCACAATAATGCCACATAGCAGCCCTCAAAGGTCAGTGGGAAATTAGCTTGCATTGAGAGATGCCTAGAGGACAGAATTTAGGAGACCGTAGTCCTGCTGCCTTCCGCACTGCTAAGCCTACATGACTGCAGTATGAAGTTCAATCTTGGCTGTGGTATTTTAGGCAAAACATAGAAAAGTGGTAGCACATATAAAAGCATAGCTGGGGGTGCCATAGTGCACAGAGAGCTGGGCTTGGAATGAAGGAGACTTATCTTCCTGAGTTCAAAACCAGCCTCAGACACTTACTAGCTGTGTGACCCTGGCAAGTCATTTTACCCTGTTTGCCTCAGTTTCCTCATTTGTAAAATCAGCTGGAGAAGGAAACAGCAAACTGATTTAGTATCTGTGCCAAGAAAGCCCCAGAAGGGTCAGACATGCCTGAAAAAAGACTGAACATAAACAGTAACAATACCATATGATGGTGATAATGTCCAGCATTTCTATGACATCTAGAGTCCGTAAAGCGCTTCACATATCTGATCCCCACATTATTTTATGAGGTGGGTTCCATTTTCATACCCATTTTACAGACTAAAACTGTCACAGGAGAAGTTGAAGAAACTCTATGTTTATCACAGGAAAGGGCTGATTGTGTAGAAGAGACATTAGCTTTTCTTCTGCTTGGCCCCAAAGGAAGAAGGCGGAGCCAAGAGAAGATAAGGGGAGGCAGATTCAGAGGTGGGCCAGTGGTGCGGCAGATAGAATGCTGGACTGGGAAGAGAGGATGTAACAGAGTTCAAATCCTGCCTCAGACATTTCCTAGCTGTGTGACCCTGAGCAAGTCACTTAACTTCTGTCGGCCTCAGTCTCCTCGTCTGTAGAATGGGGATGATAACAGCATCTACCCTACTCTACCAACCTTAAAGCCCTGTGTAAATGTTAGCTATTATTATTATTTAACATCAGGGGAAAAAAAAGCAACTTCCTTCCAATTAGGGCTGGTCCAATGTGGAATGAGTGCTCAGGGAATCCCTTATTTTTACTGATAAGTAAACTGAGGCCTAGAAAGGGGAACATTACAACATTATAATTCCCAAGGAGCAGAGCTGGGAGGAGAGCCCAGCCTGTCTCCTAATTCCCCGCTGGGTGTCCCTTCCACTACACCACCTGTCACCTTATTTTAACCTTGGACTCAAACGTGTGCCTCAAAAGACTTATTTTGAACTTTTATTTGCATTTCAGATGAGTGAGGGTTTTTACTTAAAAAAAAAAATTAATGTAAACAGTCATGTTCATTCCTGACCATGGAGGCCGGTGGGAAAATAACAGCAAAAATGAAAAGAAGGTTTCTGGAGCTGGAATGTTGTAAAAGAGGGGGGTGGTCTTGAGGGGAGGTAGAGCCCTTGGCTAACTTTATGTCACCTCTAAGCAGGAATCTGGCAGACAGAAGAATTCTGTCTTTTCTTTGCTGTTTTCAGGCCTCCTTTCCCCCAAGCTGGTCTTGCTGTTGACAAACCAAAGAAGGATGTTTCTCAGATGGGTCCTGAGTGAGACCCAGAGCAGGCTCCTGGAGGTCAGACCTGCTTGGTGGAAGTCCAGCTGAGAGTGGGCAGTTGAGCCAAGCTCAGGCAGTGAGAAACGCCAGCTGCTCTGGGCTGCCTGAGGAGGGTCAGCTTTGGCCTGAACACTGCTCCTTTGTGCCTAGGAGAGTGGGGTTTCTACTACAGGAAGGTGAGAAGCTGGAGGGAAAAGAATTAATGGACTCATTACAGTCTGTGTCCTAGACCAAACAAAAACTGTTTGAGAAGTCATTCCCATGGCTGCTGCTGTCTGCTGGGTGTGAGAATGCTGGAATCCAGCGGTGGGGTGAGCAGGTGACCACCAATGCCTAGCCTTCCCTGTTTGTGGAAAGCTGTTTAAGTGTGTGAGCACCTCGAATGCGCCTCTGGCTGAACCATCTGACCTTTTTAGAGAATCACAGAATGTTCCAGCTGGAAGGAAATTTTGAAACTGGTTGTCACTGGCCGTATATGTAAACTTGGGTCACCTGCTTTGCCCAACACTGTCCAATTCTCTCATTTTACTTATGAAGAAATACAGGCTCTGAGGGCTGCACAAGGTGATCTCCCATCTCTTTTCAGCCCCAAATCCATGATCCTCTGCTTTGCCATCCCCACAACCTAGGCAGGAGGAAACAGGCAAGGACACAGGATGTGACTGGTCCAAAGCCATCAATTCAATTACCAATGTAGCAGGGACTAGAACCCAGGTGTCCTCTCTCCAAAAGTGGTTGTTCTTTCTATAACCAAATAGGCTAGAATGGGGTTTCCCAGTGAACTGAGTGCCCCTTGGAGGCAGGGGAAATTTTATTTCGGTCTTTGTACCTCAAGCACTTAGTACAGCGCCATATATTTCTTAAGGAGAATACAAAAATAGACCTGAGCTTCTGAAAGTCTAGGAAAAATCCAGGTGTGGAAATGCCTTTCATCAACAAAGATCCCAACAACTCTGAAACATTTGGAGATGAGGTGGTCTGCCCAAGGTCACACAGGAAGGAAAGGTTAAGTATTAATAAAACATTTCTACATCTATCTGTATGTCTTTCTATCTACCAATCTATGTCTGTCTACTGTCTATCTATGTATCCATCTATCCATCATCCATCCATCCATCCATCTATCTATCTATCTATCTATCTATCTATCTATCTATCTATCTATC
>NW_027185850.1:20051233-20065924 GCF_028583685.1 Petaurus breviceps papuanus
ATCTATCTATCTATCTATCTATCTATCTATCTATCTATCTATCTATCTATCTATCTTCCTCACCCATCCATTTCCCCTCTCTATCAGATATCTGTCTATGTCTTTTTACCTACCTATCTATGTCTGTCTGTCTATCTATCTATCTATTTATGCTCTTTTGATAGCAATGCCTGGCATGCAGGAAGCACTTAATAAATGCTTAACTGTTTGATTGAACCCCCCTCTCCCATCATAAGCCTCAGAGATTACTCAAATTCAGACCCTGATTGAGTTCTTGCCTCTTCTGTCTTCTGCTCCATGTTCCCTCAGGCCCCTGGGGATACTGGTTTATGCCTTCAGATGCTTTAGCCTTTCCTGGCCATTTTTGTCCAGACCTGGAAGAAAGAGGATGGAACATCTTGATCTAGAAGCAGCTGGGGAATGGTTTCTTATCTCTCTATCCTGGATTAACCTGTAGTTGCCTGGTACCAGGAATCTCTCCCATTGATCTCTAGACGTCTCTTTCCTACTGAGCCTTTCCAGATACTTGTGAATGGATGAGGGAGCACTCTTGGGTCTGGGGACTTTGGGATGAGGCCCAGGACCCTAAACTGGCCTCCATACATCTTACTGACTTTTTGAACTGACATTCAAGTACTTAGGTGAAGAAGCTGCTGTTTGCCTTTGTGTGTGTACATGTGTGCCCTAAACAGATAACCTGTCACTTCTGAATTTCTCTGCCATACCTCTACTCCCTTCTAGAAGGTCCTGGGGAGACCCCCAGGCAGGAGCAGGGAAATGGTAGGGGGTGAGGTGAGGACAACAGAAATCACGAAAGAAGCCTGCACTTGGAGCACCGGGCTTGGGCTCCCAGATGTCTTGTGACCTCGGGCAGCTTCTCTGGTCTTCTGAGTCCCTACCTCCTCTAAGCCTCTAATCCCAGGAGCTCCCCTCTGGTCAGACTGTACCATCTTCTGTCCCTTGAATATTCTCTTACCCTTGAGCTCACCCTGTTACCTTTGCCTAGACAGTCATTCCTTTCACTTTGTCTGGGGAATTTCTGTCTGTCCTTTAAAGATAAACTTATTGGCCTCTGATCCTGCAAAGTTTTCTTGATAACCCACATATGGGGGATGGTCTACTGAGTCATGGGTGAGGAACCAGCAGCCTCAAGGCCACATGTGGCCTCACTTGAGGACCTAGAGGGCTACATGTGGCTTCGAGACCCCAGGTTCCCTGCCCCTGGATTCCTTTGGACCACACGTGGCATTTACTTTTCATATCTCTCTGATATATTCTTATCACATTAGAGACCATAATTATCTGCGTTGAAATCACACCTCCTGTAAGATGTATGTCTCACTTCATCTCTATAAGCCTCAGTTTCCTTCTCTGAAAAATGGGTATCGTAATAGCACTTGAAAGCAGGGTTACCTTGAAAACTAAAGGAGGGTATGAACATTAAGCATCGTGCAAACCTATGTGAATGTCAGCTATTAAAAAACAATCTGTATGATCCCCTCATTCCCTTGTTACACTGTCAGGACAAGGGCAGAGAACAGAACTTGGTGCTTAGCAAACGTGTGTTGAATTTGTTAACAAATGGGTGAGTTAGTAATCTGTCCCTCCCCTCTCCAGCTCCTCTGCCCCCCAACCCCCTACCCCAGCCCAGAAGTCACAGGGACAGAATCAAATCAGCAAACATTCATTGGTACTTGCTTTGTGTCTAGCACTGTGCTAAGGACTGGGAATAGAAAAACAAGCAGAAGGAAAGACAGGCCTTGTCTTCGGGGAGCTTACCCTCTAACAATGGGCAGATAGGGAGGGAACTAAGGGCAGGCTCACCCAGGGTCTTAATGGTGAAATCCTGAGTCAGGAGGTAGCTGGGAGAGGACATTGGGGCATCACAGAAACATTTCCCTTTTCAGAACAGACTTCAGATTGCACTTGTAGCAGAGGGTCACAGAGGACCACTGCTAACCCAACCCCCTCTTCTCCACCTTTTACAGATGAGGAAACTGAGACTGGATAGGTGGTCACACAGGAAGAAGAGCTAAATTCGCACCCAGAGCCTCCAGTGCCTGCCCCATGCTAGTCTGAGGTCAGAGTAGGTTAGAAATGCCAGCTGACTCCCAGTAACCAGGGGGCCAGTTAATAGAATGTCCTTTGCCAGCAGGACTATAGCTCCACTCTCAGCCCCACGCAGTTCCCACTGGAAGAGGGTCAGTGGGGAAGAAACGCGGCCCCAAGCCCCAGGCCTGCTTCTTTGTTCATCCAGAATTCTCAGTATGGGAAAGTACAGCCTGGAGAAATTCTGGTCCAGTATCAGGGAACTGAGGAAAATAAAAACAACCAACCAAAACCCTCCCAGGAACAGGTGGCAGGAAAGGAAATTAGCACCTGAGGAAGAAGATTCCAGCTGTTCTAACACCCTGGAAAGGGTCCGGGCTCAGGTCCAGCCTCCGTCTCCCTTCTCCCCCACCCAACCAAACTGCACCAACCTGAAGCCTTCCAGAGCACATCCTGAATGCTACGGCTGCCGGCTGCTTCTCCCCTCCCTTAGATGTGTAGGGTTTACATAGAACATAGCTACACTTCGACAAAGGCGGCAGCCAGCTGAACGGAGCGCTGGACTGCTGTAGAGTCTGGAAGATCTGAGTTCAAATCCAGATTCAGACACTAGCTGTGTGATCTTGAGCAAAGCACCTAATCTCTGTCTCAGGGTCTTCATCTGTAAAGTAGGGGTGATAATAGCACTGATCCCTCAAGGCTGTGGCAAGAATCAAGTAAGAAAAGATTTCTAACTTTCTTTGCAGATTTTAAGTCCTATATAAATGCTAGCTAGCTAATAGTAGTAGTAGTAGTAGTAGTAGTAGTAGTAGTAGTAGTAGTAGTAGTAGTAGTAGTAGTAGTAGCAGTAGCAGCAGTTGAGATCCTCAGAAGTTTGCAGGTGAATTGCTTTTAGAAAGTGAAAAGTAACCCCCATGGACTCAGATGTCTATTTAAAAATGCACTAAGTATTGGGAGCAAGCAAGACAGACTGGAAGCCCTGATGGCAGGAGGCAAATCTGACCTCATGATTACGTTGAGACTTGGTGGGAAGAGATTCATGACTGAACATGGCTCTGGTTGGGTGTAACCTCTTTCAAAAGAAACAAGAAGAGAAATAGAGGAGGGGCATTGTATATTAAAATGATATAAGCTAGTGAGGAAATCCAGGAATCAGAAAAGCCAAGCATGGTGGGGAGCGTTTGGATAAAGATCAATAAACAAAGAGGGTAGAAGAAATCTCACCATTAGAGCACACTATGGACCACCTAGACAGGAGAAATAGGGAAATTTGGAAAGTGGATTACAAGCTGAGCACAGAGACATGATTGGTAGTGATGGGAGGCTTCAGTTATCCAGAAATCTGCTGGCATTCTCCCTCTGCCCTCCTCTCTGTCTTCTCTCTGTCTCTCTCTCTCTGTCTCTCTGTCTCTATTTCTCTGTCTCTCTGTCTCTCTCTCTCTGTCTCTCTGTCTCTCTTTCTCTGTCTCTCTGTCTCTCTCTCTCTGTCTCTCTCTCTCTGTGTCTCTCTGTCTCTGTCTCTGTCTCTCTCTCTTTCTGTCTGTCTCTCTCTCTCTCTGTCTCTCTCTCTGTCTCTCCCCCTCTCTGTCTCTCTCTCTCTCTCTCTGTCTCTCTCTCTGTCTCTGTCTCTGTCTCTCTCTCTCTGCCTCTCTCTCATAGAGGATACAGGTAATGACTTCACCTAGGATTTTGTTGATACACAGAACTCTCAGATGAGGCAACCCTATCAATGCAGGTCAGTATGGTCTTTGTAAATGGCCATCTTAGACACTAGCCAAGAACCCTGTGAGGTGAAAAGACTTGAGCCCAGGTGTTTATGACTCCCCAGTTGGTTCTAGCTGCAGTACAGCCAGCGGATGTCTTATGCAAACTTAATATTGGTATTTTTGTGAAGGATCTCTCCTCTTCAATGACTGTCTTATGAAAAACCATCTCAGTGTTCCACAAATTGCCAGAGAAAAAGAAGGATTTCTCGGAGGACCCAGAGCATCCAGATGTGGTGGCAGGGGCACTTTTGGAGTTTGGGTGACAAAGTCATTGTTCCGGAAGAAGACTGAAGCTTTCCTTGGCTCAGCTGCATGGAACCTAAAGCAATTTCCATAGAAAGAGCAGGCATCCAGGAGCAGTAGGCCAAGAGGACGTGTTGCCAAGTCAGTTCAGAGAAGAAATGCATTTTCTGGGAAGCCGAGGTCGTCGGCAGGGCCCATGCCTGCAGAAATCCTTTATGTGAGTAAAGAAATTAGCCCTGTGCTTGTCATCCCCATCCTCATCCTCAGTGACGTCATCATCACTCTTCCCTGCAAGGCTCCTCATTGGACAGTGGAGATGCCAAGGACAATGGCAGAGGAGGACAGTCAAGGACAGTGTCCCTAAAACTGGAAAGACTTGAGGGGTAGCCCTGGGGATGGGCTATGGACAGCACAAATGCCTTTTAGAGATTTTGAGCTGGATGTACCCTGGACTTCTCCAAATCTCCCCCAAATACACCCTGCTTCCTTATTTCCCCAGATCGGATAAGGTCGCCACCACCCTTTAGTCCACCAGGTTCAGTCTTGAAATGGTCCTCAAAGCCCCACTTTCTCTCACCCTACATGTCTAACCATCAACAAGCTGTTTATCTCTCCCATCACTCCTCTTTCCTCATGAAGCCGCTGCTCTAATTCCAGTCCATCCCCTCTTAACCAGACTATTGCCATAGCATCCCAACGACCCACTTTATGTCAGGCCTCTCCCTGACCTAGTCCAGCCTCCACACAGCTGCCAAAAAGTCTGTCCGTCACTCCCCCACTCCATAAATTAGAGTGACTCCCTATTACCTCCACGATTAAGTTCTAATATCTCTGTTTGACATTTAAAGCCCTTCACACTCCGAGTCCAATCTACCTTTTCAATCTTATACTAGATGATTCCTGTTCGTGGATTCTACATTCCAAGCACACCAGCCTTTTGGTGGTTCCTCCCTTATATGGTTCATTTCTCATCTCTGTACAGACACTCAGGCTGGCCCACATGCCTCGAGGTCACTCCTTCCTCACCTCTGCCCCTCAAAATCCCCATTTTCTTTTTTTTTTTAATTTCTGATTTGAGTTTATTACAAAGCAATAATAGAAAGCAAAATTTAAAAATTACTTATTATATGTAAAGATAAGCCTACAATGATATGACAAAAATGTCATTATTCTTGTTTAATATATTTTAGTAGAGTAGGCTGAATTGTCTTTTTCTTTAAATCTTCATACATATGCTGGTTGGTACAGAGAGCTTTATCCACATCTTGGCGAATTTGTATACTTCAACTGATGTTAGGAACAGCATTCATAATTTTTTGCTTCATGACTTTTACAGTTTGAAAAATATCTTCAAAATCCTTGATAGTGAAATCCTTCCTTTGCACACTATCTGATTCTTTGGTATCATCGCTGGCTTCTTCAAATGCTTGTTATTGTTGTAAATTAAAATCATTATCAGCCAATTCTTCAGAGTGTGAAATGAGCAATTCTCAGACATCGCCATTTTCCAGTTCATCAAAACTAAGCTTTCTTCCAATGTTTGTTATTTCCTCTATAACAGTCTGTTTTTGAGGGGGGAAACCCTCAAAATTACTATTTGTAGAGTTTGGCAAAATGTAGCTTCCACACTGTGGTACCCTTATCTGCACTGGCTGCCTCTCTGGTAATTTTAGCATTATGCAATTGAAGTCGATTTTTAAAGCGATTAAACCAGCCAACACTTACAGCAAAAGTTTCTTCACTATCCATTTCATTTCCATTTTCTTTTACTGCCTTAAATAAACTTGAAGCTTTTGTCTGAATGGCTGCTCTGGTAAGAGGAATGAATTTTTGATTGCAATCTTCAGTCCATACAGCTAACAGACGCTCCGTTTCTATCATCATAATACTTCTGTTTCTCATAGTTGCTTGCAAACCGCAAAACGTTTATGCAACTTTGCCTTTTTTTTAATTTCACCTGCATGTTTTATAATATTCCATACTGTAGATTCAGGCATTCCTAGATCTCTTCCAATTTTAGTTACTATGACCACATTAATGCCGTTCGATTACATCAGATTTTTGTTCTAATGTAATAACAAGTCCCTTCTTTTTTCTGTTGGCAATGTTGCCATCTGAAGTATTTTTCCTTTTGTCCATTTTATTAAGGGCTCCTTTTTGAAAAATTAACAAAAAACTATTGATCATGGCATGCAATGGCACATCACAACTATGCTCAATGATAGGCAAGTACAGAATGATGTTTTGGTGGCATTTAGTAACATGGGTTAGCTCCCTTGTCACATTAATTAAGTTTTTGCTTGCATTAAATGTAACCTGGTATCATTTTAGAACTCACACTTAAGGAATTCTGCAATATGCAAACACACGTTCATTATAATCTAGCTGTTAGTTCCTTCTCACTTGAGGCCTTCAAGCAAAAGCTGGATGGGCACTTCTCCAGGATGTCTCTGAAAGTATTTTCTTGTTCAGGTATGGGCTGAATCATAGATGATAGATGGTCTGGGGTTCCTCGGAGGAGGAGCCGCTTCGGGCTTTAGCTCTCAGAAGCCATTTCCCTTACTTCCTCAAAATCCCCATTTTCAACTCACTCCCTACCTCCTATAGACAGATTTTCCTCAAGTCTTCAAGCATCCCTTACACCCTGTGTATCTTTGGATAAGTCACATCCCCTTTCTTGGTCTGTTTCCTTCCCTGTAGAGGGAGATCTGACTGGACTCAGCTCTCCTTCAGTTTTAAAGTTATGCTCCCCCAAGCAGGACTTTGGTGAAGGAGTTAACACTTAGTGACTATTTTAAGGGAAATCAAATATATCAAAAATCCATTATTTTGTCCACAAGAAATTTCCTTAGGGTCAAAGGGGATCCCTCAGCTATTAGCATTCTACCCTCCCCCCATCAAAAATTATCTTTTATTCATTTGTTTACATGTTGGGTTCCTTGATGGATTGTAAGCTCCTTGAGGGGAGGGACTGTTTTATTATTGCTGTTGTATCTTCAGGGCCTCAAAGTGTCTGGAGCATATTAGATGCTTAGAAAATAATTATTGATTTATTCTTTGAGAGATTCATTAACAAGAATCTGATTACTCACTCTGGTGAAACTCTTTAAGTGTAATACAAATCTTCATGATGATGTGAGACATACACATGTCTGTTTATACACACATGCACATACACACAAACACATATATACACACATGCATGTGTGCACACACATATGTATATATTATGTGTGTGGGTGTATTGCCTTTAACTCTTGAAACCATCTATATAGGCTGTAATCAGTGTGATTGGAGGGAACAGACATGTGGGTGAAGGAAATGTATATTTAGAACAGAAAGGAAGCTGAAGGGTCATCTCCTTTGACCACCTCATTTTACAGATGGGGAAACTGAGGCCAAAAGAGAAGAAATGGTTCATTGAAGGATACTGGGCTAGTAGAAGGATTTGATTCCAGGCCTTTTGACTCCTAGCTCTCTTCATTACTGTCTCTTGATTAACTAACACTTCTTCACTCAAATTAGTCCATTACCCATCAATCAAAGAGTACTTATTAAGCTATGTCAGGTGTTGGGGGTACAATGATGACAAATGAAACAGTTTTCAAGGAGCTTAGGTATGACCAAATCACTCACCAGGTCAAGTGTATTCAACGGATCCCTCTTGCCTCCAGGATAAAACATAAATTCCTACATGTTATGTATTTAAAGTCCTTTACATCCAGGCTCCAGCCTAGATTTATAAAGCTTTATTAGCTTTATAATCCAGCTCATGTCCTCCATGTTCCTGCTCAAACTGGCCTCTGTGCCACTCCTTGTATGAAGCATTTGACCTCTGCAATGGACAGGCCATTCTTCATGACTAGGACACCTTCTTTCCTCATCCCCACCTGGTGGAACTCCACTCTCTTTCCTAGACGAGGGCCAGCTCCTCTCCAGGGCTAGGTACAGCCCTCCCAGGGGCCACACGTGCCTCCATCCTGTTCAGAAATTTGGACAAATTAGATAATATTTGTAAAGTACTTAGAACAAAGCCTGGCACCAAACAAGTACTTCATCAATGTGTGTGCCCTTCCCTTCTCTTTTCACTTTCTATACATTTCACTGTGTATCTACTTTGAATATTCTTTCATTGACTTTTCTGTGCACAGCTTATTTTCCATAGGAAGTAAACTCCTGGAGGGCAGAGACTTTGAACGAGTCTTTATTTCCTTAGCAATTAGCACAGAGCAAGAGTTGTTAAATGTATAATGAATGAATGTACTTATTTCCATTGTCTACATGCTACAGGACCCAGCAGAGAAATTTCCCAAACATCTGGATAATTCAAAGCAAGACACATTTTGCTTCAAAAGAATAGAAGGAAACCCAAAAGGAAGCACAGACAGGTGGGACAGCTTTGAAAGTTACATGTTGAATTTGTTATAAACTTACATGGAAAAACAAACCACATGAATAAAAAAGATTTGTCGTTTCACGTATATTTTTTTACATCCTATTTAGTATGTAAAAATTCTAATTTTATTGGGTGCTTATTAAATTCAGAGTTTTAAAAAGGAGGAAAAACCCCAGTGATTTTTTTAGGTACAAAACATGCCCATATCCTACTTCCTTCATGGGGCTGTAAGCATCAAAGGAGAGAAGCATATTAATATTTCTACTTGAGCTAATGACTTTTCCAAGATGACATGGTTTTATACAAAGACTAGGATTCAAAATCATGCTCTCTGTACACATGAGCCCCTCACACTCTCTCTACGACACATCTAATCTCCCATTAGACTTGTATGAACACACACATATACACACACACAATTCTTTTCCCCATTACTGGACTGTTTCTCTAGGTACCCAAAGCTTCTGTTTCCCAATGGAAGGGAAAAGAAGATGGAAGTTATTGCGTTTTGTGAGTTTGGAACCAGAGGAAACTGAAGCTTCTGGAGTCTCTAAAGCCCTGTGATCTGTAAAAGTGAGTTGTAAAAGAGAGAATGGTTCATTTCACATTTTACTGGTCCAACTACTGAACAGGCTAGAAGGATAGTACTTCTCACCCCACCCTCCAACCCCAACCTGACTTGCACTGTTTCCCATGATTCAGCTATATATCAATTCCCAATATCCACATCTTTACAGTGCTGAGATTGGAGGTGTTTGTAGAACTCAGACCAAAGAAAAGTTTTAAGAGAACCTGTCTAGTTAATTAAAGGTCCCTGTGTTGGGATGAAGTAAGCATGCAGGGTGCCTGGGCCCATTCCTAATGAAGTCGCAACTTGAGATCCAATTTTATCACCTCATGATAGAGCCCAGCTGTTGATGGGAAAGAAGCAGAGCTGTTGTGGCTAGGGAGCAGGGGGAGATAGCCTGGAAACAACAGCGGGCATTTCTGGGGAGCCTTCATTTGCCAAATATACCTTTTAAACATGTTTTACTGGATGAAAATTGGAAGCCTAGAGGGCTTAGTGCAGGCAGGATCCTTGGTGAAGTACAAAGAACACTGGATTTGGAAGCAGAGAATGTGAATTTTCATTCAAGCTCTTTTACTTACTCCCTGTATGTCCTGGGTGGAAACCCTTGACCTCTCTCAGTCCAGCACTTGGCATAGTACCTGGCCCATAGTAGGGGCTTATTAACTGAATGCCTGGAACTCAGTTTCCTTATCTGAAAAAATATCATGCAAGATGATATCTAAGATGTTTTCCAGTTCTATATATTTTTTTATCTTTGGTCTAGTATTTGAGGCCTTTGAATAATCTAGCCTTTGTTTACCTTTTCAAAGTGGGATATCCCACTATCCCCAATGGGTCTACACGATGGGTCTATGCCTGAATGTTTTCCATTAATATGAGAAACAAAATGAGGTCAAATAGACATCCACATGGCACCCAGAATAGATTTTCCCTGCTTGCCATCTCTTTTAACCAGAACCCTTTGGCCTTGGTAGATCGGCTGGTTCCAAATCTACTTACTTCTTGTCATCTAGCCCTCATGTCTCTATCATGCCTGCAGGGCATGGAGAAGGACTTTGTTGCATCATTTATTGCATCAACTCTTGCTAGATCACCTGTGACCATGGCCATTTCTCCTCTGTGGGCCCCAGTTTCCTCCTCTTTAACATGATGGGGTTGGGTTAGTGACCTCTAAGGTCTCCCATAGATTGAAATCTTGGATCTTCGTGCTTTACACCATCGAATGCTTATTTATGGTCAATAAATAATAGATACCTTGAGATCCCTTATATCTTTAAACCAATTTTGTGTTTGTTTCCCACGATCACAGAATTTCAGAACCCAGAGGCCAACCTTCATGGGAGCAAGAGTCTGCTCTACAAAAATAAAACAAAACAAAAAACAACCACACACACACAACAATAGCAATAAAAACCAAACCAACAAAAATGAAGAAGTTCGAACATAAGAGATTGAGAGTTGGAAGGAATGTTAGACATTATTTAATTGCTCATTATTTTACAGATGAGGAAACTTAGGCCCAGAGAGGTTAATCAACTGGTCCAAGGTCACACAGCTAGCAAACAGTAAAGCCCAGACTGACACAACTCCTCTGTCAGTCACTAAGTATTTACAAAGTACTTCATTTGTGCCAGGCACCGGGCTAAGCATTGGGGATACAAAGAGACAAAAGACAGTCTCTGCCTTCAAGGAGCTTACCATCAAATATGGGAAACTATAAGCAGACAAGAGTAATAAAGAAACCTTATACAGGATGAAAAAGGAGACAATTGATGGGGGAAAGCCCTAGAGTTAGGGGTGGGCAAGGCTTCTGATAGAACATGGCACTTGAGGAGGGAGAGCAACTCCAGCAGGGAGAGGGGCAGCTGAAGAAAATTCCTGGAAGCCCAGAGAGGGAGGGGCTTGTCCAAGGGTGGCCAGGAGGCCAGTGCTCCTGGATCAAAGAGAACATGGCATGGGGTGAGGCGTAAGAAGACTTGACTGGGGCTGGGGGCAGGCTCTAAGGGCTTTGAACATCTCCCCATTCATTGCTTTCCATTCAGCACTGAATCTTATCCCCATCAAATATTTCTTTAATAAAGAAAAGGGAAAAGGGGGTAAAGAAAACGCTCCAGGCTTTAACCAAACAGCCACAGGATGCCAACTTAATTTTTTAAATGGCAAAAATATCTCTGCCTCCTGGAGTCTTCTGGCTCCTCCCCCAAGGTACCTAAAGAACCCATCCTCAAAGAAGGCTGAGAAGAATTCTTCACCAGAGAAACAAACTCCCCTTTGAAGGTGATTTTCTGCCTGAATGCCCTCATTATGACCAGAGCCCACGTGGGGCAGGGGAGTGTGGGTGGGGGTGCCCCTTCCTTGTCCCCTCCTGCCCTGTGCTGGGTTCTGTCACCCGCACCAGGCTGGTCCTCTCGTTACTATAGCAACACTTTCCCCTTCCTGGATGTCGCCCCATCAGGGGCTCCCTCCGGCGGCCCAAGGCCCAGGAGAGGCCTTGTTTAAACAGGAAAGAGCAGACAGTTTAATGGGCCGACTCAGGTTTCCGTACAGTTTACAGTAGTAGCAGCAATAAAATCCATAATGAAGGTTTCTTTATTTTACAACCAACTTTTGTGTGAGTGTGTGTGTGAGTGAGTGAGTGTGTGTGTGTGTGTGTGTGTGTGTGTGTGTGTGTGTGTGTTGTTGGGTCAGGGAGCGGAAGATTACCCTAAGCAGGGAGGGCAGGGGTAGGTTTTCTTAAAAAAATTAATAGTCTATTGTTCAGCTCCCCCAGGGTAATTCCAGCGCCTCCCTCTCTCCTTGCCCATTTGCCTGCCCTTCATGTGGATACCGAGGTGGTTTCCAATGGTAAACAGATCATACTCTTTGAGCCGCCAAGCAGCATAGAATTCATTAATAGGTAACTAACTTGGGGAATGAGTGTGTCTGAGAAGCTCATTTGTACTGTCTGCCCCCAGGTTTTCCCCTAGACATCCTGAATGCAGAGTCCTAAGCACTGAACCAGAAGACCTAAAGATGAGCTTCATCGATTTTGTTTTTGTGTGACCACAGGCCAGTACTGTCTTATGAACTTAGAAGGCAGTTGAGAAATGCTTGTTGATTGATTCAGTCAAACCCTCTCCTGACTGATGCTCAAGAATCTTCAATGGTTCCCTATTACTGCTAGGATAATCTAGAATCATAGGTATTTAGAGTTGGAAGGGACTTTATCAATCATCTAACCCAAATCACTTATTTTACAAAAGAGAAAACTGAGGCTAGGAGAGGTTACGACATTTTCCCAAAGTCACATAGGTGGGAAGTAGCAGATCTGGGATTTAAATTCCAATATTAGCATCATAATTAATTTAAATATGGAAAGAAGCTTAGAGGTCATTTGGTCTAAACCCCTCCTTTTAGAGACAAAAAAATGGCATTGCATGGAAGGGAAGTGACTTGGGTAAGGTCACACAAAGAGTGCCAGAGCTGGATTTGAACTCAGGTTGTCTAACTCCAGATCCAGGGCTTTTCCCATAGCACCACGCTGCTCTCTAAAGTTGGACACTGAAAGTTCCTCATTGTATTGGTTCAGCCTGCTGTTCCAGACTTAATTCAGGTCACTCCCCTTTAGGTGTTCCCTTATTGGATCAAGCCAGAGGCTCCCTGTGGCCCCAAGTCAGTGCGCAGCCTCTCTTCTCCATGCCTTTGCGTTCCTCACCTCCGTAGTCAGCATCTTTCCAGGCTCATCTCAGGGACCACCCTCTGTGGGAAGTTTTTCTGAAGGAGTAGAGCTGGAAGGCACCAGAGGAGACATCTGCATCAGAGGGCTCTTTACCTGGTTTATGTTGTGAACCCCTTTGGCAGCAAGTCTGCCAAAGCCTGGGGACCACTTCTCAGATTCATGCTTTTCAATTATTGAAGGAAATGCTGTTTTAGTTAGAGGTTAATAAAAAAAAAATGTATAACTTTTTTTTCCCATTGAAATTCATGGATCCCTTGAAGTTTATCCATAGACCCCTTCAGGGGATTACAAAGCCCCCAACTAGTTCAAGCTCTTTGTTTGACAGAAGAGGAAACTGAGGCAGAGGTAGGAGCTGTGACTGGCCAATTTCATGGCCCTGCTAATTAGTACAGCACTTGCTTGCTCTGCTCCATCCATCCAGGACGGATGCTTTTTCCATTGCTGTGTCAGGCTGACATCTCATCCACCAGGACACTCTCTCCCAACTCCAAACAAACAACTTAACTCATTCCTGGAGGCCTTTCTGGGACGTACAAAGTCCAGCTAGCAGTTCCTGGTTTCACTCCTACTTTCATTAGGATCCAGAGCTAGGACACAACTTACTTGTGTACAGATTGCTTTTCCCATCAAATAGAAGCTTCTTGAGGGCAGGGACTAGATTTCTGTCTTTTATCTTCAGGGCTTCACACTGTCTTTTCTTTTCAGTCATGTCCTACTCATGATTCCATTTGGGGTTTTCTTGGCAAAGATGCTGGAGTGGTTTGTCATTTCCTTTTCTAAAAAAATTTTACAGATAAGGAAACTGAGGCAAACAGAGTTAAATGACTTGACCGAGATCACACAGCTGGTAAGTTTCTGAAGATGGATTTGAATTCATGAAGATGAGTCTTCCTGACTCCAATCCACCGCACCACATTACTGCCCAGAGCTTAGCATAGTGCCTGAGAAAAGCTTATTGACCAAGTGATAAGTATCACCATATCATGGGCTCTAAACATCCTTTCTGGGCCTCAGTTTTCTAATCTATAAAATAAAAGATTCGAGCCAGATGGTTAGTTTGGCCCCTTCCATATCTAACAATAAATGTTCTAGCACTCTTTGTTCTTAGGTTATTTCTAGCACTAGCACAGTCTAGCACTCGATACAGTCTATATTCCATGTTCCAACAATCTGTTATAAGGACCATTCCAGTTCTAATGTTCTAGGTCTTAAGGATGGCCTTAACTCTAACATTCTAGGTTCTATGGTCCCCTTCAGCTCAGATATTCTATGTTCCAAGCAAGCTAGAACGCTCACTTTGGTTTTAAGGTTCCTTTCAACCCTAACATTCTATGTTCTAATTTTGCTCCTAGATCTAACATTCTTTTATCCTGGGTCCTTTATAGCTTTATGTTCCATTTTCTAACATTCTATGTTCAAACACTCATTTTTGCTCTAATATTCCATGTTCTAAGGACCATATAATTCTAGAGTAATTTTGTGCTCTATGGTTCTTTCCAACCCTGGCGTTCTGTGACTCATGTTCTAACACTCAGTTCTGAGGTCCCTTCCAATTCTCCCATTTTCTTTGGTTCCTCAGTTCATATGGTCTGTGTTCAAAAGTGCCTTGTTTGTTCTAATGTCTCTTCTAGCTCTGTCTATGATTTTTATTTTCTTGCACAATCCCAGGTAGACACACCAAATACTAAGAGGAGAAAACAAAATCCAAGCTATTTAACAATATGGTGTGGAAGGCGGGGGGGGGGGAGAGGGGAGGCGGGGCAAGAATGTTCAGAGCTATCCCATGATGATGATCCACGGTCACTTCTGAGAGTGCTTTTGGAAATCCAGGCCTACAGTGGTAAAAGCTCTTTAAAAAAGACAAAATGATGGCTGGGTTGAGACTGATTTCTCTCTTTCCCTCCTCTCTCTCTCTCTTTCTCTCTCTCTCTCTCTCTCTCTCTCTCTC
>NW_027185850.1:20065934-20068832 GCF_028583685.1 Petaurus breviceps papuanus
CACACACACACACACACACACACACACACATACTTATCAAAGAAGCTTATAAACATCATGAAAGCAGTTGCTACTATTGAAAAGGCCCAGTCATCATGGAGGCAACTGCCAGCTACTTGGTTGGGGAGCTTTGAACTGCTGAGATGAGCAGTCTGGGGTGATTTGCAAATTGAAACATGGACACTGAGGCTTTTAATTTGTGGCTCCCAGAGATTCCCAGAGGACAGATGGACCCCCTGATGCTCCAAACAATGAGATGATAATGAGCTGGTTGGAGAAGGGAAGGGAAAAGGGAGCAGAAACTGGGCATGGTGGAGGTGGGTACGGTGCAGGTGGGCACAGTGGAGTTGGGCATAGTGGAATGACCAAGGCAAGAAACTCTTCTGGCCAAGCCAAGGCCCCATGAGGCATGATGAGTACATGAGTTCTTTCCATTAGAGGTGTGGCCTGGGAGAGAAATAGAAGCTAACAGATTGATTCACTGACTGTCAACATATATTAGGTGCTTACTATGTATGTTCCAGGCACCATGATTGATGTGGGCAGAAGTGAATCAGTCCCTGTCCTCATGGAGCTGAAATTATATCAGGAAAGATGATAAGCATATAGGGAAGGATAGATGGATGGATGGGTGGATGGATGGATGGATGGATGGATGGGTGGATGGATGGATGGATGGATGGTAGGCATATACAAAATAAATAGAAGGCAGTTTTGGTTGGGAAGGCACTAGCAGTTGATAACTAGCTAGTTCATCCCAAAGGTAGCATTTGAATAGAGCCTTGAAGGAAACTAAAGATTCTAAAAAGTTGGGGCAGCTAAAGGGCACCGTCATGCACAGATCACTAGGCCTGAAGGCAGAAAGACTCAGCCTCTTGAGTTCAAATCCAGCCTCAGACACTTACTAGCTGTGTGACCTTGGGCAAGTCACTTCACCCTGTTTGCCTCAGTTTCCTCATCTGTAAAATGTGCCGAAGAAGGAAATGGCAAACTACTCCAGTATCTCTGCCAAGAAAATCACAACTGGGGTCAGAGTCTCTGAAAACAACTGAACAGAAGGGGTAAGGAAATAGTGAATTATAAACATGAGGTTCAGCTTGGGCAAAGGTGTGGAGGTTAGAAATTACACAGCATATGTGAGCAATAGGAAGAAGGACACTGACTAGATTGCAGATTGCACGAAGGGGAGTAAACACATAATAAACTCGGAAAGGCACAGGTTGGACTTAGGCTGCGAAGGGAGTCATCTTTCAAACAAATGAATTTGTATTCGATTATAAAGGTTTACAGATATAGCCATCAAACTGTGAACTGGAGGTCTGGGTTTGATCTTAGATAAGCCATCTGCCGTGTCTGTGTTCCAATTGCCCAGCCAAATGTTCTGGGATCAGGGGCAGAATTTTCCTGCTTCTGCTGATCCCACACTCACCTCCTTCAGCTCACATCTTTCTCTTCCTTCCAGGCCAGTTTAGGCTGGTAAAGAAGACCACACCCCCTGCTGAAGCCTTCTTTGAAAACCTCTGACTCAGCAGTCTAAATTCCCTGCTGATTTTTATTAAAATGCTTTGTCTGGATCTCACGTTCACCTGCCACATTCTCATTGCCATCCCACTTGTCTGTGCACACCCCTCATCCTTCCTCCATCACAGCCTCCTTACAGATCTTCCCATCTCTACCACCTGACGCCTCCTCCAATCTCAGCCCCTTCTTACTCTGTCACCATTCTCAGGCACAGATCAGATCACAGCTCTCTTCTGCTCAAGGATCCCCTTTGACTTCCCATTGCTCTCACCCTGACTTTGAAGGTCGTCCTCGGTCTGCCCGCCCAGACTGATCTATTAATCCTTCCCAATGTACACACCATCCCTGAGATCATCGATTTAGAGATGGAGGCCTTTATGCCCATTTTATAGATGAGGAAACTGAGACTCAAAGAAGTTAAGAGAGAAACTTGACCTCACACAGGTAAACATCCGAAGTGGGATTCGGGTCCAGGTCTTCTTAGCACCAGATCTAGGTCCCTATGCCTCCTACAGCATGCTGCCCCCACAAGCTAAAGGGGAACATCACTCACCCAACACGTGAATTACGCTCTCCTCCTCCTCAGTCTCCACACAGCATCTTCTGTTTATATTATTCCTTACGCCAAGAACACTGACCCTTCCTGTCTTCAGCTACTGGACTCCTCCCCATCCTTGAAAGCCTAATTCAAATGCCAGCTCCTCCAAGAAATCTTCCTGACTCTCCCCTGCTGGGGCAGATTTTCCCTCTCAGACCCCACATAGCATCTTGTTTTCCAACTCAATTCAAGTGATCAAACCCTTATTAATTACTTACTATGAGATGAATTTATGGAATAATGTATATTTTTCTTTCTTTGTACCTTTCCCTCCCTCTCTCTGTCTCTGTCTCTCTCTCTCTGTCTCTCTGTTTTGTTTCTCTTTGTCTCTCTGTCTCTGTCTCCCTCCTTCCTTCCCTTCATTTGCAGCAGCTGGCCCTGTGTCTAGAACCCTCAATTCACTTAGCTCAGCTGCCCCCTCTTAGACTTTCTGAGATTCCCCCAGGTGTTAGCTGGTATCCCCTAAGTTCTTTGTGTTTACTTTACGTATATGTATATAAATATACATAATATATAACAGGACATAAGATAATAATATATAATATGATACATTATATAATAACATAGAATATGTGAATATTTTAATGTAATATAATAAACAAAATATATGTTGTATACAGGATACACACAGAGGAACACACATAAAAACATATAGGTATCTATATCTATGTCTATCTATGTATCTATGTATCTATGTATCTATGTATCTATGTATCTATCTATCTATCTATCTATCTATCTATCTATCTATCTATCTATCTATGTATCTATGTATCTAT
>NW_027185850.1:20068932-20070065 GCF_028583685.1 Petaurus breviceps papuanus
TATCTATGTATCTATGTATCTATGTATCTATCTATGTATCTATCTATCTATGTATCTATGTATCTATCTATCTATCTATCTATCTATCTATCTATCTATCTATGTATCTATGTATCTATGTATCTATCTATGTATCTATCTATCTATCTATCTATCTATCTATCTATCTATCTATCTATCTATCTATCTATCTATCTATCTATCTATCTATCTATCTATCTGTGCTAGGCACCTGGCATACAAAGACAAAGATTAAACAAACATTACTCTCTCTCAAGGAGCTCACATGCTGCTGAGGGAAAACAGCAGACATGTTACTGATCTGTGCATATGTTATTTCCCCCAAGGAGAATGTAAGCTCCATGAGGGCAGGGGCTGTTTTGCCTTTTTTTTTGTCTTTGTCATTGTATTCCAGACACCAAGTTTGGTGCCTGGCATACAGAGGGAGCCTAAATGTTTGCTGAATTAGAATAAATTGGACCATGGCTGTGTGTTTGCTTTTCCTACTGGTCTGTGAAGTTCACAGTCTCTACCATTACCCTCATCAGCTGCTAGTGATTCTCCCCCATTTACATTGCATTTATTTTGTATATGTCTTGAATTTATTCATCTGTGTGTGACAGCCTGTAGTGGGGAGGAGAAAGTGTAGTGAATAGGGTGCTGGCTGCAGAGCCAGGAAGCCCTGAGTTCAAAACTTTTCTCTGACCCATACTGGCTGTGTGGCCCTGAGCAAGTCCCTTACCATCCCTTTTACCTCCCAAATACCCTACGTTGCAGAGAAGGGGCTGATGTGAACTAGGAGAGGGAGTTTCCTCATGTGGTGGTTTCCAACTCTAGTGAAATCCCAGTTCTAACGAACATCTCTCTCTGTGGACATGCTGGTTCTCAGGATGGAATGCTCCTGGAGAGGACAGACTCTTTTCGTTCTCTCTTTGGTTCTCCAGTGTCCATCCCAGAACTTATTAAACTCTTGTTGACTGATTGATTAGTGGAGGCAGGGACCAAATCTTACTTAAAATGACTTGTTTCTATTTGTATTCTCAGCATTTAGCACAGAGCTTTCACAGAGAAAGTGCTTAGTAAAAGTTCCTTCCTTCCTTCCTTCCTTCCTTCCTTCCTTCCTTCCTTCCTTC
>NW_027185850.1:20070075-20073713 GCF_028583685.1 Petaurus breviceps papuanus
CCTTCCTTCCTTCCTTCCTTCCTTCCTTCCTTCCTTCCTTCCTTCCCTTGGAACTCACCTCATCATACAAATGAGAAAATGAGGGCCCAAAAGATAAAATGACTCGCTCAGGGTCATAGAGCAAGTTAATGACAGTACAGCTGTAAAAGGTTTTAAATTCTTCCTCTAAGGCTTACTTCCTATGTGACCTTGTGCAAATCATTTGCCCTATTTAGGCCTCAATTTTCCTATCCACAAAATGGGGGCTGGGGATGGACTAGGTGGCCTCTGAGTTCCCTCCCACATTTGGATCTGTGCTGCTAGATCTTTGCAGCACAGGAAGTAGCTGCAATGTCAGTGCAGTGCTCTCTAGCAGCCAGAAGAGTAGATATAGGGACCAAGTTGGAAAGAACTTCCCTCTAGAGAGGAGAACTGGATTAGGGAAAGCAGAATAACAAGGACAGAGGGAAGAAGGAGGTCGGACTGAAGGGAAGGAACACAGGCTGATCAAAGTACCAGATACAGTTAGTGACCTTTGGGACTCCGGGACAGGGCTCATCTTGGGAAGGGAGAAGCTATGTCTTCTTTGACCCTTCCCAGCTCCAACTGTCTTCATCAGGGACGGTTGTCAAAGCAAACGTGAACACCAGGTTGAATTGAGTATGAGCACAGAGTAAAGAATCTCCCCTTTGTTCATTATCTGAGTCCAGCTACTGGATCTTATTTCTAAATCTGCTTGTATTCCAGTCACCTACCTCACTCCCTCACTCTCCTGTCCTAACCTCCACTCCATCTCCCAGGTTCCCTCCACCCCACACCCTCATACAAATGTATAGTCCTCCATGCCTTAGAAACCCTGCTCCCTTTCCTCTCATACACAAACACACACATTCCCCTAGTTTAGTCTTCCTTCCCTCTCTTTCTTTCTCACACACTCCACCTCAGAAACTCTCCCATATGCTTTCACACAAACATACTCTCCTAGCTCAGTCCTCTCTCCCTCTTCCGTATATATACTTCTCAGTTCACTCTCTCTCTCTCTTTCCCTCTCTCACACACACACACACATACACACAGAGCTTGTCTTTCTCATGCATAAGCATACTCTGTCTCTGTGTCACACACACACACACACACACACACACACACTCCTATCTCTCTCACATATATTCCTGCCTCTATATTATTTCATAGGTGGTCCTATCAATACTCTGGTTACAAGAAGAAATTACTAATTTACTTCCGATATTGCATAAAGATCAGACATCCTCTCATGAGGTTTTATAAGCACTCTTTCTCTTCTCCAGAGGTATTTTTTTCTTTTAATCTAAGGAATTACTATATGTGGAAACTCTGTGGTTTATAACTTATAACTGTGAGAATTGCCTGCACTACTAAGATGTCAAGTGTCTTACTTGTCCCTGGTCACACAGCTAGTCTTTGTTAGAAGCAAGGCTTTACATTGGGGTTTTCTGGATCCAAGGCTGACCTATCCACTAGCCCATGCTAGTACTATCATTGGAAACACCTTTGAGGTTGGCAAAATGCTGTAATACAAAGATTCATTTAACCTGCATGATAATCCTTGGAGGTGTGCACTCCAGGCTTCTCCCCATTTTAGGTTAGTCATTGATTAGCTAGAAGGCACCTCTGAGGGCATCTAGTTCAACTTCCTTATCATGTAGATGAGGAAATTGAGGGCTAGAGTGGTTAAATCACTTAGATGGTGTCATAGGCAGGATTCAAACTGAGGCTCCTCCAATTCCAAATCCACCATATTGTATCGGTTAGGGGTTAACAGGGACATGCCATGGGAACAAGGGGAAGTCCTCCGGGGATCTCTGACCAAAGTGGTTCTTGGACGAAAAAAAGATTCAAAGCTTCTAGTCTGCTTCTATCCATCTCTGTATCTTTCCTCTATCTTCATCTCTCTAAGTAATTTATTATTTTTATTTGTATCACATGACATAGCACTTTATGATTTTCAAAGTTTTTTTTTTTTTACCATTTATTCATTCAAACATTCATTCAGTGAGAGATATATCTGCCCTGGGAAAGTATACATTCCAGATATAGAGATAAGAAAACAACAAGCAAGTACAAATGGATTGCTCAATTTCTATAAGCCCTGAAGGATTCCCAGATGAAGGGCACGAATGAAGTGGAGTCAAATTGGGAAGGCACCTTGGAAAAGGTGACTCAGGTCTTCCAGGAAATGAAGGATGGTGATTGAAGTGAAGGTGAAAGGCACCAGGGGTAGCACAGAGGCTAGGGGCCTGTGAAAGGTAGAAGGGGGTTCTGAAGGGAAGGGGCAAAGAGGCCAAGAACACAAGGAGGATCAGCTGGTGGCAGAAGGACCAACATCCAGAAGTGGATGAAGGGGTGTGGCAGGGATGCCACTGTGTTCTGTGGGGAGATGGAGAGAATGGGAGTGACAAGAGAGGCCAGAAAGCCAGGGGAGATGAGGAAGAAGAGATTTTGGAGGAGGGATTTGAGGGAACTGAGAGCAGAGTAACAGGAATGTATGTGAGAGGAATGAACAATCTTGGAATGGGGATGGGGTGAGCAAAACATGCTTTTGTAGAGACAGACTGCTGGGGGAAGGGAGAGAACAGGCCCTGGGACAGGGAGTTGGGTTAGTTTCCAGCAGGAGAAATGTTTGGAGGAAAACCCTGGGGAGAAGGGTCCCAGTACTCAGGGGGAGGGGATCAGAAACATACGGAGTTCAGTGACCAAGGGAATCGGATTCTCTCAGCCTCCAGTGCCTCCTCAGCTCTGGCAGCTTCTTAGGCTGAACACCAGATTTAATATATGCTCCATTTGGACCCTACACATAGGTTTCTAAGTTTTTGCAGATCAAGAATTTTCCTTAAGGGGTTAGCCCTCTGATCACCAAAGCAATCTCCCCCTTAGGCTCACAAATAGTCCCCTAGTGCTCTCTACCAGTCTTGCCACCCTACCCCTGCTCCTCCCCTCACCCCACCCTCATGTTCTTGAGCTTTGCATTCTGGAGCTCGTGGTAGGGTCCCTGGGGTACCAAGGGTAAGGGACAGGCAAAGGAAGCTGGAGAAGGGAGAGTTGGGAAATGGGGGTTGGGGCCCAGAGGGACAGGGTCCTAGATGAAGGAGGCCCGGGAATGGGAGAGAGATGGGGCAAAGGGGCATCGATGAAGGGGAATACTTACCTCGGGGTGTCCTGCTGGCTCCAGAGCCTCCTCGGGGAGATTCGCAGCTACTATTGGCACTGCTGTTAGCACTGCTATTGAGGAACAGGGGACCCGGGCCGCACTGGGACTCTGGCTCAGGCGCGCTCCGATTCATCGCCAGCAGCTCCATGGTCCCAGGGTAGAGGTGGGCCTGGGGCAAGACCCCCTGCTGACCGGGAGCCTAGGGGACCACTTCCTACCGGTTCCACCTGTTCTCGCGTCTGTAGCTTCTGGGCCCCTGAACTGGCCCCCTCTGTTGTGTGTCCGCTCCGTCCTCTGCCGCCGGCCGGCACCTTGCGCTCCCACGCGGATTTCTCCCCCTCTCTCCCTCGGTCCCTCCCTTTGCGCGTGCCTCTCCTCCCGTTTCTCTACCCCTGGACTCCCCGCAAATCTTTTCCCTTCGGTTTCTCCCCTTGTCCTCTTGTGCCCTGTATCTTTCTGCCTCTGCTCCCCC
>NW_027185850.1:20074113-20075073 GCF_028583685.1 Petaurus breviceps papuanus
TATCTATCTATCTATCTATCTATCTATCTATCTATCTATCTATCTGTGCTAGGCACCTGGCATACAAAGACAAAGATTAAACAAACATTACTCTCTCTCAAGGAGCTCACATGCTGCTGAGGGAAAACAGCAGACATGTTACTGATCTGTGCATAGGTTATTTCCCCCAAGGAGAATGTAAGCTCCATGAGGGCAGGGGCTGTTTTGCCTTTTTTTTTGTCTTTGTCATTGTATTCCAGACACCAAGTTTGGTGCCTGGCATACAGGGGGAGCCTAAATGTTTGCTGAATTAGAATAAATTGGACCATGGCTGTGTGTTTGCTTTTCCTACTGGTCTGTGAAGTTCACGGTCTCTACCATTACCCTCATCAGCTGCTAGTGATTCTCCCCCATTTACATTGCATTTATTTTGTATATGTCTTGAATTTATTCATCTGTGTGTGACAGCCTGTAGTGGGGAGGAGAAAGTGTAGTGAATAGGGTGCTGGCTGCAGAGCCAGGAAGCCCTGAGTTCAAAACTTTCCTCTGACCCATACTGGCTGTGTGGCCCTGAGCAAGTCCCTTACCATTCCTTTTACCTCCCAAATACCCTACGTTGCAGAGAAGGGGCTGATGTGAACTAGGAGAGGGAGTTTCCTCATGTGGTGGTTTCCAACTCTAGTGAAATCCCAGTTCTAACGAACATCTCTCTCTGTGGACATGCTGGTTCTCAGGATGGAATGCTCCTGGAGAGGACAGACTCTTTTCGTTCTCTCTTTGGTTCTCCAGTGTCCATCCCAGAACTTATTAAACTCTTGTTGACTGATTGATTAGTGGAGGCAGGGACCAAATCTTACTTAAAATGACTTGTTTCTATTTGTATTCTCAGCATTTAGCACAGAGCTTTCACAGAGAAAGTGCTTAGTAAAAGTTCCTTCCTTCCTTCCTTCCTTCCTTCCTTCCTTCCTTCCTTCCTTCCTT
>NW_027185850.1:20075173-20094609 GCF_028583685.1 Petaurus breviceps papuanus
CTTCCTTCCTTCCTTCCTTCCTTCCTTCCTTCCTTCTTTCCTTCCTTCCTTCCTTTCTTCCCTCCTTCCTTCTTTCTTTTCTTCATCTCAACACAGCATACAGCTGTCTCTGCACACAGTAGCCATTGAAATGTTTATCTCACTATTATAATTATTGTATTACATTTGACTGCATACTCCTCCGGGACATGGATTCATTTTCCTCATTTCTAGACCCCCTTGGGCCTGATGCATAATAGGGGTTTAATATGCTTTGCTCAAATTCAGCTCACCAGTTACATAGAGGACTTGGCCTAGAAGGTGCCTGTGTTTGCTTCTAGCTCCGAATCTTATGAAGCAAAGGATGGAGCTAGATTTGTAATGAGTTAAGTGCACATTCCAGAAGTCAGTGGTTGTTATTATTCAGGAAGGTGAGGATGGTCAGGCCACGTCGTCCAGAGGACAAATGCACTCACTCCCAAACAAGTCCTCCCCCAGAGGTCCCTCGATGCCTCGGTCAGACAGAATCCTGGACCAGAGGGGCCGGATCAGAGTGAGTGCTGTGTATGCTCAAGCAATGGAAATTCTGTCCTTACAGGCCATTACAAAGAGGGAAAACTGAAGTAAGTACTCTGGGCACAGTTCTCCGAGTGGATATAATGACCTACTTAAAACAAAGTCCCAGAAAACAACCAACAACAAAAACAGATTGTCCACAGAATAGTACATTTGGGATGTCTTGGCCCCGAAGCGAGAACACACAGTAAGGTACATAGTTAGGTCATTAGAGGGTGGAACACTGGAGTAAAGAGAGGGGGGCTGGCAAAGCTATCTAGTATAGTGGAATTATTGCTGGGCATGGGGTCAGACGGCCTGGGTTCGAATCCCGACTCTACTCTCTACTAACATAAGCGAGCTTGGGTCCCTTCTTTTCTATGCACCTCATTTGGCTCATCTGTCTTGGGCTAGATGACTTCTGGGGCCCATCATAGCGACCCTTCTCTGAATACTCTGCAATTCATCAGTGTCCTTCAGCTCGGGTGCCCCCAGCTGAACTCGAAACCACCTTTGGAAATCAGGTCTGCTGTTCTGGTTTGCTAAGGACATTCGGTGTGTGGGACATAGTAGGTACTTAATACAAGTGAACTGAACTGAATTGAATTGGCAAACTGGGGAGCATGTGGAGAAGGGTAGCAAGGATGATGAGACCATGTCATAAGGGCATCAGTCCAAGAACTGGGGACTTTGAGGTCCAAAAAGAGCTAACTAGCTGAGGCACAGCAACCGTCTTCAGGTATTACAGAGTCACAGATTTTGAGAGGGGGGGGTCACATAGGCTGATCAACCACATGGCCCAAGATGTACATGAAAGGAATCCCCACTAGAACAGAGAGCTGGGCCTGGTGATCCTCTGGTCATTTAGTACCTCCCTGCCTGCATCTCCTCATCTGTAAAACACCTACTTCCCAAGACTGTGGTGAGGAAGAAATGGGAAAATCTGTAAAATGCTTTGGGAATCTTAAAATGCTGCATAAATCCTAGTTACTATTACTACTACCTAATAATTTACCCATGCCCAAGGAGGGGAAACTGCCCACCCCAAGGGTGACTCCCTTCACTGTGGGACAGCTCTTATGATGAGGGAGTTTGTCTGAAGGCTAAATTTGCCCCATTTTGCCTCCCACCCATTGTTATTGCTCCTTCCTCCTGGGCTAAGCCCTGAAGACCTAAACCCTCCATCAAAAGACAGGCCTTCCAATATTCAAAGATGGTTGCATCTCCCCCAAGACTTCTCTTCTCCAGATGGACTGAAGCCTTTCATGAGACTTTCACTCTCTGCTGGGAAGCTCTCCAGTTTATCATTGCACTTCTTAAACCATGGCACTGAGAACTAATGGCAACACTCATGAGGAAGCCCAATAAGGGCAGAACACAGTGGGGCTGTTGCCTCCCTTTCCTTCCTAGAAGCTCCGCCTGTCGGAGCATTAACTTTTCTGTTTGCTGCATCCCACCACACTACCCCATCTTCTCCTTGGGAAGATGATTTTTTGTACCTATATGAAGGATTTTACATTTAACCTAACTGAGTTACATCTTACTCAGATTTAGACTAGTGCCTGTCAAGACTCATTTGGATCACAACTCTGTCAGGTACAGTGTCTGGCACATAGTACATACTGAATAAATGTTTACTTATTGTTTGAATGCTTGATTATATCATCTACAAACGCCATCTATGTTTTGATCCAAGTCACTAATAAAAATATTAGACAATGTGGGGCCCAACACTGATTTCTGGGATAATCCATTGGAGAATGCCTGCCACATTGACCCTGAACTATTAACAATTACTTTTAGAATCTAGCCACTCAAACAGTTAAAAAATATTCTGATTTTATTGTCAGTCAGTCAATAAGCTTCTATTTAGCACTTATTATGTGCAAAATACTAATCTAGTCAATTATCTTTCCATAAGAATGAGATACTTTATTATTTTTCTTATTTCTCAAATAAAAAGCTAAAAAAATTAATCTATCCCTCCCACTAATACCCATTCTCCCCCTACAACATTTAGTAAATTAAAAAAAACCCCAAACCAAATCCCTCCATCTCTCTCTATGTGTGTGTGTGTGTGTGTGTGTGTGTGTGTGTGTATACACCTAATTAGGCAAACCAAAGTCCTGCCTTAGCTGTCTCTGTATTTTAAGTCCATCACATCTCTGGTGAGAGCGACATGTTTCATCTTCATTCTTATGGCCTTGTGGTGTCTTGTTGCATTGATCAAAGTTCTAAATTCTTTCCTAGTTATTTTTCCTATAAAGTTGGTTTCACTCTTCTAGTTCTGCTCACTTCACTCTGCATCATTTCATAAAGGTCTTTGTAGTTTTCTCTAAAACTACTTTATTACATCTTATGGCACAACAATGTTACATTACAAGTATATACACCACAATCTGTTTAATCACTCCCCAATAGAAGGATAGCTTCTTAATTTACAATTTGGGGCTACCATGAAAAATATGCTGTGTGTGTTTTTATATACAAGGTTCCCTTCTCCTCTTCCTTTGAGCTCTTGGGGTATAGGCCTAGGACTGGGTCAAAGAGAATGGACAGTTCAGCAACTTTTTGGCCATGACTACAATTTTTTTTTCAGAAGAGACACCAGGAGTGTACTAAGGCACCTGCTCTCCCATAGCCTTGCCAGCATTTGTCATCTTCTTTTGTCATCTTTTTTCAGTCTGATAGGTATAAGATGGAACCTTACAGTTGCCTTAATCTTCATTTCTTTAATTACGAATAATTTAGAACATTAAGTATTAACAGCTTGGATTTTTTCCCCCTTGAAAACTGTCTTTGTATCCTTTGACTATTTGCTGGGAAATGACTTACAAAATGGAATTCCTTATATGGCTTGCAAATGAAATATTTACTTGAGAAACATATTACAAACATCTTTTTCCACGAGTTGCTTGTTTCTTTTGTTATTTTTATATTATTTTATTTATTTTTATTTTTATCCACTTATTTTATTTTTTTATTTTGACTTTATTAGATTTGTTTGTGCATATGAACTGCTTGATCAAAAGCTTTTCATAAACTCTATCCATGGCATTATTTGTTTAGTAAAGTAATCATGTTAAAAAAGAAGAGTAGTTTGTCAAGGCCTGTCCTTGATGAGATCAGGCTGGCTCTTTGAAGCCCCTGATTCCCTTTTAACATTTTAACAAAAATTTCACTTAACATAAATCTCATGAACTATTCTAGAATTTCCTCAGGATTTTAAATTAAGACCTGGGTTCGAGTCCTTCCTTTGTAACATCCTGGTCATCCTCCTTTGCAGAGATAACAAATAAAATAAAATCTCAGCAGCTCTGTCCACGCTTTGTTGTTGGTATCATCATCCCATAGAAAGACTTTCTTTGGGGGAGAGGGACAGTAATAGAAGAGAGGCTAGATCATCCGTCCCTGAGGTCCTTTCCAACTCTGAGGTTCCATGATTCTGAGAAATCACCTTGCTGACTAGTCAGATCAAGCCCACTGGGCCAGTTTCAGGGATTCTAGCCATTGGTTTTTTTTTCCTTTTTATTATTATTATTATTATTTTTTAGTTTATTTCCATCATTCATTTCCACAAGATTTTCAGTTACAAAAATTCCCATTTTCCCTCTACTCACCACCCCAAAACAGTGATCCCACCGAATATCCCTTCCCCCAATCTGCTCTCTCCCATATCTTCCCTCATATCTCCCTCTGACTTTCCAGTATGGCATGGTGGATCTCTATGCCCCAGTATGTATTATTTCCCAGTTTCATGTAAAATAATAACAATAATAACAATAATAATACACATATATTTTAAACATTTGATTTTAAACCTTTGTATTCTAGATTCTTTCCCTACCTCCCTCATCACCCACCCTTACAGGGAAGATAAGCAATTCAATGTAGGTTGTACATGTGTAGCTATACAAAACATTTCCAAAGTGGATATATTGTGAAAGACTGACTATATTTCACGCCCTCCTATCCCACTCCCCACTAGTTCTATTCTCTACTTTGATCCTGTCCCTTTTCAAAAGTGGGTGCTTCCAACTTCCGTCCCCCCAGCCTGCCCTCCCTTCTATCATCCCCCCTTTCATCCCCTTGCCCCCTACTCTCCTGTAGGGTGAGATACCCTATTTAGTGTGTGTCATTCCCTCCCTAAATCAAATTCAATGAGAATAAGGTTGACTCATTCCCTTTTACATTCCTGTTCTTTGCCTCCATTGTAACAGTTTTTCCTTGCTTATTCTATATGAGATAATTTACCCTATTCTATGTCTCCCCATCTCCTCTCATTTACTCTTAATTTTCCTCTCTCATCTCTTAACTTTACCTTTTAAGTATCATCCCTTCCTATTCAATTGTTCCTGTGCCCTCTGTCTATGTATGCTTGTACACATACACACACACACATATATACACACATTCACATATGTATTCATATGCCCATATACCCTCCTATATAGACATATATATGTATATGTATAGATATACATATGCATATATATATATATACATACATATATACACATTTCTATTCCCTGCAACTATTCTCATACTGAGAAAAAGTTTCGGGGCAGCCAGGTGGCTCAGTGAGTAAGAGCACCGGCCCCAGAATTGGGATGACCTGGGATCAAATCCAGGCTCAGATACGTAGCACCACAGTCATAAATAACTGGCCATGTAACCTTGAGCAACTTACTTAACCCCAATTGCTTTAAAAAAAAGTTTCATAAGTTACAATTATCATTTTTCCATGTAGGTATGTAAGTATTTCAACTTTGATAAGTTCCTTATGATTTCTTTTCCCTGTTTACCTTCTCATGCTTCTCTTGCATCTTGTATCTGTGTCAAATTTTCTATTCAACTTTGGTTTTTTCAGCAAGAATGCTTGAAAGTCCTCTATTCCTTTGAATGACCATATTTTCCCCATAAACATGATACTCAGTTTGGCTGGGTAGGTGACTCTTGGTTTTAATCCCAGCTCCTTTGCCCTCCAGAATATCCTATTCCAAGCCCTTTGATCCCTCAGTGTAGAAGCTGCCAGATCCTGGGTTATCCTGATTGTGTTTCCATAGTATTCAAATTGTTTCTTCCAGGCTGCTTGTAGTATTTTCTCCTTGATCTGGGAACTCTGGAACCTGGCTATAATATTCCTAGGAGTTTTCTTTTTGGGATCTTTTTCAGGAGGTTATTGGTGAATTCTTTCAGCCTCTATCTTGCCCTCTGGTTCTAAAACATCAGGGCAATTTTCCTTAAGAATTTCTTGAAGGATGATTTCTAGGTTCTTTTTTTGATCATGGCTTTCAGGTAGTCCAAAAATTTTTAAATGATCTCTCCTGGATCTATTTTCCAGGTCAGTGGTTTTTCCAGTGAGATATTTCACATTGCCTTCTATTTTTTCATTTGTTTGGATCTGTTTAATAGTATCTTGATTTCTCATAAAGTCACTAGCTTCCATTTGCTCCAATCTAATTCTGAAGGAATGATTCTTTTCAGTGAGCTTTTGAGATTCTTTGTCCATCTGACAAATTCAACTTTTTAAGGCATTCTTCTCCTCATTGGCTTTTTGAGCCTCTTTTACCATTTGAGTTAGTCTATTTTTAAGGTGTTATTTTCTTCAGTCAGGTTGTTGACTCTCATTTTATATTTTTCTTGCATCATTCTCATTTCTCTTCCAAATTTTTCCTCCACTACTCTCATTTGATTTTCAAAATCATTTTTAAGCTCCTTTATGGCCTGTAAGCAGCTTATTCTTTTGTTGGAAGTTTGCAGGAGTTCTGACTTTGCTGTCTTCCTCCTGTTCCATGCTTTGATCCTTTTTGTCCCCCCAAAAGGAATCCAAAATCAGACCACTGTGCTTGCCTTAATTTCCCTGATTAGTAATATTGCCACTCAATTACTTGACTTTTGAGCTTTTTGCCACAGTAGAACTCTGCTACTGGAGTGGGGAGCTTTGTCACAATCAATGGGGTTTTCTCAGCTGCTGGAGCTATTGGTTGGGTGCCTTCTCTGAAGCGTCCACATGCTGTGGCACACTGGTCATGCACCCCAGGACCATCACCCCTGATAGTGATCCAGATCCAAGCAGGTTAAAGCAAGAGTGATTATTCCTCAGACTGGTAGCTTGGTCCCCCTACAATCTGCAGGCCTGGATCTCTGAAGCAGCCACGTGGCAGTGCCTGGACAGCCACCACACCTCAGCCACTTCTCCCTCCAGGGGGCAAAGGTCGGACTGCACTCCTGAACTTCCAGGTCCCAAAGTTCACACTGCACTGACCTCTCACTTTGTCCTTAGCATCTATAGATTGATAATTTTGGAAACTGCCACAGCTACTGGTGATCTTCAGTCCCTCCAGCCGGTGGCTGATTGTGGATGCCCTGAGGCTAAAACCTCAGGCTCATGCAGGGCTGGGCTTGGCTCCCAGAGTGCTGCACTGGCTCCTTCCTGCCATCCTGCCAGAACGTCTTCAGTGGGAGATTAGCTTCTCTGTGTCATTTTGTGGGTTCTGTAGCTCCAAAATTTGTTTAGCGTAATTTTTTACATGAATTGGAGGAGGTGGAAGCGGGAGCCCCACGGAAGTCCTGTTTCTATTCCATCATCTTGATTCTGGCCATTGTTACTTCTTTTTTTTTTTGCCCAATTGTGCAAAAATTTGGCTCACTTAGGTTCACTGAATTCTTAGTATATAACAGGTGATATGTACCTGAGAGATTGACTGGTCCACTTTGACTCATTTGCCAGATGAAGAAATTGAGGCTGCCCCCCAGAAGTGGCTGGGCCAGGTGCATCTTGTGAAAGGCAGAGCCCACGTTGCTCCCTGGGGCCAGCCTGACCTCCAGGGTTTGCTTAGATACCTTTTCATGATACTCCATTCCCTGAAAGTTTTCTCTCAGCAAGCAG
Source organism: Petaurus breviceps papuanus (assembly GCF_028583685.1). Classification (NCBI taxonomy): domain Eukaryota; kingdom Metazoa; phylum Chordata; class Mammalia; order Diprotodontia; family Petauridae; genus Petaurus; species Petaurus breviceps. Next base: position 20,082,600 of record NW_027185850.1, read on the forward strand.
ATGAGGGACTGCATTTTTATTTCCTGTATGGTTGAAGATTCAGTAAAATTCATATGGGTAGAAGTTATAGGGAGCCATATTTCATTCAAAAATCATCTGTGAAGTTCTTACTATGTACGAAACACTGTATGGGGCTCTGATACCCATAGGAAAACAGGACTTCTACTCAATATGAGAAGAAAAAAGACTACAGAACTGCCCCCAAAATGGAGCAAGTTGACTTGTGAGGTACCGATGGCTTCTCCATCATTGGAAGTTTCTAGACAGAGGCAGGGTCACGGCATCATGGAACCTCAGAGTTGGAAAGGACCCCAGAGATCATTGAGGCCCACTTGCAACTGACCAAGAACTCTCTCCATAATATCCCCAATAGGGGGTCAGCAGCCCCTTCTTGAAAGCCTTCACCCTTTCCCAGAAAGGGAATGCTAAGGTGTTCATTCTGCTTCTGTGCAACTCTAATTGTGAGGAAGTTTCTACTTAGATCAATCAATCCAAAAAAGCATTTATTAAATGTGTACTATGTATAGGTTTACACTGGATGTGGGGGTTACAAAAACAAAAATGGAATAGAATGAAAACTGCTTGAGGGCCAGGGCTATCAGGGAAAATGATATGTACACTTCAAAGTATATTCAACACATGCACAAAATAAATACGCAGTAATTTTCTCCATGTTCCTTCACTGCTACAATCTCTGGCCTCTGAGGTCAAGAAGGACAAGCTAACACCTTCTCCAGCTCTTTTAGTACCTGAAAACATCTCTAGTCTTGTCTGGATCCTCTCTTCTTCAGGCTGAGAAGACCCTGATATCTTCATCTGACCTCCATGGCGTGATCCTGAGGCCCAGTTAGCAACTGATTGTCCCCCAGGGCGCTTTGTGGCCTGTCACATGCCATGACCATTCCCATGGCCTTCGTCCTGGACTTTGCAGCCAGGCTCCTTTATGAGTGCCCAGTGTCGCTCCCAGCTTGAAGGTCCTCTAAGGGGCACAAATAGCCCCCCAGGACTGTTCTCACAGTCTACATCTCAGCCCACCGAGCTTCCTTCTTCTTTCCTAAGCTTGTGTTCCATCTCTGGCCTTCATCCTTTTACACAGGCTGTTTCCTCCATCCTTGCGCCTAGGATAGCCTCCCTCCTCACATCCAGCTCTTCCTATCTCTGTCTTCCCTCAGGGATTAGATTCCCTCAGATGCTATCTCCTAGAGGGCACTTTTTTTGATGTTCTTGGTTAATGTCTCCTCCTCCCTCAAACAGGCATGCATGGGCTTCCATATCTCATGCTGTATTGATTCCCTGCCCTCAAAACCATGTATGTGTTTACATGTCTCATGTCATATTGACCCTCTTCTCCCTCAAATAACCAAGCATATGTTTACATGTCTCGTGTTATATCCATCCCACCCTCCCTAAAATAACCATGTTGTATACACCCCACCTCCCTCAGGAGAATGCAAGCTTTTTCTTTTTGTCTTATTATTCCCTGTACATGTATCAGGCACTTAAGAAATATTTGTTGGATTCAATTTTCTATTACTGCTAGTATCCCATGGTATCAGAACCTGCCCAAGACAGGGGTGAATTGTAGTTTGTAGTAAGATAAGGAACCAGCTCAACATTTATTATTGGTTGCTTTGAAAGGGACCCTCTAATGACCCCCTTCCCCCAAGATGAATTCTATCTCACCTTTGTTTGGGAAGGATTTTATGGAGTGTGGAGTCTTGGAGTGAAAATGATCTCTAAGGAAGTGACTGAGCATTCAGAAAAACAAATCCTGGGACCACCCAGTTAGAGGCGACGACCCCTCTGTGCAGCTTCGACCAAGAGGATCTTCAGCTGCCACTCAGAGCTAATCAAAGTTAGTGACCTTGACATTTCTGACAACTCAGAAAAGAGATATTTCGGTTGTAAAACCCACCCAGAGCAGTTTGGTTGGATGTTGGTAGGAGAACATGGTCTTGGCTTGTAGAGGCTGATTACTTTCAGCAGGCCGAGCAATGGGGTCCAAAACAGAAGGCATGGATGCTGGTACTGTGAGCAAGTGACTTGCTCCATCAGAGCCTTGATTTTCCCATATATAAAATGGGGAGAATGGTTCTTGTATGAGCGATACCATACATGAGGTTGTTCTGAGGAAAAAAATGATATGGTGGGTATAAATCTCCGTGAAACTGTAAATGGTTAATGTACATCATTCAAGGTGGCTAGCATTGGAAAAGGACATGCCTCTGTGTCCCCTGTTTCATCTCCAGACAAAGGGAAGCAGCACTGTCTATTTGAGGTGACGTTACATGAGATAATGGGTAGGAGCCTAACAAGTTCAAGGCTCCACGTACAGGCAAGGTGCTGTTAGCAGGGTGCTGTTTTTCCTTGCCTGATTTAGCACAGCTGTTCCTCAGTTTCCTCCTCTGTAAGATGAGGGGGTTGGACCAGGTGACCTCCGAGATACCTGCCAGCCCTGATACTTTATGAGCCTAATATGTGAAAGGAAAACATCATTTTCCATGGACTCTAAAGAGAAAGCCGGCCCTTGGAGAGTGCAAATCCAGGTCCAGGCCACATTCTTGGCTGACAGGTTCGACTGATTCAAAAGTAGCAGCTAAAGTAGCTGGTGAAAAGGATTATGGTTTTTACCTGCTGTGAGCCCCAAAGGACAACAAGCAGGCCTGAAAGTGATTGTAAATCATCGTGGTATTTTCTCCTTCCATCCTTCAAGAGATCCGTGATTTCACTGGGATAGGTCAGGGGTGGGGAGCCTGCATCCTCAAGGCCACATATGGCCCTCTAGGGCCTTGGGTGAGGTCTTTTGACTGAGTCCAGGTTTTTTTTTTTTTTGGTCTTTCTTAATTTGTTTGTTTACTTTTAGTTTACAAGATTCAGTTCCACAAAAAATATGGAAGACTTCACGAATTTGTGTGTCATCCCTGCACAGGGGAGATACTAATCTTCTCTGTATCATTCCAGTTTTAGCATATCCACTGCTGAAGTGAGGACCTGAGTCCAAGTTTTACTGAACGAATCCTTTTATTTAGACTCAGTCAAAAGGGCACACCCAAGAACCTAGAAGACCACATGTGGCCTCGAGGATTCAGGCTCCCCACCCCTGTAAGTGCAGGTACATGGCAGAATCAGACTGATAGCTGGAAAGGGGCAGTCTGGCTCCTTCCTTTTACAGATGGGAAAACTGAGACCTAGAAAGAGGTGCCAGTGAGTGGCAGGTCAGGCCTCCTGGCATTTCCTGCTGCAGACTACGACCCCTCCATGCCAGAACTGTTCACTCTTTGTAGATGCCCCTCAGGGGAGGGGAAGCCATGAACTTGGTCTTAGCTGACAGACACACCTGAGCCTCTCCCAGAAGCCTCTCCTTCTAGCAGGGCCTTCCGGGCCTCAGGCTTCCCTCCTCGCCCCTTGGCGAGGAGTCATTAGAGCAGGACCCAGTTGGCTGAAATTCTGAGGATAGGCCTTGGATTTCTTGGTGGAACCCCATGGAGAGCTAGCAGTTTTGTGAAATATGCACTGGCCTGGGAGTCAGACACCTGGCCTCAAACTCCAGATGCTTAGCTTCTCAGTCACAGGATTATTACTTCCCCTTTCTGAGGCTCAGTTTCCTCTCTGTAGTGAGAAAGATAGGCAGTGTGGAGGAATGGTTAGAGGGCTAGCCTCGAGTCAAGAAGGTTTTTAGTTACGTCCTGTCCTGGCCACACACTGACTTATGACTTTTGCAAGTCACTGAACACCCCAGTGCCCAACATAACTCTCCAAGGCTCTGTATTGTCGAAAGGGAGCTTATCTGCATTGGTGGTGAGACAACTCCCTGGGAGTCCACTGCATCAGTGAAATAATGGGTTTGGATGAGAGACAGATAAAGGGGGGAGAGAGAGACAGAGAGACAGACAGAGACCAAGACAGAGTCAGAGACAGACAGAGAGAAACAAAGACAAAAAGTTAGAGAGACAGAGAAGAAGAGAGGCAGAGAGACAGACAGAGACCGAGACAAAGAGTCAGACAGAGAGAAACAGAGACAAAGAGTTAGAGAGACAGAGACAGAGAAGAAGAAAGAGAGGCAGAGAAGCAGAGAAAAAAGAAGGAAGAGAGAGGCAAAGAGAAATGTCTGGGCAGAGGTGAGGAAAGATCTCAAAGCAGATATAGATGTTTTAATGTGTCTATTATGATAGACACCTACACTCAAAGTACCCCATCAATTCCTGTGGTCCCACAGAATCAACAAATACATGATTCTCGGGCGCTCTGAAAGACGAAGACTCAGACAAAGTGAGACTCAAGCTCGAAATCTTTGAGAAGAGGACAAGACCAGGAAGGGGCATGAATTACCTGTGACATTACTCAGCTACAATAAGGGAAGAGAAGCACATCATGAGTAGAGTGTAAGCTCCTTGAAGACAGGGATGTTTTTATTCCTGTCCTTTACATTTAGAGGTGGCTGGGGCACAGTGGACCCAGAGCTGGCCTTGGAGTCAAGAAAATCTGGGTTCAAGTCTTGTCTCTGCCCCATAAGACTGTGTGACCTTAGGTAAGTCCCTTAACCTCTTGGTGCTCTGGGCCCTTCTTTCTGATGGAGCATTGCAGTGTGGTAAGGAAACTTCTTTACTTGGGAGGCCCCAGTACGAATGAAGTCCCAGGTCTCATCCTCTCCCCCATCCCTCTGTATCCCCAGTGCCTGGCCCTTAGTGGATGTTTCTTCAAAAATATGATGTAACATTTCTTATTCATCCTTCCTGCCTGTCCCAATAAATATTTAATAAAAATACAATAGATAGATGGGAAGCAGGTAGGTCCTCAAACAAAGGCTGAGTGCCCTCTTGTTTAGGATGTTAAGATGTGGATTATTTTAAAGTGTGAGCTAGATTAGAGAAAAACATTCTGTTTTTATTGGTTTGTGGTTAGGGTTAGGGTAGACACCCCATTTACACTGCTATAGTCAATGTATACATACATTGTCTCCTGACTCTGCTTACTTCCCTTTTCATCAGTTAGTATAAGTCTTCCCATTCTTCCCTATATTCATCCTGTTCATTGCTTCTTCAAGCACAGTAGATTACATTCATGGATATGTTTAGTCATTCCCCAAATGATGGCCACCTACTTTGTTTTCAATTCTTTACTACCACAAAATATTTATAAATATTTTGGTGTACATGGAAGCTTTCTTTCTTTCAACTACCTTCTTGGTCATATGCCTAGCAGTGAAATCCGTGGGTTGAAGGATATGGACATTTTGGTCGCCTTTTTAACAGATTTCAAATTGCTTTACAAATTTCAAATTTATTTCATGACAGAATGGTCATGCCAATTCCCAGCTCTACCAGAAATGCATTTGTTTGGCAAGGTATCGTGGTAAATGCTTGCAATCTTTGTAATCAGGGAGGCTGGTGGGTCACTAAAGTTTGTGAATACTGAACTACAGTTGGGTTAAAATCCATCAGATGTCTTTAGCACCAATATGGTGAGCTTTGGGAGAAGGGCTATCTAAGCTAAGGAGGGGCAGAAATGGCCACAGAGAGAAATGAAGCAAATCAAAGCTTCTGTCCAGATCAATAATGAGAACAGATTTGTGAGTATCCTCTGTGTTTCCAGTATGGAAGAGATAGACAGAGTTTTAAAAACATGCATAAAATTTTAAAAATATGACAATGCATCTGTGCAACTATCTTTTTTGCCATCCCTCCCACATTGACTATTTCTGTCTTGTCACCTTTACCAATTGTCAGGGTGTGAAGTGAAATCTCAGGGTTTTTGTTTCTTCATTTTGGGATTGGTATTTCTCCTACATTGTCAGTGATTTGGAGCATTCTTTCATATGGTGGTTAAGAGTTTGCAATTCTTCTTTTGAGAACTATTTGTTCATAAACATTGACTATTTTATTGAGAAAGGGCTCCCGGATGGCTTGGTTCATGGTTCCTTTGGGGTACTGGAGTCTCATTCAATAGGTTTGGGTTGACTGTGCAGAAATTATGTCCCAGTCATAGGTAGCTCTCAGAAATGACAGTAGTAAATACTCAAGCACATTACTATATTATAGGTTTTTCAATATGTGGAGCAGACCACTGGGGAGACTTAAAAAAAAAAAAACTCCGCTTTTCCAGCACACTGGCAATGAGATTTGAACCTTCCAATTTCAGCCATAGAGAACTTGGACAATATAGAGTTGCAGGAAATCCTGGATGCCATTGGAGATTTGGACCACACTACAACCATTGAAGCCTTCCACCTTTCTTGCAGCTGAACAAATACCACAGATAGAATTGTCAAGCCCACCGCTGATTTGAAGGATTAATTTGGGGAACTTGGAGTGTTTTGCAAACTCTTTCCAAAGCGATTTACAGTCCTTAATTATTTAAGCCCCTCCACTTCCCCTAGAGGAAGGGCAGCCATCATATGCCTAGTTTGCCCCCCCTCAGAACCGGAGGGAAAGGAAGGTTAAGTGAAGAAGGAGCCTCTGAGTAAGGGCAGAGCTAGGACTGGGTTTCAGGGAAATCTGAGGTGGGGGCAGATGGTGTTCGAGTCTCCCAAGGGGTGAAATCTGGGAAAGTGCTTCCCAACTAGGAGAATGGGAGGAAAGGCATTGCTATTCATTTGTTCAGTTTAAATGAATCAAATTTCGATTGTACCGATAATAGCTTTATTGTTTAAGAAACTAAGAAAAAGTGATTTGCACAAGCTCGAACAGTTAGAAAATAGAAGAAATGGGCTTTGTCTTCTGGTTTTCTGTCTCCTATCCAGCAAATTTTCTAGTGCCACCATTTCTGCAAGGTACATAGGCCAGAGCTATTGGCTCCATTCTACAGAGGGGGAAACTAAGGTTTAGATATGACTCCCCTAGGATCACAGAACTAGAAAATATGGCAGTTGGAACTTGAACCCAGATCCAATAAGGCTAACTGAAAAAAAAACACTATACTGCCTTTATTTTTAAAACCTTTATATCCTTGTAATACTGGAGTATTTGAGTTGGACTTGTTCCATTTGTTTTCGGAGGGCTGAACCCAGAGTAATAGGCAGAAGTTACAGACAGACAGACCCAGGTTTAATACACGGAAACATTCCCTAACAATTAGGACTTCTAAAAGAGTCTGCCATAAGAAACAGTGGGTTTTCTCTTATTGGAGATTACCAAACAAATGTTGGAAGGGAAAGTGTAGAGGGGGCTCCCTTTTAATTCCACATCAGACTAGATCGTACTCAAAGTCACTTTGGACTTGGAGAATCAGTGATTCGTTGAAGGTTCCTTCCGGCACTGACACTTAGCTGTATGTTACAGAAGGGATCGCTTCTTGGCTATAGTCTGAAGATTCATTATTTCAGTGGTGGTAGAAGCAGCCTAAGAGAAAGGAGAAAGTACTGGTCTTTAGTCTTTGGATCATCAAAGGTCACCCCCTGCTTTCAGTTCTAGAGGGTCTAGATCTGTCCCTGAAGGACTATGTCCCCTTCTCTTTTCTGGGTCCCACCCCTGTAAAATGATAGCATGGGCCTAGATTGCCTTCCAGGGTCTTTCTCATTCTGAAGTCGATTCCCTAATGAGGATGTCACAGGTTTTCCTCTTGTAGGTGGTGCTCAAGGAAAGGGTAGATGGACCATTGTTGAGAGTGTTGTAGAAGGTATTTCTGCTAGAGGGATGGTTTGATGCTCAGTCCCTTCTGACTCTGTGATTCTGGGAAATAGATGAATTTAACTTTCTCAGTCCTGGGATATTTGAACTGTCTATGGGGGCTGGGTCAAATATACCTGCATATTTAACTCAGAGAACTGGATAAGGTAAGAGTTGAAAGGCAGCCTCTTGTGTGCATTTTGTGGGCTGCTGGGAAATGCAAAACACCTGGACTTTTCTCACCAGCTAAGGTTTTGGTGTGACTGGTCAATAATGGCAGCCCTTTCAACAGTCTTCTGATAAGAAAGGATCTGATCTCTGAGCAGCTACTCTGGGGACCCTGGAGAGTGGAACCATGAATACCCCCAGAATCACAATGTGCAGAATTGGAAGGGACCCTGTTCCATCCTGCCCATACTTCACCAAGAATCTTCCCACAATATACTGCTGAAATAGGAAGCCAAGTTCTGCTTGAATGCTTCCAAAGACAGGGATCCCACTACCTTCTAAGGCACTCGATTCCACTTTTGGGATGGCTCTGATTATTAAACATTTTTTCCCCTGATGTCAAGCCTGGATTGGCCATTCATTATGCCTTGTTCTATCTTCTGAGCCCAAGAAGATCCAACTGAGTCATTTTTCTGTGTAGTAGAAGCCAGTTACCATTCATCCACCAGGCCAAGCCCAGTCTTCTCTCTAGGATAAAGGTCCCTAATTGCTTAGATCATTCCTCACATGCCATGACTTTGAGGATTTTACTGACCGCTACTCTCTTTTCATTGTCCTGCAGCATATATACAACTCCTTATAGATATATAAGGCTTTAAAACTTTGTTCTTTTCTCCAATAGTCTTGCTGGTTGAAATCTGGGTGGGCAGCACTTTACTGGAATTCAAGGGATTCAGTGAATAATCAGAACTGGCATTTATTTAGGGCTTCAAAGTAGAAGCAGCATTTAATATACACAACTCATATGATCCTCCTAACATGGGTCAGAGGTCCCCATTCTACAAATGAGGAAACTGAGGCTCTCCGTCAAAACTCTAGATCATATAGCTAATATGTGCCAGAGCCAGGACTGGGGTCCAGGTTTTTTCATGCCCAAACCATTTCTTTTTCCATTATGTCGCGTCTGCCAAACTAGGCTTCAGTGGCATGAAGTCAAGGATGAGAGGGAGGGATACATCACAGAACTGTGGCTTGAACTTTGAGTATTATCCAGAGGGATAACACCATGAGTGAATAGAGATGCTTTTTATGTGTTTGGCAATTTAGTTTTTCAAATTATTAATTTGCTGTGTGAGCCTTGGCAAGACACAACCTCACTGAGCCTCAGCTCTGTAAATAAGGGGTTGGCATTGTGTGATTTTTGAAGCTTCTTCTCCCCTAAGGCATTTACATCTATAATTCCTCATGCTGTATATGGAAATGGTACTTCAACTATAGGCATACAACTAAAGTTCTTAAAAAGAAATGATTCAGAGTCGGAGGAGACTGGAAGGGTGAGTAGTGGAGAAGGAATTCCCCCACACAACAAATAGGACTTCACTTTTCCAGGCATAGCATGAGGTAAGGGTCCTCAGCTAAGATGCTGGATCTAGGGAGTGGGGTGGGAGACTTGAGGTTCAGGACAGAAAGATATAGTTGCAAACGAATAGGCTATAATAACAGTGAGGGAAGGTGGGTGATACTGTGGATGAAATACTGGGTCTGGAGTCAGGAAGACTCATCTTCTCCAGGTCAAATTGGATTTGCCTCCATTCTACAGAGGGGGAAACTAAGGCTTAGATATGATTCCCCATTTGCTAGCTATGTGACAATGGGCAAGTCACTTTACCCTGTTTGCCTCAGTTTCCTCATCTGTAAAATGAGCTGGAGAAGGAAATGGCCAACCCTCCGATATCTTTACCAAGAAAGCCCCAAATGGGGTCACAAAGGGTCAGACATGACTGAACCGACAACAATAATATACATATATACATATATATTTAATGATGTGATTGGACTAAATCAATGGTTCTCCACTTTTTAGGCCTCAGGACGTCTTATACTCTTAAAAATTGCTGATGACTTAAAAGGTTTTTTTTTTAATGTAGGTTATATATATTGATAGTTACCATATTAGAAATAGAAATGTAAATTTTGAAAATATTTATTTCAAATAATCATAAACCAACTATACTCTCCACTCAAAGGGCTCTTTCAGCCCTGACATGCCTTCAGCCAATGGTTCTTTCAGCCTTTGTCCTTTTTGAGGCTCCAGTGATGTATTTCCTTCCTAAAGCCTTCTTCTCCCAGTGAGGATTATCTGGCCATGGTTCCCAAGCTCCTCCCCTCCCTCCCCACGTGTGAAGGTCACCATGTGCCTGCCCAGTACCTTCCATCCCCTGAGCTCATAAGAAACCAAGCTGCAAGTGGCCTTAGGGATCATTTAACCCTCATCACTTAACTTCTCTCAGACTCGTTTTTCTCTTCTCTAAAATGGGAGGAATGACAGTTTCTACCTCATAGGGTTATAGTGAGAATCAAGTGAAATGTCAGTGCTATAGAAATGTTACTCACCCTCTTCTTCCTCTCTCATCATCAATAACAAACTGAAACTGAAGGAGCAAAAATGATTTTCTCAAAGACAGAAGCAGCCGACCTTATCGGAAACCAGGCGTGCAAGCGGGGCTTTCTCTTCTAAGGTCCCCTTGAATATGTTACCTAGACAGTTAATGCTTCTTGGCCTTTGGGAGATGCCAGGGCTCAGGAATTAAGTTCTCCACTCGGGCCAGGAGTTCTCCCTTTGGCACTGACCAAACACAAGCCCATCTAACTGAAGGATTCCTTAGGCCAGCCTGCAGTGGGGTTGGAGAAAGTCATTCTCTTTCCCAGAAAACTTGGAGTGACACAAGGGCATTCATCCTGGGACAATAGAACCATGGGACTCATAAACACCTCTGGGGTAAAGCCCTGCTCTTCCATTGTTGGCAGGTGGGCAGAGGAGCCAGAGAGCCTGCAGAATAACATTCCAGACCCAGATGAGTCCCCAGCCTGCTAAATCCCCCTGACATGTTCCTGGGGCCTATAACTGGGCAATTAATCTCATTCACGTTCTAATTGCTCTGCCTCACTTGCAGAGGGCCCCAGCTTCATTTCCCTTTCCCTTTTCCCTTGCTCCAAGGACCATGAATCCTGGGCTCCCACTCTCCCAATAATATCCCCATCTGTCCAGACCCAGAGCTCACAGGTGGCTTAATACTGGTGCATCTGCTTGCTGCATATGAGACCCTGAGGTTTCAAACTTCCGGGGGCTTGGGATGATTAGAGTCTGGTCTCCCATATACTAAAGGCTTCCAGATGGACTGTCCTGGAAGGGGACAGAGAGGAGCCGTGGGCAGGAATGGGGGGGGGTCCATTTTCACGTAATTCACCTTGGCACTAAAACCGTGCTAGAGAAACTGGACCCTTCCACCCCCCACTCCCATCCCCAAGCTGGCTCAGCTCATTCTCTACAGCCAGATGGGCTTCCCATTCTCTCCTTGACCACCATGGCCACAGAGGGATCTCAGTCAAACAGAAAGGCCTGAAAACCTGTATTTGCAGGCCACAGGCAAGGAAAAAGCTATCAGGGGGATCGAGGGGGGCCTTTCAGAAAGAGGAGCAGGAGAGTCAATAGCAGAGGTTTTGAGGAACATGTGAAAGCAAGGCTAGGCATTCCAAAACCAAACACCAAGGTGGGGTGGGGGTGAGGCAGCCCTGGGAGAAGGAGATTTAGTCTGAAGCCGTAAGCTTGGCTCAGCTGGGTCTTCCTGCCAGACACCAAGGCGCAAGGGAAAGGAGTCTGGAATTTTAGAATTGAAGGGACCTTGGAGATAACTGGCTCAGTCTTCAAGTCTTACTGAGGAAGCAGCTGAAGTCCAGAGAGAGTGAAGGGTTTTGTCAAGACAGGATAGGTATTAAATGGCTGAGCTGGGACTCAGGACTGGTTCAGGACAAGGAGCAATGGACACCAGTCAATCAGCCTTCCATCTGATCACAAAACAACAGGCTAGATGTTGGGTATACAAAGACTAAGATGAATCAGTCCCTGCCCTCAAGGAGACTATGTTCTATTATTCCATTGGAGGAGACAGCAGGTACACACACACATAAAATCTATACATATATAGTCACATACAGATCAATGGACCAAATCAACAAATATTTATTAAGCACCTACTATATGAGGGCAGTTTTCTTTGAGAACTTCCTGGAGGATGCTTTCTAGATTCTTCCTTTGGTCATGGCTTTCAGGTACTCCAATAATATTAAAATTATCTCTCCTGGATCTATTTTCCAGGTCAGTGGTTTTTCCCATGAGATATTTCACATTGCCTTCTATTTTTTCATTTGTTTGGATCTGTTTAAAAGCATCTTGATTT
>NW_027185850.1:20094709-20107789 GCF_028583685.1 Petaurus breviceps papuanus
GCATTCTTCTCCTCATTGCCTTTTTGAGTCTCCTTTGCCATTTCAGTCAGTCTGTTTTTTAAGGTATTATTTTCCTCAGTCAGGCTGTTGACTCTCATTTCATAATTTTCTTGCATTGTTCTCATTTCTCTTCCCAAGTTTTCCTCCACTTTACTTATCTGCTTCTTAAGGTCCTCTATGGCCTGTAACCAGCTTGTATTTTCCTTTGAAGCTTTTGGTGCAGGAGTTCTGACTTCACTGTTTTCCTCCTGTTCCATGCTTTGCTCCTTTTTGTCCCCAAAATAGGAGTGTAATGATGGAATCTTCTGTCTGCTTTGTTTCCTTTGCCTGCTCATTTTGCCACTCAATTACTTGACTTTTGGGCCTTTTGCCACAGTAGGACTCTGCCACCAGACAGGGGAGCTTTCATCCCAAACGCTGGGGTTTTCTCAGCTGCCAGAGGTATTAGATGGGTGCCCTCTCTGAGGTCTCCACACGCTCTGGCAAGCTGGACCCACACCCCAGGACCTCCACCCTAGACTGCAATCCAGATCCAAGCAGGTTAAAGCAAGAGTGATTACCCCTCAGACTGGTGCTTGGTCCCCCTACACTCTGCAGGCCAGGAGCTGAAGCTGCCACATGGCACTGGCTGGCTGTGCCAGCATCTCAGCGGATTCTCGCCCCGGGGGTAAAAGCCATGCACTCCCACTTACGGGTCCCAAAGTTCAGACTGCACTGGCCTCTCATTTTGTCCTTCGCATCTATGTGTTGATAAATCTGGAAACTGCCACTGCTGCTGCTGATCTGGAGTCCCTCTGGCCAGTGGCTGGTCAGGCCCTCCTGACGAGGGGCTGGGCTCGGCTCCCAGAGCACTGCGCTGGATTCCTGCTGGCCTGCTGGGCTGTCCTCAGCAGGAGGTTAGCTTCTCTGTGTCATTTTGTGGGTTCTGCAGCTCCAAAGTTTGTTTAGAGTCCCCTTTTTACATGGATTGGGGAAGGTGGAAGCCAGAGCCGAGGGAAGGTCGTGCTTGTGCTCCGCCCCCCAAACACCTACTATATGCCAGACCCTATGCCAGGTGATGGGAATATGAGGACAAAAATCAATAGTTCCTGTCCTCAAGAAGGATATATTCTATGGGGAAGACAGCATTTATATGCATATAAATATACACACAGATATTTATATACATATGTATATATGTATGCTTATTTGTACATATGTGTTGCCGTTCAGTAATTTCTGACTCTGTTACTCCATTTGGGGCTTTCTTGGCAGAGATACTGGAGTGGTTTGCCATTTCCTTCTCCAATTAATTTTACAGATGAGGAAACTGAGGCAAACAGGGTTCAATGACTTGCCTAGAATCACAAAGTATCTGAGACCAGATTTGAATTCAGGAAGATGAGTCTTCCTGACTCTAGGCCTGGAGCTCTATGCACTATGTCGTCACCTAGCTGACCCTAATATGTCTATGTCTATGTTTGTGTCTATGTCTGTGTCTGTGTCTGTGTCTGTGTCTGTGTCTGTGTCTGTGTCTGTGTCTGTGTCTATGTCTATGTCTATGTCTATGTCTATGTCCATGTCCATGTCTATGACTATGTTTCTGTCTCTATGTCTCTGTCTATGCCTATGCCTATATCTCTATCTATGCTTATGCCTATGCTTATATCTATATCTCTGTCTATGTCTATGCCTATCCGCATATATGTATATATTTGTATATATGCATGTGTATGTATGTGTGCATGTATGTATATATCTATATATATCAATACACATTTATTAAGTCCCTAGTATGTGTCAGTCACTACACCAGGTGCTGGGTGTAGAAAGTCACAAATGAGTCTCTTTTCTTTAAGGAGTTTATTATATTCCATTGGAGGAGACAACTTGTGCAAATGAATTATAGGGATAAGGGCTAGACTTGTGATTTTATTGTCATGGGGAACTCCTGGATGAGGGAAATTCTTCCTCTTGTGCAGTATACACCAAACAATGTGATTTCATGAGGCACTTCGCCATCCCACCTGACAGTGACAAGTATAATAAAGGGCCATGATGATAACCAGCTCTTTCCATTGCAGAGGAAGGAGAGGCAGAGGAACTCATTGAAGAGATTATTAATATTCTTCAAATCTAATCAATGTATATTTAGATGCTCTTTGACTTCAATGGAAAAGCAGGTGTGGGGACAGGTGATTAAATATAAGGTATGCGATTAAGGAATAATAAAGGCCAAAGGTGTTTAGGTAACTCTAATGGAAATAATCTCTTAATTCCTTAATATAACATATAATATTATAATAATGTTATAGCAATAATCTATTATATAATGATACATAATAATATAATAATAATATATAATGTCATTACATATCATAGCAATCATGTATGACATTATAAGATAATAACAATAATAGCTGCCATTTATATAGTGCTCTAAGGTTTGCAAAGTGCTTTACATACATTATCTCATTCAATCTTTGCAACAACCCTGGAAGGCAGACGCTCTTATCGTCTCCAGTTTACAGGTGAGGAAACAGTCAACAGAGGTTAATTGACTTGCGCAGGATCATGTAGATTCTACTTCTAAATCATGAAGGTTCTAGACATGGTCACCCCTCCCTAGAAATGAAATGAACTCTACTGTAATCGATCTGCAACCTCCCTGGATTCATGTCTCACTACAGCAATGTGGAGATTTGAAGTATAGGACACCATTTTCCCAAAGAAATTTATATTTCTTCTGATTAGTAATTGAATTTGACAGGCCACACATATGACACATAGGTTGGTAAGGTGAGAGTGTCTAGGCAGAGTCCAGTACCAATGATGAAGTTCTCAGGAGAAGTGGTAAAAAGAATATTATTAGAGAAATAGGTAAAGATAATGATTTCACCGATAGAGGGAACTCCTGGGTGAGGAAGATCCCCCCACCAAAACAAGACAGCACCTTCTCTGTCTTGGAAAGTTTCCTAGAACATTGAGATTGTAGCTGACTTTCCCAGGGTCACACAACCACTATGTGTCCAAGATAGGACTGGACCCAGGTCTTCTGGTTCTAAAGGAAGCCCTCTGTTCATTATTTCTCATATTAAATATCCAGGTAATATAGTAGATAGAATGCTGGGCCTATAGTCTAGAAGATCTGAGTTCAAGTCCTGCCTCAGGCACTTATTAGCTCTACAACCCTGGGCAAGTCAAATAATCTTAGTTTGCTTCAGTTTCCTTATCTGTAAAATGGGGATAAGTGCACCTACTTTTCATGGTTGTTGTGAAGATTAAATGAGATAACATATATAAAGCACTTTGAAAACTTTAGAGCAATGTATAAATGGTAGTGATTATTGTTATTACATTAGAAACACATCCTATGGGTAGCTAGGTGGTGCAGTGAATAGAGCACTGGCCTTGGAGCCAGGAGGACCTGAGTTCAAATCTGACTTCAGACACTTAACACTTACTAACTGTGTGACCTTAGACAAGTCACTTAACCCCAATTGCCCTACCTTCTCTCCTCCAAAAAAAAAAAGACAAAAAAATACCCCATTCTACCATAAAGGGAAGTGTGCCAATCATCAATGAACTGGTCAATAAGCATTTATTAAATGCTTACCTGTAATATATGGTAGAAATAAAATGGATTATACCTTTTATTCTCCCTCCAATCCTCCACAAAAGCCCTCAAGCAGTGCTTCATCATGGTATGGTGTGTGTGGCTGTCTCTGACCCAAGGGTTTGCCCAGATAGGTTTAGAGAAATTCAGTTACATGATGGCCTCGGGGTGATGCCTTTGTTTTAAGGGGAAAAAAAGGACTAAATTTTATAAAAAATAAAAGTAGATGGCATTTTCCCTTAAAGATTGATAGCTTTGTTGTTCTAGGGCAATGAAGGAAGGCAGCTAGTTGGAAGTAGTTCCAGAGTGAAGAAAGAAAAAAAAATATCAACAGGTAAACAGTTTACACCTTATAGCAACTTCCTGTTAATCCTTCCTTGACATTTCTGACCATGAAAAGAGAAAGGATTGTTTAAACCAAAGATTTCTTGTAACTCCCTGTAGTGCCAATGCAATATTTACAACACCCATGATCACAATAAAGACTGTGACTTTAAATATTGCATGACATTCAGTCATGAAATATACCAAACTCTCCATATAGAGGACAGAACTGAAACATTTATTTAGACACCAGAATACCAGATCCCAAAACCAGTAAGCTGATTCTATCATAGACCAAAGATATTAAGAATCCATAATAACACTGAGAGGCACAGCATCCTGCAGCCTTCCCTCAAACCAATACGAGACCAACATTTACTCACAAACCTCTCTAGCTCCTGGCCTGAGCACCTCTCTCTCCCACTGTCTTGCTAGCTCTGACCAGCTTCTCGTGGGCTCTGCTTCCCTTCAGCAAACTCCTCCCACCACAGGCTCCACGTGACTATAGTCAACCTATTAGGGAGCAGAGTTTATCTTCACAGCAGGGAAGCTTCCTGTGGACTCAACTCTACCCTTTAGCAAATTCCCTCCATCACAGGCTCCATGTGATTACATTCAGTCTATTGGTGGCAGAGTTTACTTTCAAAGCAGGGGAGGTCTTCAAACTTCCCCCTAGGTCTATTAAGGGGCAGAGGAGATCTTCAAATTCCCATTCCCATTACACTCCTCCAGATCAGAGACCCTTTCCCTCATCTCAGATCAAATTCCCAAATACAGGTGTCAAAAAAAATATGCTGAGAAAATGTAGGGAAATTTGAATTACATTCTAGTTGAAGGAAATTATTAGTTGTATAATCTTAGGCAAGTTATCTAATCTCTGTTGGCCCCAGTTTACCTGATTTGTAAAGAGAAAAATAGTAATAGTACCTAGCTACTAGGGTTGTTGGGAGATCAAAATAACATAATGTTTTAAAGGGTGTAACACAGTGACTTGCATATGCTAAGCTTTGCATTATTCTTATTTCTTTAATTGAATATAATTTTTCCATATTTGATAACTCTAAAGTGGTTTTAAAATGCCAAATGTAATAAAACTATTTTTATAGGTGATAATTTGGAAATGTAATTAACTGAATTGATGTCATATGAAGTTTTGTTTCACATTTTAAATACATGATATTGTTTTGTTATTGTGTTTCTAAGTTCTCTGATACTGTGAAATTTGAGAGATCGTTGTAACAGAAATGCTGTTCAACAAAACGACTTTTTAATTTGGATGCTGTAGACATGAATTGGGCTTTTAAAAGGATGTGATAAAAATAGATACTTGAAAACCGTTAAATATTTAATATAGATTTTATTATAAAGCAGATGATAATAATATTGTTTACCATCTTAGCAAATCTCCTTTTGAAATTATAGGCTGTTATGAAAGTGTATAGAGTAGTTTAAATATGTAGCTTCAATGTGTTAATGATGAGTCAACCGTCAGGTATTTGCTGTATGTCTCAAGCCTCAGAATACGGGTAGCATTAATTTATAAGTAAAGGATAAATGAAATGTTAACTGTAAGGGAAACATCAGGAAAGATATTCAGCCCCTAAATTGTTTTTAGTGAAAATTTTCTATTTAAGGTAAAAATTCTTGAGACTGTAATTTACTATTGTTTGAGTTTTGATTACAGGGTTAGTTTTTGAATTATCATGAGGGAAAATTCTCAACCTAGTTAATCCTGAACCCTTCTTTTAACAACCTGTGACTACATGATTGGCTGTCAGATATGACTCACACTTCGAATCAAACAGAACTAAGGGAGGTTTCCCCTTGGTTATGATATATGATATTTTTATAACTATTTCCCTCTTTTTTCTTTTATAGCAAATTTCTATAATCAAGCAGTGTTGTAAGTACAATATTAAGTCGATTAAATAATAGATTGGCACTGAAACATCTCTGAGTTAATATAGGATGCAAGTATGAACACCTTACAATTTTAATCTATATTTGTCATCAAATTACATCAAATTATATTTCCTCCTAAAAGGGAATTATTTTAGGCAAAGTAATAAGACAAAGATATAATGTAAAAAAGTTTTCTAAATGAATGGAATAGTGAATTTTGAGAAAGCAACAGGAATAGACAGTTTTCTCTAAGAACTATTTACAGATGTATATGATTGGCTTCCAAATTTGTCTGTCATGGAAATTCAGGCTTTGAGCATATTTTAGTAATAAGTCATATTAACTGAAATTCTCTTAAATTTCAAACTTGGAAAACCAGAGTCCCCCTCAGAGCTGTCCTGAGAATAAAGCCTATTGTCCCAAAAAAAGTCATCTAGGGACCAGATAACTATAGGAGACATCTGTGACTAAAAATGTGCTGATTCAGTGGATATTGAGAGTGGGTTACTATGATACAAGGAGACTAGATGTTAGTTAACACTGGTGACTTTAGCCTCAGTTTTTGAAACTCTGGTTTCTGATCTCAGCTTTGAGATGCTGGTCCATGCTTAGTTTTCTTGGTTACCATGGTGACATGTAAATCTCCCTTCTCAAAAATAGTCTGTTGTGAGTCCTCTAAGTTGTTTGAGCTGCACTCAGGTGCAGCTCATTGCTTAGTTATGGTAATTATTAAGAAAACTTTATTGCATTGTTTGAACCTATCCCTGCATGCCTGGGAAACTGGGCCATCTCTATGGGCTGTTGAGAGATGCTTAACCAAGGATCTATGTTATGCTGATCAGAAACTCGGATTCAAAGATTGGTACAAGGATTTTTCTCACAATTGTGAACCCATATGTTTTCTGAGGCCCCCTACCAGGTCTTTCTGATTACTCCCACAGCTGCCAGACTTGTGGGTGTGGACTCCTGGATTTGAAGGAATCCCATACATCTGAGTGCATGGCAGAACCCTCCAGGGACCTCAAAGTTCATCTAGTATGGACACAGAAGCAGCTAACATTCAAACAGGACAGCTGTTCCAAGATTCTGGACGAGGGCTGGGTACACTTGCCCCTTCCTTTTTGTTCTGTGCCCAACCACCAAAACCCTGATTCAAGCATGTGTTGGCATTTATCCCTCTACATTCTTACCCTGCCTTGCCCTCTTTTCTGTTTGCAAGCAAATAATGGCTCGAAATGATATGTGGGACACACCCATAGGTCCCCTCAAGGAAATAAGACCCAGGCAACATCTTGTTCTGGCCCAATTGACCTCTCACAGCATCTTGGCTTATACCTGCCTCTCCTTTATTGACCAAAAGGGCAGAGGTTCTTTCAGACCCCTTCACTTTGGCCAAAAGGGGGAAATGTCAAGATATTAGGAAACACCCTGTTTTCCAGAGCTAAAACCCACCAAGAAATCTGTGCCCTAAGCTTGGAATAACAACAATCCTTTGCACTCACCTTCTTAATGATCTTTCCCTCTGGAAAAGTCACATAATTATTGTGTTGCTTTGACCAGCACCAGGTGTTGCCTTTGGTATAAGTACTGAGTTCTCCCCACACTGGGTTGGGCCCCTGCATTCTGGACAGGGCTCTGGCATATGTGTCCTTTCTTGTAAGGCATTTCCCTCACTTCAGAATTAAACTTCTGTTTATCTTCTGACTCTCTGGTCTCTAACCTGCTTTGTTAGGTTCCAGCCCTCCACGAGTCAGAGGCTGGTTTGGTTCAATTGACATATTCTAGCCTAGCCTAGCCTAGTCAAACCCATCTTGTTCTGTCCTATCTTGACCTGTCCTAACCTATCCATATTGCCATATGCTAAGATCACAGATTATATAACATTATAGATTTAAGACTGGAAAGGCCCGTCATTTTATACATGAGAAAATAGGACCCAAAAAAGTTAAGTGACTAAAGAATGAATTAATGAGTGGGTGAATGAATGAATGAAGCAGTTATTAAAATCTAACTATATACAAGGCACTATGCTAAGCTCCAAAGATACAAATAGAAAAGTAAGATCATCTTTGGTCTCAAGGTGCTCCCAGTCATAGGGACACAGCACATATCGAAGGTGGCAATTGTTAAGTCTGATGGAAAATTCCCATGGTCCTTAGGGTGCAGTGACAAAGTGGATGTTAATGCTTCTTCTTTAATATCATTTATCATAGGATCACAGATTTGGAGCTGGAAAGAACCTCAGAGGTCCTTCTAATTCAATCCTCTCTCATTATAGATAAGGAAATAGAGACCCAACTTTAACCTCACTGCTTAATCACCCAACTTAACTTTAAGTTAAGTGTCTTAGTAACAGGAATGGTACTTGAACCCAGGCTTTCCTGGTTCCATATCCAGAGGTCTATCCACTGCTCCATACTCTCCTTACAGCAGGTCAGTATTTGAGGTGTAGGGTTCAACGAGCATTTTTATTATAATAATCCTTCCCCACAAAGACAACCTCCTTGGGATCACTTCTCTTTCCCAGAAGAACATTTAAAGAATGGACAGGTAGAGAAACTAATCTATGGTTCAGACTCTACTTTGAAAAGGTACCTGACTCCTTAGCCTCAGCCTCCATAGGGAATCAATTTAGAGTGTCAACCTCTCCCTCTGACACTTCATCTGCTTAAGTGGAGGTTGGGTTTAACTTTCCCCAAATGGTTTCTCCATCCAGTGTCCTTTCCCCATGATATTAAACATTCCATGGAGGGGATGGCTCAGGCTCTCAAGTGCAGTGGGGGGCCCAGGCATATGGAACCAGCGTTTCTAACAGGGGCCTCTCCCCGGTGCTCTGAGTGCTTCTCACACACCCGCTTGGCCCACAGGCAGGAAATTAAGGGCTGTAGGGAAAGGCACCTCTGGCCTTTAATTCACTTTTTAATAAAATCATTCAAAGGAACTCACATACTTCATGCCAGACGTGAGAGGGGCCTGCCTTAATGGTTCTTTCAAGGGAAGCCCATTCATCCCCACGCATGGCTTTCTTCAGCCCGACCACTTATCCATTTGCAATAAGAGGAGTGTGTGCATAGGGAGTAAATTGAGATCTTTGAGCCAAAGACGACTGAGGGTATAAAGAGGTGCACATGTTGTAACCAACGTCAACCTATGTTGACATATTTGTTCTCAACCTAACACTTGGCCAGGCGCACATTCACCAGTTCGTCCATTCACTCATTCATTTATTTATTCCTTCATCCATTTCTAAGATTCCTAACACACATAACATTCTATGTTCTACGGCCTTCTCCAGCTCGGACATTCTGTATTCTAAAATCCCTTCCAGAGCTGATATTCAATGTTCTAAGGTATCTCCGACCTCTGACACCTCCCCAGTTCTAACATTCTGTGCTCAAAAGTCCCTTTTAGATCTGATCTTCTATATTCCAAGGTGCTTTCCAACCTGACACTCTTTGTTTTAAATACCTTCCAGCCCTAATATTCTATGCTTTACATCTCCTCCCAGCTCTGACATTCCTCATTCTAGGGCCACTCCCAACTCTGACACTCCATATTAAAAGGGCCCTCTCACCTCCAACATTCTCTGTTCTAAGGTCCATTCTAGCTTTGATGTTCAGATTCTACGCACAGCAGTCGGGAATATTTTGATCTTTTTCACCTCTTTATACCTTGATATTAATTGGCCCACTCCTTTCCAGGATGATAGCTAACTACAAGCAGGTTTGACCAGAAGGAGAAGTCAACCCAGAGCACAGGGAATTCCCCATCAAGGCAGGTCAGATTGCCCTTGGCAATCACGGAATAGCATGAGGAAACTGATTGCCTGTAGAGGCTGGGCAGGAGAGAGAAATGGGGAGAAAAATGTTGACATTGCAGAGGGGAGGATGGTTTCCTTGTAAATGGTATCATGTCTTGAAAAGACTCAGGTCCCTCATTGTACTCCAGTTGTCCTTACCCATATCTGGCCACTGGACCCAGATGACTGAAGGAGAAAGTGAGGCTGGTGATTTTGCACAGACCTCTGTCACTTAAATCCAATTCATTTGCATGTCATGGTATAACTTCCCTGATGTCACTATCCTCTTTGAGAACAAAGGACAAGCAACAGCTGCATTGGCATCCCAATTTTTAAATAAGGAGCCTAAGCCTAGACTCCATCTGCAAATGTGCTACTTACTTTCTAGGTGAAGATGGACAAGTCACTCGGATGGCCTCAGGTTTCCCATCTATAAAATGGAAGAGTAGGACTGGACCAGGAGATCTCAACCTGAGGTCCATGAACTTGTTTGAAAAAATACTTTGACAGCTTGATTTCTATGTAATTTGTTCCCTTGGTAATCCTGTATATTGTATTTTATGTATTTTAAAGATACGATTCTGAGAAGTGACCAATGAAAGAAAAAGATAAAGGGCACATGGATTAGATTATTCCTAAACTTCCTTGTGATCCTTCTAGCTTGAAATCCTACAATGTTCACTTGAGGAGTTAAACATCAGCTTTCTCACTAAACACAATGACATCACCCACCACCACCACCACCACCATCACCAACACCATCACTACCATCATCACCAGCGACACCAACACCACCATCACCATCACCAACACCAACACCATCACCACCACCAACACCACCTCACTGCTCCCACTGTAGCTCTTTCTGAATAAAGACTTAACAATAGTGGTATAGTGGCAGGGACCTCAGAGCACTAGGGAGATGAGTCATGATTCATATGGAATTTACAGGCCATTGAGACACAAAGGTCATAGGGTCATTGATTTAGATTTGGAAGGGCCATCTGAGGTCATTTAGTCCAATTTCTTCTTATGGGGCAGTGATGTGCCCAAGATCCCACAGGTGAAATGAAAAGCCCCAATCCAAGATCCCATGCCCTCACCCCAAACCTAGAGGTCTTGCCACTGCCCAGGACTATCTTGTGGCTTACAGAACTCTTGTCTCGCTATGCCTCATCAATGTTGAGGTCAAGTGGCTTGGGCTCAAGATCTTGTCAAGGTGTGTGCCTGTGAGTGTCATGACTTTTCTGAGCCTCTGTTTCTTTATTGCTAAAATTGAGGAAAGTGAACTTAAATCACTGACCTCAGGTTTGGTGTAGGGAAGTTCAAAGGAAACCATGAAGTGCTGTGTATGAATGTGAGTTATTGTTATGCCTATTTTTTTTTATACTTGTGGAGTCAGAGTTTTTAGCTAAAGGATCAGAATTTTCATTTTCCCTTATTTAATGGTCTTTTGTTAGCTTGAATCTCCTTATTCTAACATGGTTCCTTTCCATCATTTGCCAAGTGCAAATTTAGCAAATTTGTCATCTACATTTTTCTGAAGTCTCTAGTCAAACTGGTGAACAGGGCAGGGCCAAGCACGGACACCTGTGGCACTCCACTAGTGACCCATTCCTTCCAGGTAGCTTTTTTATGTATCAAAGGGTTTCAGAATTGTGGGTACTGAGAACTGAAAGGGACGTAAAGGTGGAGGAACAAGTTAGTCTAGCCTTCCTGTACTGATCAGGAAGCTGAAGTTTAAGGAAAATGACTTGCTTGATGAAGATTATAAAGATGAGAAGGGGGAAAACTGATATCCAGACCCTGGTAGGAAACATGGAAGGTGAAGAAAAGAGCAATGATTTAGAGCTAGAAAGGACCTTTTAAATCATGGAGTACAAGTACCTCATTTTGCAGATAAGGAAACTGAGGCTCAGAGTGATTGCCTAGGGATAAGTAGCTAATAAATGTTTGAGGCAGGATTTGAACCCAGATAGAAACAAAGACAAAAATGAAACGTCCCTGACTTTCAAGAAGTTGACTTTCTGCCTCTTCATAGTATGGAGAATGCTAATTCCGATCTGCTTACTCCATTCTGCCCAAATGCTAGACCTCCCTCCACCTCTATGACCTTTAGCCCACATCACTCCATGCCAGGCACAATGGAACCAGTCAACTGAACTTATTGAGCTGAATGTTTGTGCTGTTATTTTAAATCTTATTTCCAGTATATCACTTTCATCTCTGAATATAATCCTCCTTCCTTCTCAACCCATCTAGCTATCTCTTGGAACAAAGGATTGTGAAGAATGAAAAGGAGAAGAGAAGCTCAGTTAAGGAAATATATCAACCAAAGTATATGCAGCATTCCACATCCATAGTTCCCCACCTTAGTAAAGAAAGGAAAAAAAGTGTATTTTCTCAACACTTCTACTATTTCCCGTTTGGTTATTATAATTAAAAGGCATGTAGTTTTTTATTATTATTTTTCTGTTTATGTTGTTTAAATTGTTTGTAGGTTGTTTTCCTGATTCACTCTTATTGTATTATTACAAGGAAGGAATGATAGATTTGTAGCTGGAAGGACCTCAAAGGCCACTAAATACATCACTTAACAGAAGAGGAAATTAAAACTAGGGAAAGTGAAAGGATGTGCCTAGGGTAAAATAACCAGGCCCTGCACCCTGCAAGTCTTCCTAACCCAAGTTCAGCAGTCAATCCCCTCAGCCTTAGAGCTCTTCCCAATGGCCTTGAGGAGTGGAGCAGGGCAGGGCCCTCATCCAAGTTGTAAAGCTTTTGGCTCAGGTTGGATGGCCACTTGTTGGCTCTCTGGTAGAGAGGCCTTCCCTGTCCTTCTATGCTTCAGACTGGATGCTCCCTGAAGTCCTTTCAGGGTCAGCATGGTTCAGTGCAAAGACCTTCAATGCAAAGGTCTGCAGTCAGAAGACCTGGAGCAAACCCTACTTTTGATACCTGTGTATCCTGGGCCAGTTGCTCTATCCACCTAATCCTTAATTTCCTTATCTGTCAAATCAGAAGCACTGGATTAGTTGGGCTGTAATGTCTCTTTCAACTCAAAAAACTATGATCTTGTCACAATTATATAATTCTCTGACACTATAACATCCAAATCAGGCAACAATACACTAGGAAAACAGGGATGAGAAGGAGGGTCCTTGATTCTGTGTCTCCCCAATGCTACTTTCACCACCAGAAACTTATCAGGAGCTCTTTCATTCAAATAAATTGAGTTGGCTTTCTTCCCCAACCACCTCTTGATCTCCTCAAAGGATGATTAAAAAAAAGAATGGGGAAATCAAGATTTGCATTTTGTGGGGAAAATATATTCTAATGGGTAGGGAGGGTACATGGTGACTCAATTCATCCTTGGGCTCTTCCAGAAAGAGCCGTGCTAATCTTGGCTCTGTCACATGCCAGGAGAGAGAGAGAGAGAGAGAGAGAGAGAGAGAGAGAGAGA
>NW_027185850.1:20112789-20119251 GCF_028583685.1 Petaurus breviceps papuanus
AGAAGGAGAAGGAAGAGGAGGAGGAGCAGGAAGTGAAGGAGGAGGAGGAGAGTGTCCAGGAAGGATCTGTGATTTTGTCCACCTGTACAATGGATGCTAGACTTTTCTCAATGATGCATACAGCACCATCTCTGTGACTCAGTAGAGAAACCCTAGGGAGCTGCCTGAAGGTAAGAGAAGTTAGGTGACATGTCCAGGGTCACAAGTTAGTAGGTTTCTGAGACAGTATTCATCCTCCTGTCTTTAAGGTTGGTCAGTATGATTTATGATTATGATAGCAAGAAGCATAAGACAGTGGAAAGTGGGCCTTTCAAGGTTAGGAGAAGGAAGATATTTGTTTCAGGGATCAGGAATTTATGGAGAAATTTGAGAGTTTTGGAGGATGATTAAGATTTCAGAGGTAGAGTTGGAGGTATGAGGACTCCAGGGACCAGAAATAATGTGAGCAAAGGCACAGAGATGGAAAATGCCCATGTGGACAAGGGAGAGTGAGTGATGACCATAGCACTGGGCAATGGCATTCTCTCTTCCCTTGCAACAGGTTTCCTTTCTGACTTTGCTATTTGCATTCTGTCACCTTCCTCAGCCTCAGTTTCTTCCTCTATAAAACTAAAAACTTCCTGTCAGGTGCTTTATAAATCTTAAACCTCAGTGACCAAGTCAGCAGCTCTCAGCAGTGGTTCCAGTCACCCATTTGTCCATGTTTAAAACTCTTCCTTCCCTTCTGTTATGAGAGGTAAGGAAAAGAGAAGAATTGGTTACCAAATCCTGTCACCTCTACCTCCTCAACACCTTTCACATCTATCCCCTCTTCTGTGTTCCAGATGTAAACTTCTGTTGAAGTCCTCTTTGCCACTAACCTGGATGGATTCCTGCAACAGACTTAGCCCCGGAGTTGTCACAACCAAGAGGTAGACTGTGTGTGTGTTTTGTGTGCGTGTGTGTGTGTGTGTGAGGTCACCTGAGGAGCCTTGGGTGCAGAAAGTCCCCCCCTCCCCTGCACTCTGCTGAAAATGTGTTCACCATCCCCCTCCTCCCACCATTCTTCTTGGTTGTCCTTCCTCCCTGGAAATCTCTCCCTCCTCATCCCTATCTCCTACACTCTTGGGCCATCTTCAAGTCCCAACTAGATTTTCACCTTCTACAAGGCACCTTTACCGACCCCCTTTAATGCTTATGTCTTCCCTCTGCCCAGCTTAACCCACTGAGATCTCACCTCCTCTCCTCCCAGGGCAATGGGATTCAAACATACCTGATTACTTACCTCTCCTCTACGTGTCTCTTTCCATCCTTTCCATCCTGTATTTCTTTGTTCACACTATCCCCTCCATTCACAATGTCCTCCCTTCTCACATATCTGTCTGTTGAAATACACCCAATCCTTCAAAGTCTGGATAACAGAATCGTACAATTTTAAGCTTGAAGAGGGACCACTGAGTCTGGCCCTAATCTGAAAATGAATCTTTCTCCTGCTGCCTCACCTACCCAGCTTGAAAAGGAGGCATGTGGTACAAGGGAACTAATGTCATCCTAGAGGACCTTGGGTAAGTGACATCCTTTCCCTGGGGCTCAGTGACTCAGCTGGAAAGTGAGGGAGTTGAATTCAATGGATTCATAGGGGGCAAACTTTCATCTCCTCAGGCAATACGCTCTATGTTTGGACAACTCGAATTATTAAATTTCTCCTTATTCCAAGGGTTTTTAACTTCCATTCTACTGACCCCCAAGTGGTTTGGGTATAGATTTCGGTGGATTTGTCAACTTGTAAGGAAAATACGTTTTATTTTAGTAGAATTGGTTTCCTTCATTATTATCTGATGGGTTTTGTGCTTTTTAAAGCATTGTTTAGGCTTCACTAAATGGCTGTAGAAATGTCCAAGAACCCCTGCTTTACATCAAATCTAAATTTGCCTTTTTTATGTTTTCCACTCATTCCAGATCCTCTTTGGGAATGAAGGACAAACAATAACAGCGAAGACCAACAGTCATTCCTGATGCCCTGAGGCAGCTAGTGGCCTGGGTCCGAAGAAAAGAAGACCTGAGTTCAAATGCAGCCTCAGACACTAAACTAGCTTGTATGGCCCTGGGAAAGTCACTTAACCTCCACCTGCCTCAGTTACCTAAACTTTAAATGAGGATAATAATAGCACCTACCTCACAGGGTTATTGTAAGGAACAAAAAGAGATAATATTTATTAAGAGCTTAGCACAGCAGTTAGCACATGCACAGTAGGCTTACAAACAGATAATTAGTATAAATAAAATATAAATAAATTGTCATTGCCTTCTGTTTCTCTTCCCCCAGGAAACCTTACCAGATTCTAATCTTCTCTGCTCTCAGGTCCCTCCAAGCTCTAACATCCTACATTCTAAAGTCCTTTCTAACTTTGACATCCTTTGTTCTAATGTCCCTTCTCAGCCCTGCCAGTCAATATTTTAAAGGTCCTTCCCCATCTGACATTCTATGTTCTACCATAGTCTCAAACTCCAATAGAAAGGCATGGGCACTAATCGGTATGTCAGGATCTGTGGGGGCTGCATGTGGACTTAGTTTTTAAATAGTTTTCAAAAGTGACTTCATCTATGTGTTATTATATCCATATTTATTTTGTTAAATATTACCCAATTATATTAAATCTGGTTCAGGCTGCACTCAGGAAGCATGTTTGACTCTTCTGGTCTAAGATTGTGGTTCTCAAAGGATAGTCCAGGGATCTTTGTGGTCACCGAAAGTCACCAAGACCCTTTCAGTGGGCCCAAGAGATCAGGACTATTTTCATAATAATACTAAGATATTTTAATTTCTAGTAAAGCAACTAATGAGAGATATAACCCACATAAAAGCTTTTTGTGGTCTTTAATTTTTAAGAGTATAAAGGGGTCCTGGACCAAAAAGTTTGAAAAGTACTGGGCTTAAAGGTCTTTCCAGCTCCAATGTTCTCTGTTCCAAGGTGCCTCCCACAGTCGATGCTCTGGGTTCTCTCATCCTGTGGCCTAAGGGCCCTCCCAGCTCTGACCTTGGAAACAATAATATTCTCTGTTCTAAGGGCCCTTCCAGATCTAACACTCTGGGATATATTGGAGAGGGTAGGAACTATTTACTGGAGTTAGCCATCCTCAGCTCCCTTTTGGGGCTCACAAACGCGGGGGCAGGAGGAAATACTGGAGATATTGCCGGGGATGTTTACATACCAAACCATGGACCGACCAGGGAAGAGAGATGCATGAGCATCTGCATTGTCAGCCAGCGGGAGGAAAGCCCTGGAAAAGTCCACATGGTGCATGATCCACGGTCTTCATTAACGTTCTCATGATTCACTGAGGACTCCTGACTCACTGGATTCCCCTTGGGCACCTCAGGGGAAGACAGTACGCGGACCCAGGCTGGGCACACCCAGGGCAGCATGGGCTTTATTTACATCCTGTTCCATCCTTCCAGCTTTCTTTTTCCATCCCTTCCCATGGTGAACGAAACCACAAGTCCCAGGGTCAGAAATGGGCCGGGTTGTGTTTTGGCTAGATCCTCGTTGCTAGATGGAGGCACCAAAACAGCCAGTGTCTGTTAATGGTCCTGAGGGAAGCCACAGACTCCTCCAAGCCAGAGCCCACAAGCAGAACCGAGTCGGCGAGTCAGCAGGTAGTTAGAAAACTCAGGAAACACGAGGGCCACTCCTTCCTGTCAATAGAGCTTGATTTGATTCTATTCAAAGAGTATTTATTAAATATGAATGCTGTTCTGGGACTGATGTCCCCTAGGGGACCCAATACAACCAGAAAGACCAAGGTTCCAGTCCCACCTCTGACTCATGATGACTGTGTGACCTTGGGCAAGTAATTGTAACTCCTCAAGGCAAGAACCTCAATTTGAAATCAAAAGGACCTGGATCAACTCCTATGTCTATCACCTCCTAGCTGGGTGGCCTTAGACAGATTTCCCCCTTTCTCCTTCAGCTATGTCCAGGTGAGAACCCGGACGGAGAGAAGATTGGGCTATGTGGTTTCTGAGTCTCCTATCTCTAAGTCTATTGTGCTAAAATAACATTAAAGTTATGAGTTACAAATGACTTTCTGATCTGCTCATCTTGAGCAGAGAAGCGTTGGGTGCTGGGATTGCACCAAACTAATGAAACTGTAGCCCCCTAAGATGCACCCATATCCACACCTCCCCACCCTGCCCTGACACACACATACGTACACAAACACACAGGTACCAAAACAAGAATGTGTCCTAGTTGCTGTGCTCAGTACTGAAGGGGATGTAAACTTAACTAAGCAATGTTCCCTACCCTCAAGGGATTCGGAGTCAAATAAAGGGAAAGTGACACATTCTTTTCCGTACAATTCTTCATATGCTGAATCATTGGGCTGGTTCTAACTGACAAGGGGCTGGCTGGGAGATCCACAGAGACGATTCTGGCCAGCCCTACTGGCTACTGATGTTTGTACAGTGTTAAGATTTGTATGTATTCATGCATCTATACATATATGTATGTATAGAAATACACAGAGAAATATACAGCTATTCCTTCCACACCGCGGGGGTTGGTGGTGTGCCACCCCCCACGATCTGGAAAATCCACATAAAAATTTGGGCCCTCCCTTCTTCCCAAAGAAGCCTGAATTTTTTTTCTTTTTCTTTTATGGGGTGTTTACAGCACCTTATTGTAAAATGAGGGTTAAGTAATTGGTCACAGCCTCTTTGTTGTCTGTGGCTTTGGCAAAAAAAATCTCCAAATTCCCATTTAATTTCTTAGGCTGACCCGTAAAACTGTGATACATTAAAACTGCGATGGGGGCAACTTGTGATGTGCAAGGGATAACTGTGTGTATATCTGTCTATATCTATATGTCTATATCATTTGTATCTGTAACTATATCTGTATCTATCTGTATAGGATAAAGGATGTGCACACACCTGTCTGATGTAGGACAGGAAGTATGGCGGGATTCCTCCCACCTCTAATCACACATTTTAAGGGCTGCCTTAATCTTGGTTATTTTGGGATCTAACATTTCAGCTCTTTCAGCTCTAACATTCCACGTTCTAAGGTTGCTTCTTCCTTTAACAGTCTATGTTGAGAGGTCTTTGTGCCAGACTCTCCGTGACCCCATTAGGGCTTTTCTTGGTAGAAATACTGAAGTGATTTACGATTTCCTTCTTCAGCTCATTTTACAGTTGAGGAAACTGAGGTAAACAGGTTGAAATGACTTGCCCAGGGTCATACAGCTAGTAAACCTCTTAGGCCAAATTTGAACTCAGGAAGACGGGCTCTTTTTAAATTTGATCTCCTTGAGTTATATGTCAAATGCCAGGTCCTTCCAGTCCTAGAATTCCACATCCTTTTCTAGCTTCCTATACAATGAGATCCCTTTGAGCTCCAGTATTCTTTATTCTAAGATGACTGTAGGATACATCTTTCTTTATTTCTAGGTACTATCCCTCAACTCTACCATTGTGTGTTCTAAGGCCTCTTTCATCTCTGCCATTCCCTGTCCTAATGCACCTCCCTGCTCTGAAGTTTTGTGTTCCAAGGCCCCTTTCTGTTCTAACGTTCTCTGTTCTAAGTATCACCCAACTCCAACATTCTGTGTTCAAAGGTCCCTTTCAGCTCTGACATTTTTTATTCTAGGGTCTGCTTCAATTCTAGTGTAGCCAGCTTTCCTCCCAGGCCTGGGATGCTTTGGGTGCTATTGCATGTTAATGAGATGAGATGCTTGAGTTGATAAGCAAACTTGTAAGCAGGCGTAGTGATGGCATTGGTGTAGGGAATTCCTAGATGAGGAAGCATGGAGTCCCAGAGAGTTGCCTGGAGTTTTGGTTGTTTTGTGTCCAGGGTCTCATAACCAGTATGTATCAGAGGTAGAACAGAAATATGACATAAAAGCAAAAATCTTTTTTTAATTAAATGAAAGCTATTATAAGAATTCAAAGACCCCAAAGGAGAGAATCAAAGAAGAGAAGACCATAGTCCCAAAACCTCTTAATGGCCACTATAGGAAACATGAAAGCAAAACTGGGAGGGCCTTCCTGGAAGATCTGCCCACCCCCCGGGCTTCATAGTCAAATGTGACAGGCCTGTGAGATCTAAGAGTTTTTTAGATTAGATTCCCTTGGGTGTCACTTTCCAAGAGCAAAGCTGAAATCATGTCTCAGACCAGGGTCTGGACATTTTTTTCCTTCTCATTTGTTGTCCCCTGAGTTTGATCAGTATCTGTAAAGGAAACAGACAATGGAAACCATTTCGTCATGGTTGACGAGAAAAACACATTTTGAAAGTTTCCCGAATATCCTTGTTTTTGGTTGGGAACCATCATTATAATACAGCTTTGGATCCAATCTTGTCAGGAGAAAGTGTTTCTGGGAGTAAGGGTGGAGGCAGGAGGGTGGGAGAGCCAGATGAGAAGGGAGAAGAGGGGAGAGGATGGGAGAAAAGAAGAAAGGAGGGGAGGGAAGAGGAAAGG
>NW_027185850.1:20119261-20127705 GCF_028583685.1 Petaurus breviceps papuanus
AAGAGAAGAAAGGAGAGGAGAGGATGGGAGAAAAGAAGAAAGGAGGGAAGGGGGGAGGAAAGGAGAAGAGAGGGCAGAATAGAAGGGGGAAAGGAATAGAAGGGAGAGGTGGGACAGGGAGGAGAAGAGAGAAGATACAGGAGAGGAGAGGAAGACAAGAAAGGAGAGAAGAGAGGAGAGGAAAGGAGAGGAGAGGAGAGGAGAGGGAGATGTTCTAAAGGATATCATATATCCTTTTCCTCTTATTAACTTTGTCTACTACTGGCCCCCAAAGCTCTGTTTAACATCATGCTGGATAGGCCATATTTTCAAAGATGTACTTAGGGGAGCCATTGAAGAGGTCAGTGGCCATTTGACTTCTGTCTTTCCATCTCCTAGTGCCTTGAACATGGTAGGCGCTTGATGACTAATTGTTTAATGTAGTAGGATGGATATTGGGAAGTACCTAGCTTTCAGTCATATGATTTAGAGATAGGGGGACATTAGGATACAGAACACAGAATATTAGAACAGAAAATATCAGAACTGGAAAGGCCCTTAGATAGAAAACATCAGAGATAACAGGGATTTCAGAATATAATTTGAAATCCAGGACCTTAGAACAGAGAAGTTCAATACTAGAAAGGACCTTAAAGGAAAAAATAGTAGATTGTACTCCTACCCTCCCCCAGTGTGACTTTGTAGTGACTTTATATCTGCTTCTGTGGAGAGACATGGCCTCTTTCCCAATGAATGTAAGCCCCTTGAGGGCAGGGCTGTTTTTGTAATTTTATCCCCAGTGACAAACCTAATACTTGGCGTCTGGTCCATACTTAATAAATGCTAATTGGTTGAAAATAAACAATTACAGCTAAAAGGGAATTTATGATCGAAGGATCATAAGTTAAGAAGGACCTGAGAGATCATTAAGAGCAGGCCTCATCTCACAAATAGGGAAACCGAGACCCCAGAAAGGAAGTGACTTGGGCCAACCATGCAAAATAGAGGCAAGATTTTAAAGCCCAGGTCCTCTGCCTCCAAACCTGAAGAACGTTAGGGGTCACTGAGTCCAAACCTCCTTGTTTCACATGTGAAAACCTTGAAGCCCAGGGAGGGGCATTTCCTTGTCTGTGGTCACACAACCAGCAAATTGTACAAACCAGTATAAGGATTTGAATCCAGACCACACGACACTAAAGCAATGCTTGACACTTCGTGGAATTGTTGTCCAGCTTTCCAGCAGATTCCATCCCTTCTTCCTTCCTGTCAGCAGTCAGTATGTAGGATTAAACACTCCTTGAATGGGGAGCGCATATGTGCCAGCTGTCCCCTTAAAACAATGATAATTTAAAGCTTTGATAACTGTATTTCAATTTCCTTTGTAAGCATATGTATTCTGTTTTCTGAATCTAAATCTGAGGAGTCCATAGATTCCACAAGGCTGACTACCCAAGGGGTCCATGGCACAAGGGAGGTTAAGACCCCAGGCTTAAAGAGCCCCCCTTCCAGATAGCAGGATTCACCCCTCCCTCGGCCCCTCCTGCTTCCCAGATGTGAGTAACCTGAGTATCACTATTTGTGGGAAGGATGTGTGATGGGTAAGTCAAGACAGTCTGACTCTTTAGGAAAAAATAAAAATAAATCAAGACTCTAAGGGACCTCTGGACTCTGACTCATCCACTTCCCATGAAAAACTCCACAGAGGATGTACTTTTCCTGGTGCCTGTTCGGGGTTTAGAGGGATAATGGTGACAGTTGTGGCTACAGACTCCTGTCAATGACACACAGCCTGAGGGCAGCTGCCGTCAGCTCCTCACTGCCCAGCTTTTTCCCACAGCTCCAGAACTCACTGGGGTCTTTGCAGCAGCAACTGATACCTGGTCACTTCACAAGCTTAGAACAATCAATTGGAAAGGGGCCAAAGCATAATGAAATAGACTTCAGGAAGTAGAATGTCAGGGCTGGGAGGGGCCTAAGAATAGAGAATTTAGAGCTGGGGGGTAACTTGCAAGCACCCTTGTCCAGGCTGCCTTCACTGAAGGCTTCAGCCCAGTTCCAGAGGCTGGCTCCTGATCCCGGTACAGATCACCCTGCTCTCTGTTTCAGATGCTAGCTGGTCTTTTCTCAGGCAATACTCATCCTCTCCTTCTCCTTGCTTCCAGATCCCATGTCAGGAAGCCCTGCAGGGACGTCCATGGCCATTTCATCTTCATCTCCCTGGTGACAGAGACCTCCCATCTCTCAATGGTAGTATGAGAGCCCCCTTCCTCTGCAGAAACAAGATCAATGGTCATACATCTCTGGCTGGAGTTAGGAGCCTGAGAAGCTATCTTGTCAATCCCACTAATTTTACAGATGAGGAAACTGAAGCCTGAGCAGGTGACGTGACTTCCTCTAGGTCACAGAAGTAACAAGCATCAGAGGTGGGATTTGAACTCAGTTGCTCTTTCCAAAGTACCACCATGCTTATTGGGAAAGCTCTTCCCCATCCCACACAGGTCCAGCACTGCCCTCCTCCCCCCCAGGACAGGGAGAAGGGAGAAGCTTCAACAAGATTGCCCTGCTCCACTGAGGAGCCTCTGATTTTATCTGCACAAAGCAAGTACTTGGACCTAGGAATCTTAAAGTAGAAGAAGCCACGCTGAGTCTAACCCCTCCCTGAGCATGCATCCCTTTTTTTTTTTAAGCAATCGGGCTTAAGTAACTTGCTCAAGGTTACACGGCCAGTTATTTCTGGGTGTGGTGCTGAGTGTCTGAGCCCGGGATTCGATCTCCAGATCATCCCAACACTGGAGCCAGTGCTCTTACTCACTGAGCCACCTGGCCACCCCTGCATCCCTTCTTAAAACACCCAATATCTCACTAGCCTGTAAAAGCCTAGGCTGTCAAGGCCATCGTTTGATAGATGAGAAAATGGCTTGAGAAGAGCCCGATTCCAGAACCAAGTTCTTAATTCAATTTATTTAAGATCAGTTCCATTGCAATGAGCATTTAAGTGCTCTCTTGGCCTGGGGAGACGCAAGGGCAAGAACAGTGGTGGCTGCCTCCCTGAAATTCACCTGCTGTTGGGAAAGGGTCTTCTTCTTACCCCAGGTCATGGGCTCTTTACTTTGTGCTATATACCAAGTGTCTCTGTTACCTACAATTACTAGGAGGCTCAAGATTTGGGAATGAAAACGAAATCTTTGACATGAATTTTTCCATCTCTGGTGAAAAAAACATTCTGCCGGTTTCTAAGAAAATCCACTCAGAGGCCTCTTGGACGTCAATTAGGTCTTTTTTGGACGTCAATTAGGTATTACAACACAGCATTTTGATGAGTTAAGTGTAAATGAATCAGAACCAGATGGATACAATTTCCTAAAAAACAACTCAGGGGCTTAACATTTGAAGGGCAAAAGCATTTGGCGAAGAGTGCTTATGTCTTGGGATGCCTCATCCTGTACACTCCTTTAGCCCTGCCTGGCCTCAGCTGCTCCCCAGGTCTCTGCTAGAGAGAGAATGACAAAGCAGTAAACTGAGCAAAAGGGTAGAGCAGAGTGGGGGGTCATGTGAAAAAAGGAAGCTTTCAGATCTTATCCCAATTTGCCTTTTTGCCCAGGTCAGAATCTCCAGCCCCAACTTTGTCCCTCCTTTTCTCAGCTGGGACATTTGGCAGAGAGAAGTAGCGGTTAGCTGGACACAATTTCTGAGTCTCCCCTTTGAGGTTTGATGGTCTCAAGCTTCTGGGGGCTCTGAGGGAGTCGTAAATTGTTTTTAACCACAAACCTCTTCCTTTCCTTTGTCTTTTCCCCCTTCCCCAACCCTAGATTACTCTCTGCCTTCTCAGTTTTCCATTCTCTTCTATCTCTTCCTCCTTCCCTTTCCAGCCTTCGGCTTGTCCTCTCTCCCTTCATCCTCTTCTGATTTCGTTATTTCTTCCCTCTCTGAGATATTCCTTCCCTACCAGGGGTATTGTAAGGGAAAGCTGACCCAGACTCTATTCCAGGTTGTGCTCAAGGTGCTAGCTTTGTGAGCTTGGGCGAGTAATTCAATCTCACTTTCCTCTGCCACTCAACTGTCAAAATGATCTTTCTATAGGGTAGGTTGGACCATGTCTCCCACCTATTTAGTCGCCTCTTCTGGTTCTCTCTTGCCTTCAGAATCAAGTATAAAATACTCCATGGTTTTTGGTTTTTAGACACCTTCAAAAATCAACCCCTTCCTCCTTCCTGATTTTCTTTCATCTTATTCCCTTCACCATAGTCTCTACTCCAAATGCACTGGCATCTTGCTGTTTCTTGAACACAATTCATTCATCTCCCAAGTGTGCATTTGTACTGACCAAGTGCCCAGCCTGCCCTCCTTTGCCTTCCCATCACTGCCTCCTGGCTTCCTTCAAGTCCCAGGTAATATCAGATGTTCTACAGGAAGTCTTTTCTGATCATCCACAATACTAGCGCCTTCTTTCTGCACTTATGTCCAATTACCATTTTGTCTTGTGTACAACTTCTTTCTTTATAATTGTTTGCATGTTGGCTCTTCCAGGAGACTATCTGCTTTTTGAGAACAGGGTCTTTCTGTTCATTTGTTTGTATCTCTATTGTTTAGCACAGTGCCTGACACATTAAGTATTAAATTATTAAATATTAATAGACAAAATCAATAAATTTTACATGAACAATTTTTTATCAATAATTTTCATAGAATAAATTTCATATAACAAAACTTTATTTATTAGTAAATTTAATATTAATAAATATTATTAGCTAATAATAACTCCAATAAATAATAATTAATTAACTGAAATCAAGAAATGCTGACTTTATTTAGAATATCTGTAGGAATTTGCATCTTTCTCTGTACAGTTACTTCTTATTTCATTAGCCCCAAACTTCTAGTCTCTTTAAATTTTTATGAATCTGAATTCTTTCAAGGAAAATCTTAGATATCTCTTCCAGGTTCCCATCATCCACAGACTGAATTAAGGCATGAATGACATGCTTATCAAATTCAAAGACAGAAATCAGTCAAGGACGAAGTCCTGTGGTACTCACTAGACACCTCCCTTGAATGGATATTGATTCTTGATTTCTGATCTCTGAAATGAATCATATCTACTAGACTTGATGATGATCCATTTCCCCTTTCTCCATCTGGGAAATTAAAGCAAGGGAAATCGATAAGCATTTATTAAACATCTGTTATGTGCCAAGACTGGTGCTAAGAATGAGCTATGCAAAGACAGACCAAAAACCAAAGCAAAAACAAACAAATAAATTAAAAAGACCCTGCTTTCAAGGAGCTCCCATTCTAATGATGAAGCCAACAAGCACACAACTATGTATAAACAATATATAGACAGGATAAATTGGAGCTAATCTTAGCAGAAAGGCATTAGAATTAAGGGGGATTGAAAAAGGCTTCTTTCCCAAAGGTAGGACTTTAGCTTAGACCTGAAGAAAGTCAGGGAATTCAGAAAGTAAAGATGAAGAGGGAAGAGAATGCCAGGCATGGTAATAGTTAACCAAAAAAAAGAAAAAGCATAACAATTTTTTCACATACCTTACTAAAGCATTGCCCTATTTATTAATTATGCCCTCAGCACTTTGTACAGTGCCTGACACATAATTCTATGTTATTATAGAATATAAACCACCTTTATATGAATACATACATGCATATATGAAAATATTCTGCATATGCA
The DNA here is from genome assembly GCF_028583685.1 of Petaurus breviceps papuanus. Taxonomy (NCBI): domain Eukaryota; kingdom Metazoa; phylum Chordata; class Mammalia; order Diprotodontia; family Petauridae; genus Petaurus; species Petaurus breviceps. The sequence continues at coordinate 20,124,927 of NW_027185850.1, forward strand.
ATATATATGTACGTGTCAGGATACTGGGCCACGAAGCTCCTTTTAAAAATAGGTTTTAATTGACATTTTTTGCTTTTATATCACCTAGATATCCCCCTGTAAAACTACTTCTTCCAATCAAAATGCCATCTCTTATAACAAACAATTTTAAAAGAAAAAAAATAAACACTGATCACCACATTTATCTTTTTTTTATTCAACACATTTCTTAAAAATCTGCCATTATATGCCTCTCTATGATGTTCCATTCCCATGGACCTCCTTCCTGCTCATCAAAGGCCTGAGGAGGATGCATCTTCCCACAGGGCCTTCCCCTTGGGCCCAGACTCTTTTTCTTAGTGATTTCACAACCTTCATTTTTGGTTGGTTTGTGGTTGTCCTTTCCATTTACATTGTTCTAGTCATCGTGCTGGTTATTTTCCTGGATCCACTTACTTTACTTTGTACTGGCCCATGGGAGTTTTTTTTCTTGGTCTCCCATTGCACTCATCACTCCTTACAGCACAGTCCTAATACTGTGCATTCATCTAGCACACTTTGTTAAGCTGTTACCTAGTTGATGGACATCTGCTCTATTTGGTTTTCACTTTGTGGCTGCCCCATAAAGGACTGCAGAAATATCGGAGTCCTTTTGGAGCCTTTCTTTTTGTTAATGACCTGCTCTTGCCCAGGTCACGTTGACTGGGGGTGATCACAGCTTCCTTTTCTCCATGTTTACAAACTAACTTTTAAAATGCATCATAGAATGGGGCCAAGAATAGAAGTCAAGCTCCCAAGGCACATTGTCAGTGATTAATAAATGCTTGTTGACTGAACAATTGATTGGAAGCAGCTCATTTTTCTCCTGTCATCTGACTCAGGTTTCAAATCTCTGGTATTCATTTTGTTCTCTCTTTCCCAGTCTGCTGATTATTTTCCTTGGTACAGAACACCTTAAAAATAAGAGCTGAATAGTTCTATCCACTCATTATCTATTATCATTATTCCATTCACTCTAAATTGAAGCTTTATTCCTGCTGTCATTTTCTTTTTCCCCTTGACATACTTAAAGAGGAAAAAAAAAGTCCTGTTACATTGTTTCTGACTTTCATGCCCAGATGTACCCTGTACTGATTATCCAAATTCTTGACGCTATTCTTAGAATGTCAACATGGTGGCCTTACAGGAGCTGGGGCACTCACTTCTGAAGATAATCTCTCTCTCTTTTCATAGAGAGCCGTGTCTGGCCTACAGACTTTCATATTCCTTTCTCCTTTCTAGGGATTTTCAACATACCAGTTTATGCTTCATCAAATCTTTTACCTTCGAAGTTCCTGAATCTTCCCAAATCCCTGAATGACTCCTCAGCTGTGCATCCGCCATGTTAAGGATGTCCATGCCCCTGATCTTGCCATTACCCATTAATATTGTTCTTCCATGGTCAATAATTCTGAATTTCTTTTTTTTTAAACAATCGGGGTTAAGTAACTTGCTCAAGGTTACACGGCCAGGTGTTTCTGGGTGGGTGCTAAGTGTCTGAGCCCGGGATTCGATCTCCAGGTCTTCTCAACACTGGAGCCGGTGCTCTTACTCGCCGTGCTACCTGGCCATCCCTGAATTTCCTTTTTGTGATGATAATCTCTTTTCCTTCTTTCCATATCTCCCTTGGCTTCATTCCTCCCAAACCTACTCTTCATTCTCACCATGATTTATAGTCCCTCCATGTCTCGGTACTATCCCAGACCATCACCCTGACCTGGTTAAAACTCTCTTTCCTTCCCAATATTGATCCCTTAGTGATCCCATCCAATGCTACACTATCCTCACTCTTCACTCTCCAGACCTTTTGGCCACTCATCAATCACTCCTGGACAAACCCCAGTCCTGGACCATTCCTGCCATCTCTCACCTTTGCTTTCTGCTCACATCTAGCTGAATGGAATTGGAGGAAATCACCAGACCACGCTAAGTAAGTCTTCTACAAATTCATGTTAGCTCATTCCAACTGGGGCCTCATGACAGATGCAGATTTCCCCTCCCCTTATGTATCTTGCCTCCATCCCTGATTTATCTCTTTTATAAACACATTAGCCATTTTGTAGATCACAAAATACTCCCATCACTTCTGTTTTTTCACTCCCTTGAGTGACATCGTCCGTTACATTAATGTACCATAATTGGGCAGCCAATCCTTAACTGATGAGCATTCTGTTAAGTTTCAGTTCTTTTCCACCACAAAATCAGCTGATATATGTCATACTATCTACTCACACATAAATATGTAGATACACACATTATTCACACATAAAGATATAGATACACATTATATGTATATATGTGTGTGAATATACATACATATGTATATAAATACATACATATATATACACATTTATGAAGAGGGGGGGAGTGGGAAGGAGAGCAGAAGAAGCAGGAGGGAGGGAGACAGAGAGTAATAAAGTATCTTTTCTTCTTTCTTTGCTGTCTTTGGGACAGAAAGGAACAAGAACAGAGAGATGATGGTCTAAATATGCAAAATGAGGCATACGGGTTTTATCACGGTCAACATGAAAATGTGTTTTTCTTGACTATGCTTATTTATTATAAGTATTTTTTAAAATTTCCAATGGGGGAGGAGAGGTGGGAGGAAGAGAATATAAATGCTTGTTAATTGGAAAAATACTTTAAAAACCCTAATGATTCAAGTGTGTTGTAAAAGAAAGAATTTGATGGTACAGCTTCCCCTTCCTCTCTTAGTAACTTATTGTATGGGTGTGTGTGTGTGTGTGTGTGTGTGTGTGTG
>NW_027185850.1:20127805-20132939 GCF_028583685.1 Petaurus breviceps papuanus
AGAGAGACAGAGACAGAGAGACAGAGAGACAGAGAGAGAGACAGAGAGACAGAGAGACAGAGAGAGACAGAGACAGAGACAGAGACAGAGACAGACAGACAGACAGATAGACGGACAGATGGACAAACAGACAGAGAAGGAGAGACAGAAAGAGAGAACGAGAGATAGAGAGTGAAGAGTAGGTTGGTGTGTTGATAGCAGAGGTCCACTAGGACCAGTATATTACTGGTATATAAAATTTCTCCAAGGCAAGGACTCAGCGGATGTTTCCTTACTGAGCATAGATTTAAGGCTGAAAGGGAACTTAGAGGTCAATAGTGTCATTTTCCAGATAAGGAGACTGAGGCCTGGGGAGGCTTGTGAAATGGCTTATACCCAAGGTCACATGGACAATAAGTGGTAGAGCTGGGATTTGAACTTTTGTTGTTCAGTCATGCCTGACTCTCCATGACCTCATTTGGGGTTTTCTTGGGAAAGACACTGGAGTGATCTGCCATATCCTTCTCTAGCTCATTTTATACATGAGGAAACTGAGGCAAATGGGAGTAAGTGACTTGCCTAGGGTCACACAGCTACTAAGTGCCTAAAGCTGGATTTGAACTGAGGTCTTTCTGATCACCAGGCTTCCCCTCTATCCACTGCACCAGTCAGTTGCCCCAAGTACGTCCTTACTAAATGCTTGTTGAGTTGACTTGGCCAGAGTTCTTAACTGTTCTTCTTCCCAGACCCCTTGGGCACAGTCTGGTGAAGTTTATGGACTCGGTGTCAGAATAATGCTTTTAAAGGCAAAAAAATAAAATGCATGAGAATACAAAGGAAAAGAATTCTATTGAAATAGTTACTATTAAAAAAAAGTTTATGGGGCCCAGGTAAAGAACCTCCACTGTAAATGTTCGCAGGCTAGTTATGTATTAAAGCAACAGTTCAAACGTTTCCTCTAAAAATCTATGGCCCTAGAGCTAGGAAAGGGTTAAATTTTGGGGAACAGTCATATGAACTCAATGGAAGAATAACAATGAAACTTTCATCTCCTTGGCCAATAATTGTGAAAAACTGCTTGCTTTTATGGGCCCATTCATTTCTGCCCCATGAATGTAGAGCAGGCTGTTGTAAAACAGAAAATCAAATTAAAACTACAGACCCAAACTTCCTGCCGCCCATCAGTTTCACCTCTTTGTCCCCTGCCTCTCCCCCACTCCCATGAATTGTTACAGCTGTTATGATCATAAAGCTCACACATGGGAATGTCTCCCAATGATTGTCTCTGAAAAGGGAATCATCGGCAGCTAATGGGGTGCAGTGGAGATTGTGTGCAGGGTTCTGGATAATGGTACAGATGGGCATCTGCTTCATATAACAACATATATCTCAGCCAGTAAGAGACCCTTGGATGCAAAAAATGTCAGAGTTGTGAGGGACCTTGGGACGTAGAATGTTGGGCTTGGAGGGGCCTTAGAACAGAGAACTAATATTAGGACATTGAATGTTAAGGCCATGAAGGGCCTTAGAACATAAAATCTTAGAAAACATTAGAATGTTAAGTCTGGGAGGAAATTTAATATATAAAACATAGGGGTTAGGAGAAATCTTAATGAATAGAATGTCAAAGCTGGGGAGGGTCTTAGGATGTAGAATATTTGAATATAGAATGCTAGGACATAAAATGTTCAAGCTGGGAAATACCCCCACAACTGGGTTCTTAATTTGGGGTCCTAGAACTTTTTAAAATAATATTTTGGTAAGTATATTTAAGTATAATTGTTTTCCTTTGTAATCTTGTAGAATTCATTTTATGCCTTTATAAACATTTTTCTAAGGAGCACCTTGACTTCATCAGACTTACTGCCCCAGGAACTCGACACCAAGAAGGGCAAGAATCCCAGATCTAGAACATCAGCTATTAGAAGAAGAAACATAGAATGTTAGAACATATCTTAGCTCTGGTAGGGAGCTGGGAGCATAGAATGTTAGAACATAGAGTGTTCAGGCTGGAAGATCATAGAATTATGGGATATTAGTATCAGAAAAACATTAAAAATCATTCAGAAGCCAGAGCCCTGGATCAGTAAGGTCTGAGTTCAAATCCCCCCTCAGACACTCACTGTGTGACCGTTGGCAAGTTACTTAAGCTGTTTACCTTAATTGCGTTGTCTGTGAAATGGGAATCACAACAACCCTTAGCTCCCAGGCCTGTTGTGAGGATTAGATGTGATAATATTTATAAATTGTGTTGTAAACATTAACATGCTGGAGAAATGCTAGCTTTTTAAATTATTAGTCCAACTCCTGCCTAGGACATGGAATTGTTTAAGGCATCCCTAGCGAACCAACTTCCCTTTGACATCTCTTGAGATGGCAACCTCACTTTCTCCCAAAGGAGATAGTTATTCATTGTTGGAGAGCCTAGATGGTGAAGATGGTCTTCAGATTGAGCCAAGACGCAGGGCTTTGTGATTTCTTCTACAGGATTCCTTCGACTCTTTGGACCTCAAGGTCCCCCAATTCAGGTGTCAGGCTCTCTGCCGGGCTCTGACCAGCACCCGTACCACTTACCCCAAGGCAACTCCACTTCCTACCAGTTATCCATTACCAGAAAGTCGGGAGGAAAGCTAGTGCTTTAGAGATGTTGACAGGGTGAAAGGGTAGAAGAAGGATCAAATAGAATATGTTCATGCTGATTTGAAGATATATGTGTGGATGCATGCATATGTGTGTGTGTATGAATGAGGAGTGTTTCACAGTCTCCGAGTAAGACCAACAATATGGTTTATACTGCATGTCTTTCTTTATCACATGAGAATGTCTTTTTAATCAATCAATTGGATGTATAAATTAGGTCTGAATGATTTGTAGATGCCTCTACTGACTCCACGAACCAAATATGTCTATTAAGTGTGAGGAGTGAAATGTTCTGAGTTATTGGATGAAATTATATGCTGCGATGTATTGAGATTGTTTGAATGAATTAGACCTACCTCTGGGTCTAGGTATTCCAGCAACTGCTTTAGGAGTCTACCTTTGGGAGTAGTTTGAATGGCAGATGTGTGAGAACAATATTAAGGTGAGTACATTGTCATACATGTCAGGCACTGTGCTAAGCACTTTATAAATATTTCCTCTTTGGTTTGAGAGAGCAGATACCTTTTTATCTGTACCAGAAGGCAGAAGGGAGCAGGAAGGGACTGACCAAAAGGAAGTGTCACATTCCCCTTCCCTCTCAGACCCTCTTATTGACCATGTCTTCTGAGGGACTGGAGCAGGAAGGAAGTCCACCTCCATTGGAAAGATGAGAGAAAGCAAACAAGACTCATCCTACGAGGCTTTAAAAGCAGCTGGCTTTGCCATGCAGAGACCCTGAATACACAACACAAACGCACGTTGAAACTATTTGAAGGAAACTCAGCCTTCTTGTTGCCTGGGTCTCCTGCAGGTCACTCACTGGAAGACATCTTCCCCTTGTTACTGATCTATCAGTGAGTTTATCAACAAGCATTTATTAAGCACCTGTTATATCCCAGGCACTGTGCTACATGGTGGGGCCCCAGTGAAGGACCCCTGCTTTCAATGAGTTTACATTCTAATGGGAGAGACCACATACATATGTATAAATACATACAGTATATGTCGTTGTTGTTCATCCATTATCTTAAAGGACCAATGACATCACAGGATGATGCCTTAACTTGTGCATGAATTGGATTTAAGTGGGGCAGAATTGCACAAAGCCATCAGCCTCAGTCTGTCTTCCAGAGTAATCAAAGTTCAGTGACAGGACAAAAGTCAGAAAGCCAAGGTGATTGGCAAACAGCCTGGGATGGAGAGGAGGACCCTGGGGTCTTCAGTGTCTGAGCAGGCTCTAAGCTTCCACAGCACCTGCTTCAGTCGCCTTCATGGCCATCGGAACAAACTGTTCTCGTCCACCCATTCCACTGGGGGACATCTTTATGCACTTGGGGTAGGCACCCCCCTCACTCAACAATGGCTTTGTGTCCTGTTGGATATTCTTAACCTGGTTTAACCGTCTGCCCAGATGGGTTACCAGGGTGTGTGCGTGTGTGTGTTTTGATAGATGATAGAGAATGTATGTATATATGTGTATATATATATATATATGTATGCACACATATATGCAGTATATGCACATGAAGGCAATTAAGGGAGTGTGGGCAGGCTTCATGTAGAGGTGGGAGCTTGAGCTCTGGGCTAAAAGGAAACCAGGGATGCTGAGAAGCGGAAGTGAGGAGGGGGAACATTCCAGGCAGGGGAGGGGGAGGGCATAACCAATACAAAGATGCCAGAACAGGGAGCAGGTGTTCCACGTGAGAAGCTCGAGGGGCTCAGCCAGCTGAGCTGCAGATGGAATGGAAGAGAGGGAAGAAGGCAAGAGAGGAAGGCGCTGGGCTGCAAGGAGCTTCCAAAGCAGACGGAGACCCTCTTTCATTCTAGAGTCAGCGAGGAAGCATCGGGGCTCACTGAGACGGGAGGTTCTGGGGAGGAGCGCGACCTGGCCAGACCTGGGCTTCACAACACTCCTTCAGCGGCCGTGTGAAGGAGCAGTTGGAATGGAAAATAATAGAGGCTGAGGCCAATAGGACAGCAATGGTCCAGCCATGAGGGTGTGGACGGCCATGAGGAACGGCAGCAGCTGGAGAGAGACGGGAGCGAATACGAGAGATGCTGTGGAGACAGAAATGACAGGCAACTGCTGCGCTCTTTGGGGTAGAAGGAAGGGTCCAGAACGAACCGGGAGACCAGGAGCATGGCAGCGCCCTTCCAGGAAGAGGGAAGTTTGGGAGGGACGGGGTCTGGGGGAAAGATGATGAGGTCTCTTTCGGAGGGGTTCAGCGGGAGATGCTTATAAGATAACTAGTACTCAGTGTCCAAAAGGTAGCGCTCTCAGTAGAGAGATCTGGAGAAGGATCCGGGAATTATCTCATAGATGACTGGAGCTGAGGGGGTCGCCGAGTGAGAGGGTGCAGAGAGAAAAGGGCAGAGGGCTCAGGACTGAGCTCTGGGCGCCATTCCCTATTAGTGGCTAGGCGGATCAAGAACTTTCGGGGAGACTGAGAAGGAGCAGGCAGACAGAGAGAGAGAGAGAGAGAGAGAGAGAGAGAGAGAGAGAGAGAGAGAGAGA
>NW_027185850.1:20137939-20145428 GCF_028583685.1 Petaurus breviceps papuanus
TGCTGCTGGTGGCAGAAGTGGTGCTTCTTCAATATGTCCAAATGGTAGTAAGTCTTCTTAGTCGTAAGACATCTAGATCGCTGTCATCAAAAACACCCTCCACAGCTGCTGGCCAGCTTTCTGGGGAGGAGCTTCTCAGACTTACCTAGGTCAGTGCTCTAATGGCAGGCACACAGCTCATCCCCAAGCCTGAATCTAAAGGTTTCCCCACTTACCAGGAATTGCCATCCATCTTGCTGCCGCAATCTTTGCAAATACAGGGTCATCTTTTGTGCCACGATGAGGCATCATAAGGAACATTTCAAGGAGAAAGAGCAGCACTAAACATAACGTTAATCTCAATAATTCACAGCTCTCCGGTAACGTGCGTCTGTATAGACGATCTGAATGGCGGATTCTGAATGGCCGATCCAGTCACCGAATCAAGGGCAGTCATCACGTGAGAGCACCGTCTCTCCAGTGGAACTCTGTGTCCTTTCTGGCCACTGCATCCATCAAACAGCCTTATCTAACGAGAAGGTCAAGTCAAAGGTATCAAGGGGCATCCTCTGTGTCAAACTCCGCTTCTTCAGCTCCCCGTCTTCTTCCTTTCTCTGCAGAGACAAATTGTGAGGTGTCAAGTATGTCCTCTCTTTGAGCCAAACTTTTCTATGGGAAAATAGAACAAATACTGGCCTCAGCAGTAATTTTCTGCAAGTGGCTCACACACCCTTTCCTGGGGACATTTGGAAAGAATAAAACCAATTAACACAAACTGTAAATAAAGCAGTAACTTAATCCTGACCCCCAGCGAACTCTGAGGGTAGTTTAGGGGGCATGTTCTCTGGGACAGAAGGACTTCAGGGGCCAACAGGTGCTAGACCCTCATTGTAGAGACGTGGAGATGGTGGCCAAGGTCGGATAAGGGACCTGTCCAGAGTCACACAGCCAGCAAGGGGCTAAAGCAGAATTTGAACCTGGGTTTTCCTCACTTTAAGTCTAGTAGACTGTCCTCTTTGTCTTGCTGACACCTCACCTAGCCAAGGTCTTTGAAAACTGATGAGAGATCTGAGTGCAGGTGAGAAGTAGGAGAGGAGAAAGAAAACAGCCCAGCATCATTGATCTAGAACTGAGAGGATGTCAGAGCTGGGAGGAGCCTGAGAACAGGGGATGTCAGGGATGGGAGAGCCCTTAGAACATCAGAACCCATGTATATCCACACAGGCCATCCCTCATAAATGCAGTGCTCTTCCTTCTCATCTGTCCCTATTGACCCCTTCTCTTCTACAAAGCTCAGCTCAGGACCCTGCTCCGCCTCCCAGATTCCTACTGATCCATCCTCCTTCTTTCCTCTCCCAACCCCCCACAACACCCCCCACTGGCCAAATTCTTGTTCTCCAGCTTCTTCAGATTTTCCTAGAGCTCTTAGAGAAATGATAAAGGCAAAGCAAAGACCCAGTGGGCCCTGCCTTCAACGTGCATCAGTCTACATGTAATCCCTTCTCACAGACAATAAGTTCCTCAAGAGAACAGCCTTTTCTTCCTCTACTTTAGTGGTACAGGCGATTGAGCAAGGTCTTGGAGGAGAGAGAAGCTGGGTTCAAACCCTGCTACCGACACTGACTTCTGCCCAGCTATGTGACACTAAACCTCTATGAGCCTCAGTTTCCTTCTCTGTTAGAAGGAGCTAATGACAGAATCCATCTGACTGTGATATTGGGAGGCCTAATGAGAGAGTGTGTGCAAAACACTTTACAGCACCTTTAAAATGTCTGTTATTGGGGTGGCTTGTGCATGCAGTGAACAGAGCACCGGCCCGGGAGCCCTGGAGTCAGGAGGACCTGAGTTCAAATACAGCCTCAGACACTTAACACAAAAACTAGCCGTGTGACTTTGGGCAAGTCACATAACCCCAACTGCCCTGCCTTCCCCCCTCCAAAAAAAAAAAGAAAAGAAAATGTCTGTTATTGTTATTATTACCTTATTAACCACATACCTACTACATTAAATAAGTGGCAGCATGATCTAGTGGGTAAAGAGTTATCCTTGAAACTAGGAGGGCCTGGGTTCGAGTCTTGTCTTTGATAAACACTGTCTGTGGATACTGGACAAGTCACTTTTGGAGCTCTAAGTAACTGAGTCCCTGTTGGAGAGGAGGTGCAGACCTCAATCCGTGGAGGGAGATTACCCATCTGGAAGTTCCCTGTACCAAGGGAATCACAGCTCTCTTCACCTCTCCTCTGTGTAAGGCACTCTGTGCTGACCTAGCTGAATGCTGGAGTCTTCACGATGAAACCTTAGGGTCCAGATCTCTGCATTTAAATCCTCAATTTTTGGTCTTTCTCACCATTTACCTTCTCTGCTCCAAGGCCCTTTCTGGCTCTAAGATTCCTTAGAACATTACAATTCCAAGGGGTCCAGGAAGCACAGAAACCTAGTAGAGAAATCATTGTGTATTTGAACATTCCATGTTCCGAGGCCCCTTCCAACTCTAGCAATCTCTGTTCTAACATTCTGCAAAGCATTTTAATTATTATAAATATGATGTTGGCTGGCATGACATCACATTACGAGGTAGATGATGTGTTTCTCCTTCTTTAGTGAAAGGCATTTAAACAACAATTAGGCCTCAATGTGTTGGGGCGTCCTAATTTGCTGTTACGCACCCAGGCTTTCCCCTCCTCTGTCAAGATGAACAGCATTCCTTTAAAAAGAAAACAACGTACTCTTGTCCAAAAATTAATCACTGTGCCAACAAAGCCCCATTTGTCATGGAATTCCCAGCTGCTCGGCATGCATTAAATCTAATTGGTTAATTTGCAATGCTATGGTTCAAATGTGGAAAATCATATTAATCATAAAGTCTCCCAAAGAAACAGCCTTTAGGACTCATGGATGGGCGATGCCAACATTTGGGGCTGCCCTGGGCTGTGTAACAATTCTCATTAGTCCTGCAGGCCAGTGCTGGTCCAGGGCCACAGCATGGGCATCTGACAAATGCTAAGTGCCACCCAGATGTCCTGGGGAGAATCAGAGATTGACTGCCTTGTCCCGAGAGCAGGCTTTGAGAGAAACAAAAGGAAGCTTTACTACTTTATCATGGTGCTTCTTATCTCCAGATGTACTCTGGGCTGCCTGCAGCTTAGAGCTAAGACACCAACACAGGCTGTGATTATTACCAACCATGTCACATCTCCATAATCAGGCGCTCCAATGTGTGAGGGCCATGGTTTCTGTAGTGTCTTCCCCAGTGCCCAGAAGAGGCCTGGGCAAGAAAGAAATGCTCACCAAATGCTAGTTCCCTCCTTGACATGGAGCTGTGTAGACCTGGCATCTGAGGGACAAGCTGAGATCTTGATTTGCCATTTGGTGTACAGTCAAAAAATTTGGGCTGTAGCCAAATGGACTTATTTGCTGCTCCCTAATCTTGGCATTCACAGGATCCCATGATCAGTTTAGAGGCGGAAGAGGACTTGGGGCCAAAGAAATGATTTATCTAAGATCACACAGCTAGTAAGTGGCAGAACTTGGGGTTTGAGATCAGTCTTTTGGCTCCAGTGTCAACATCCTCTCCACCACCACCTTCCACTGCCTGCCTCCATCCCCTTGGATGTGCTGCTCCCTCTCCCCTAAACGTATTCTCTCCTCACTCGTCTGTCTTAGAATATCTCCCTTCCTTCAAGGCTCTGTGAAGACTCTCCCACCTACAGAGACCTTCCATCTATAAACTCATTTGTTTAAGGCTCTCTCTCCTCCTCAAATTACCTTCTGTTGATTTTTTTTTGTGTGTGAATCATAGCGTTGTAGGGTTGGTCGGGAGCTGAGAGGCCATCTGGTCCAACCCAATGTGAATGGATTCCCATGATAACATCCCTGACAAGTGGCTGTCCCTGCCTCTCAAGGCAGCTCATTCCCCTTTGGGACTGTGAATGAGCCTAAATCTGTCTCCTCCCCTCCTCCCACACCAGTGATCCTATGTCTATTCTCTGGAGCCAAGGAGAACAAATCTTATCTCCTCCCCCATGAACACCCTTCAGATACTTGAAGACAGCTTTTGGATCTCCCTCAAGTATTTTCCTCTCTAGGCTAAACACCTTTGGTTCTTTCAACCAACAAATATTCCAAACTCCTTTCTAGTAAGTAAGAAACCCTCCAGCAAGTTAGTCTCTTGGACGCAGGGGCCATTGTTCATGTCCTCCTGTATCAAGTATATTTAAATAACTTTTAGGAAGGAGAGGAGAAGGGGAAGGGAAGAGAGTGAGAAAGGGAGATAGGAGGAGGAGGAAGAGGAGGAAGAAAAGGAGAAGTGGGAGGAGGAGGAAGAGGAGGGGAGGGAAGGAGAGAGAGGGAGGGAGAGGGAGAGAGAGAGACAGAGAGACAGAGAGAGAGAGAGAGAGAGAGAGAGAGAGAGAGAGAGAGAGAGAGAGAGAATATTTGTAGGTACATACAAGATGCTTAATGCTTGGTCCTCCCTTTGCCCTCCTTTAGTTCTGTATTGCCAAGTGTGTAATGCAATGTCTGGCACATTGTACCCCTTAATTCTTAAATATTAAATGGAATTTAATGGAGGGAGGGCAAAGGAAGACTAGGTATTTGATGGGATCTTCTTTCTTCTATCTGTCTCCCTACATATGGGAGAACAGGTCCTGTTTTCTCTGGACCTTCGTCCTCTCATCTGCAGAATGGCAGGTTGGTTTAATGGGTTCTGAGGTCTCTCCCATCTTTGATTTGATCTTTGTAGCTGACATGGATATAACACTTCTATGTTTATGAAGTTCTTTACACTCCTTACTATAGAACTAACTTCATTGGGTGGTTGTGAGGATTAATGAGCAATTATGAACCCATTTTACAGATGAGGAGCATGAAGCAGAGAGTCATTAAGTAACCCATGGACACACAGGTAGTAGATTCCAGGTCTTTCCCAAATCCAGGTCAGTAATCTTGCTACAAGCCCATAAGGCCTCCCTGTGATCTTAGACCCTTCTCAGAACTGGTCCTTCTCAGCTCAGATATTCTAACCAAACTCAAACAACATCAGGGCCCACTAATCCATATAGAAAGTTCTCTGTAGAACAAATAGTAATTTAGTTTTGAAATATGTTATCTATGTTTTATTATATTTTTACTTATTTTGCTGAATATTTCCCCATTTTAATCTCTTTGGGCTGGCACTTTTGTTCTATGTTCTAACGTCCCTCCTAGCTGCCCTAAGGTCCATGCTAAGTCATATGCTATATTTGTCCTAGCCCTGGCATTGCTTATTCTAAGCTCCCTCCCAGGTTTGACACCCCCTGTTTTCAGGTGCCTCCCAGCACTGACACTCCCTGTCCTAAGACCCCTCCCAGCTCTAACATCCCCTGTTCTAAGTTCTCTCCCAGCCCCGCTCTTCCCTCTTTTAAGACCCCTCTCATCTTCAGAGGTCTCTGTTCTGTGCTCTAAGGCTCCTCTTTGTCCTTCTTTCCCCCTCTGCCCTTCTCTATTCCTAGGCCCCTAACATTCCCTGCATTCCCTACTCTCAGCCCCCTCTGTCTCTAGTATTCCACATTCTAACATCACTTTCATCTCTGGAATTCTGTGTTTTGCTATTCAGTCCACAGACCTGTGCACTTAGAGACGTAAGAGCTTTGGAGATCTTCTAGTTCTTTTGAGGAAACAGAGGCTCAGACAGTCAACACACTGAGCTGTCCAAGGTCTCAGGAACAATGAAGGAGTGAGCTGGGTTTCAACTCTGTCTCCAAATGCACCACTCCTCCCGCTGAGCTACATCTTGCCTCCGTGGCCCCTTCCAGCTCTAACACCCCACATCCCAAAATTCTTCCTTATTCTAATTCCTGCAACTATGAAAGACCGCAAACCAAACTGGCGACTTCCATGGAACACTGGTGCTCAGAGAGTTGGGAAATGAAGAAGTTCCGAGTAGATGTAGGATCGTCCAGGGTTAGTAGTTCATAACTTTCCTGACTCATGAGGACTTTATCAAGTGGTTTTCCTGCTTGAAATTAGATGCAAAAGAGGATTTAGGCCCAATCCAGAAATTAAAGATGTTGGAATTCTTGATTTCTTTGGTTCTTAAATGATCTTGCCACAAAGAATTCAATGGAGTTTTAGGAGTCTAGGAGACTCACCTAACTCCCTTAGCTTTGCAGTTAAAGCTAAAGACCCATTAAGCTATTTCATATGAATTCCAGCCAGCTGGGCCCATGATGTCTATAATGGACAGTGGACCTCTTCATCCTGAGGGAGCAGTGTGATATGGAGAAATGAGCACCAGTCTTCCAACTGTCTTCATTTTTATGTGCCTCTGTTGTCCCATCTGTAAAATGGACATGGCAATATTTGTACTACCTATTTTGACTGAATTGCAGTAACTAGCCTTGCCTTTCTACTCTGTAGAATTGATAGGGTTTTCATAATCCTTTTCCCATGACTATTAAGCCATTGTATTAGCTGCATATGTTAATCCACTATAATTAGCTGCATAGGAAGTATGTGGAAATGGACAGAGGCATACATAGAGTGTATGCCAAGAACACTACCATATAGGGCAACAGCTTTGGTAAGCAGAGAAATGTTCTCTTAGTCATTAGATCATATAACAGTGATGTATGGTGCAAAAATAAATCAACTTTAGTAATCATTTTGAGAATCCTCCAAAAACAGGAGCAAAGAATGCATAAGCTATGTGCTAGAAGAAGTAATTTATATTAAAACTCTGATCTGCCCGTATAAGACTAGTTAAATGTCACCATGGGGTGTTTTTAAGTCTTAACCAATCTTGAGCTTTTGATTTTTCCAGAAGGGAGTGGTTCATGGCATTTCTTCCTGCTGCTGGAAGATTGGGATCCATTCTAGCAACAAAAGGTATGGGTTAATTGTCCACTGATCATCATTCCTGTCCCCAGGGACAATAGAAATCTGCGGAATACAGGGGCTACACTTCTGGAAAGTTTTTGCTATTAGATGTGACTGTAGTAACTGAGAAGGTGCTTCAAAAGATAATTACTAAGTTTTAGCTTATTGAAATCTATGGTCTTGGTTAAATCCAGTTGGGAAGAAAGCACAATTGTTCAAAGTAGTGTGGGGAATGATTCTGGTTATTCTAGATCTTACAATTGCTACGAGCAGTGATATATATAATTTTTTTTTATTTCATTGATCATCTCAGTATTTGAACCCTCAAAATACCCAGTCCTATTTAGTAAGTCCTGCAGCTACTTTTCAAATGGTTGATGAAAGGTTTGTTCCTTATACCACCATTTTTTCTCCTTGTTTTCACTGTGAACCTCCTACAGCTTAGAAGAATTAGAAACAAAATATTAGCAACAGAAGCAGAAGAACAGGAATCTGTAATATGTCTTCATCTTCCTGATTTCTGTTGTCCTTATTCATCATTCAGCTAATGGAATGACAATTTCAGTCTGCAAACATGTCAATGCATCTGCTGTGCAAAAAAAGAAAAAAAAAGGAAGGAAGGAAGGAAGAAAGAAAGAAAGAAAGAAAGAAAGAA
>NW_027185850.1:20145528-20158077 GCF_028583685.1 Petaurus breviceps papuanus
AGGAAGGAAGGAAGGAAGGAAGGAAGGAAGAAAAAGAAAGAAGAAAGAAAGAAAGAAAGAGAAAGAAAGAAGAAAGAAAGAAAGAAAGAAAGAAAGAAAGAAAGAAAGAAAGAAAGAAAGAAAGAAAGAAAGAAAGAAAGAAAGAAAGAAAGAAAGGAAGAAAGAAAGAAAGAAAGAAAAGACAGAAGGAAGGAAGGAAGTCTGTATGGCACCAAAAAAGAAAAAAATAACCCAAAGCAAAAAAACAGACACCCTGTGTAAATATTTGAGGCATGTAAGTGGTGTAAATGACTGCAGCTGTACTCTACACTTAGCTACTCGTCAATTCAATTTTTATAATTAATGCAGAAGAATTCTGAGGGTCTGTGGATTCAATCAGTCTTTAAAACCTCTTGCTCTGTTTGTTACCTTAGGATCCCTTTGCAACAAATTGCAGAGGTTTTAAGAGATTTTCACTTCAGTTTCCTCCTGGGGAAAAAAAAAACTACAAACATTTATCCTGCTTTTTATTTGAAAATGTACGGGGTAATGGGCAAAAAAAAAAAAAAAAAGGTTGTTTACAATGTTTTCCTACTGAGTGATCCCTTAACCACACCACACTTCAAGCATTGTAATAGTTGAAAATGATTTGTTAAATGTGACCTTTCTCCAATGTTACAAAGATGTAGATTGACCTTCTCAAGGTATTAAAAAGTGAGTATTAATTCCCATCTTGTTTTCTCCTTAGAGAATGTCAGTGAATGAATTTTGGGTGAAGTTTGAGTGTATGAATAGCTGGTGCACATTAAGTATTCTTAACTAAGTTTTATTTTTATTTTTAACCAGATTGTGGTACTTTATTGAAAGCACAACTTATCTCTCAGTAGATACATATTGGAAAGTAGTGCGGTCTTGATTAGTGAAAAGGGGAAAAGTCTTGTTTTTTGCTCATGTCAAAATAACTTATTTGCTAGGAGTTATAATTCTCTATCTAATATTTTTGTGACAGGTCTCCTTTTGATCAATAAAAAATTAAAATGTTTTTGCATTAAAAAATTGTACTATCTGTCCTTCAGGGTAGTTTCAGAAAAAACCCAGTGGAAACCTTGAAGCCCTATAGACACAAGTTGTCATCCCATTCAAGATTCAAAGATTCATAGCTCTAGAGCTGACAGAGATTTTCGAAGCATCTGGTACAACCCCATTTTAAAATGAGGAAACTGAGGCCCAGAGAAGTGTATTGTCTTGTCCATGGTCACAAAAGAAGTAAATGGAAGATCTGGAATTCACCGTTATCTCTCCAGACTCCCACATCCCTGTTCTCTTCATGGCACCATATTGCCTGATATCATGGACAGAGGGCTGTGATTAAATCCACGATCATTGCTAAGATCTGGGTGATTATGGGCAAGTCGAGGCTTTGTGCTCTGGTCTCATCACCTATGAAACTGGCTACATCTAAACTGGAGAGAAGAAGGTTCAGCATAGATGTGACACTGAGAAGTTCACAGGCTGCCATGTGTATGTATGAGGGAAAAGTCTTGTTCTGGCCCCAGAGACCAGGCCCAATTTCAAACATAGCAGAGAGGCTACATTAGCCTTGAGGTCAGGAAGCAAGCCAGCTTCTTAACGAGGAGAGTTACCCCAGAGGGTCACCGGTTGCTTGAGGAGCTGCTTCTCCTGCTGGCAGGGCTGGGGGATGGACTGCCGCTCTCTTGGAGGTCTTCAAGCAGGGTGTGGAGAGCCACTTGTAGGATTGATCACAGTATAGATTCCTTTGGGTGAATGTTGGACTAGCTGGTCACCCAAGTGCCTTCTAGATCTTAAGTTCTTTAATTCTGTGAAATTGGCTACACTAATCTTTGTACCATCTATCATGTGTATTATATTAAAATGGAGATCATCAGAGCTCAGAGAGGCCTTAGAACAGGGAATATCAGAGCTTGGAGGGGCCTTAGAACAGGGAATGTCAGGACTAGGGAGATGGGGAGGGGCCTGAACTACAACTTTCATTTGTACTATCTTCTTAGCAAACCCCAGGAGGGTCACTCTGTGTATTCCTTGTAGGACAGAAGCTCTTTGAGAGCAAAGATGTTTTCCCCTTTATCCAGGCTCCCAGAATAAAGCCTGGGACATAGTAGCCATTTAAAACCTATTTGCTGATTACTTGCTTCATGTCACAGGGGAATGCGACCTTGGGGGCCATCTAGGTCACCTCTCCCCTCTTGTTTTCTAGATGAGGGCCGTGGGACTCTGATTCAATTGGGGAAGTAGAGAATACAGAAAGCAGGAAGAATAGTCTTCTGGCAGAGATGAGCCCCAAGCCCAGATTCCAGTGGCCTGGTTCTGCCACCAGCCTGCTGGGTCACCTGGCTGAAGGTCTTTTATTCTCTAGGCCAAGCAAGTCTTGCTATTTCTTTTGTTGGGCAATGACATTGACTTAGAAATATCAGGCCCTGAATCAAGGAGACTTATGTGCCTGATGGGGCCAGAACAGAACTCTGATTTAGCACCATAATGCCCTAATACCCTTCCTGGGGTGGAGTGGGAAATATTGGAATGAGAGTATCCACTCCCTTGGAGCTGTCAAGACAGCTGGCCCATTAATAACTCTCAGCCCAAGGCCTTAGAATGTAGAAACACCCCTTTCCTGGCCTAAATTTAGTACCAAGGAAATCAGCAATCTATCAAACACCCAGACACTCTGTCAGGCATCAGTTGGGGCAGGTGCCAATTGGGTGGCAGCTGAGTAAGGTTGACCAAGGGTGTCTGTCCTCCAAGGGCACTACCCCTGCCTTGTAGATCATAGGAAAGGGCATGAGATGTCAGAGCTGGGAGGGGCCTGAGAACTGAGTATATTAGAACACAGGAGGTTAGACTACATGGTCCTTAAGGGCCCTATCATCGAGAATTCTCTCATTTACACAAGAGGACTACTCAGTTTCAGAGAGAAGAAGCAAGTTTCCCAAGGTCACCTAATAGGGAAGGGAGAGGGAGAGAGAAAAAAATGTTAATCAGAAAAAGTGTGTGTGTACACACATATGTACACATACACATACATATATGTATATGCATGTATACATATATGTATATTATAGAGAGATAGAAAAGGAGAGAGAAAGGAAAATAAAAAAGGTAGAGAAAAAAGAGAAAGGGAAAGAGATAAAAGGAGAGAGGAAGAGAAAGAAAGAAATGGATAAAGAGAAAGAAAGAAAAATAAAGGTAAAGAGAGGGATGGAGAGGGAGAGGGAGAGAGAGTTAGTTGGTTAGTTAGTTGGTTAGTTGGTTAGTTAATTAGTTAGTTTTTTATAGAGTCAGAATTTGAAAACTCAGCTCCCAACCCTCAGTTCAGTGATCTTCCCACCTGGGTAGGATGGTGACCTTTTCCTGGGTCAACAGTGTTTTAGGAGTGTTCCAATACTTGGTTCCTGAGATTTTAGGATTTAAAACCAGGAAGGATCTTTTAGATCAGTGAGCCTAATCCTTTCATTTCCAAGGATTTAGTCCAGCCTCTCTCAGCTGACAGAGGAGGACACTGGGGCTCAGGAAGGATAAGTGATTTGTCCACATTCACCCAAGTTGTTGGTGTTAGAGGTGGAGTCTGTGCCATGGTCCCTTGACTTCAGTCACCGGTCTTTCTGCTGTACCACAAACAAGATGCATAGAGAGGTTACTGAGTTGTCCAAAGCCACACAGGTAATAAGTAACAAAGCTAGGATTCAGCACTAGGCCTGATTCCTGACTTTGACTCTTATCAGTCTTAGGCAAGTGACTTAGCCTCAGTAGATCCATCATATGGGCAAAATAATCCCTCCCTGGTCAACCTCACAGAATTGTTCTTGAGACGGTACTTTATGAACTGTTAAATGCTTTAGAAATGAAATTATACATTCATAAGATTGAAGCTTGGAAGGAACTTTAAAGACCAATTTAAAGTCCAATTCACTCATTTGGCCAGGGAAGAAAGTGTGGCTTGGGAGGAGGGTGAATTTTTCAAGATCACCAAGGCAACACAGAGCAGGTCCATGAGGAAGGAAGTTCATTCATTCATCCCGTGACCTGTTCTGAGTCTCTACTGTGTGCCCGCTGTGTTTTGATGGTCCCTAGGAATCTCGTGGCGGGGTACGGGGGAGAGTCTAATTTGTCAGGAAGAATCTTCTCTACATTTAGTGTAAGCAAATTAGGGAACTCATGACCCTGAAAGGAGGCGCAGGCTGAAAGTGGAAACAGAGTCAAAATCAATTTGCATAATATTCCTTTTGACAGAGAAGGCTTTGTGTTAGTTGAGAGAATGCCCAGGCTGAGGAAATCATGCATCCTAAGGGCATGGAAGCAGGAATGAAAATAGTGATGCTAGCTGACATTTATGGAGCATGTTAAGGCTTGCAAAGCCCCATACATTTGGACCTTTCAAACAAGGAAGGCTTGGGAGAAGAAAAATTTGGCATTTTTATAATGTCGGTAGAGAGCATGGCTCACATTTATTGTGTATGTTATAGCTCACAAAGCACTTTCTTGGGTAACATGTTTATTGTTATCCTTTGTTTTTATGGGTCACTCTCCCCCGTTCCCTTGCCCAGAATTCTATAACTTGCTATAAAGAATTTTAAAAAGGAGGGCAGAGAGGGAGGGAAGGTGGTTAAACAAAACCAACCAACACATCGACCACTATATTCAATATCCTGCACTCAGAGTCTCTTGTCTCTGATAAGAAGGGAGGAAGGTGAATTTTCTAATCTCTTCTTCTGAGTCAAGCTTGGTCATTCTAATTAAGTAATCAATCAATCCGTGAGTATAAAAACATTTATTAAGCAATTAATAGGTTCCAATCTTGGTACTAAGTGCTAGAGGAACAGAGGAAAGAAAACAAGAAAAAGAAGACAGTCTCTGCTCTTAAGGAGCTCATTCTCTAATTACGGGAGACTACACATAAAAGAAGGACCAGCCATAGGGAGAACAGAAAGGGTACAATGACAAGGTCAATCAATGGTCAGGTTCAGGGGTCCTTAGGGCCTATCATCAGGCCAGATCCCAGAGCGTCAATTGGTAGGTCAGATGGTAAGGCCTGTTCTACTCCATTTCACTGGAAAGATTAGAGATGAGGACAATCCTCAGCTTCTCTATGGGTCATGGCATCATGCTGACTAATGGCCTCTGGGCTGCCAAGAGGAGACAGAACGATAAAAAGAAGGAAAGAGAGAACGGCACCCCTATCTGGGCAGCCTGAGAGTGGAGAAGGGAAAGGGATCTTGGTGGCAATTCCTCTCCCTGCCCAGATATCACATGGGGTCTAGGTGGCCAAGACATTAGAAAAGAAGGTAAAGGGAGAAGGGCACCCCATGGAATAGAATCCTCAATCAACATTTATTAAGTAACTGTTATATACTAGGCAATAGGAATGCCTCCCTCCCCCTTATGTTCCATCTGATGTTGTCACTGCCATTTTTCTTTCCATGTGCATGTCATATTCCTTGGGTATATCATTCTCCTGCTTCTGTCTATTTCACTTTGCATCAGTTCATATAAATTTTCCCATGTCTCTCTCTAGTCTTCATATTTGTATATTATTTTAAATTGAGCAGTTATATGCCATTACATTATTGTTGCATGACCTTTTTTTAACCATTCTCCAAACAATGGACATCTACTCCATACAGATAATTTTCCCCTTCCCTTACCTCATTAGAGTTTCCAACAGTATTGTGGGGTTGGTTGTCTTATTTTACAGAGAAGATAACTGAAGCCCAGAGAAAGTCAAAGTTACCTTCCCAAGGTCAAAAAGCCAGCTGGGCTCAGAAGCCTTCACTAGAGTACCAGCCAGGAGACCAAGGCCAGTGCTGTCTCTGCCATAGGCTGTACCACATACAAAGCCAGCCAAACCAATGCAGGGTAAGTCTTCTTGACCAGATGCTTCAAGTAAACAGGGCCTCACCCTTGGTGGTATTTCATTCCATCTTTAGCCTTTACAGGTCTTGAAATCTCTAAAGAGGAAACTTGAGGCTCCATAAGCAGACCCAAGTACATTGAGTGGAATTCCTTGAAGTCAGCCATAAATATTCTCTGTGTCTTTCCCCATTCCTTCACTTGGCCATAAATATTCCACAGTCCTTTTCAAGAGCCTTTCATTTTGATCAGAGACAGTGGGTGATGTCTAAAACAGGCCCCTTGGAATATTAGATTTTCAAGCATAGTTCTAATATTTTAATTTCCACTTTGTGAGCTCGGCTCAGATTTTCCTCATTCCGAAATAAATCAAGGCTCTGGAGCCATGAATAGAGCCTTAGACAGCCTGAAGCTTGTATTGCTGGGGGGAGCTTTGCCTAGGAACAAGAAGACAGACTCAGAATGAAGCATTCTCCGTCAATCTGTTGGGGCAAATGGCTTACCTCTCACTTCCTCGATGTGGCCCAGAATGCCTGGGAAATGGGCAGTTAATGTGAGGAGCGGAAAGGGTTCAGTACTAAGAATAAATCTGCCGGAGGGAAGTAGGGACATCCATCAAATGGAAGAGAACAAACATAGACCAGGATATCATAAAAAGTCTCTCCTTAATCTCCCTCCACTTAGCAGGGCTGGGGCAATGGTCAGAGGGTAGGCTAGCTCTTAGAGGCATGTTGGCTAACCCCATTTACTTGTTATTAAAGAGTTTATGTATGTGCAGGTGTAAGCATATGTAATATATACACACATACACATGTATGTAATGTACCATATATGTGTGTATATGATTTTACATCACATTATCACACATCATTGTCTCTTAGAATCCCTAGTTTCTTTTAGAATTCAATCCAAACACAACTTTCTAAATGAAGTTTTTTTTTCTGATTGCCACCCACCCACCCAGCTGCCCATGCCCTCCTTCCCAGCATTGCCATGTATCTTATACAGAGGAATGGAAGCTGCTCCTCCTGCTTTCATTCTCTGCCCAGCCCTGCTTCTGAATTCTTCTGGACTTCAGAGCCTTCTTTCCTCCTCTTCCTCCCCTCATCCATTTCATCTCCCTTTTAAGCATTATCTTCCCAGAAAGTAAGGGGGAAGGGGATGGAGAGGGGTGATAAAAGGGAGGGGAGACTGGCGGAAGGGGTAATCAGAATGTATGCCATTTCAGGGTGGCAGGGAGGGGAGAGATGGGGAGAAAATTTGGAACTCAAAATTTTGTGGAAATGAAAGCTGAATACTAAAAATAAATTAATAAAAATAAATAAAATAAGCATTATCATCCCTCCTTAGAATTAAAACTCCTCAAGGGCAGGCACTGCTCCATTCCTGCCTTTGTATACAAGTGTATGGCATGCTGTGGGTGCTTAACAAATCCCGATTGGCTGGTTGATTGACTTCATCTGTCTCTATACCAACCCTATGGGTATATAGACTATTATACCCATTTTACAGATGAGGAAATCTAAAGTTCAAGACAAGTTAAATGATTTGGCCAAGCTCACAGAGAGAATAAATGGCTGAGCTAAGGGCCACATTTTGTGATTCCCAGTCTTCTGCTTTTCCTACTGTCACAGAATGAGAATGAGTTTTCAGAGCAGTTCAATGACTATTTTAACAGATCCGGATTGTAGCAGAGGGAGCTCTAGTCTTGGAGTCATGAGTTTGAATATTGGTTCAGAAGCTTACAGTTTGCATGGCCCTGGACAAGTCAAGTTACCTAACCTCATTCTGCCTCAGTTTCCTTATCTGTAAAATGGGGATGATAACGGCATCCACCTGGCAGGTTGTTGTAAGAATCAAATGAGACAACATGCGTGCAAAGCCGAGTTGTGATTGTTCTTGCTAGTTGAGTGACCCTGGGCAAGTTACTTACCCTCTCTTTTCATTCAGTTAAACATTTATCCTTATCTCTAAAATGGGTCTAATAACAGCCTCAGCCTCAGAGCGTTGTGAGAACTCATCAAGATAAGGAAAGAAAAGCATTTTGTAAGTCTTAAAATTCCATCTAAATGTTAGAGATTATTTTTTTAAACATTGTAATGGTCCCCATGCTTACAGAAGCTGGCTGGGGCAAAAGCAGGAGCATTTGGAAGCAGAGCATAGACAGAACAAAGGTGGGACCAGACACCAATCGGGAGTCAGGCAAAACTCCAGAGGATGCAAGCAGTCGGGGCAGAGCCAGGGGGTTGGAAGCCAAAGTCTCAGGGAAGAGATTAGAGAGCAGGAGAACTGTAGATACTGAGGGATCAGGACAGAGGCAGGGGAATGGAGAGACAGCACTGTGTAGCCAGCAGAGGAAAAGGCTTAGCTTTAGAATCAGAATCCAGGCTCCAGGCCCTGGGCATGCTAATTCACTCCTATTTGGAACCCCTGCCCTGGGGCTGAGCCGTCTCCATGGCGAAGGAGCACAGACTCACCTAAGCTACTCAGTGTGACTGAGCTCAGATCAGGGACCAAGCTTCAATCCCGATCATAGCACTTGGATGGATAGATGGAAAGAGATAGAGAGACAGACAGACAGACAGATAGATATAGATCTGTCGATAGATACAAAGAGATAGAGAGAAACCCAGGTAGACAGAAAGACAGAGATAGATAGATAAATGATAGATAGATAGGTGAAAGACAGAAAGAGAGAGAGAGACCAGATAGATAGATAGATAATATAACATTTACTAGGTAATTGCTACGTGTCTGGTACTCTGCTAAATGCTGGTGATACACATAGAGGCAAGTAAGAAAGTCCCTGCCCTCGAGGAGCTTCCATTCTAAGGGGGAAGTCCACTCATCAAGGGGAGCTGGAAAGGCACATGAAGTGCCCCCTAACATGGGTAGATGTGTCTCCAAATGCCGCAGCCTCCGAGCTCTCCATCATTAGAAATGTTTGGGCCCAGGAAGGGTGAGCGTTTGAAGGGTGGGAGAAGGCATCATAAAGGATATCCATGATTTGGGGGGAAGGTTCAACCAGCCTTTTTACTGAAGCTCCTTCCACCTTCTCCCCTGGCATTTATAGGACAGTCTTCAGCACTGCCAGCCACCATCCTTACGGATGGTAAGAGGGTGACCTTCTCTTTCTCATGGTGGGGGAAGCTGTGTGCAGAGGCCGGTTTTCCCAGAAGATGAACAAAGAGGTGAACGCAGGTATGATGTACTTTGGAAAGGTAGACATTTGGAGCAGATGCCAAGGAAGGTGGCTGAAAAAGAGCAGGAAAATTGGGGAGAAGTTAAAAGCACAGATCAGATGGGAGCCAGATTTCCAGGGGTCAGCCCCATCTCCTGTGCCCTTCTGAGGCTGAAGTGTCTTGGTGTTCCCTAGAAGCAGTGACAAAGTGAGCTCTAACTCAAACATCATATGCTCACTTGCAGTGTTTTCTAAAAAGATATTTTTATTTGGAAGAAACAACACAATGCAAATGCACACAGATTGGTAGATGCCCAGACATCCCCATGGGCACACTTACATAAGAGACCTGCACCCACCCACACAAACACACACAGATACAAAAGGGAATACACAGATATGTACACAAAATCCCACAGCACAAACACACCACAGACATAGACATATCCTTACAGATATACACATATGCCCATGAATGGAAAAAATAGAGATGTACACTGGTATACACAGAAATGCTATCCCACATACACAGACATAAACCCTGTACAGAGAAACTCATCTGTGCCTGCCCCTCCCCAACCCCAGCAAAACACACACAGGTTACTCCACAGATACAACCACACAAACTCACTTACAAAGATACTCAGATACCCCCACACACAAGATGGAGACCCACACTTGTGTCTCATCCTCCCACAAATAGACACATTTACACACACACACACACACACACATTCAAATGTACTCACACAGGCACTCCCAAGAGTGCCCAAGTATCCCAAGACAAAACCATCTCCTCACCATAACACACACAAAGCTATACCCATACAAACACACACAGTCAGGCACACACACAGACATTCAAACACACCCACAGAGACAGACACACACAGTGTTTCCACTCCTATATTTTCATGCCTGTGAGGTTTTCCTCTGAAGCTGACCACATGGGACATTTTCATTTTTCTTTGGGTGTTTAAAAAATCACAATTTCCCAATATTTCATTTCTTTTCCTCCCCTGAGATGGGGCCAGATTTTCCCATTTTCCAGCTAGTGAAAAAGCAGCAGAAACAGACCTAGAAGCTATTTTCCTTCCATCCTATGCCCCACTTCATTCTAACTCCAGCCAAGCCAATGGGATCACTCTCTTTGAAGCCAAAGGAAGCATCAAATGCAGAGCCAGATGAGGACAAGATGAGAATTAGTTCATTGACTATTTCTTCCTGACTTGGCCTCCAGGGGTATGGTGCCCCTTCACCCTCTTGGTGCTACTATCAAGTAAGGGATTATTAATAAGAGGGAAGCTTTGAACAATGCAAGGTTTTCCCCATCTGGACCCAGCCACAAAGGGCTCCCAGATGGGGAGAAGGGAAGGGGTGGGAACGCCACACGGGAATTTACTTGGTGGCAGAAGCACAGCCCGGCCTCGATGATCTGATTTGACAACACAGGAAGCTTTTTATTCTTTGAAGTGGTTTGGAACTCCCCCCCCCCCCCCGAAGAAGGGCAAAGCAGAAAGGCCGCAGCTTCCGTGAGGAAGCTGCAGGCATTGGCACGAGGGCCCCTCCGCTGACGCAAGGGGACGTCTCGCTTTCCCTCACTTCTGTTTCCCCAAAGGCTCAGAATTTTCCAGCTAAAGCATCTTTTAGGGGATGTTCTCCGTTGCAGACAGGATCCTTCCAGCAAGAATCATGGCTCGGATGTCTGCTGCCCTCTCTGAATACAGAGAATGTGCATAGCCCACCTTGAAAGGCTACTGTAGGCATCCAATGAGAGGAGCTGGGTGTGAAGACTTAGGGTGCCTATTTTAGAGATGGGAAGACAAGATTGGAAAACTGCTGAGTCCGGTGGAAAGGGCAATAGACTAAGAGTCAGAGGACCTGGGTTCAAATCCACTTATTGCCTGTGTGACCTTGGGAAAGTCATGTCATCCTCTGAGTCTCCATTCCCTCATTTGAAAATGAGTGGGTGAATAAGCATAAGTTTGAATATAATTTACTCACTTGGAGTGTTTTCCAAAATGATATTTTTATTTTAAAGAAACAACAAAATCCAAATACATGCAGACATGTAGATACCCAGACATACTCTGTGAAGCAGGATATGAATAATTAATAATAATAATTCGCTTTGAGCAAAGCAAGTTCTTTCTCTTCTGGCCCCAGCTGCCTCAGGAGGCTTAGCCGGCTGCTCTCTGAGGACCTTTCCAACTCCAGCCTCTCCTCCCAATCCCATGGCCTCGTCCAGGCTCCCCTAGCTCTTGTGTCCCAGATGGGCGTGAATTTAGACCCGCTGCTGGGGGTGGTCCCCTTTCCACCACTCTGCTCCTCTGCCTTTCCAAGAGCCCACCAATCACACATGGAAGGAAGATCTCCTTGGGTTCCTCTTGGGAGATGAGGAGGAGGGAGAAGACAGCGCTCTGGGCTGAGAGCTCGGGTTCTCCTAGAGGGGAGCCCTTCACTGGCTTTCTTCTCAGGTCTCACCTTCTGCCAATGACCTTTCCCAGTCCTTCTTAACATTGGTGCCTCCCCCCGAGTCAGGTCCAATTCTTTATGTTCCCATCTGTTTTCTTGGCAGAGATACTGGAGTGGTGTGCCATTTCCTTCTCCAGCTGATTTTGCAGATAAGGCAAACAGGGTGAAGTGACTTGCCCAGGGTCACACAGCTAGCAAGTCTCTGGGATCAGATTTGAATTGAGGAGGATGAGTCTTCCTGAGTCCAGGCAGGACCCTCTATCCACCCAGCCACCTAGCTGCCTCTACTTCTCTTAGTGCCTTTCCCTATTTATCCCACTGGATCTTGGTATGCCTTTGTTTGCATGTTGTCTCCCCCACTAGACTCCTTGTGAGCAGGGACTAAATTTTGTCTTTCTTTTTATATTCAGAGTTTTGCACAACTTCAGGCACATAGCAGGTATGTAATGAATGATAGTCAAAAAGGAAGAGGGGTGCCTCGAGGTCGCAGGTTCCTCCCCCCCCCCAGTGAATACCATAAGGAGGAGAGAAGAGCTTTAGGGTAGCCCCTGTGGGGGATGCCATTGAGAGCTAATCCAGGGAAAGACATGCTGGAAACAATGAGGATCCATCTGAAATTTGATATAATAAATTTGTAGTGGGTTTATAACAAATGCATGTATGTATGTATGTGTGTGTGTGTGTGTATGCGCACGCTCATGGGGTGAGGGTGCACGTCCAGAAACATTCATTAGCACGTGACTAGGAGCAGAGAAGGACCAGGCTGGGGCAGCCCAGCGTTGGGTCTGATTGAACCCACTAGATCTGGTCTTTGTCATAGAATTCATAAGTCTATTCAGGTGATTAAGGACCTTCTCTGTGCAGTGGGTACCAGACACTGGGGATCAAAGTCTCAAAAGAACAAAAATAGTCCCTTCCCCCAAGTAGCTCCCTTGCTACTGAAGAGAAATAACATGTACCAAGATAAGAAAACAGGAGATAATCTGAGGAGGGAGCCAGCACTTACAGCTAGAGGCTGAGACGTCACAGAA
>NW_027185850.1:20158087-20181148 GCF_028583685.1 Petaurus breviceps papuanus
TTATCTCTCTGATCTCAAGGTCAAGTTCATCTCTCTGCCCAACCCTCCCCCGCTGCTCTAGCTAGGCTAGTCTGACCACCCCACACATGGAGAGCTCATGCATTTTCCCCACCAGCAAGAAAACGGCCTCTTCTGCCTCCTCCTCCTCCTCCTCCTCCTCTGTCATTCCAAATCCTCTCTAGCCCTCTCAGGGTCTTCCCTCCTCCCCAAAACTTCCCATGTTCTTTTTAGCCTACTTTGACCTCTCTTTCTCCTAAATGACACAGAATTATAAAATCGGGGACCCTGGACACCATTTATTCCATTTACACCCTGTGTCCCCAGCTCATAGTCCAGTGCCTGACACGGAGAAGGCACTTCATGCTTGGGGACTGATCCCACCCTGGAGCAATGTGCCTCTTTACATCCTGCCTGAAGAGGGGCCACTCAGCCTTTTCTTAAATATTTCCAATAAGGGGAAAGTCAACGAGCATTTATTAAGCACTGAATGTTTGCTGGGCCCTGTGTTAAACCACGGGAATAAAGACATAAGCAAGAATAAAGACAATGCCTGCCCTCTCAGAGCTTACATTCTAATAGGAAAGGACAACATGCTTCCTCTAAAGTCTTCTCCAGGTTCTATGTCTGTAACAGCAGTGCTATGTGCAGCCTCGGTGGGGGTGTGAGACCAGTAACACCAGCACCCAGGAGGGCTGCTAGCACAGGTTCTTTGATCTGCTTTTCTAAAGGTAAGCAACTCAAAAGTGAGTGCCCTGAACTTCAGAGAAATTACAAGCAGAAATAATAGTATAAAGACCAATAGACAGGGCTTCTAAACATCTGACCAAATGATACATACATCACAGATCAACAGACAGATCCAACTGTCTGACCATTACATAGTTACAACATAGTTACCACAGAGAGAAGCACCAACGTCTGGGTTTTCAAAGCCGGGAAGCTCCTTAACAGCTGCCCAGAGTCTCATCTGGCCAAATCACACCAACATTTTTCCAATAAGGGAGCCCCAAAGCAAAACCTCACCCTAGGGTATATATGGACACAGGGTCAGAGGGCATCACAACCTTCTAACCCACTGCCTTTAACGAAAGGCGTGGGCCTTCCTCAAGAACAAGACTCCCCTAACAAACTTCTCTTGTTAGGCTACATGTGAGGCCTATTAATGGGCAGGGAAGATATTCAACTCCCATTAACATTACATTATAAAGAATCCTTACAGGATCTCAAGGCCCTTCACTAACCTGGTTGCCCACCTCTGGACACCCTCAGGTTTACTAATGGCCTAAAAATGAGGTCTCCAGAACTGACCTCAGTCCGTGAGGTGTAGCTAGACCAGGACAAAGGGCACTGGGACAATCTCCTCCTTAGTCCAAGAAGTCATCATGGCTCCATTGCAGTCCAAGATTGCTTTAGTCTGGGTAGGCACTAATAGTCCCTTCCCCTATCAGATTTCTATCGTCATAATAATGGTTCTGTAGTGTCTGAGGTTTGTGATGAACTTTACACTTTTCATCACTCTGTTGACCTTCACACATCCCTGTGAGGTGGGGGCTGGTACTATCTCCATGTGTACGAGAGAGGTCAAGTGACTTTCCCAGGGTCACATAGCTACTGAGGGTTATTTGCCCTCAATACCTTTTTAACTGGTAAATGCTTTTTTTTTCTGATGGAAAAGGAACTCCTTGAAAACAGGGTCTGTTTCATTTTTGTCTTGTATACCCAGTAATGTATGTAATAGAAAGCTTTCTAATTCTAGAGAAAAGGCTAACTTGACTTAGTAGAGGGAGCTTCTTTCTCTAAAAGTGCTCTCTACACAGGCCAATGAACTCACAAGTCCAGGCCTCATACCCAGTACTTAACACAATGTCAGTTGTTAATGAGTGTTTGTAGATTGGCTGATGTACAGCCAGGTGGTACAGTGGTTAGAGCACTGGACTCAGGAAGATCCATCTTCCTGAGTTCAAATGTGACCTTAGACACTTTCTAGCTGTGTGACCCTGGGCAAGTCACTTATCCCTGTTTACCTCAGTTTCCTCATGTGTAAAACGAGCTAGAGAAGGAAATAGCAAACCACTCCAGTCTTTTTGCCAAGAAAACCCCAAATAGGGTCACAAAGAGTAGGACATGACTGAAACAAGTAGTAAGTTTAAGGGCTATTAACTGGAAGAGAGGGTAGGCTTGTATTTCTTTTTTTTTTCACATTAGTCATGTTGTGAAGAAGAATTCGAATCAATGGGAAAAACCACAAGAAGGAAGAAACAAGAGACAGAGAGAGGCAGAGAGACAGAGACAGAAAGAGAGAGGCAGAGAGACAGAGACAGAGAGAGGCAGAGAGACAGAGGCAGAGAGAGAGAGGAGGGACAGAGAGACACAGAGAGAGACAGAGACAGACAGAGACACAGACAGAGAGAGAGAGAGGCAGAGAGACAGAGAGAGAGAGAGGAGGGACAGAGAGACACAGAGACAGACAGAGACAGAGGCAGAGAGAGACACAGACAGAGAGAGGCAGAGAGACAAAGAGAGAGAGGCAGAGAGACAGAGAGACAGAGACAGAGAGAGAGAGGAGGGACAGAGAGACACAGAGAGAGACAGGAGGGACAGAGAGAGACAGAGACATACAGAGACAGAGGCAGAGAGAGATACAGACAGACAGAGGTAGAGAGACAGAGAGAGAGAGAGGAGGGACAGAGAGACACAGAGAGAGAGAGAGAGAGAGAGAGCGCAAATTACATGCTTTGATCTACATTCAGACTGTGTAGTTCTTTCTCTGTTTGTGGATAGCATTTTCCACATGAGTCTTTTGGAGTTGTCTTATATCCTTGCATTGCTAAGAAGAAGTGAGTCTATCAAAGTTATAGACTTATATTTCTTGACCCTCCAGAAGGCACTACTCAGAGAAATGGATGTAAAGTCCAAAGACAAACACACAAGCATCCTAGCAAGTCCTATAATGGGCCTCCCATTCTCTGAAGGGATTGAAGAAAGGGAGGGGTGACATATTGTCAGGTAGGTTGTAAAAGGAAGTTTTTTCAGATGTAGGTTTGATTAGGTGGCCACAGAGGTCCTTTCTGTGATTGTATAAAACGGATAGTAAATAAGAGCGAGATTCAAACACAAGCCCTCCACTCTCAAGTCCAGGGTGCTCAGCACTCTCCCCTATTGCCTCCTTAATCTTTCATCCCTCATCACTATGCATTAGTAGCTCCATTTAAGATTCAAGAGTAGCTCCTTCCATCTTTGTCTGGAGGGATGGACCAATAGCGTGTCCCACTTAAATACCGGCCCCTTGTTGCTTGCCGGTGATTCAGGAGGATTTAACCACTACCCTGTATGCTCAGTCTTCCTTGAAACACAGAAAGTCTAATGTCTTTCATGATGGGTGATTTCCTCTAAATCCGCCATCTCTTAACTTCTCTGGAGGGCCTTCTCTGTCACAAGATTCCACACAGGTTGTGGGCCCCTCATCCTTTCCACTGTGCTTTATGTCACCCTGTGGTTCCCCTTGATGCTGTGTTGGACTAGAATTCTGATGAGTTCACTCATTCAATCACTCGTTCATTTATCAAACATTTATTAAATGCACATGTGAAGGAAGTTCTGTGAGATGAGGGTGATCAAGAGTATGACTGTGAGACAGTCCCTGAGAATGTGCAGATAATCACAACACATATTGTTCCATGGAAAGTTCATTAGTGCTATATGAGGCCTGAGAATATATAAAGTCTTCATCCATTAAAAGCATCAAGAAAGCACACCTGGAAGAAATGGAATTTGAGTTGAGATTCAAAAGATTTGACAATTCAATGCCATTCATTTCAGTTCAATTGTCAGTTGAACAAGCTTGAACAAATAAATGAGAATGAAAAAAGTTCACTAAATGCTTACAATGTGCCAAGCTTTATGCTTAGTTCTGAGAATGCCAACAAGAGATAGCCCCAGACCTGAAGAAGATTATTTTCTAATAAGTTGAGACCACACATAGGGAAGTGGTGGCCAGGTAGGTGTGCTTTGGTCTTGGAAATCATAGGAATGATGAGGGGGGAAAGAGAGTTTGCTGATAGATCTTTTCAAGGAGCAATGAAAATACGGATCTGATTAAAGTCCCAGACCTAGACAGTGATGGGGCAGGTGGGGTGTTAAGAGTGTAAGTGGAGGCAGCACAGAAATGAAGGTGTTGTGGTACCAATGAAGCAATGGCAGCAGCGGGGATGGCAAGAAAATGCCTGGCTTAGAATGCATCACAGGACTGAGGCTGGATATCTTAATGTGATGGACCAAACCTTCCTATCATGGTTAACAATTCAACAAATAAAAATGGCGAAAAGGGGGGAAATATGTAATGCCAGGAGTAACAGGGCAGTTAATTTCCTTTGAGATTTAAATGCTAGAGAAGGGAATATTATGAGATAAGAATAGAAAGGGAGAGAGCATAAGATTGTGGTGGAATCTTGAATTCGGGGCAAAATGCAGCAAACTTGACCTAATAGGAAAAATGGAAAAAACAGTGATTTTTGAGACAAGCAGAGTGATATGGCCGGATCTAAGCAGAAGGATAATTGGTCTGGTAGTGGTATAATGGACGGACTGGAGAAGAGAGAGAATCATGGTTGGAAGGCCCATAAAGAGTCTGTCTAGCCTAATTCTAGGCAGGTGCAATGAGGGTCTGTAGTAGGTGGTGCCAATGTCAGGAGGGAGGAGGTGGCAGATGATGGATCCAAGAGTTGCTGTGCAGATGAATTCCACAGACACCATAGCTCACTCTGTCCTATCCCTTATCTCTCCTATCCCATCAAAGATAATCCTGTGATTCCTTAGGAGACAGGGTGAATGGTCCTGACTGATGTCAGAAGGAGGAACAGCCTATCCCATACATGATAATGATTTTGCATGACAGATGCCTTTGTGAGAGTTAAGGACTCAGTTGTCACACTTGTCAAATGCTTCACATGAATTATACTTAGAAAATTTTACTACGTAAAAAAACCCAAGCAGTATAGAGAAAAGAATCAAGGTGATTTTGAGGGTATCAGGAGCTAATAAGAACCCAGAGTTATGGGGAGGGGAAGTCTGGTCCAGGGGCTACATCTGAATAATAAACTCAATTAAAAACTGGAATTAAAAGAAGATACAAGGAGGGGTTTTGTATGGAGAGGAAGGTCCTTCCAGGGCCTAAGCTCTAAGAGTTTGGTGTGTGGGAAGAAGCAATGAAAGTAAACAATCAATCAATCAGTCCATTTATTAAATACTTCCCATGAACCAGGTGCTGGAGATACAAATAAAAAGAGAAAGCAGACCTTGTCCTCAATGCCTTCCTTGGGCCTCTTTCCATCTGCTCCGTTGCTATCCCCCTAACTTGTGGCCTTGTACCTTGCCTGTGTTTCTGTCTTTGCCATTAGGTTTCATTTCATGTGGAGACCTGATTGGAAAGAGTAGAGAGCAGATGTATGGGAGTCCAATTAGAAGGTTATTAGAATAGTCCATAGGAGAGATGATTAGGGCCAGATTTGAGTGATTGTGCTGTGAACGGAGAGAAAAGGACAGATGCAAGAAATGTTGATGAGGCATAATAGGCAAGACTTGGCAACACATCGCATATACAGGCTGAGGCAGATTCATTATTCAGCTTCAAATGCTACTTATGACACACCCTTTGCTTCTGTGATCTTTAATTGATACTGTTATAATTGAACCATTGCTGAACTTCTCACTTAGAACAGCTCCTGCCCATCTCATCCATCCCTGTTGGTCGGCTCAGGGCACCTTGGAGATCCCTGAGCTGCTCCATGCTGGGCACTGTATCCCTAGACAGAACCATCATAGTTATTTAGGTTACCATAGTTTGGAAATTGATTCCACATTGTTTGGTCTCTTTTCTTCTATTATTTCTTGCCTTGTAGGATCCAACCAATTAATCAGTTGGTCAACAATCATTTAGCAAGCCCTAACTTTGTGCCATGGATTGTATTAACTATTGGGAGCACAAAGATAAAAGTTAAAGAATCCTTGCCTTCCTTGCTCTTTCATCTTAATGGGAAAGGACATGGACATACGGCATATGGGTATGTACAAGACCCATTCAAATAGACACAACATAACCTTGCATGGGAAGTCACTGACAACTAGAGGGGAAAGATACGTATTGAGAGTGGGTAGTTTACCACTACTTTTGCAAGAGAAGGGGAGTAAAGGTGTCATAAGAGAGATGGGGGAGCAGGCAAGAAAGTGAGTCAGTCATGTAATCAGATTGAGAGATGACCAATGCACAATCAAGATGCTCCCTTGGTATCCATCCAATGGAAAAAGAGCTAAAGGAAGCCCCTGCCTATGTTAGGCAGGAGCTTATATTCTTCAAGGGGTTAGGAAGACAACATTCCATTAGGTGAGATAAAGGACAAAAGGGCCTTCTTTCCCCAAATTAGCTCATAGATAATTGGATTTCCTGAAGGGTATGAGCCGTGCCTCCTGTTTTTTGTGCTTCTCCCACAAGACCCAGGAGTCCAGTGGGTTATCCACAGCAGGTACTCAACAAGTGTTTCTTCACTGAACAAAAGAATGAATGAATGCCATGGATGGATGGAGGGATTGAAAATGTTCTGGAAGTATTTGTGGGATGATCCCTCCCAGGCCACCCCTTACTTGCCAGGCCTGATTCCTTTCTGAGTCGGTGGAACTGATCTTCCCATGCCCTCTGTGAATATAGAGGCCCCAGGAGTGGGACATTTTGGATTTGGCCTTTGTCAATTTGCTCTAGGGATGATTCTCCATTTTACTGCTGCCATGTTCCCCACGCTGAAATACTTTCAAAACATTTTGAAGAGAAATAAAAACAAAGCAAAAATAATGAAGGCTAGGGTAGGGGAGAAGGGGCACACCATCCCTCTTTAACCGGGATCCAGGAAAACAATTATGGTTTCACATAATTCATCACAGCTGCACAAATTTAACAAAACAATAACAGGCTGGGGTTTGTTGGCGGCCACTGAGAACCTCTCGGTGTCTGTGCTTACTTTTCCAGGGGCCTAGGGGAGGCTTGGGAGGCCAGAGGGACTCGGCTTATAGCCCCAGTTCTGCCATTTTCTCCCTGTGTGGCCCTGGTCAAGTCACTGACCCTCCCTGGGTCTCACTTTCCTCTTCTAGAAAATGGGGTTATTACAAGAGGTCTGCCTACTTCATGGGGTTAAGTATGGAAATGGGGGTGAAAACTTTGTAAACTCTAAAGCAAGAAGCAATGGAAGGGATGGTGAGAACCACAATGAGCTGTGCTCTGCAGTCCTCCCTGAGGCTCCTCCATGGCCTCCATGGCACATCCTTGAAAGCACTTCCGGTCACTTATGTGTCAGGTCTCATCAGGCTCCAAGGCAGGGGCTTTTCTGCCTCCGTGTGTAGCCTTGCACTTAGCTGACAATGATAACCACAAAAATACAATCTTAGTGGTTAGGCTTTAATAAGCTTAAAGTGCACTCAGCCTCAGACTTTTGGACACTCTGTATTTATGTATGCAAGCAGGAGTTATGTATGCCGTAGGCATATACATATATGATGCATACAGACTAACACATATATCAAATGAGATGCTATTGATAAAGTACTCGGCACCTGGCATATAGTAGGTGCTTAATAAATGCTTATTCCATCTACCCAGGTATCTATATACTTCTATATGTATATACATATGTACATATGCACAGGATATCCCAAGATTCTTAGTGTAGTTTTAACATCTGGGACATCCTTTGTGCATGTATGTGTATATACATATGTTTGCTGTCATCCCGATTTTACAGAAGAGAAAATTGAGGCTGAAAGAGTTTACATGATTTGCTCAGGTCACACTACTAGTAAATGTTTGAGGCACTATTCAAAATCAACTGACTCAAAGTCTAGTACTCCACCCAAGACATCACCCGACTGTCTTAGCACAGAGCCAGAATAAGTGTATAATAAATGTTTGCTGATTAATTGATTGAAAAGTTTTGAATATGATTCTAATGATGGGATTTGTACATTTTATGAGGCCTGGACTTACGAATGAAGAATGAATGAATGAAAAAAAAACCATGTATTAAACAACTATTTTATGCCAAGCACCATACTAGCCTTTGGGGTTACAAATACAAGAAGATTGCAGCCTGGGCCAGCCCCCAAGAAGCTTACATGGGGGAGACAACATATATAGGGGAGAAGTGGTCAAGAAAGAGAGTTTTGGTCCAAGGAATCTCAAGGATGATGAGGAGAATCGTACATGGTGGTCATCACACTCTTTCTGAAACAGTGGCCAATGGAAAGAAGCCTGGGTTGCCGAGATGGATGCCTGGATGGGATGTGAGGTATTATCTGGGGCTGGCTAAAGAGAGTGGAATGTGTTACAAATAAAAAATCCCCAAAGACACAGTTCCTGGGCAATGTAATCATTTTGTTGATAAAGCCAAAATGTTTATTAATAAAAAGATGGTCATTTGACCATCTCTCTTTGACCAAAGACCCCTCGTGGGGGTGGGCTCACAGTTTATATGCCCTTCGAAGAGCAGGTATTCCTCTGGGGTGACAATCAACTCTGACTGGTTAACAATTAATGAGAAAATGGATGCTACAATGAGAGGCTGGGTTATATTACAAAAAGCGTCTTGAGGAACATGACTTGGGTCACCCAAATCTTGATCAAAGAGACATCAGTTTCTAGCAAAAGGGAGAATAAACACTTCCCCAGACCTGTCTGAGCAAACACAATGAGTAGGAATACTCCTACTAGCCCAAACTTAGAATTTCTTTTACTGTCTGACCTGGGTAAATCTTCAAAAGAGATTTCTCACAATGCTTGGTTTCTGGATGAAGAAGCAGAAAAGGAGAAAAAACGGATCCTAAACAACAATCAGTTATTAAATACAAGAGAGAAATAACCATTTCTCAGAAGCAGGAGAGTTTGAACTCATTAATTCACCGATCAAGGCAGCCAAACCCCAGGAAGGATCTCCAAGCTAAATAGGGTAACTCCAGTGGGATATGGGCCAAGGCAGGGTGACTGGAGACAAGCAAGATAGACTCATCAACCAAAAGGTGACCACTGGGATATTAATCGTTCTCAGTCACAACCAGTCAAGAAAACAACTTTTATCTATGAAAGCAAAAGAACTCAGTGATAAAGGAACACCCACCACACTGGTGACCCTGAAAATATGATTATAACAACTAACTTGAATTGAGAGCAAACCACCACAACAGCAGCTGTATAGACGGTACTTCTCCTGGTTCTTGAGTCCACAGGATATGCTACTTTGAGACTCCCATCAAGGGTCAAGTCAATAAACATTTATTAGGTCTCAGTGTAGTTTAAAGGGCAGCCAGGTGACACAGTGGATGGAACACTGGGCTTGGAACCAAGAAGACTCATCTTCTGGCCTCAGACACTTACTAGCTGTGTGACCCTGGGCAAGTAATTTCACCCTGCTTGCCTCAGTTTCTTCATCTGTAAAAAGAGCTGGAAAAGGAAATAGCATTTAAACACTCCAATATCTCTGCCAAAAAAACCCAAATGGGGTCATGAAGAGTCAGAAATGACTGAACAGCAGTAATTTAAGCTTTGGTAGGCTTAAAATACACTCATAGTCAGACTTTGAGGATACCCTGCATTCATGCAGGAATGTATGTATGCAGATATGTATGTATGTACACACATATGATTTGTATATAGAGAAATACACTGAATGAGATAGTATTTGTAAAAGACTTGGTTAAGATGTAGGGGTAATACGGAGAGCAAAAAGACAGTCTTTGCCTTTGAGGAAGCCACTCAATGGAGCAGAGAAAGGAAGTCAGGAAGGCAAGAAGACCCGAGTTCAAATTTGGCCTCAGACACTTACTAGCTACATGACCTTGAGCAAGTCACTTAACTCTGTTTGCCTCAATTTCCTAAACTGTAAACAAAAATAAAATACTTGACCTACAAGTTGTTGTGAGGATCAAGTAAGATATCTGTGGTATTTTGTTCATTGATTCATTCCCTCCCCCTATCCACCCTACCCAGAGAACCTGTTATTTAAGGACAGGCTGATTCCAAGTGTTATCTAAAAGGAAAAATCCAAGAGACTTACTTTATATATCTAGGCAGACTAAGAAGCCAACTGGCTTTCCCCATAGACCTCCCTTATTTCTACTCCCTGATAAATATTCTTATACTACGGGCCCAGGAATCTTGGACATGCCTTTGATCTTTATCAAGATTGTGGGTTCACAGATTTAGAGCTAGAAGAGGCCACTGAGGCCAACTCCCTGTATTTTACGGATGATGGTACTGGAATACAGAGAGTACTGAGGCATGATATGAACGCAGGTCTCTTTGACTCCAAGTCTGATACCCTATTCTCTACTCTACCCTGCCTCCCTATTCCTTCTCCAAGAGAGCATTCAGAATTAGTTTTACTTCTTTAAAAATATAAATCCTTTTTTTATTATTAACTTAACAATCATCAACAAAGAACAAAATTTCAATAAACAAAGAAAAATAAACAGAAAAAGATTATATATGAAACTCTGAACTGTTAGGCCCAGTTTGTAGTTTTAAATGCATGTTAAATTAAGCAAGGTAGCAATAAAAGCACCCTGTTTATTTAAGCCCTGTTCTGGACTTTTTTTCCTATGTATTTTTAAATGTTTTATTGATACTTTTTCTCTGTTCTTTTCTTTCCTTTCTTTTTTGCATTTTCATCATTACTAATTTACCCCTCAAAAAAAAAGTACACCAGAGCAAATAAAGCTTAACCACTCCCCTCACTTCTCCCAGGCCTTCCTGATGATCTCTTTGGGGTTCTGAACAATCTCTTAGCCAAGGCTGCTTTCCAGCCTCACACTTCTGATATTGCATAATTCCCCTATTCTCCCTGATTACTCTTCTCCCTGAGTTCTAGAGGGATCTTCCTCAAATTAGAATGAATTAATCTGGGCCTTTGCCCCACAAAAGCCTTTAAGACAAAGACTAGATGCCCAGTATCACTCACCAGAGAACAAGGAGCAGAAGTGAGTCAGGTGAAACCTTGATCAATTGCACCTACATTGGGCTTCCAAGATGGCAAGGGATTATTGATACTCATGATGGGTCTAGGTAGTTACTGTAAAAATTGTTGTCCTAATTTTACATATGGGGAAGCTGAGGATCAAAGAGCTTGACCAAGAACACACAGCCAGGAAATTGAACAGGCAGGATTTGGATAGTGACCTTCCAAGTACGACTCTCTCTCCATTATTCTATGTTGAAAAGGCAATGTCTGGAGCTTGGGAGTCTGCCTAGCAATGCAGGCCCGACTGGGGCACCAGAGTAGCCAA
Organism: Petaurus breviceps papuanus; assembly: GCF_028583685.1. Taxonomy (NCBI): domain Eukaryota; kingdom Metazoa; phylum Chordata; class Mammalia; order Diprotodontia; family Petauridae; genus Petaurus; species Petaurus breviceps. The sequence continues at coordinate 20,169,404 of NW_027185850.1, forward strand.
AGGATGTACAAGAGTGCTGGCATTTTCTTGTCCTTGAAGTGGCCCTCTTCTCTCAGTCGTCTGTACTGGTAATGGGAGCATTACCATAAGAGCATTAAATGCAAGAAGCAAGACGGTGTCTCTGTTATTATGACTGTTGTCATGGAATGATCATGGGTCTGGGGATCTGGAGAGTTGAGTTCAAGTATCAGTGTGGTCAGTATCTCACTGTGGCTTTGGGTAAGACCCTTCCTCTCTGTGGGTCTCAGTGTTTTGTTGTTTTGTTGGTTTTTTTTTTTTGTAAAATGATAAGGGAGTGAGAGCTAGGATCAAGTGAGAACTGCTAAGTAAATTGTGGTAGGCAGGTAGTAGAGATAAACATATAGATAGAGACAGAGCTGATAGCTGATATTGATAAGTAGAGAGATAGATGTAGGTAGATAGATAGATATGTAGGTAGATGGGTAGATGAGTAACTAGGTAGTTGGATAGTTACATAGACAGATAGACAGATGGACAGATGGATGGACAGATAGATAGATAGATAGATAGATAGATAGATAGATAGATAGATAGATAGATAGATAGATAGATAGATAGATAGATGATAGATGATAGATAGATAGAAGACATGAAGTACCTTTGTTCCTGAGGTTGTATTAAGTGGTGAGAATACAAAAAGAAACAAAAAAAGATAGTCCCTGCCCCAAACAAGCTCATATTCTAATGAGATAAGACAACACATAAAGGGAAATGCACATAGCTGTAATGAGAGATTAAGATGCTGTAAGAAATGTTATGTTGATTACAGAGAATCTTGGGATGATTTACATGAACTGAAATAAGTTGTGAACTGATCCAACTATCTTGGAGAGTAACCTGGAATTACACCCAAAGAGTGATGAAACTTCCCATATCCTTTGACCCAGCAATAACCCTACTTGGTCTATCTCCAAAGATGATTAGGGGAAAAGGACCTAAAGCACCTATATGTTTTAAAATATGTGTAGCAACTCTTTGTGGTGGCAAAGAACCAGCAATTGCAGGGACGTCTATCAACCAGGGAATGGCTGAACAAGTTGTGGTACATGATTGTGATGGAGTATTTCTGTACTATAAATGATGAGCTCAATGATTTTAGGGAAAAAGAAAACATGGAAAGATTTGAATGAAATAATGAAGAGTGAAATAAGCAGAACCAAGAGAACACTGTATACAGTAACAGCATTATTGTTTAAGAACAACTTTGGGTGAATAAATTATTTTGTCTATTATAAATACCCAAATTGTAAAGGCCTTATAAAGAAAGATGCTATCTGTATGTAGAGAAAGAACTGATAAATAGAAGTGTGGATAGAATAATTTTACATATATATATATATATATATATACATACTTGGGTCTAATGGTAGCCATCTCTAGGGTGTGGTGGGGAGGGAAGATAAAAAAAAATGTGCATGATAATTTCATAGCATATTTGAACAGAAGAGCCAGTTGTGCACAGCAGATTTGAAGTTTCATGTGCAATCACCTTTTTTATTGTACTATGTTATGGAAATGTTTGATTTATTCTATAAATTAAAAAAAAAAAAGAATTGAAGTAAATAGAACCAGGAAAATTAGATGCGCAATAAGGCAATAATGCAAACGGAAAGAAGCCGAACAATCAAAACTGAATATTGCAGAGTGTTGCTGTCCAAGCCTGACCCCAAAGACGAGATATGAGAAAGCATCTATCTTCTCTTAGTCTTCACAGAGGAGGGGAAGGGAACTACGAGCGTGGACCACTGCATACAATGTCAGAAGTCTTGGCTATCTAATTTAATTTGTTGAATTGCTCCCCAGTTTTAAAACATTTTTTATCAAAGGGGATGCCAAGGGGGAAGAGATTTCTGGGAAATGTGAATCATGGAAAAACAAAATTTACTTTAAACACGAGAAGGGTGAAAATAGATGATCCCCTTCGACGTCAGAAGGGAGGGGTTAAGTGCAAAGGCGAAGTTCCAGTCTCCCCCTCCTGGTAAGGTCTTGGACCGCACGTAGAACTTTGCTTCCTACCTCTCCAGTGGACCTATCATGAACTTCTTTATACCGTTAGGTCATCCTACTAGATTGATAAGAGGATCTGAGGGCGCTGAAGGAAGAGGAGACCCTATGCAATCAGCGGAGTGGTGGTTTCTGAGACAGAGCATGCAATTGGCACGGAGCTCTCGGCTTACGGGGTCCATCTCTCCCTTTTTGAGAATTCCCTACCCGGCATTCCGGCCTCATTCAGTGTTTGCTTGAAGACCTTCAGGGAATGGGAGCCTGCCCACCCCACCCCACTCCTCCAGGCAGCCTGTGTTGGCGCTCAGTGTAAGGAAATCTTCAATTCTCCTGCATCAGAATCTGAAACTCCCACTTGTGGCTTCTAGTTCTGCCCTCTGGGTATCCAAGAATGTGAGACATGTTTGCTCAGGCTGAGGATTCTTAGTGGTGGAAGAAATCTTTGCAGGTACTTTGTATGATCCTCTGTAGTATTCCTGGTGTGTTGTACTTGAATGATTCCAGTGACAGGGAACTCATTACCTCTAAAGGAAGCCCTTCTCATTACAGAAAATCTCCAGCTGTTACATTTGAATTCCATCTGATTAAGACCTTGTTATCTCTTTGTGAATTCTCCCTCTTCCTCACCCTGCCAGGTAACTAAGGTTTCCTTCCTCATGATATTTGAAGGCAGGCTCCATATTCTTCTCTAATCTTCTCTTTCTCAGTCTAAACATCATGAGCCTCAGAATCTCCGAATTGGAAGAAGGGACCTCAGAGCTCCTCTAGTCTGATCCAAAGCTGTAGAGAGGTTGAATCTTGTTCCTAAAACCACCGAGCTAGGCTGACATTCCTCCCTAGTTCCCATGAGTGCTAAGCCAATTCTGAAAACTTTGGCTTCCATTTTGCCTATAATGATTTTTCTTCTCCCCACCCCCAACACGAAGGGTTAGGAAGGGTGAGAGAGAGGACCCACCTCCTCCCCCTGGCTTTTGGTCATTGCATCACTTAAATCATGGCTAGATGAGCTATCTATGAATAGGAAGGAACATATGGATTAAATTTCACTAAAACACATGGTTGGGGGGAGGAAGGGTTAAAAGCTGGGTGGGGAGGGACTGATGTTCTGGCCAAGAACACCTGAGACTCCAGAACCATCTTGACCCCGGAGACGACCTGAGAGTGGAATAGCCAATATCTGTGGCCAGGTGTGCTCTGTCCTGGCTATTGGTGGGGGGACTGGATCCTGTCTTTTCAGGGGGCTCAGGAAAGAAGAAAGCCACATGGGGGAGGGATGCAAGGAGCTGGAAGCCATGAGAATTCATGAAGCAAAACTCTAAGAATGCTTTGCCTGCTCTCAGTTGACCTTTCCTGTGGGCCTTGTGCTGAATGCAAGTCAGACCCTCCTCTTGGACTTACAGTGGGATTGGGGAATTTAATTAAGCAAAATCAGACCAGCATTCAATGCTACAGAAGAATCTGGCTTTTCCTGCCAAACTCCTGGGGAATTGCATAGTGCTTTTTGAAAATGAAAAAGAGGAATATTTATTTATTTTTAAACTTTTATTGATATATTTTGTTTTTACATCGTCTTCACTTCCAAATATATCCTTCCTCCCTTGCTTCCCCAGAGAGCCATCCTTGTAACAAAGAATAAAAAAGAAACAGGGTGGGGGAAAGCAGTTCACAAAAGCTACCACACCACCATATGGCAGGATATGCAGTGGTAGACACCTGCAGCCCCCACCTTGGCTTGGAAGGGAAAGGTGGTGCATCTTCTTGAACTGGGGATCTCCATAAAAGACATGCATGTTATTCATTATTATCGGCATTACAGACATTTGGCAAATGACCTCTAAGGTCCTTCTTCCCACTACTGGGAACTGAAAGCATCTCTCTAATATCAGAGAATTTTAAAGTTGGAAGGAGTTTTAGAGATCATCTGTTCTGCCTCTCATTTAACAGACAAGGGAGCTGAGAAGCTTCCAGAGAAGGAGAAAAGTAGATGTAGCCATGTACTGGAAGGAACTTTAGAAGACATATTGTCCACCTCATCCCATTTTACAGATGAGAAAACAGATAAGATGACTGCTCATTGTTATAGTAATAAGTGACAGAGCTGGAACTTGAACCCAAGTTCCAATGTTCCCAGCTCAGCAGCCTTTTTGCGTCAATTTTTCTCTCCATTATTCATCCTGGTTCACATCTTATCTTGTGTCACAGAGAAGTCGGGGGTGGTGCTGAGTACAAGGAGATGGGAAGAGTGCTAGATCTGGAGTTGGAGGGGCTGAGGTCAAATCATACTTCAGCAGCTTGATGGCTGTGCGACCCTGAAAAAGTGGCTTGACTTCTCTCTCTTGATCTTAGCTTTGTGATCTGTAAAAAGAATAGATGATTTCTAAGGTTTCTTCCAAGTCTAGATTTATAATCCTATGACACCCCCTGCCCATGTTCTCTCCAGTACATCACACTGACTATGAAGGGAATATGCTTCCCTCCCCTCCCCTTCCCTTCCCTTCCCCATTAGTTATGCACCTGTTTTGTCTAAGTAGTTTGCTAGGCACTAGGGTTGTTGCAGAGATACTTAAGTTCACACACACACACACACACAAACACACACACACACAAACACACACACACAAACACACACACACACAAACACACACACACACACACAAAATGAAAGGAGAACTTTGTCTGAAAGGTTGGCCCTAACAGGCTCCTTATCTCTCTCCCTCCTCACAGGATTTCCCTTTTCATTGTCCTGGCCAAGCCACACATCTTTTTAGAAATGATAGTTGCTTAAATATTGGTCAACCCATTTCCTTTCTTCCTGATAAATATTTCAGTTATTAAATATACTTCAAGCACTCACTTTACAGCCAAATTCTTTCTAGAGTGAAAGTGTATAAAAAGCGAAAGGCTTTTAGTAACAGCCAGAAGACTTGGAAACCTGGTTTTGCTCTGAATTTGGGAGGGTGAGGTTATTGGTATTGGCTCTAGGGCAAAACTAGATGCAATGGGTAGACGTTTCAAAGAAGCAGATTCAGTTGTAATTACTAGAGCTGCCCCAAAGTGGAATGAAACAGCCTTGAATGGGACCTCCCTGCTAGTCCTTAAGTACAAGGCTCAGTGACTACTATTTGAGGAAGCCGAGGGATTTTGTTTTTAGGTATACATTGGACTCTATGAATCCAGTTCAGGTGGCATAGTAGATAAAGCACTGGGCTTGGAATCAGGAAAATCTGAATTCAAATCCTGCCTGAAACACTGTCTAGGTGACCTTAGACAAATCCACTGCCTCTCTGAGTCTCAATGTCCTCATCTGTATGATGAGGAAATTGAACTTGATAGCTTTTGAGATTCTTTCTAGCTCTGAAGCTATGGCTTTATGATTGAATGACTCCACACTCTAAAATTCTGTGTTCCAGAAACCCATTCTAGAATATAACGAAGACATTCTTAACCCAACCACATGTTCAGACACATGAACAAATGTGTTACCTGATTAATTGCTATAATGTAAAAGGCCAGGACCACGTGGTCAGGATAAGTAGTGACGCACATGTTACTCCAACGTTCAAACAATCTGTCTTTCAGATGGGTCCTTTCTTTCACTGGCTCAGATGTTAATCATTCTGTGACTAAGTAGAAAGTCAACAAGAACTGCTGGGGTCTCACACTATCTCCATGTCTGGGTTGCCCTCCATGCAATCCTTCCTCCTTTCCACCTGTTAGAAATCCTAGCTTCCTTCAAAGCTCAGTTCTGAGACCATAACTTACCCAAGGTCTTTGCTGATCCCAGCTGGAAGGGCTTCTCTCAACTACACCCCCCAAAAAATTATCTTTCACTTATTTGCATATATTTTGCATATATTTAGATACATCAGCTCCTGGAGGTGACTGGCACTTAATAAAAGCATATTGATTGATTGCTGAAAAATATTCATCCTCTGCAATAAGCTGATAGGAACCAGGATCAGTTTGTTCTCAGAAAAAGGAGAAGAAAGGGTAAGGGATAAGCAGTTATATAGGACTTTCTGTGTTCCAGACACCGTGCTAGGCACTTCAAATATTATTATCTCATTTGACCCTCACAACAGCCTTGGGAATTAGACACTATTATTACAACCCCCATTTTATAGTTGAGGAAACTGAGGCAAACAGAGGTTAAGTGACTTGCCCAAGGTCACATAGCTTGTAAGCATCTGAGGTCAAATTTTACAAGAAAAATAAAAGTTTGTGACTGGGCCCAGACACAGAGCCTCTTTAGTTTACACTGTGTCTACACTGGCCACATTTTGCACATGCATCCATTGGGGGAAGTACAGAATAGGTAAAGAATGTCTCTTCCAAGAGGCAGTGTGGGGTGGTGTCTAGAGTACTAGACTTAAAGTCAGAAGTCTCCTATCTCACATGTACTGGCCATGGGATCTTGGAAGTCTTTCATCTCTTCTTGACCTCTAGGAAGCTCTCCAAGGTGCTGATCCAGAGGGAGTTTCCATACTGTGAGTCCCTTGCACCAACCAGTTCTTATATTCTACATCCCTGGGTCCTTCCCATCCATAATACTTTTATTCTGTGCTTCAATAACCCCTCAGGGTGGGGGGCAATGTAGAAAGGATTGATAATTTGAATAGGAAATAGACTGAAACAGGCATTGGAAGTTTTCTTATCAATGTCTACGGGGATCCTGCCAGCTTGTGTTCTTGGATTTCCAGTAGAATGCTAGAACAATACAATGTTAGGGCTGAAAGGGGCCTTAGAACTCAGAATATTTAGCTCAAAATTTCCAAATTTTAAAATTCTATGTTCCCTGGGATCAAATCCGGGCTCAGACACTTAGCACCAACCCAGAAATACCTGGCCATGTAACCTTGAGCAAGTTACTTAACCCCAATTGCTTAAAAAAAATTCTATGTTGCAAGTTTCCTCTTTACTTCAATATTGGTGACACATAGGTCAACAGGTTTAAGATTCTATTTTGTCTTATGGTTCTTGCTAACTTGAAAACTGAAGGGAGTTTTACTGTTACAAAATCATAGACACTCAACTCCATCTTGTAAATTTGTGGAAGGATGGAAGGGAAGAACAGAAGGAAGAAGGAAGGTAGGAAAAGAAGAATGGAAGGAGGAAGGGAAGGGGGAAAGGAGGAAGGAATTGTAGCAGAACATCTCCCATGTCCACTCAACTGAAAGGATGTCTCCTTTTGCTGGGAGCCTTCCAGTGGGGAAATATAAATGCAGAAAGACCACCAGCTTTAGTAAGGTTAGTACTAAGCTTCACAGTTGAATCTGTTATTTAACTGAGGGGATTGAGAGCCTGTTTAAACATCTGCCTTGATCAGTAAACAAACAGTCCTTTAAACCCTGTTGACGCATGTGTTCTCATAGACTCAGGATTCTGACAGGGAGAAAAACCACTGGAGCCCAGTTATGCTGGGGCTGAAGCAGTATGATCTTTATTCACTGCTTATTTCCAAAGAAAGAACAAGGCTGGTGGCAGATGAAGGAATATGCATTTGTCCAGACAGGGAGAATCCAGAAAGGCCTTAGATTGTGAATACCCAACCTTATCTGAAGACAGATGAATGGACTGAGGCCTTGAGAGATAAAGGGACCATCCAAGGCCACACAACCAACAAAGGGCAGCACACAATATCACTCTGAGGAATAAGGAAGTAGTTGTCCTGTCCTCTGCCGTGGTCAGACCACATCTAGAACATGGCAATCAGTTCTGGGTGTGACATGTACGAAAAGCATTGATAAGCTGAATATTGTACAGAGGAGGGTAACCAGACTGGACTGAAAATCCATGCCATGTGAAGACAGGGGAAGAATGTTTAACCTGGAGAGGAGATAGTTCAGAAGAGACAAAATGGTTGTTTTCCTTCCTTCCCTTCTTTCCTCCTTCCTCCTTCCTTCCCTCCTTTCTTTCTTCCTTTTATTTTTTCTCTCTCCTAACTTTTTTCTTTCTTAATTTCTCTTTTTCTCCTTCCCTTTTTTCTTGATTTCTTTCTCATTTTTGTGCTTTCCTATATCTTTTCTTTTTTCTCTTTCACCTTCATTTTTCTATTCCTTCTTTCTCCAGTCTCTTTCTTCCTTCTCTTTTTACTTTGTTCCCTTTTTCTGTCTTCCCCCCTTTTCTCTCTCTTCTTTCTCCTTGTCTTTCTTTTTCTTTCTCCTTCATTTTCTCTTCCTTTCTCTCCTCACTTCTTCATTTTTCCATTCTTTCTTTATTCCTTTTCTCCTTCTATTACCCTTTTCTTTCTTTTTGTCCTTCTTTCCTCCTTGAGAGGCATTTAAAATTTTTAATTTATATTTTTTGTTTTTATATCACTCTATTATCCACCACTCTACCTAGAGACTCACCTCTTGTGACAAAAAGAGGAAAAAGTACAACAAAACTAACCAACCCATTAAAAAAGTCTGTTGTTTTATTAAATAAAGCACAACATTGTCTGAAAATTTCGCAAAAAAAAAGAGACAAGCTCTGACTCTCTCTCTCTCTCTCTCCCTCCTCTTTTTTTCTCTCTGTCTCTGTCTGTCTGTCTCTCTCCTGGACACCTAAAAGATGCTTAATAAATGTTTGTTGAGTGAATGGGAGGGACCTCATGGCACAGGGAAAAGAAAACTAACTTTGCAATCAGAGGATCTAGCACTAAGGATCCTGTATCCAAACTAAAACCAAAGTATTTTCAGGGAATGGGGAGCACCACAATCTGGGGGTATTTGGCAAGGCTTTACTTTAGCTGAGCATTCAAGGAAGCTACCCAGAGGTAGAGATCAGGTGAGTGAGCCTTCCATTCATGCAAAAATACAAAGGTAGGAGATGAAATGTTGTGTCTAGTGAACAGCAAATAAGATGGTTTGCCACTAAAATGGGGATAAAATGGGGATAACAGTAGATAAAAGATATACTGTCTCTTCACACTCCATCAGCTAAGATGTATTTGAGACAGTAACTGAACACTGGGCTTTCTGATGATTCCTAGTTAGTCACTCTACCAAGTCCTAACTCACTTAGCCCCATGAAATTGCTAGTATTATTACCATTTTTATAGATGAGGAAACTGAGGCCCGGATAGATGATAGGGCTTTTCTGAGGCCAGGCTGCTGGTCATCAGAAGAGCCCAGTGTTGATCCCCGGGCTTCTGACTAAATCTTTGTGCTCTTTTCACCACCCAATAGCTTCTTCCCCTAACATTTCAGAGATGGTAAATGATATTACTAATAATGTCTGGAAGTTCTAACCTCTCCTTCCCATGACAAATTTTGAATATCCTGTATTGTTCTGGGGAAAATTGGTCTTTGAAGAACAGAGGAATCGGGGTGGGAGGATTCCCCAGAAATGATCTGATTCTTAGAAGCCTCTTTCTTGCTATTATTTCTAGCCAAGCTAGACTGTTTTCATTGTGGGGTGGAGCAGAAATAGAGCCTGCTTCATGACAGGGCAATAATAACTTCGACTGGCTGATCCCAAAGGGCCTGCATGGTGTGGTGGAAATGACACTGCTCTAGACTCCAGGAACCTTGACTTCTGGCCCTGGATCTGCCACTAAATTGAGATGTAATCCTGAGTCATCTTTTTTTCTCCCATTACACAGTGAACTCCTTGAGGCCAGAGAATCTTTTGCTCTTTTTTTTTTGTGCCCCAGATACTCAGCACAGTGCCTGGTATACAGAGGACACTTAATAAATGCTTATCGACTGATTTACTGTCTACTTTCTTGATTTTAATTTCCTTGCCTATAAAATGATGGGGGATGCAGATGGTCTAGATCCAAATACTGATCAATAAGGGGGAGTTACAGGGAATTAGATCTCAGTTTAATAGGGAAATAGAAACGTGTTTTATTGCTGAACCCAGACCTAGGTTCAAATCCTGCCTTTGGAATTTATTATCTATATTGACCCTAGGTGGTTTCTTCATGTCTCTGAGCCTCAGGTAACTCTCAAAGACTGAAATTATTGGGCTGGTAAAGGGAGTTTTCTGACATATAACATTGACTCCTGTTTTTATATCATTTTCTCATGAATCCTCTGTGGGTTAAGAAGTCAGTTGGTCAATCAGTAAGCCTTTATTAAGCATCTACTATGTGCCAAGCACTGGTAAGAATTATAAGATTGAATAGATGAGAAAACAGAAGTCAAAAGACTAGACCACAGTCATACAATTATCAAATGACAGTCAGAATTCCAAACTCGATCCTAAAATCATAGATTTAAAGGTGAAAATAATCTAACCCTCATTTTACAGATTAAGAAATTGAGACAAAGAAGTCTTGCTCCAAATTGCCCAAGAATTAAGTGACAAAGGCAAGATTTAATCTAAGTCCATTGAATTCAAGACCATCATTCTTTTCATTCACTTCTTTTCATTGTTCATTTACCTAAGGAAGGTAAATTTCATTTCAATATCAGGAAGAAATTCCTAGCAACCAGAACCATCCCAAAATGGGATGAGATTCCCCATGAAGTAATGATAACAGTAACTAACATTTTCACCAACAATTTAGAGCAATAGTGTGACTAGATTGCTGGGCTTAGAGTCTAATTACACCACTCACCTGTAAAATGGCGAGAATAGTGTTACCTATTAGTGAGATGTTTATAATGTGTTCTGTAAACTTTGAAGAACTATGGAAATGTCAGTTACTACTGCTGCTACTTTTACTACTGTTGCTGCTGCTGTTGCTACATCTATTACTGTTGCTACTGCTACTGTTACTACTGCTGCTGCTACTTTTGCTACTGCTGTTGCTGCTGCTGCTGCTACTACTATTACTACTACTACTACTACTACTACTACTACTACTACTACTACTACTGCTGCTGCTGCTGCTGCTGCTGCTGCTGCTGCTGCTGCTGCTGCTACCACTACCTGCATGAATATGGGCAAATAACCTCTTTGATACTCAGTTTCTTTATCTGTAAAACAGGGACAACAATACCCTTAATACTCTGGGGTTGTTAATATGAGACTGTATACAAAGCATTTTGAAAGCTGAAAAGCCTTATCCTAATGTCGGTAATAATTATTTAATCTGTAAAGCGTCTTCCACACACCCTCTGTAATTGTTCTCAGTGTATCCAAGCCTAAGTTTCCATGTTCTATCAGACTGTAATTTGGGGGGTTTCCTAGCCCTCCTTCCATTGTCTGTCCTAGCTATTTGTAGGTCCTCTCCTCAATTAGGCTGAGAGTTCCCTGAGGACAGAGACCATGGTTTTGCCTCTCTTTGTATACCAAGCTCTTAGTCCAATGCCTGCCCCACAGTAAGCATTTGGTAAATGCTTGTTGACTGATTGATGTGATCTTCTCCGGTCCCAACCACAGTCCTATAAAGTAAATACTTGCAATTTTATAAATGAAGAGACAGTCTCAGAGAGGTTGGTACTTACCCATGATCCTTTTTAGTAAATGGAAGAGGTGAAATTTGGAGTCTACTGCCTCAAATAAATTCCCCAACTCTGGAGATACTCAAGTATATACTGGGTAAGGGAAGGTGTTGTAGAAAGGATTCTGAGATAGGGGGGGAGGCTGGCTTAGATGGCCTGACCTCTAAGATCCCTTTCCACTTGAGATTGCAGAATCACAGAAATCCATAGCACCACCCTGCTTTAATGTGGCTACAGAACTGGGCTAAGATACAGTTTTCCATTCCATACACTCCAATCTTTCATGGATCATCTCTTCTCCCTCTCCTCCCCCCCCCCCCCCCCCCCCCCCCCCCCCCCCCCC
>NW_027185850.1:20181548-20188835 GCF_028583685.1 Petaurus breviceps papuanus
CTGCTGCTGCTGCTGCTGCTGCTGCTACCACTACCTGCATGAATATGGGCAAATAACCTCTTTGATACTCAGTTTCTTTATCTGTAAAACAGGGACAACAATACCCTTAATACTCTGGGGTTGTTAATATGAGACTGTATACAAAGCATTTTGAAAGCTGAAAAGCCTTATCCTAATGTCGGTAATAACTATTTAATCTGTAAAGCGTCTTCCACACACCCTCTGTAATTGTTCTCAGTGTATCCAAGCCTAAGTTTCCATGTTCTATCAGACTGTAATTTGGGGGGTTTCCTAGCCCTCCTTCCATTATCTGTCCTAGCTATTTGTAGGTCCTCTCCTCTATTAGGCTGAGAGTTCCCTGGGGACAGAGACCATGGTTTTGCCTCTCTTTGTATACCAAGCTCTTAGTCCAATGCCTGCCCCACAGTAAGCATTTGGTAAATGCTTGTTGACTGATTGATGTGATCTTCTCCGGTCCCAACCACAGTCCTATAAAGTAAATACTTGCAATTTTATAAATGAAGAGACAGTCTCAGAGAGGTTGGTACTTACCCATGATCCTTTTTAGTAAATGGAAGAGGTGAAATTTGGAGTCTACTGCCTCAAATAAATTCCCCAACTCTGGAGATACTCAAGTATATACTGGGTAAGGGAAGGTGTTGTAGAAAGGATTCTGAGATAGGGGGGGGAGGCTGGCTTAGATGGCCTGACCTCTAAGATCCCTTTCCACTTGAGATTGCAGAATCACAGAAATCCATAGCACCACCCTGCTTTAATGTGGCTACAGAACTGGGCTAAGATACAGTTTTCCATTCCATACACTCCAATCTTTCATGGATCATCTCTTCTCCCTCTCCTCCCCCCCCCCCTCGCTCCCGCCCCATCCCTCCCCCTCTCCTTCCTCTTCCTGCTCCCTTTTCCTCTCCCCATTCTCTCCTCTCTTCTCCAAATCCTTAGCCTCCTTCCTCCTCCTCTTTATCCACCTCCTGTCCTTCCTCCCTCTTCCCCTCCACCTCTAGGGGAGCACCCTGCAGATGAGGAAGGAGAGGAAGGAAACCTGGCAAACTGCCTTTGTTTATTTAGTCTGCTGTGGGGTAGGAGGTAGCCACACCCAGGCAGGCTCCCTGCAAAGAGCTCAGGAAGCCTGAGCACCCCACAGGCAGGGTTGGGGCTGGGGCTGCGTGTCCAGTGGGCAGACTGGAAGCAAGGGTGGGGAACAAGGGAAGGCATCTCCACCCTTTGTCCAAATAGACTCCACAGTCTGAGAGCTGGAACCCTAGGAGTCAGGGTTTTTGTATTTGACAGCTGGCAAAGGTGGGGAGGGACTCCCTCATGGTTTTGTCCTTTCCTTCAAGCAGATGACTTGTGAGCTGGCTATCCTGGACATGTTGGGTGCCATGCCATATGTGCCAGGAATTGTGCTAAACACTGGGGATACAGACAGGTGAAAACATAGTTCCTATCCTCAGTGAGCCCAGAGTCTGATAGGGGAGACAATATACAAGCAAGTGTGTGCATACAATATACATACAGTGCAAATGGGTGGTGATATCAGAGGTGAAGCCCCTGCCATTGAGGAAGATGGGGAAAGGTCTCTTGCCAAGGTCAGACTCAAGGAAGCCAGGGGGTGGAATTGAGAGATAGAGCCTGTTGCTATGAATAAAGAATGGTTCTTAGAATGAGGACAGACCTGGGTTCGAATCCCACCTCTGACATTGACTATTTGGCAGATCTGGGTGTTAAATTTGCAGTCAGAGGCATCCCTCCTTTATAGGCCTCAGTTTCCTCATCTGTAAAATGAGGGGTTTGAATTAATAGAACTTTCTGCGAATAAACAGACTGATGGATAGATAATAGATGAATAGATAGATAGATAAAGCATTTACTAAGTGTTTACTCTGTGCCAGGTGCTGTTCTAAGTTCTAGGCAAACAAATAGAAGTGAGCAAGACAGAGCATAATTCTAATTGAGAAGATAATACATATAAGTGTGTGGGGGGAAGATTATCCACTTGAGGCAGAGTTATGTGGAGAAAGCCAGAAAGTAAGCTAGAAGTCCAGTCCTGGACGCCTGCTCCTTGCTAGAATCATTCAACCACTCGAGATTTCTCATCAGAAGTCCAAGGTTATGCTTGGGGTGAAGAGGGGGGATAGGGAGGGCAGGAGTTCAGGACAATGGCAAGAGTATAATCAGCCTAGGAAGGCGGTGTCTGAGAGAGGGACCATCAATCACCAAATGCAATCAGTCCACCCACAGTCATTCTCTAAGCCCCTACTATGTGCAGGAACTGTGTTTGGAGCTGGGGATACCAAGGCAAGGAATGAAACAGTCCCTTCCCTCAAACAGGTCACAATAGTGATGGATCCTGGCCCACCATTGGAGGAAGAATGTGGATGAGGATTCACACAACAGGACAAAGTGAACACAAGGGAATCCTGGCGGATTGGCCTTGGTAACATCCCTTGTTTCTGTCTTCTGCTCTACTTGCTTATTGCCCAGTTTCATTTACTGAACATATCCCAAAAAGCTCCTACTGTGTGCAAAGCTCAGCACCAGGTGCTAGGAGATTTAGAAGGTTTAGAGAGGACACTGTCCCTGCCCTCCCAGAGCTTACAGTCTCGGGGGGGGGGCAGGGGGGGAGAAGGCACTCAGGTCATTACCCTACACAACAATGCCTGCTAAGCTCCTCACAGAGGCACAAACAGCGCCTTTTGTGACATGGGAGGGGGGAGCAGGATTACTGACTTGGCAAAGAGGAGGAATTCATGGGGGGGGAGGCAACATTTGAGTTCAGTTTTAAAGGATGAATAAGAATTCTACAAATGAAGAGGAGGAAGAGGGAGGGCAGGAGCAAAGCCACAGAGGGAGGGGAGGAGACAGAACCCAGGTTGCGTTAATGGGCAGCACCCAAGGAAAATGAGAGATCCCAGAAACCCCCTCATCCAAGCCCTCATTTAACAGAGGAAGAAACTCAAGGCCAAGGTGCCTTGTTCAAGGTCACCCAGGCAGTGAGTGTCTGAGGCAGGATCTAAATCCAATGCCTTCATCTGCAGTCAATGTCCTGTGGGCCAGGTCACCTCCAGTTTGGCTGGAATGAATGGGAGTGGGTCAGACCTGGGATCCCATGGACACAGTGAACCCCTGATGAGAACACTCCCTCTACCAAAACAGACCAGCTTCTACTTTGCAATGGACCATTTGAGAGAACAGCTCAGGCACCAAGGGATTAAGTAACTTGCCCACAATCATTGCAGTCATGTCTGACTCTTCATTTTACAGATGAGGAAACTGAGCCAAACAGGGTGACTTGACTTGGCCAGGGTCACATGGCTAGTAAGGGTCTGAAGTCAGATTTGAAGTCAGGCTTTTCTGGCTCCAGCCCATGTACTCTAACCAATGCACCACCTAGCTGCTCTAGGCACATGCCATATAACCAATGTACATCAGAGGAGTAACTTGATCCATGTCTTCCCCACTACAAGTCCATTTGTTTATCCATGAGGGCACATAGCATCTCATAGAGAATTTATATGGGGAGAAAATAGTAACAACAAGAATAATAATTTACATTTAAACAGCACATACTCTGTGCCAGGTGCTGTCCCAAACATTTTACAGTTATTATCTCATTTGAGCCACACAACTCTGGGAGGTAAGTTCTGTTATTATCCCAATTTTACCTATGAGGAAACTGAGGCAAACAGAAGTTGATATGCCGAGGGTCACACAGCTAGTAAATGTCTGAGGTATGTCTTCAGGCCTCAAACACCATCCCCTGAACTACTGAGCTTCCCACCCCCACTTCCTCCCCAAGTGAAATCAGTCCTGATAGGTAGAGAGACACCAGGGCTGAATGCCAGACAAAGGCGTCTGACCTTAGCCTAGGAGTAAACTAGGGAAGTGGAGGGTGAGAGTTTCCTCATTTCTAAAATGAGAGCATTAAACTAGAAAACCTCTGTGGTTTCTCTAGCTCTTCCTCTCTGCTCCGATGAACTTATCATGCTAAGGCATGACCTCAATTTTCTCACCTTTAAAATGGGGCTAATGATACCTTATAAAACCCAAGTCACAGAGTAAGAGTGGAGATCAGAGGAGATGCTGGTCACAATGCGTTTGCAAATGAAGCCCTGGGCATGATGCTAGTCACTCTCATCATGATTTCTTCAGCCCTAAGAGGAGAGGAAGCCCGGAAGGCCTCTTGATTTAATCGTCCTTAGAACAGGGGCCCCTTCAGAGAGGGCTGAATGAAAGGGAATTGCCCACCTGTGAAGCATAGATAATTTCCAGGCAAAAATATTGGGGTTTTTTTGTCCTCAACTGCCTGAGACTTGCTTCCCCTCCTGGCAGCTATGTGTAAAAGCTGCTAAGCATCTTGGTGATTCACTGTAACTCAAGGGTCTGTGAGCTTCTCCATGGGTTCTCCCTCTCTCATGCATATCAGAATGCATTTACACTTTGGTGGGATCCTGAGACTGTACATAGAGCCCTGGAAAGACCATTGAATCCAACTGTCTCATTTAACAGGGGAGGAAACTGAGGTGAAACCACTTACCTACCGTTGGGAGTCAGTGTCAAAGGCAGGATTTGAACTCCAGGCATAGTAAGCTGCCCTCTGCTAGATGGCCTGCTGGAGTGGCTGTGGCAACTCTGTCATCACCCAGGTGCCAACATGGTAATGAGTCTTTCTGAATTTAGCTAGGATAGCCCACCATCAGTGAAAATGAAAAACCCTTGCAGCTCAGCAGGACCTGCCAGACCCGACCCTCCACCCATGGGCCTTTAAGAACCTAACATGAGATTTTTTTCCCCATGTGAAAATTTTTATATAGTTTTTCCCCAATTACATGTAATAACAATTTTAACACTGATTTTTTAGAATTTTGAGTTCTAAATTCTCTGTCTTCCTCCTCTCCCTTCCCCTTGACAAGGCAAGCAATTTGATATAGATTATAAATATACAGTCATGAAAAATTCCATATAAACCATGTTGCAAAAGAACATACGGACAAAAAACCCCCAAATGACCAAGAAATATGAAGAAAGTAAAAATAAGTACGCTTTGATTGTCAATCAGACTTTAACAGTTATTTCTCTGGGAGCAGGCAGCATTTTTTAATTATAAATCCTTCAGAATTATCTTGAATCATTGTATTGATGTCATTCCCAGTTGATCATCTGACAATATTGCTATAACTGTGTACAATGTTCTCCTGATTCTGCTCACTTCACTTTTCATCAGTTGGTGTTTATCTTTCCAGGTTTCTCTGAAACCATCCTGCTCATCGTTTCTTATTTCATTGTTCAGTCATGTCTGACTCTTTGTGACTCCATCTGGGGTTTTCTTGGCAGAGATCCTGGAGTGTGTAACAAGCACCCTGACACACCCAGGATGGCCTGCTAGCACAGGTTCTTGGATCTGCCTTTCTTAAAGGAAAGCAACTTTTAAGGGGTCAACAATCTTCTTTAATTACATTCACTAGTTCAGGGCAAAAGTCAGCCCCCTGAACGTCAGAGAAAATACAAGCAGAGAAATTAGCATAAAGACCAACAGACAGGGCTCCAGCTATCTGAGCATAGCAATACTGCCATAAACTTACATATGTCACTGGACTGAGGGAGCACAGACAACCTCTGAGTAGTCGGGGGCTCTGAAAGATGGCTATTCAGAGTCTCAACCAGGAAATCAAATGATCCTTCTCATAAGCAAGCCCCCAAAACAAAATAGCAACTCATAGTATATATACACTTCTCAGAGCCAGAAGTCATCACAAACCTCATGACTCAGTGCCTAATTCGGTTAGTACCAACAAGCCTCCCCTAAGCAAGCTTCTCTTTAAGCAAGTTCCTTCCCCAGTGGGCTCTGATGTGATTCAGGATGTATCACAGATGAGCACACAGGCCTAAGAATGGGCAGGGAAGATCTTATATCCCATTAACCTTACAGAGTGGGTTTGGGACTTATTTTATTTTTGCCATTTCCTCCTCCAGCTCATTTGTTTTTACCTTTTTTTTGGAGGGGGAAGGCAGGGCAATTGGGGTTAAGTGACTTGTCCAAGGTCATATGGCTAGGAAGTATTAAGTGTCTGAGGGAGAATTTGAACTCAGGTCCTCCTGACTCCAGGGCTGGAACTCTATTCACTGCACCACCTAGCTGTCCCTCCAGTTAATTTTACAGAAGAGGAAACTGAGGGAAACAGGGTGGAATGACTTGCCCAGGGTCATCCAGATAGTAAGTGTCTGACATTAGATTTGAACTCTGGTCTTCCTGCCTCCAGGCCTGGGATCACTTCTTACAGAACATCAGTATTCTATCATAATCATATGAGTTTTGATTGTAGGAACTGGGCATGGTTAGCTTGGGGAAAAGAAGATTTGGGAAGATGATAGTTATCTTCTTCAAGGATCTGAAGATCCATCACGATGTGAAGGGGGAATTCATCTTTTTCTATTTGGTTCCAGAGGGCAGAATCAGGAGCATTGGATCATACGAGTTCAAAAGAGGTTAACTGATGCTTGAGGTCAATGTTTTCAAATAATTAGAGCTATCCCAAAATGGAAAGCACCTGGGGAGAAGGCAACGGCTCCCACCTAACCCTAAGTTTCCAAAAAAGTCTTATTTCATATGTTACAGAGGAGATTCTCTCTTGGGTATAGGTTGGGCTAGTCCCAGGGTTCTTCACCTTCTTTGTGTCATGGATCCTTTGGACAGCCCGTCTGGGACTGCCTCTGGACTCCTTTTTAGAATCATGTTTTTAAGTGCACAAAATAAAATATATAAGATTACAATGGAAACCAATTCTATTGAAATAGTTATACAAATATATGTATATATGCATGTATACACATTCATGCATGTATGTGTGTACATACATAAATATACATAAAGAATTAGAGATAAATACATGTTATTTATATAATATAAATATATGTAATGTAAATTACATATGACTATATCAATATATAATCACACAGCATATAATATAAACACAATATTGGTATAAACATAATATAAATATGAATAAATATAGAAACAAATTATATAATATTTATTTTATGTCCTATACTATTATATGTTGTATTCATTATACAATATTATATATGCTATACATATTGCATGTATGTGTGCTTGTATAGATGTACACCCATACATGTATGGGTGTACATATATAATTATATTTATATATAATATTTACATATTATTTATGTAATATTATAAATATATGCAATGTAAATTATGTACGACTATATCAATATATGAATATTATGAATAAATATATAAACATCTTT
>NW_027185850.1:20188845-20191921 GCF_028583685.1 Petaurus breviceps papuanus
TGTCATATACTATTATATATTGTATACATTATACAATATTATATATGTTATACATATTGCATGCATGCATGTGTGTGTATGTATGAATGCATGAATATATGTATGTGTATGTAAGTACATACATTTCAAGGACTTCAAGCTAAGAACCTTTGGGCTCAATGATATGTGAGGTTCCTTCCAACTCTGAGATTTGGAAATTCTATTCAATCATTTATTCATTTCTCTAGGGCCCATTCAGCTAAAATTATTTCAGTCTACATGCTTTGCATACAGCACACTCTTGTGAACATTTTACATATTTTGCATATACGTACCCACTAAAGTAGAAGGGACCTTGAGGATAAGCTCTAATTCATTTCAATGCTTTTGCGTTCCCTTTGCCTAACTCATCACAGGCGCTTGCCAAACAAACACTCGCTAGTCGGTTGTCTTTGATAGCAGGATGTGAACAGACTTTCATTTCATCTCCACATCTCCAGCATCTAGCGGAGTGAATATAGACAATGCCCACTGTCTGGCTGACTGATGCATTAATCTTCCCAATGCACACTCAAAGTTGGCACTGGACAGATAAGAAAACTCTCATTCGTATTGCGTTCTCCAGGTTGCATGAAACGCATGCCCACATCCCACTCTCGTCTCATTTGTCCTCACAACAGTCCTGTAAAGTTGGCAGGGAATGGATTAGCTTTATTCCACAGATGAGACAAGGCCTCTCTCCTTTTCAGGGAGAATGTCTCATGTTTCACAGATTCATGGATCTGAAGGGACTTTAGGTGTCATCTGGTCTGACTTCCTTTTTCAGATGAGGTGACTGAGGCCCAGAGAATTGAAGTGAATTTCCTAAAGTCACTCAGATAGTTAAAGAATAAGCCAAGATTCCAGTCTCTGATTCCAAACCCAGCACACTCATTTCCATGGTACCATGTTTTAAAAATACAAAAATTGTCAGACTGTTTCGCCCAGAATAGTGTTAAGATGGGGAGAATGGTGGATTCTCCGTATTTTTTCTTGCTCTGGAGATGCTGCTAGAATGCCCCCCTGAGTGGAGGGGGCCCCTTGCTCTCCTGAGAAGATTGATGATAGTTGGATCTGGCAGGAGATGGCATAGGAGAGTGCGGGCAATGGGGGTATAAGAACAAGGTTCTCCCATGCAGGAAAACAGATGTAGAAAGCAGAGGGCCTGACTGCCTGCTGAATGGACAGCAGGAAAGATGGCTTCCCATTTAATTCTCATTTCCCCCTTCTCATCTCACCTCCTCTCTCGCTCCATTGCCAATCTCCCCTTTGGCCAGAGACATAGGAGCCAGTCAGGAGAGGAAACTGAGTAAGGGGTAGATGAATGGAGGAGGAATCTGACACCCAGACTGGGAATAAAGGTTAATTTAGTTTGTTCTGGTCTATTCATCAGGATACAAAAATAAAATCACATCTTTTATTAATTTATTTTTAAACGACAGCAGTGGGGCCCAGTGGGAAGAGCCGCCAAGCGGGAGTCAGAAGGCATTGGGTTGGTTCTTGTCCTGACTCTGCCCCAGATGCTCCAAGTGCCTTTTGACAATTCACTTCCTCTTTTGGGGACTTCTTTGCTGAGTCCTCCAGACCTGTAAACTGAGGAAATTCAAGGAAAGACTAAGAGATGGAAGAGATCTTAGAGACCATCCAGTCCAACTGATGCTCCAACAAGAATCCCTTCTACTCTCACGTGAAAACACGGGGTTCAACAGGTCCCACTTGAAGACCTACAGGGGTGGGGAACTCAATCCTTAACCAGGAAGTCTGTCCCATCTCTGGACAACTCGAATTGCTGGGATTTGCTTGTCTTCCATTGAGCTGGAATCTCTCATTTTACAGATTCATGGTCTACCTGCCCATCCCAATTCTGCCCTTTGAGACTTGGCAGAACAAGTCAGAGCCTCGTCCACGTGACAGCCCTTCCTACACATAAAGGACTCACAGTTTAGTGATCCTGGGCAAGCTACCTAATCTCTCAATGTACTAGACAGGCCTCCAAAGCAAGGTTTCTTTAGTGTGCACATGTATGTGTGTGTGTGTGTGTGTGTGTGTGTGTGTGTGTGTGTGTGTGTGTGTGTGTGAGAGAGAGAGAGAGAGAGAGAGAGAGAGAGAGACGGACAGAGAGAGGGACAGAGACAGAGAGAAAGAGACAGAGAGACAGGGACAGAGAGAGACACAGAGAGACAGAAACAGACAGACAGAAAGAAAGAGAGAGAAAGACCAAGAGAGAGAAAATGCTCTGGAAGTCTGGTGAAGCCTATGAAGCCATTGTCAAAATAATATTATTTTATTTTAAATCATAATAGAAGGAAACACTACATTTCAGTTAGATGTTAGTGAAAATAAAGATGCACCTTTTCTCCATCCAAGTTTACAGACACTGCCCCCCCCAATCTACCCATGCCCCCCACGGTAAGATCATCTGCCCTAAGGGTATAAACTGGCAACTTGCATTGGCAAAGGGAACTTCTTCACCCAGGTTTTACCTACACTAATGAAATTACATGGCTAGTCTGCATTTTCTCTCTTGTCTTTCACCTTATTGACACCCCGTCCTAGTTCTGGTCTTCTGAGAACTGCAAGCACAACAACAAAGAAACCCCAAGGGACCAGATCATCTCAAAGATTCTCACAATGCTCCCATTCTATGACCCCAGTCATGTTCTAGCCACCTTCCACTCCACTAACAACCCAACCATCTGGAGTTCTTTCCTTCCTTCTTCCCCTTGTGTGGGCACCCTTCTTTCCAGCACCTCTTTTCAACTCCCCTTTATGTGTTGTTTCTAATATTAGAATGTAGCTCCTTGAGGGCAGGAAATGTCTTTCTTACTTGTAGATGAATCCTTGATACTTATCTATCTATCTATCTATCTATCCACCCATCCATCCATCATCTATCTATCTATCTATCTATCTATCTATCTACCTATTCACCCATCCATCCATCATCTATCTATCTATCTATCTATCTATCTATCTATCTATCTATCTACCTATCCACCCATCCATCCATCATCTATCTATCTATCTACCTATCCACCCATCCATCCATCATCTATCT
>NW_027185850.1:20191931-20216067 GCF_028583685.1 Petaurus breviceps papuanus
GAATGTAGTAGGTGTTTGGTAAATGCTTGCTACTTGATTGATTGGTGTAGTAGCTGGGAGACCTCCTCCAAGCAGGAGTTATACCAGGTGGTCTCTGAGGTTCATTCCAGTTAGAAGGGACTGTGATTTTCTAAAACCAAAATAACTGTTGTCTGTAATTGAAAACTAAGGTAAAGAAAAAAAATCTTTTAGTCATCTGAGGAGGAAAAAAGAAAAAAATATGTTCCTTGTGTTTTTTGAAAACACTGAAAGACACTGAGCTTCTGAATTGTGATGAGTAGAATGGGGATGAGGGGGTTGTAAGGAGGACTCTAGGGGCCCTTAAAATAAGCAACATAATAGGAGGAAAAGGGGATATGGAATTATCAACTCAGCAATATAGCAGATGCTTCAGCCCATGAAGAGCCTCCAAAAAGATGCCTGGATGCATTCTGCAAATGTCATCTCTTTTTATGGTCAAGGAACATGGTGGTGTTTTATGTGGCTCATATAATTAATATATCACGGCAGCAAAGGAATTAATGGGTGAACACATGCAATATGTAACATTTCCATATGTGCAGGGGAAGCCACTGTGGAAAGTCCAGAACAAGAGAAAGCTATTGAACACTTATGAGCCAGGGGGATAAATCCCAGGGCTAAGTCAAATTGGGAGGAGTGGTGTGCTTAAGGAAACAGGAAATTGGACACTAGTGAGTTACTCAGTCATAGAATGTTACAGCTGGAATGGTCCTCAGAACATAGAAAATTAATTCATAGAATGTTAGAGCTGGGAGGGACTTTGGAACATAGAATGTCAGGACATAGAAGGTCATAGCTAGGAGAGAATTAAGTCAATTAGTCTGAATAGGCATCTATTAAGCACCTAATATGCACCAGGCACTACTGTTAAGACAAGAGAAGAGGTAGTTTCTGCTCTTAAAGAGCTCACTGTCTAATGGAAGAGACAACGTGCGATCAACTATGAGTAAGGAGGAAAAATTGAAGCTTAGAATTAAGAATGTTAGACCCATTGGGAAATAAGATACATAGGCACTGGGGTATAGAAATCCATCTTGCCCTCCTGGAAAGTTAGGAGGGTGGGGGAGGATATAAGAGAGAACAGATCGGGGGAAGGGGTATTCAGCAGGCTTGCTATTTTGGGGTGGGGGCAGGGGAAAGACAGGGAGAAAAATTTGTAACTCAAAATATGATGGAAATGAATGTTGAAAACTAAAAATAAATAAATAAGTTGGAAAAAAATAGAATGTTAGACCCAGAAGGGACCTTAGAACACAGAAAGTAAATTCAAAGGATATGAGAACTTTGAGGGATCTTGGAACACAGAATGTTTGGACATAGAATAGAGGAGGTGAAAGTGATCTTTGACCAGAAAAGACTGACTTTTAAAAGATCCTTAATAATAAAATGATAAGAAATAGAATGAACAAAGTAATGAAAACCATTAATTAAGGGCTTGCTCTTTTCCAAATACCATACCATATATAAGTAAGCTAGTCCTTACCCTCAGGGAATTTACATTCTAATAAAGGATATGTATGTGCATGTATATGTGTGTATTTATAGATATATATGTACATGTGCACACACACATGCACACACATATATGTACATGCATACACACATATATGGATGGTGGATCAAGAATGGTGTTTGGGTCCAGGAAGGATGATGTCATCATAAGCGGGGTCTGCTGAAGCATTCTGACGATGATGGTGGTGGTGGTGATGGCAATGATAATTGGTTCTCCCTAGCTCACCCAGTCTAGAAGTGAACCCCAAAATTCCTTTATCTCGTTTTCTGTCACTTCCTTTTTCCCTCTGTTTTATGAGCACAAACTCTGTTCTTAATCCTTATCATGACCTCCAATCCCTCCACCCTTCGGTTCTTTCCAGATCATCCCTGAACTAGTTATGCTCACCTCTCTTCCCTAACTCATCCCCTTGGTGAAACAGTTCAACTTTGTACTTTCCTCTACACTTCAATCCATTGACCCCTTGTTGACCATGTCTTGCCAAATGCCAGCCTTGGATTAATTTCACCATCCATGACTTTTATTCCTATTCATATATTGTTGAATGAAGTGGAGAAAATCACAAAGCCATGCTGACTGGATCCACTACAAATCTATGTGACATAATCTCAACTGAGTCCTCACTATGACAAGACAACCCTTTGAAATTGAAATTGAAATGTCCCTAATGGATTCTCTCTACCATTCACTACAGCAGCTCTTCCAAATTTTCATCCTTTCTCAAACGTCCCATAGTTCCCCTTCTTTTCCCCCTCTCAGCTGAGAACTTTGTTTCATATTTCTCTATAAAAAGAGGCCATTCACTGAGAGTTCCTTCTTCTCTCTTTCTCATTTCACTTCATTCAGATACCTTCTTTTATTATCTTTTTCTCTCATCCAAGTACCTCTTTCACAGGTGGTCCCTTCTCCTTAGCAAGACAAATTCTTGAATATGAACCTTCAAGAGAAGGGCCCTTCTTCAGGAGGTTGCCCCACTTCCCATCAAAATTTTGTTCTTATTTTCAATCCCGTCTTTGGCTGCTTCCCTCCTGCCTATAAACATGCCTATATCTTCTCCATTTCTAAAAACCCTTCATTTAATCCTACCATTCCTGCTAGCTTCCGTCCCATATGTCTTCTCCTTTTTGTGGCTAAACTCTTTGGGAAAACTATTTACACTCAGTGTCTCCATTTCCTTGGCTCTTACTTGATTTTAAACCCTCCACAATCTGCTTTCCAATATTATTGGAAATTATTCACTGAAATAATTTTCTCCAAACTACCAATGATTTTTCAATTGGGAAATCCAATGATTCTTTTTTCTCAGTCCCCATCCTCTCTACAACCTTTGACATAGTCCGTCACTCTCTTCTCTGGAGATTCTGTACTCTCCAGGTTATAACGCTGCTTTGCTCTCTTCCTGCTTGTCTGACTGTTCCTTCATCCATGTCATGCCATCTAATGTTAGACGTCCTCCAAGGCTCTGTTCTTGGCTGTCTTCTCTTCCCCTGTAGTATCTCCCCTGATGATTTCATCAGCTCTTATTGGTTCATTTGTCATCTTAATTCAGTTAACTCTCCAATCTATACATCAAGCCCTGACTTGTCTCCTGAGCACACATATCATATCAACAATTGCCTTTTGGACATATTGAACTCAACATTCCATTGGCATATCTAACTCAAAATGTCCAAAAATGAACTCGCTATCTCCCTCCATCTTAACCCTTCTCTCTTCTGAACTTCCCCTGCTGAATTGTTGAGGGCACCACCATCTTGCTTGTCATCCAGGCTCAAAACTTAGGTTTCATTCTCAACCCTTCCTTCACCTTCACTCTCTGTCTAATATGTGGTCAAATCATATCATTTCTATCTTTCCAGCATCTCTTGTGTATGACCTCTTGTCTCAACTCTCATACGCCTGCCTGGTATAGGCCTTCAATCCTTCATGTACAGACTGTGGCAACAGCCTTCTCTGGTTTTCCTACCTTAAATCTCCATCCAGCAAAGTAGTTTTCTGATCATGTAACGTCCCTCTCCCCAAACCTACTCAACAAACTGCAGTGGCTCCCTATACTGTACTCTCCAGGTTATAACACTGGTTATAACTTCCAGGATCAAATATCACATACTCTCTTTGGCCTTTAAAGTCTTTCAAAGCCTGGGCACTTCCAACCCTTTCAGTCTCCTTATACATTACTCCCCTCCATGAGCTTTAACAATCAGTCCAGTATCAGTAGCCTTCTTGTTTTTTTCTTGCACAATGCTCTGTTTCCCTATTCTGGACATTTTTCACTGGCTCTCTCCCATGCTTGGAGAACGCTTCCACCTGGCTCCCTGGTTCCTTCATGTCTAGGCTCAAATCTCATCTTCTTCAGTGGAACTTTCCTGATCCTTCCACATATACTTCTAGTGTTTTTCTTCGAAATCACCTTCTATTTATTTACCCAATAACCATCCCGTTTATTTACTTATGTATTTATTTCTTCATCTATCCATTCATTCATACATATATGTATTTACTTGTTTGTGTTGAGATAGCGGGATGGTTCTTTGCATGTTGTTTTTTCCCCCATTAGAACAGAAACTCTGAAGGCAGGGGCAACATTTGTCTTTTTTATATCCTCAACATTTGGCACAATGCCTTTCACATACTAGCAGTTAATAAATGCTTTTTGACTGACTGTACTAGGGTAGAAATCTTAAGAATGATAACAGTCTGAGATTTATCCCTGAATGATGATTTTCAAGAATATGGTGTTGTCTTTCGTTTTTGAAGACCAATGACATCACAGGTTATGTCTTGACTTGTGTGTGAATTGGATTGAAGTGAGTCAGAGTTGCACAAAGCCATCAGCCTCACTCTCTCTTCCAGAATCATTGAAGTCCAGTGGCAGGACAAAAGTCAAGATGACTGGTGGTGGCCCAGGGTGCAGTAGATGATCTTAGTGTCTTCTATCTGACCAAGCTCTAAGCACTCCACAGTGCCTGCTTCAGCTGCCTTCATGGCCATTGGAATAAATTGTTCTCACTTGTTCATTCTGCCAGGGTAAGTCTACACATGCTTGGGGTAGACACTCTTCACCAACTCCTTGATGGGTTTGAAGCCTGTCAATTACCTTCAACCTGTTTTAGCCTATCTACCAAGATGGTTTACTGGGGTATGGCCACAACACATGCTAAAACTAACCTCTTGGAGGCACAAGTGAGAGCTGAATGCCTTGTAGATACCACAGATGGATGGGCAGCCCTCACACCAGAGGTGCTAGTCCACCTTGAACACCCCACAAACTCTTCAAGATTATGTTAGACAGCAGGGTCCCTCCCAGGGAAGGGATGCCTCCAATTACAGCATTGCAGGAATTAGTTCTTGCTGAGAAAAGGTGTCGACTTCGGTAACTGTGTTTACTTTTTTCATGTGTGGAAAAATGCTTTGTCAATCCTCAGGGTTTATTCTGATGGAGGACCTTGTACTTGCCCTGCCCCCTCTCCTGCTCAGGCTGAGTTTGTTTATTGGGTGATTTGATGGTCGGGGCCTTCAATGCAAAATGAGAACATATTCTGATTCTCAAGATGATCTCCAGATGCTGTCAAGAAGCACATCTAGTTACATGAAATATTGGCCTTTTTCCCCCTCCCAAGCGTCCATCTTCTCCAAATACCAAAGATCTCTTGGAGCATTTCAGGATAAATCATAGAACGGACATTCCTCTCTTCAGCAATCTGGAAGGCATTTCTTATTTTTTTAAGAGTAACGTGTGTATTAATAACTCGGTCATGATGGGCCAAGAGGAGATGGTCACGTGCATAGGAACTAATGATTTCTATAGTCAAATATACCCTTTTCCTTAAGCTTAGAGCTTATCTTTTCAAAGTAAATGCCTGTTTCTTGGCCAGATATATATGGCCCCTATCCTTTTTCCCCCCACTCTCATTGCTTTCCCTCTAGTCTAGTGTGACCACAATAGGGAAGTTGAGGTATCTGGATGGCTCAGAGGATAGAAGATGGGACTTGCGAATGGGAAGATCTGAGTGTGAATCTTGCCTCAGACACTTGTGACCCTGGGTGGGTCTCTTAAGCTTTCTGTATGTTTGCTTCCATTTCTATAACACTGGGCATAGTATTGAAGGTTGTTAGGAAGATCAGCTTTATTAACATATGCATGTTTGCAAACCTTAAAGCACTATCATCATCATTATTATTTCTGTTGTTGTTGTTGAGGTGGGAAGGTAACAGCTGTGGCCAGGAGCTCTGAGGAGAGTATGAGCCTTCCTCCTATGCTGAGGGTGCTTACACAAAAGGAGGTGCAACCCAGACCTGGTTGGGTTAAACCCTGACCCATTATATATGTGTGGCAGAGCTGGTTTTCCTTGATTGAGAAGAAAGAGCGAGTCAGCCAATGCCTATTCACAGTTGAGTAGCATGATAGAAGGTGACCTTGGTGCCCAGATGGTGTTTGTTGCATGTTCAATTTTGGGTTCACTCATATTGTGCGTGTTCCTGGGGAAAGTGTTATGCTCTCAAGTGTGCTATGAGCTGCTTCTGTGGTCTTGGGAAAGACAAAGTTTGTAGGCGATGACTAGCTCTGAACATCCCAGGCATGGAGACAGCCAATGAGAAGTCCCAGAGCAGGGCCATAAGCTATTCTGTGGGAATAAGAGCAAGAAGTCCCTTGTTAATGGTTGGGGAGTATATGTATTCCCTGGGTTGACCCATTTAGTCATCCTCTGGGACACCAGCACACCCATTGTGAGCATCTGGTCATCTCTGCTGTAGTGCTGCCCACCAGGAACAATGAATGACCTTCTAAAGCAAGGCTCACACCCAGATCTGTGAACCTTGCATCTACAGAAACCAAACCCTTCACCCTGAGGGAGTCAATCTCCTCAGCTTTGGCACTCCTTCCTGGGCTGAGCTAACCTGATTGGGAGATGAATGAATGAAAACTCACCTGACCCACCACAACTGGCCAGCCCCAGACTATGCATCACATTGGGTTTAGCCATTCAACAGGATTCCAGGGTATCCCACACAGTTAAGAGCATGATAGTGGACTCCTCTACATCTTTCTTCACCCTCCCTATGACTCCCTAGACCAAAACTCCCATATGTGTTATATCCAACCATTAGAATCTCTTACTTGAGGTCAAGGTTGACTTCACTCTGATCTTTGCCGCTGGCATAGTCCCTGGAACATAGTACTATATTAAGAAAATTTAAATAAAAATGAAAACATATTGATAAAATATATTTTCATTTGGTCATTCATTGGAGGAAAATGACAGAACTTTGGATCCTCTCCATTGGATATGTGGCTTCTCCTGAAGCTTAGCCATAGACCCAGCATGATCTCTTCTTTGTGTGGTTTTCCCCTAATGTAGGGCATCACCATAAATATGAACACAGGCAGTGAATGGATAACCAGGAGGCACACACACACACATACACACACACACACACAAGCACATATACTACTCATTCTATTTTCCACTTTCCTGAAAGGTTCTGTAGGTCAACAAAGCATACAGGCACAAGCATAAAGGTCTTGGGAAAATTCCCAAGAACTGGTCTCCCCAGTTGTATTTCTCTGTGTAAAAAGCACATGGTATATGAAAAGGGTACCTAAAAGGGAGGCACCCCCCTGGAAAACACCAAGGGGAAACTGAGGCATGTAATAACAAAAACATCAATAAGAAGAACTAATAATTACATAGCACCTACTGTGTGAGCAGCACCATACTAAGTCCTTTACAAACTATTCTCTCATTTGATCCTCACAAGTCTGGGAGATAGGTATGCCTAGAAAGAAAGGCAAACATAGTTCCTGCTATCAAGGAGCTTACAGTCTAGTGGGAGAGATAGCATGCCAACAACCAGGCACAACAGGGTGGCTTTTTGCCTCACGCTTCCTTGCTCATTTACCCAGGGGGTGTGTTTGACATGACCTTCTCTTGCTTGGGGTTGCCATGGTCCTCACTCCCAGCTATTCTAAGAGGCTGGACTACTGTGGTAACAGCTTTCTAAATTACCTCCCTGTACCCAGGCCCTTTTCCATTAGCCTCTTCTAGTTCTGACATTTTGTCTCCTGACTTTTAAAATTCTGGGGTTGATTCCATTTTTAACATGCCATGTTTTAATGTCCTTTGTCATGTAACATTTTCATAGCATTAGCAGGGACCATCTCCAAGCAAAATGAAACCCACCTAACTCCTTCCTATTGGGAATATTTTCTTTGGTTTTGTTATACATTTCTTCCCAGTTATATTTCAACTAGTAAACAGTGGAACCAGTTGATAATACATCACACATTGGTTTTGAAAAAGTGCAGGCCAGTACTAATTGGAAGCATGTTCCTTCTGACTAAGCAATACAAATACCCTAAAAATGTCTTCGTCATTTAGAAAAATGTTTCCAGTTACAATCCCAAATAGTTATGAGGGAGTAGAAGGGAGGGAGGGGACCAAGGCTATGCGGCAGGGGGTGAGGGTGGGGAGTTGGGTCATAATAACAGAATGCTCTTGTTTCTTCTCTTTGCTATGAGCACGGGATGTCCTGCCATGGTGCAGAGTGGTTCACTATAATTACATCTGTGGTGTCCCAGGAGCAGGGATACTCTAAACAGTCAGCCCAGCCCTGCTTTCCTTGGTAGATACATTGGGTTTGCTTACCTGGGATCATGCTGTAGAGGCTCTCTGGGGCAGGGACTCTTCTCTCTTTGCCTTTATATTTCCAGGGTATGGTGCAGAAAGGTCTGCAATACAGTGAACAAAGTTCGGTGCTTTATTCACTGCACCACCTAGCCATCCCTGCAAACACTTTTCAATTTAATGTAATAAAAATTATCTACTTATATCCCATAAAGCTCTCTATCTCTTATTTGGTATAAATTCTTCCTTTATCCATAGTTCTGACAGATAACTATTCCATGCTCCCCTAACTTGCTTATGGTATCACTTTTTATGTCTAAATCATGGAATCTGCTCTACTATCCATTTTCATTTTATGGGTAAGTTCATCCCATTCACGTTCCCAGTTATGATTAACTGTGAATTTCCCTCCATCCTACTCTTTCCTCTGTTTATCCTTTTCTATCTTTCCTTTCAATCTATTCATCCTCACCAGTGTTTTGCTT
Organism: Petaurus breviceps papuanus; assembly: GCF_028583685.1. NCBI lineage: Eukaryota > Metazoa > Chordata > Mammalia > Diprotodontia > Petauridae > Petaurus > Petaurus breviceps. The sequence continues at coordinate 20,200,577 of NW_027185850.1, forward strand.
CTGACCACTGCTCCCCATATCTGCCCTCCCTTTAAACCTCCTTTTCCATTTGGATAATTCTGCTTTTTAAGAAGCTATTCTCTTCAGTGGATTTTTGTGCTTTTTTTTTTACCATTTAAACTATTCTGTTTTTTAAAGTGTTATTTTCTTTAGTAATTTTTGTGCCCCCATTACCAATTTGTTGACTTTTTTCATGATTTTCTTGTATCACTCTCATTTCTTTCCCTAATTTTTCCTCCTCTACTTCTCTTACTTAAGAGAACACAGTTGGTTAGATGTGGCCAGGACTAGACTGTCTCTGAGATCCTTTTCAACTCTGAAATTCTAGGATGTTATGGGGTTTTGGTAGTTTGAGAGAAAGTGTCAGGTGAGTCTCAGGGGCTTGGGAAGAGCATCAATAAATGCCTGGGCTGTTCCAAGAGAAATATTCCTGTCTTGGAGGTGTCTTTGTGCCACCTCTTTGGCATGCCAATGAGTAAGGAGGCATCCAGAATAAGGTGTCTTTTATTTTTATAGGATAAGATATCATAGATTTAAGCTGAAAAGGATTTTAGAGGTCCTCTGGTCCAATCCACTCATTTTATAGACAAGGAAAGTGATGTGAGCTGTCCAATGTGACACAGGGAGTAAGTGGAAATTCTGGACTTTGATCTCATGTTCTCTGACTCCTTTTTATTATACTCAACACTATCCCCTTTCGGACAGTAGTCCCTTTTCCAATAAAAGCTGAGTCTATAGTGAGAAAACCTTTCAGAGATAGCCTTGGATCCACGTTTGAATTAGTGTTGATTCTGAGACTCGACCTCAACACCTAAAGAATGGTTTTAATGGGCCATAAAACCTATGAGATGCTCCCCCACCTCTCGCCCTTTAGCCTTTCTCTGGTTTTAGCTCTACTCTCCTATATACCAAAACATGCACTGTTGGTTCCATTCCTACTTATATATGGGCCTGGATCCAAGGCCCAACCAGGATGATGGCCAAGTTAGGGCCATGGCACTGATTGAAATCTTCCTGGTTTGAGGACATAGGAGGAAGAGATGTTGCAGCCATGAATTTCCTGCACAGGGTGAGGTCAGACTTACAAGGCATGTGTATCAAGAGCATCTAGTAGGTAAGGCCCATATGGAGCTTAAGAAAGAGGCCCAAAGCAGGGTCCAAAATGGAACTGTGGCCCAAACCAGGAATTGAGTTCTGAGAGCAGGACAGTGAGTGGTGAGTTTTGCGGTCCAGATTGCTAAGGCTTCATTCCAGTTCAGTAGTAAAATATTGAACTAGATAAAGGACTAACTAAGGTCTTCATCTTCAGTTAGTTTGTGGATACATGTATGTTTTTATTCCTAACTGTATATGGCAAGTCCCATCACAGTTTAGTGGAAAGGGACTTGAAGTTAGAAAACCTTGACTAGAATTCACATTTAAGCTCATTATAGTTATGTGACCATCAGCAAATCACTTAACACCTGAGCCTCTCATTGCTTATGAAAAAAAAATGGTCATTAATACCTGAATATGTAGTCTCACAACAACTGAGAATCAAATGTGGTTATATGTGCGAAGTCCTTTTCAATCAGACTTTAAAGAACAATAATAAAGGCCAGTGGTCAGACCTCCAGGTCTCTGGGTGCTTTTCCTCTTCATGAAACCCACTTGGCTGGAGAGCTCCTTGTTTATTGTGGCATTGGGCAGGACAACACCCTCTCAGGTCAGGTTTGCTATTAGTTTAACATTCTATTTCTCTGATGTGGAATTAAACGTTTTTAAAAAAAATATTAGGTGGAGAAATTTGAAGGAGAAGGGTCCTACCTTTCTTTTACATGCCCCAGCTCACCCTTGGGTCCAGTCATTCCTTAGTGGTCTTCCCACCTATCCAAAAACAATAGCTATGTCTATCTGCCTATAGCTTCATGGGGGAGCCATCTTGGTTGGTCACTAGCTGTGGAATTTGTCATTCCAGATGTGGACGAATCCAAACCAGATGCCCTTGAGTCAGCATGGTCAAGAAGAGCTTTGTTGTTTCATGGAGTTGTTAACAGAGGGCCTGAAAAATGAAATTGAACCTTCCACCCCTAGTGAGATCCTCCCTTTCTTTCAAATGTCATTGTAACAATGGCTTCACCCAAAGAGCTAAGAGTGATGGAAGAGAGAGAAAACCTGTAGAGACATGTTATGGTAGACAAAGACCTGAGAGCTCTAGGGAGGGCTTCTGACCCCAAGCCTAGTGACAGTATTTCCAAGGGCACAAGCTTGGGTGATTAAATCTCTCTGGCTCATGTTTACCCATGTGTAAATTAGGAAGGACAGCATAATGATATTTGAACTCCCCATCTTATGGAATCATTGCGGGTTTTTGTTATTATTGCAAAGTAAAAATCGCCATTCAAATATCAGACTTGTCTTTCTGAGGTGTAAACTTTATATCAATGATGTAATGCCATGTTCTGTTAAAGCATTCTGAGGACAACGGACATGAAGCCAGTGCTTGGAGGCTTTCTACCTGGGTAGAGGAGGAGGCATGGCTCTCAGACCCAGCTCACCCCTCCCTATGCCATGAGGAGGCACCAGAAGGCTTCCTCTTGGATAAGGAAAGCATCCTCACCTTTGTCATCCTCACCACCATCATCATCCTCTGTGCTTCGAAAGAATTGTTTAATTAAAATTCTTTAGGGAAGGCTTCCTGTAGAAGGCAGCCTCGGAGTCTTGAAGGAGACTAGGGGGCAGAGGTAAGGAGGGAGGGCATTCTAAGTCAGTGCAAAGGCACAGGGTCCAAGATGGGAATGTCACATGGGAAGCATAGTCAGTAGGCTTAGGACAGCTGGATTCTGGAGGATGTGGAGGCTTGAAAGGGAAAGGAAGATTTCACCAGTCATGGTAAGGAAGGATTGTGTGACTAGAGCTCTGGATAGTTGTGTGAAATCAGAAAGATGGGAGAGGGCAAGATGGAACCAATCAAGTGAGTGACTCATTTTGGCCAGAATGGAGAGTATGAAAAGGGAACAAGGACAATAAGGCTGGGAAGGTAGTCTGGAGCTGGGACAAGGGGAGCCCTGAATGCTCACTGAGGACTTTATACTGTGTCCTAGGGGCAATGGAGAGAATCTGAAGGTTTTAGAGTAATGCGGTCAGACCTGCCTTGGTAAGACTGAACTAGGGGTGATGGGAAGGAGTGATTGAAGTGGGGGAGGGAGGGATAGAGGGAGAGATACAGAGACAAAGAGACAATGAGAGACAAAGGGGGAGAGAGAGAGGAGAAAAAGAGATGCAGAGAGAGAGACAGAGAGAGAGAAAGAGAGATTCAGAGACAGAGAGACAGACAGAGAGAGAGACAGACAGAGACAGAGAAAGAGAGAGACAGAGAGTGAGAGAGACAGAGAGCGAGAGAGACAGAGAGAGACAGAGACAGAGAGAGAGACAGACAGAGACAGACAGAGACAGAGAAAGAGAGACAGAGAGAGACAGAAAAAGAGAGACAGAGAAAGAGAGAAACAGAGAGAGACAGAGAGAGATGCAGAGACAGAGAGACACAGACAGAGAGACAGACAGAGAAAGAGAAAGAGAGAGACAGAGAGTGAGAGAGACAGACACAGACAGACAGAGACAGAGAGACGGAGAAAGAGAGATGCAGAGACAGAGAGACAGACAGAGACAGAGAAAGAGAGACAGTCACAGAGAGAGACAGAGACAGACGGAGAGAGTTACTACAACAGTCCAAGGAAGATGTAGCATGGAATTGAAATAAGAAGTTGATACTGATTTGAAGTTGTAGCTCTGAACAGCCACCTTCAGAATCCACATTTATTAGCTCCTTATGTCACAATTCTGAGAAGCAGAGCTAGGTTCCCATAGTGTACAGAAGGCCAACCTTGAACTTAAGAAGTCCTGTACTGGACAAATCCCTTAACCTCTCTGAGGCTCAGAATGTTTAGGACAATGAGTTACAGATAATTTGCTCATCTACAAAAGTGAAGGTATTTTGGGGTGGCTAGGTGGCATAGTGAATAGAGCACTGGCCCTGAAGTCAGGAGATCCTGATTTCAAATCCGGCCTCAGACACTTAACACAAAAAATTGCCATGGCTTGGGCAAGTCACTTAACCCCAAATTGCCCTCCAAAAAGCAAAAAAAAAAGGGAAGGTGTTTTTTTTACCTTGATAAAATCATGGGTCCTGCCCATACTCCCTCCAACCCCCCCCCAAAAAAAACCCAACCCAGTTCTGCAAATAATAAGGGATTAATGAGTTAATGTTGAATACCCAGAAAGTTGCCATGGAATAGATGATCTCAAAGGTCTTTGGAATGTAATATCTGAGAGATCAGAGTCTATTTCCTCTGTGTTTTTAATTGTTAACTCCTAACACAGTCAGTGCCTTTCACATAATGGGTGCATCACCAATGCTGCTTGATTGACTAGTTAAGGCAGCATCTAGCTGTTTCAGCATCTGTAAAACAAACCAATGGGGTACACATGACAGTCCCAGGGTCACCCAGCCAGCCTGTGGCAGAGCTGAAACCAGAACCTGGGGTTCCAGGATTCTGTTGTCCAAAGACTCCATGAGAACAGAGATGGGGTCTTCTCTCAACAGTTGAGAACAGGGCTGTCTGTGGGCAGTGGATGATTTGTGAACACTGAATCAAATTGATTTCCACTCTCTCCATTTCTCCCATCAGACCTTAATTTAGATCCAAGTATTTATTGGGGAAAATCCATCTCCCATGATGTCACCATTCAATAATTATAATCCACAAGAGCCAGTTCAGGGTTTAGAAGGTGCATTAAGCATGGACTGGCCTCAGCTCCAGCTTGAATCTAGAAGGGTCAATGCCCTTCCTTCCCTGCAGGCGAGGCCAGCTCTGACAAAAGGCATGTGGTAGTCATGGAATTGATGACCAGGGAGTAGGGAGAAAATGTGGGAGGTTGGGTGTGTGATCCCCAAAGGTAACTAACTGCCTTTTTAAGGTCTGTTGTTGAAATATTATCCTGGAGATAGCATAATTGCACATAAAAACAGACATAGGCACATGCCTACCTCTAGTGTTACTTAAGATTATTTAGATCATACATTTTTCACTTATGACTTGTGTGACCTTGGGCAGGTCACTCTCAAGGTGTATAAAATGAGGAGGTTGAATTAGATGACCTCTCAGGGCCCATCATTGTTGAGTCTTTTCAATGGTGTCTGATGCTCCATTTGGGGTTTTCTTAGCAAAGATACTGGAGAGGTTTGCCATTTCCTTCTTCAGTTCATTTTGCAGATGAGGAAACTGAGGCAAACAGGGTAAAGTGACTTGGCCAGGGTCACACAGCTAGTAAGTGTCCGAGGCCAGATTTGAACTCATGAAGATGAGTCTTCCTGACTCCAGGCCCCATGTACTCTATGCACTATGGCGCCACCTAGCTGCCTCTCAAAGGCCCTCCTAGCTCCAGATCTATGATCCTGTGATCATATCATACTTTCCCATTATATTTAAGCTGGTACTCCTCACATATGGGATTCCATTTCCCACCTCCATGCATTTGTACAAGTGGTCCTCATGCCTGGGACACACTCCCTCTTCACTAGCAGTAGAAGCCCCATCTTTCTTCCAAGCATGGCTGTTGTTATTGCCTACACAAGACATTTCCTTAAGTTCCCAATTACTATACAAGCACTTTTTCCTTCGCTAAATTACTTTGATGTATTTTGTATTTACTGAATTGTGTGCAAATTGTGCCTCCCCCCTCCCCAACCCAGGAAGAATGGCAGATCTTGAGCAAGGGGCACTTTTAACTTGTCTTTGTATCCCAAGCACCAGTCTTGTGGAGCTTGGTAAATGCAGCCTGGTAACATATATATAAATGCACATATGAATGCGTGTAAAATGGACTATTTATGCTTGATCTTTAGGAATTGTACGGCACCTCCTCAAGGATCCCATCCCATTCCCAAGGCAGGTAGGTGGATAGAGCACCGTGCTTGGAGTCAGGAGTCCTGAGTGCAAATGTGACCTCAGATCCAGCCCGTGTGACTCTTGACCAGTGTCTGCCTCAGTTTCTCCATTTGTAAAATGAGGATGATAACAGCACTGATGCTGTTGGTTGTGAGGATCAGATCAGATAACATCTGTAAATCTCTTAGCACACAGTGCCTGTGCATAGTAGGTGCCACATAAATGTTCATTCCCTCCCTCCTCTCCCGCTCACCATTCCTTAGCTCATAACATGCCCTTCATCTGGAAAGCTCTCTTCTCCTTCTTCATTAACAGTAGCCTTGCTCCTCATTCAATACTTCAAACGTCCTCTATTTAATTAGCATGGGTGCTCCTTCCACCTGGCAACGAGGTGTGGTGGAAAAGGGACTGAGTTTGGAGTCAGAGGACGTGGGGTCAAAGTCTGCCACCTTTTTGAATTTGGAAGGTTATTTTCCCAGAGTCTCAGTTTCCTTATTTTTAAATGAGAGGGAAAAGCCTCTGAGATCCATTCCACCTCTACATCTATGGCCTTATGAGGTCACTGCAACTCTCTGGGCCTCAGTTTCCCCATTTGTGAAATGAAGGCATTATACTACATGGCCCCTGAGGTTTCTTTCATCTCTACAACCATGATCCTGTTATATTCAGGGGTACAACCCCTTATAACTCTATAGATGGTCTTTTAGAATATCAGTGGCCAAAATGGTCAGCCCAGTGATGCCTCTCTCTGAACTGAGGTAATCCAGCCCTTGGACAATAGACAAACAATCCAAAAGGATGCAATTTAATTCATGGCACCCTAGAAAGTTTTCGGGCTTAGTAGAACCTGCCAGAGGTTTGGTGGTCTACTTTTTGTTGACCTAGAGCCAACTTGGCTCCACCACAAAGTGCCAGAATAGGACTTGAGTAGAACATGTCTCATTTAAGGATGAGAAAAACTGCTTCCTCCGGAAAGGAAACTTTTCTGTTCCTCCCAGCAAGAAATGAGCTAATAGAAAGGGAAATCCTATTCAAAATAATTACAAGATGCAAAATAGGCGTAGGATTCAACCTACCATGGCACATGCATAACCCATATAGTTACAATTGCAAAATGATCATTAAATATAAGTGGATCAGCTCAAATGACAGTGGGAATGACCAGAGGTGGGATGGGCCAACATTATAAAAAATACATTCATATTGATATAAAGATATAGATTTTCTGCCAAAGAAATTAAGCTAACAAGGCGATGCTTTAGAGACATAAACAAAATGATAATAATATTCATTTGGAGAAATAAAACAGCTAGAAAATCAGGGGCAATAATGGGGGGGGGAAGTAGGACTGAAGAGGGAATTGTACTTCCCAAACTCAAACTATAATATAAAGCATTAATTCCTTTTGCTATTGGTTAAAGAATAGAAAAGTAGATCAATGAAACAATCTAGAAAAGAATTAGAAATAATCCAACTCCATTTCTGACAGGCTTGAAAATATAAATTACCTAGCAAAATATTCTATATTTGACAAGAATTGCTAGGAATATTGGAGAGCAGGCAGGCAGATGATGAATTTAGATTATCACCTCACACGATATAACATCATAAATTCAAAATCGGTATGTGACTTGAATATTAAAACTCATAATTAAAAGAGAAGCAGTGAACCAGGTAAGATACTTTTTTACAATTCTAGATAGGGGGTAATTTGTTAGCCAAACAAGGAATAAATGGGATTATAAAAGATAAAAAAGATGGTTTTGGTTACATGAAATAAAATAACTTTTTCATGAATAAAGCAAGAATAAAAAAGGAAGTGGTCAACAGAAAAGAAATGTTTATATCAAATTTCGATGTAAGGGTCTGATATTTAAGATAGATAGAAAATAAGAGAAACTTACAAGACCATAACCAAGTACACAATAAAACAGTGACTAAAGCATATGGGTAATCAGCTCTTGAAAGAAGAAATTATTAAGAACTATATAAGTAATGTTCCAAATCATTAATAAAAAGAGTAATGCAAATCAAAACAAGCCTGGACTTTTACCTCACACCCAGCAAATTACTAAAGAGGCCAAAAGGGAATAATTTCTATTTTCGTTGAAGGGGTTGTGTAAATTTGTTCTCACTGGAGCTATGAATTGGTATTCCTAGAAAGCAAATTGTCATTTTGAAAGGCGAGTGACGGAAATGTCCTTACCCTTTGACTTAGACCACTTCTAAGTATATTCCCTAAGGAAGGCGGTGACAAGTAGAAAGGTCCTTTGGATAATATGTAGCAGAAATTTTTGTTGAAGCAAAGAAATCAAAACAATGTGGATGCCCACGGATTGGGGAATGATTAAGCAATTTTAAAGAAATGAGTATAATTGGATACTATATTTCTTTCCCTGTAAGAAAGAACCACTATGACTAATATAGAACAGCATGATAAGGCAAAACCCACCCGCCACGCACTCAACGCTGAATGCTAGGAAATGGCCATGACCTAGATCTTACTGAAGCACACACGTGACCACCAGTCCCCGCGGCTTAGAAGCGCTAGTTGGAGGACTGAGGATTTGCAAAGACTGTCCCATGGCTTTGGGGCAGTCCAGCTACAAAAAACGCATGAAGCAGGGTCAGTACCATAGTCTCACTTCCCATGTCACTACCCTACCCCATAAATTCCTAGGGAGCCACTGGAGTCTATTGAGTAGGTTAGTGACGTAGCCAGACCTGCATTTTTTTTTAAAGCAATTGGGGTTAAGTAACTTGCTCCAGGTTACACGGCCAGTTATTTCTGGGTGTGGTGCTGAGTATCTGAGCCCGGATTTGATCCAGGTCATCCTGACACTGGAGCCGGTGCTCTTACTCGCTGAGGAGACCTGCATTTTTGGAAAGATCTTTTTGACAGTTTAATGGGGGATAGACTGCAGTGGGGAGTGACTTGAGACAGGGAGAGAAACTAACACTAAAACTAATGAAATAAGATAATAAGATTTCAAGGTGGAAGACCTTAGAGGCATGTAAGTGTGGTCCCCTTATTTTATAGAAGGAACAGAGGTTCAAAGAAGGCAAAGACTTTTTTAGCTAGCACTGTTCTTGGAATATCAGAATCTCTTAATTACTGTTTGTTGATTGATTGATTGCCCAATGTCATACAGGAAATAAGTGACTGAGCTGAGATTTGAACCCATATCCTTCAGCTCCAAAATTAATCCTCTCACCACACCGTTGTATGACGTGCAGCTCAGGGGTGGGCACAGAGTCATTGGTCAGGAAATGATGTCCCAGCAAATGTTTTCCTAGAGTTGACTCAATTTTCTTTGAGTCAACAGTCACCATCTGGAGCATGGTCCCTTGTGACGGGAAAACAGTGGCTGGTAACTTGGATTATCAAGGAAATAAGAGGGAATGTCTAAAATTAAATTGTAATAAGGAGCACTCAGTTAGGAAAGCATTTGGCTTATTGAAAACAGGGCACTGTTTGCCGCCTCATGAAATCCATGGAGGTTAATGATAGAGGGGGCTTTATTCAGCAGATCTCAGCTGACGTGGCTCTGTGTCAGCCCATGGCTTTAGAGAGCTCCTAATAGCTAAGGAGAACAAGGATGGGGCAGGAACTCCACATGATGGGGATTTGGGTGAGCTGGGAGAAGAAGGCTGGCCCGGAATGACCAGGCTTAAAATGTGTACGTATCTATGTGCTTTCCAGTGTGACATATTACACTGATGCTAGATCAATTCAATTCAATATACAGTTTTGTTTTGTTTTTTAAGTGTTTACTAGATATCGGACACCATAGTGAATGTTGCAAATACAAACACAAAAATAACTAAAAATGTCCCTGCCCTCAAGAAACATATTCAAGTGGTAGAGGGAAGGTTATATTATGCATAATTCATATAAGAAATTTAACAAAATCTATAGAGACAGTGTGGCATAGGACTTGGAAAGCTGGTGTCAAAACCAGGAAATGCTGGGTTCAAATTCTGTCTCTGACACATACTGGCTGTGTGACCCTGGGCAAATTACTTAGCTTTTCAGTGCCCCCAGGAAATTCTCTAAGAGTATAAGTTATGGGAAAGTTACTGATCTATGTGGTAACAATAATTTCCCTCAGCAAAAATTCTTTCAGATTTCTAGATTCCTTTAAATGGAGGGTGCCAACATTCACACGGCCCAATTCCTCCACAAGAGTGTCAACGTGATGAACACTGGGCAACGACAACCTGGAAAGAACAAAACACTTGCTAGTCAGCATCTAACTATTTGCAGAGACAATAGAGCAGTCACTTATTCTTGGGTAGCTACTGGGTGGCTGTAGGTGAAAGGCAAATATAACAGAACATTAGGAAGCAATCGGTGACTTTTTAACCCTTCAATTCCCCCATAGACAGTGCAGAAACTCCTAGTTTTCTACATGGTAGATGTCAATAAGAGGTTTTTTTTTGTTTTTGCTTTTTTTTTTCCCCTTTGCTAAATTCTCAGAATATTTCCAAGTCTTGAGAAAGCAGAATGACCTTTAAACCTATAAAGATATATTCTCATGAGGTTAGAAGAGATGTCAGACACCATCCTGATAGGTCATTTGTCTCTCTTTTACCTGTAACATATGTGTGTGTGTGTGTGTGTGTGTGTGTGTGTGTGTGTGTGTAATACAGCCTCAGCCCCACCTTGTATGCTTGTATGCTAAGGTTAATAAATGCAGAGACTAGGCAATCGCTGCTACCCCTCCCTTCCCCCAACTTCCAGCTTCTTGCTTGCACTGCCTAGCTAGAGTTAAGTGTCTTGGGTCCCTGCCCCTCATTCCTCATTCTTTATTAGGCAATTAAGAAAACAGCCTCCTTTCCCTGGTCCAGACTACCAATGGGTGACAAGCAGTCTCCTATTAATGCCACTTGGGCTCTGTGTCTAAAACTCTACATAAGTCAGAGCACTAAGCATCTTTGGGCCTTCCACTACATTATGAATACTATTGTACTTCCTGTCTGAGACCACACCACTGTGTGCTTCCCTCATGTAAAGGCAATGGAGGCTTTCACTGCTAAGACTGCTCCCTTTGTCATCTGCTCCCTCCCCTTGCGAGCAGCAAGAACGTTTTGTCCTTTGCTATTCCTATGTGTTGCTCTCCCTTTCCTTCCCTTTAACCTTCCCTCTGCCTTTTCTGTCTCAATTCACTTTCCTCCCCATACATCCACTATATGCACTAGTTGAACACAGCAGCTTACTGTCCCCTGAAGTTGGAATTCCATTTCCAGGTCATGTTTATTCATGACAAAGGCCTGGAGGAGTGAGATCCAGAAGAATCCACACTAGTTCCTTGAGAAGAGTTGGCTTAGACCGAAAAAGCATAATTGTCAAAGGATAAACTTGCAACCCCTGGTTATTAGATGTCCCTTTCTCCCTTTGTGGACTTCTCCAGAAGTTTCCCTTATGTATAGTTCTTTGCTGGGCTCTGAAGCCTTCTTTCCTCAGTGTTCCAACTTCATTCTTCATGTATCTCCCACCCTCATGCAAATATGAACTTTTATTATTAATGGTATAATTAGAGCTTATGATGGCAGAGTTATAAATAAGCAAGAAGGGAAAGGACAGGGCATGGGTCTATCCTTCAGGTTATCCACATTTTTTGAATGGTTACTATATATATATATATATATATATATATATATATATATGTTTAGCCATATATTACCTAGTAGAAGAAAAAGTACTAGAAATCACTATCTCTGCCCTCAAGTATCTTATAAATCAGTTGCCTTAACAGAAATATTATGAAACCAAAGCAAAACCAAGTCAAACATTTTTCTTCTAGTTTCATTTTCTAAATAAATTGAGATCAAAATATTATGGACTTCTCTGCAAGTCGTCTTTTACCGGGGGCTGCATGGGACGGAAAAGAGCAGATTTCCAGCTGGAATTCAAGACCAAGCCTCCTGACTTTAGATCTTCCTAGTTGTGTGATCATGAAAAATTAACTTCCCAACTTGAAGCTCTCATTTACTTTTTAACAAAATATAGTTAGTGACACTGGAACTTGCCTGCCTACAAAGTTGTTATAGGGAAAGTTACTTATACAAGTTGACTACTGCCTGAGAGAAAGGTGGGGCTCAGGGGGCAGATTGAGATATACATTTACAGACGTGACCGTGTTGATTTGTTTGCTTGATAATACTTATTTGTTAAAAGGTGGGGTTTTCTTTAATTGAGAGAATTTGGGGAGATAGAGGGGGCTAGTGATAGTGATACTTTTTGGGAAAAAAAGAAAAGAAAGAAAATAGGGTCATGTAGTTTGTTTTTGTTGTTTTTTTTTTGCTGAAATTCACAAAAGAACACAGGAGATACAAACAAGACAGCTTTGACACATCTTTTTTTTATTATTTTGCAATGCAAGATGCACATCATAGGGATATGTGGTACAATTCTATTTTTCTGTTCTGTGTATATAGAAATGTTCATATTTGTGGATGTATGTCAAAATCAGAATTAGAAAAATTGTAAAATTAATTTATGAACATTGAATAAAGTGCTTTATAACCCTCGAGTACTCACAAAATGGGTGTTATCCTTCTTAGGTCAAAGATATCGTTATCTTTGGGGGAAGAGTCGGGGCCCTGGGTCGACTCTATGGAGTAGGTGATCAGCCCATCAGAGAATGGGATGATCAGTTCTATCTTGGTCTCTGCTTGATAGCAATTGTGGGGCTCATCTGCCTAATCTGTTGAGAGGATCAAATGAGATGAAGTTTGTCAAGTGTTCTGTAAACCTTGAAGTTCTATATGAAAGTTAGGTAAGATGCTGGAGATTTAGACTAAGAAAAAAAAAAGCAGCAAACATGAAAAAATTTCCAAGATCCCAATAGAAGACTTCAGTAATTAATTTGAGATTAACCCCTAGGTCATAGCCCCTGCAAAGGAAAAACATGACACTGAGACTTACTTGGTATCCTTTCTATTAGAATTCACCTCTGAGTGGAAAGGGCGTGAAGCCTTCCTTCTAGTAGGCCCTGTAGCCAGACAATGACCCCCTCTACAATGTATCCAAAGGGTGGCCATTCATCCATCTTTGGTATCCATCCCTTTTGTGAGAGGGAACCCACCATCTCCAAGAACTTGTCATAACTCTGTGGAGCTCTAATCATTAGGCACATTCTCCTAACATCAAGACCAAAGCTTCCTCTTTGCAGCTTTGAACTCTGGTTTCTAGTTTTTTTCCTCTTGAACCTGGAAGAACCCATATAGCAAAACCTTCAGGCCTTTCACTGTCCTGGTTGCCTTTCCCTGATTGCTCTCCAATAATGCTCCCCCCCAATATAACACCCAGAACTGAGCACAACACCACTGTGGGAGTGGTCTGGCCAGGAGAGAGTGCAATGGAATTCTGAGCTCTCCCGTTCTAGACACTGAGGCTCGATGGGGCTTAATATGACCCTCCACGGTCAGACAGATGAGTTTAATCCCTGTTCAGCGAGAGGTTCACTTTCTAATTCGGCTGATCATCCTGTATGAAGCCTGCCAGACCTGCTCTGGATGTACTGTTTAATGAGCCAGCCCTGGCTTGTATTTGCTGTTCTCACCTCCCAAGAAAATCTATCCAGAACCAACGTTCCTGATTGGGAACAAATGCTTGGGTTTCTGCCAGATTCCATCAATAGACTATTAACTGTGAAGAATAGAAGAGCTCTTGGCATATGAAAAGAACCAGGGCCCTTTGGATACACTTGGCACTGGCAAATTTGCCTCCTACCAGAGTCCTGAAAAGAATATTGAAATTTGTGCAATTATCTTTGCAGAAGCTGAATCCAAGGACCATCTAATTGTCACATGGCACCGGGGCTAAGGTAGTCTTACTCAGTAGAGGGGGTCCTCTGGGCTCCATGACCCAGAAGCCTCCTTTGGGTGAGGAGGTGACCACTGCAGAAAGCTTAAGAATTGTTGGAAAAATCTTGTTAGAGGAGAGAAGGCAGTGCCAGTGACATGGACAACCTCAAAGCTGGGGGGCTGGAGAATGAGAGATGGTGACGGGGATGTATGGGAGCCAGCTCCAACTGAGCTGGTTGTTAAATTTTCAGTGTGAACATTTACACCATGGAACTCAGCAAATGCTACAAATCAGGGCTTATTTTGCTGTTTTGTTGAGTGTTGAGACTTAAGAAAGTGATGGGCAAACGATTTAATAACATAGATTGAACTTAAAAGTGTGTCATTCATACTTTTTTTGGAGGGACAGTTGTTAAATATTTGCTAGCACACTTTACCCGTGGGTGGTGGGCAGGAGCTATGACCACATGCAAATCTGCCTATGACTGTTCTGATCCCCAGCCTCAGAGTTGAACCCTGATCTTGGCTTATGGTATCATGACAGTCGGCTTCAGTAATCTGACCCAAGGCAAATAGTTTAAAAAAAGAAAGCAGGGTAGTCTAGTAGAAAGAGTCTGAAAATCAAAGGACCTGGGTTTAAATCCAGCCCCTTACACTTGCAACCATGAGGTCAGGCCAGCGACTTAACCTCTCTTGACCTCAATTCCTTCAAGTATAAAAGGAAGGTATCAGTCTACATAGTCTCTGAGGTACCTTCAGACTTAAATGAGGCAGTTAGGTAGTGCAGTGGATAGAACACTGGCCTGGAATCAGGAAGACCTGAGTTCAAATTCAGCTTCAGCTTCCTCAATTATAAGACAGAAAAACAGTGGTTGCTGTGAGGGGCTCAGAGCTACCATTTGGACAGATAATAATCTAAATAATATTCTGAACTGAGCTTTAGCTGAGAGAGGTATTGGATATTATGATAATATTTGAAAAGTACCTAGTCTGGCACACAGTACACATTTAATATATGTCCTATCCCTTAAGTCTATAAGACTGATTATGGACAGTATCTTTTAATAACTCCAGTGGGTTGTAGAGCACTGAAGCTGGTTAGGCAAGCATAGTCTCATCCTCCAAATTTCAATTCCAATGCTTATGAGTCTAAACTATGTCCTCCTGTTATGTTGGGGATTTAGAGGAACAAGGCATTAATGAGAGGTTGATCATACTTCCTGGAGCCATAGAAGATGAAAGCTTCTGGCTTATGGGGACTGAAAAGGGGGACTATTGCTATTCTGCCTTAATTAAAGGCATTATACTTTGAATTGTATGCCATTTAGCATGGCGTGACATCAACATACATTGGTGGGGGCTCAGAGCTATTGTTTGGACAGATGATAATCTAAATAATATTCTGAACTGAGGTTTAGCTGAGAGAGGTCTTGGATATTAAGAAAAATTCCCATAGTGTCATAATTATAGCACCAAGGCCACAGCAACAACTGGTAGTCCAACCCTTTCCAAAGCACTTTCATAGGCTTTATCTCATTTGACCATCAAGATAGTCGTAGGAGGTAGAATTATCACCACTTCAGAGAGGAGTAAACTGATCTTTAGAGAGAACAAGGGACTTGGGGAAAATCATAGAGGCAGATAATGCCAGAGTCTGAATCCAAGACCTTGGACTTAAGATTCACTGCCCATACCTCTATCTATGTATCTATGTATCTATGTATCTATGTATCTATGTATCTATGTATCTAT
>NW_027185850.1:20216077-20263701 GCF_028583685.1 Petaurus breviceps papuanus
TATCTATGTATCTATGTATCTATGTATCTATGTATCTATGTATCTATCTATCTATCTATCTATCTATCTATCTGTCTGTCTGTCTGTCTGTCTGTCTGTCTGTCTATCCGTCTGTCCATCTGTCTCCATCTATCTTTATGTCTGTCTATATATCTATCTATTTACCCATCCATCTGTCTCTCTAGATCAAGAGAGAGGGATTCTGGGATAGATAGATAGATAGATAGATAGACATGGATATATAAATAGAGATATATAGTGGTATAGATAGAGATATAGAGAGATAGAAATATGTGGGGGCATATAAATAAATATATATATATATGATGTAAATATACAAACACATACACATACATATACATGCACCTATGACATACTAGCACTTCTGTAAGTCAGGGCCCTGCAGTAATACCCAACCATCTGTAACCTGGGACAGTACAATGGAATCACCTCGGAAGGACATCCTCCAGGCCAGGGGAACAGAGTCCAAGAAAAACAGCTAATGAAGCAAACCCCAAACAGGGCCAACCTCAGCAACGTAAATAAAAATGAGCTGAAAGAGGAAACCTTCCAAGACTAGGGAGAGATCAGGGCCAGACACCAGATAGATTAAGCAGGTCCCAAAAACACCAGCTTGCGATGGTGTCCTGGCCCCGTGCTAGACAGAGGGCTCAGCTTCTCTGGGAAGGAGCTGCAGGGAGAGGGAAGCTTGGGACTTTTTCCATCCCACAGAAGTGACATTTTAGAAAGGTTTCCATTCCAAGGTTATTAAAATAAAAAATATGTCAGGAGTCAACTTCAGTCATCTGGAAAATTCACATCTCGCCTGTGGAAATTCTTATGACTCCAGCTTTGCCAGGGAGTGAGGTATCAGCGAGAAGAAGCAGTGGGGTGTCGGGAAGAAGGCAGGAAGACCGGGTTCAAATCCAGGCTCCAGCACTCGCTGGCTGTGTGACCTTGCCAAAGTTGGCTAACTTCTCTGAGGCTGAGGTTTCTCATTTATCAAACAGGCCTAATGATGCTTTCACTGGCTCCCTCACAGGGCTGGTGCTCAGCAAACTGCACTGCGCTGTGAATGTTGGAGTTATTATCATAGGCAGAGTTCAAGGGCCGTGGAGAAGTCACTTTGCTTTACTCAAATTTCTGTAATAAGGCTGGGGCTCATGGAGACCTATCCCTTAGGAAATAAAGGTCCATGGTTCAAGTATTATAACACCAATAACTCACATTTTAATGATAGTTAGAGTTTTAAGGTTCTTTTACAAACTTGTCTCTTGAATCTTCACAACAAGCCTGGAAGGAAGGTGCTATCATTATTCCCATTTTACAGATGGGGAAGCTGAGGCAGACAGTGGTTAAGTGACTTGCCCAGGGTCCCATAGTTGGGAAGTTTCTGAGGCAGGATTTGAACTCAGTTCTTCCTGACCCTGGTCTTGCTATTGACTTGAATTTTACACACTTGCCTGCTCTGCTTCCCTCCCAGAGCTGCTAGGATAGTATCAAATGCTGGGAGGGACCTCAGAGGTCTTCTAGACTAGCGCATTCATTGTAAGGGGGAGAAAATGGAGAGGAAGAGACTTCCTGTAGGGGACATAGGGAGCCTTTGGTTAGTGGGTGTAGTGATGAATTTGGACTCAGGAAGATCTGAGTTCAAATCCTTGTTTAAACATATTCTTAGTGACCTAGTATACATCTCTTAGAACCTTGGCTTCCTCATCTATAAGATGAGATTAATGATACCTATAGCAAGATGCATTGTTGGATAGTGGAGGGAGAGCCGGAGATCACAAAGACTGGGTTCAAATCCCACCTTGGTGACCTGGCAGCATGACCTAGACTCCAACTCTTATGGCCCAGGAAACTCTCCAAAATACCTCTAGTTTCTGCATCACATGTCCATTAAGCTCATGTAGCTTTGGGGGAGCTTTAAAACCCTGGAGAAGTGTTAGCCATTATGATTGTTAGGATTTGGATCCAATCCCTGTGACTCTTAATCCTGGAATCTTTCCATTGTATCCAACTGCCCTGTTACATAAGGGGAAACTGAGGCACAGAGATGAAATTTACTAAATTCCACACACAGCTGGTGGATTGGAGAGCCAGGATGCAAATACATCCTCTAGATGCAAATCCATGACCCTCTCCTAGCCCCACTCTGCTTTGCCTTGGGGATACCTCAATTCTCCAATGATGCTGGTTAGGAGCCATAAGACAGTCTAGGAATTTTTATCCAAAGTCATTAAAATCAAAAAGATGGCAGGAGTTAGAGCCAATCATTCAGAAATTTTGCTAAAAGGTGTGACACATTTTCCTTCCTTGTCTTTTTAGCGATGTACGAGGTAACATGAGAATCAGGCATGGAGCTGTGGAAAGCTGACCTTGGAATTAGGAAGATTCATACTCAAGACCTGCTTCTGACACATGCTGATTTTAAAACCATAGTAAGGCACAACCTCTCAATGCTTCAAGACTGTAAATTAAAATACAGTAGTTTATCCGACCAAACTGGCTTTGTATTACTAACACATCACACTTTATGTCCCGTCTCCATAACTTTCTAGTGGATATATGCATTACTTAGAATGAAGTCCCTCTTCATTTTTGCCTTGGAAAATCCCTCTTCTGCCTTGAGGAATAGCTCATGAACCAACTTCTACTTGAAGCTTTTCCTGATCTCCCCAACTGCTTGTGCCCTCCTTCTCAAAGTACTTTGTACCTAACTCCATTTTTATTTATTATTTTTGCCATTCTTTTCCTTTTAAATTTTGAGTTCAAAATTCCCTCCTTCCCTTCCACACCTCCCCCACTCACTAAGAAGGCAAGCAATATGATATCAATTTTACCTATGAAATTAGGCAAAACATTTCTATATTAAAAAAAGAGCCAGATGAAGAAAGTGAGCAAATTATTCTTCAATTTACAACTCAGGGCTCATCATTCTCTGAGAGTGTATAGCATTCTTTCTTTGTGAGTCCTTTGGAATTGTCTTGGATCATTGTATGAATCACAGCAGTCAAGTCTTTCACAGTTGATCATCATTACAACATTGATGTTACTGTGCACAGTCATCTCCAGGTTCTTCTTAATTCTTTCTGTATCAGTTCGTATAAGTCTTCTCAGGGTTTTCTAAAATCATCCTGTTTACCATTTCTTATAGCAGAGTAGTATTCTATCATGATCACATGCTACAATTTACTCAACCATTCCCCAGCTGTAATATTAGCATTCCATCAATTTTCAATTCTTTGCCACCACAAAAAGAGCTACTAAAAATATTTTTGTACATATTGGTCCTTTTCCTTTGATCTCTTTAGGATATAGACATAGTAATAACACTGCTGGCGCAAATGATATTCGCAATTTTATATGACCTTTGGGTCTAGTTCTGAATTTTTCTCCAGAATGGTTGGACCAGTTCACTACTCCACCAAGAGTTCATCAGTGTGCTTATTTTTCTTCAAGTCCTCCAGCATTTCTCATTCTAATAGATGTGAGGTGGTACCACAGCATTGTTTTAATTTGCATTTCTCTAAACAATAGTGATTTAGAGTATTTTTTCACATGACTTTATGTAGCTTTGATTTCTTCTTTTGAAAACTGCCTGTTCAGATCCTTTGACCATTTATCAATTAGAGAAGAGATCTTATTTTTTAAATAAATTTGACTCAGTTCTACACTCACTGTATATTTGAGAAACAAAGCCATTCTCAGGGAAACTTGCTGTAAATTTTTTGATATTACTTCATTATATCTGGTACCTTTTAGGAAAAATGGAGTTTCCCCAACTATCTCTTTTAACTAAGTCTATTTTTGCCTTTACGTGGTCTAAGATCATGATTGCTATTCCTGCCTTTTTATTTCAGCTGAAGCATATTAGATTCTGCGCCTGCCCTTTGTTTAAGTCTGTGTGTGTCTTTCTGTTTCAAGTGTGTCTCTTGTAAAACCTTCTAGCATTTGATTCCCCATTGTAGGTCATACCAAATTGGGATTTTATATACTTTTTAATAGTATCAGCTAAATGTCCCCCTATGCCTGTTCTGTACTTTGTCAAAAGCTTTATTGCATCAATTGGTAAAATTATTTTTTTAATTTAAAAAAATATATTTTTAAAATATGACTCATTATGTTAATAATTCCAGTAATGTTGAACCAATCCTTTGATCACTGGTATGGCTCCCATTTGATAATGTTGAATTATATTTTTGATAAATTATTGTAGTTTTGCCAGGATTTTAAAATTTCAAAACAATATTTCTTAATGATATTGGCATATAGTTCTCATTCTTTTTTTTTATCTTTCTCTGGTTTAGGTCTTTGGACTGCATTTCTCTCATAAAGAGTTTAGTATAGGTTTTTAGAATAATATATGTATAACAATTCATTTAAGCTTTTTAAGCATTAGATAGAATTCTCTGGTAAATGCATCTGGCCCAGATCTCCAACCCCTTCCCACACAAACCTCCCCTGCTGAACTTTATAGCAAGTTCAATTTCTTTCCAAAAGTGCTTATTTAAGATCTCTATCTGATATTTGATTAGTTGGGTCTTTCCATAGTTTTTTAATTGATAATTCTCCTTCTTTTGAATTCTCAAGAGGACTTTTTTGCATATAAATACATTTGGTTCATTGTGGAAATTATTTCTAATTTCTTTTCTGCTGTCCTTTCATTTTGTCCATTTTCAATCTGTTAATCTGATTTTCTTCCCTTTTTCTGATTGGCCAATCTTTTCAATGAGCCATTCTGTAGCATGTATGGTGTTCCATTTCTGTTCCCTCCTCTGATTATGAGATACTCGTCTTTGCTTATTTGGGGATGCCTGTTATTCTTCATGTCCCCAGAAGGCAAGAGGCAGAATTTACAAGGAGGCAAATGTCAATGTTTTGGTTTCTTGAGGTTTATGGCAGTTGGTGGCACAGGGATAGAGGGCTGGGTCTAGATTTGGGAAGACCTGAGTTCAAATCCAACCTCGAAGGCTTCCTAGTTCTGAGATGCTAGGAAAGTCATTTAATCTGTTTGCTTTAGTTTCCTCAACTGTAGAAAGGCACCTTTTGTGTGAGGATCAAATAAGAGAATATGTGGAAAACTCTTAGCACAGTACCTAGCACACAGAAGGTGCTATATAAATGTTTATTCTTCCCCTGCCCCTTCCCTTGATGGGAACCTAGTCTGGCTACTATTCTAGGGTTGTCTGCTTGGCTCAATTTTCCCCACGTAGAATTGTCTCCTTCTAGCTGTTAACCAATCATTTGGCCCCCAAGAGCAGAGACAGCAAAATAGTTTAATTAGCAAGAGCACAGAAATGTCAGCAGTAACAATCACAAACAGCAGATCTCACCCTCTAGGGTGAAACTCAATTTCTCTGCCTGACTGGCCAGAAAGGAACCAGGAATGTCATTGACTTACCATAAAATCCCCCTCTCCCTCCCTGCCCTCCAGAAGGGAGAGATTCTCTCATCCACTCTGTGCAGTTTCTAAGGAAGTTGGTTGTTATGATAGTTGCGGAAGGGGAGGCCCACCTGGGGTGGAAGGTAAGAAGGAATCCAGGAGGTGACTGGTTCCTCTAGCTGCGTGACCATGGGAGCATTTAACAGGCCTCAGTTTCCTCATCTGTAAAGTATGAGGGTTGGACCAGTTGGCCCTTGAGATGTTTGTGATTCTAGAGCTCTGAGCCTCCGACATCTCTGGACCTCAGTTTCTTTATCTAGAAATTGCTGAAGTTCAAATAAACACGCTTATTGCCTCTTCCTTCTAATTCCTGTGGTCCTTTAAGACTCTGAAGGGCAGCCTTGAAGGAAAATCAGAAGTCTGGGGAAAAAACAGCACAGAGAGAGAAAGGAGAATCCAGAAGAAAAAGAGGGGGTGGTATTTACTATCTCATATGCTTTTAAAAATAATCAGTCTGAGAGCTGAGGGTCCTTGTAATCTAGATTGCAGAACCCCAGCAGGGAGGGGGAGAGATGGGCCTCTGAGTGACTGCCCCATGTCAGTACAGCAGGGGCCCTGGGTAATCGTCTCTCTTTGACATACCCCAGGGGTGGCCTGGGAGAGCCAAGAATGGCCTGTCACAAAAAACCTGTCTGCAAACAGTTCCAGTCGGTGGGCCCAGGCTGAGGCCTGGGGAAAAGGCAATGCCAGGGAGAGAACCGTTGATGGGGAGAGTGGTGAGGCCAGCCTCCTGAGCTCAGGGGTTTCTCTAACAAGCCTCCTCCTCCAGATGACTTTAATAATCCCCGGCACACGTGTCGTGACCCCTTGGTGCAGTACAATGTGTGTAACCAAATAAAAGATCTCTCCAGATTCAGAGATTTACTGTTTGTGATGGGAAAAGGCCAAGCAGGTGACGTCATCTATATTCCAAATCCTAGCAGCTGCCAAGCAAGGGGATGTTTTGCCGGATAGAGTGATCTTTTCCCCTGCTTCTTCTTTCCTTTATGAAATAACATAAAGGCTTTGGCATGACTGGTGATTCTTTAAAAACATTACCTAAATCAGACAATTGATTTAATAAGTTCACAGATGGGAAATTCGAGTTTGAATTTGACACCTGAGAGTCTGGTGAACCACATGGCTGTGGTCATCTAATTGAATTTGTCCAGTAAAAAGGCTGAAAAGTCAATAGATTTGGTTAAACAACTCAAGAACTATGGGAGATTTTCTGTTCTTAAATAGGGCAGCTCAGAAGAAGAAACACTGCACTGGACCTGGGGATTTGGAAGAGTTTTGGAAAATGGGGGCATGTCACACACACACACAAGTCACTCACACGCACACACACATGCACACGCGCACACGCACACACACACACACACACACACACACACACCGCCTCCCCTTGGATTATTGCTTTAAAATGTTACAATGCCAGGCACTGTGCTATGCACAAGGGGTAAAGAGAAAGGGAAAAACAGAGTCC
Source organism: Petaurus breviceps papuanus (assembly GCF_028583685.1). NCBI lineage: Eukaryota > Metazoa > Chordata > Mammalia > Diprotodontia > Petauridae > Petaurus > Petaurus breviceps. The sequence goes on from NW_027185850.1 coordinate 20,222,992, forward strand.
CCTGGCCTTAGGAGGCTCATTGTCTAACGAGGGACACAATATTCAATCAACTATGCACATAAATGTGAATATTTACATAGGTACACATGTGCATATAGTATATCTAAACATAATGCATGTGTGCATACATGTAATCATATACAACATATCATGTACTCTTTGCATACATGTATATATGCTTACAAACATCCATGTAATGGGAGGTAAAAGAACAAATGTTCTTTGCAGGAGCCTCATTTTCATGCTTAGAAGTGATTTCTAAGACTCACTGAGGCATTGCCCGCTTCTTCCAAACTCCAGAAAAGAAATGGGTTCGAATCCTGTCTACACGGCTATTTTTCTGCTGCTCTCTTTTCCTGTGACATAAAATAGCAATTCCCTTCTCTGGTATTCAAAGCCATTCCCAGCTCTAGCCTAGTCAATCCACAAACACTAGCTGTATGCGAGGTACTGAGCTAAGCTGGCGACAAAAAGGAATACAAAGCCATGATGTCTTGCCTTCTAGGAGTTCATTCTAATGGGGGAGACGATGTGCGAATAACTAGGAACTCTTCCCCCCCCTCTGTATATATATATACACACACACACATGTATCACGTACTGATTTCATATATGTATTATGTACTGATTAGAGATATACACACAAGTATGTATATATTTATGTATTCATACATATATATGTATATACACACATATATACTGATTCTATGGAGGATAATCTAATTGGGGAAGATATTTGCTGTGGCAGGAGCGGGGAACATTGATACCTTCCTAAGCTTAGTCCATGCTGCTATCCTTCACACACCCTCTGGTCCCACAGAAGTGGCTTCCCACCTACTTGCCTGCATCTTGTTTGTACATAGCTGTTGACATATCACCCCCCCACCCCAACCCCGACTGTGATCTCCTTGAAAGCAGGGACGTCTGTTAACTCTCTCTATCTGAACAGCACAGTGCCCGGGAGCACACTGGTCCCAATGTAAAGGGTGGGGGGCATGGATTGTGTCACCCTACTCAAAAGTAATCCTCACTTCATTAGGTGAGATCACTTCTTAATGTATTTAGTCAATCAGAACTAAATATGAACAAGGTCTAGACACCTGGATCAAAGGCCATTTCAATTTGGTGCATCTGGGAGTTTGTTCGGACATTGTGTGAAGGACTTGGTCACTTCCTGAGAAAATTATATTTTTTTTTAAAAAAGGAGAAAAAAACAGAAGCTAGTTTGGAACCAGAGAGATTTTGAGGGTGTAATCATGGAGAAGAAGGGGTGTGGCTGAAAAGTTAAGCTGAAAAGCCTGGGCAGCCCTGGACCCAGAGGAGAAAAGAGGGGCGGTAGGATCTGGGCTATGGAGAAGAAGGTAGAGACAAAGAAGGGTATCTGGGAGGAGGCGGCAGGCTAAGTCACCCTTGTACTCACCTTCTCAAACACTGGGGGGATTTCCAAGAAAAGCTCCTTTCCCTCACTTCCTCTCCCAACCTTCCCCTTTCTCAGAAACATGTTTGTCAATGCCTAGAATAAAATACGCAGGATTACAAAAGAAACCAAATATATTGAAATTCAACTGTCATAATTAAAATAATAAACAAATTCAGGGACCCCAGGGTTCAGAATCCTTGTCTAGTGAATTAGTAATAGTAATAATAATAGTACTAGTCATTTCCCATTGCACAGAACATGGTGGTCCGGCTTAGACCAGGGATGGAAGGTGTATGTATCTACTGGGGAGTCAGAGAAATAAATAGTCAAGAATGTCTCAGGTACAGCAGGGGTACAGAGTAGATGCACAGACTTTGAGTTCTGTTTTTGCATCAACTTGCAGCAGTGGGTGTGTTGCTATTTTTATAAACTATACTTAATTCTGGATGGAAGGCTATGCCTCTCTCTGTCTGGCCAAATGCCCGTGTTACCTGGTCAGGGCAATGACGTGTGGGTGGGTGGGTGTGTTTGGGGTGGTGGGGTGGTGCCTGTGTATGGTATGAAAGCTAAGAAAGTTCCCAGAGCAGAATAATCAGGGTAGATGTGGTTTTGGGGGGCTGGCCTGGGATGGCTTTTTAAAAAATTCACTTGATGTTCAGTACATATCTTTGCCCCATTTGTGAAGAGCTGGGGAGAAAGGGCTGAATTTGCTTGTGCAGTGCTTCAAAACACTTTGTTCTCTGCATTTATTTACCGGCCTGAATTATGTAACTCAGCTGTGGATGTCATGGCTGAGAGGAGCTGGAGGAAATACTTCAAAAGCTGTTTATTTCATAGTACCTAGACTGTCACTATCTGATGTCCTTCCTAGGTGGCCTTGGCTTAGCAAGGATGGCTCTGAGAGGGGTGTGCTGGTCCTAGGGTGCTGGCAGTTAGCCTGGCAGCACCAGTAACTAGTGCCAACACTTTCTTTTGGAATTATGCTAGAGACTGAAAGCCAAAAATTGTTTGGAACCCAGAGCTTGGGATCCAGAAGGCAGGAAGCAATCCAGAGGGACACCTGCTTCTGGTCTAGGTGACCTCAGCCACACAGTTTCTCAAAACTTTACTGGGACTGTAAGGGGGGAAACAGTTTTTAGGAAGAAGAAATCATGTCATTGGGAAGTGGAGCCAGCCAGGCCCAAGGGATGGAATCCTCGACTTGGCCACCCGGAGACCTCATTTCCAACTGTGGCTTTGAGTAGCACTGGCTGGGCAATCTAGGACAAGATGCCTAGATCTTTCATCTTTAAAACGAGTATGGTAATGATAACTCTGTAGGTAGTGTGGGAGTTAATGTGAAACAGTGGAGAAGACAGGGCTGATGGAGCCGAAAGGCCCCGGGTTCAAATCCTACTTTGCCACTTACTATCTGTATGTCTGATCTTGGCCAAGCAGCTTAGCCCCTCTGGGCCCAGAATTCTCATTTGAAAAATGAGGGAGCTGGACTAGGTGACCCCTAAGTTTTCTTTAAGCTCCACATCTATGATTCAATAATCCTATGATCACTATCAGAGGGTCACGAAAACAAACTCTGTCAATTTTAACGTAATCCTTAGATTTCTAGGCTCGGAGTGAGGAAGGCTAGGGCTCAAATTCCTCTCCTGATAGAATTCAGATGCTGGATTTGTATTCAGAAAGCTCTCAGTCAATTGCTGACAGTATGACTTTGAGGCAAGTGAACCTCTGGGAGCCTCAGTTTCCCTATCTGTGGCATCATCTCTGTTTCAGATGGCTACCTTACAGGTGGCCGCCATGTTAGGAAACTCCAGTGAGGGGGCTCTGGCTTTGTTGCTGCTAATTCAACAATGTATGAGGCAGGGCCCTGCGGGGCTCAGCAGCAGGAGAGAACTTCCAAGTTCCTTAGAAATCTAACAGAGCCTTGTGGCAGTGAGAAAGGGAACCGAATTCAAGCCAGATTGTGCAATGATTCCTCTTATTATGACTTAATTGCATCCTGTATGGGTAAGGTCAGAGACGGGGTCAGACAGCATTCCCTCCATCTTGCTTCAGCCAATAGGGCTCTTTCAAGTTTACACGGAAGAAAGCCTGTTTGTAAACTCCAGGCAGCAGAAGGGAGGTTGGGTTTGGAGTTGGAGGACCTGGGTTTGAAATGAAACTTTTGAAGGCAGCCACATTCCTCTTTTTCCTTTCCATTGAATTCCCAGCACTTAGACCAGTGCCTGGTACACAGTAGGTGCTTAATGAATGCTTGCTTGATCTATAGAAATGAAAGGATTGGAAGAATTAAATTACCTTCAGAGTGCCTTCTGGTCATCAAACCTTCTGACTGGATGAGCATACTGGTTTACTTTCCCCTTCTGGGCCTGGGTTGATTCATTTGTAAAAACAGCAGGATGTGACCAAATGTATCAAAGGATCATTGAGATAGAACGGGAAAGGACCATATTCACCATCTGACCCAGCCCTGTGTTATAAAAGGGGAACAGACCAAGTGACTTGTCCAAGGTCACACAGGGAGTATGTGTCAGAAGTTGGATTTAATCCCACATTTCTAATTTACGGATCATGGGTATTTCCTCTGTATCACATGGTTCAAATTCCTCTACAGATGCTCTGATTCCCCCCCCTCTCTCTCACACACACACACATCAGAATCCAACTTTGTCATTATGTTGACAAGAAAGGATTGTATGCCCTGAACAGCACAGCCCCCATAGCTGGTTCGGTGGGATAATGCCATTTTCCTAGGCAACCAGCCATGACCTGAAGCTTAGCTAATCACTTTCTTCCCCCAAGCCAGGGACTGGTATCCTGGTATAAAGGGAGACGGACCCTTGGACAGCCTTTTTGGAAGGCAAACTCATAGAAAGCCCTGACCTTCCAGGGCTCCTTCTTCACATACCTCACCTCCTCCATGATTGCTGTCACTGGTCCTGATGGGCTGGTTGCCATGGACACGGTATCACCAAAATGCAAGCTTTCTGTCCTGCCCTTCCTGCAGAATTTCATGCCCCTTGGAAAAACTGCTATGACCAAATGGATGTGGCATGTTCAAATAGACCCAATTAGCTTGGGAACTAAGCATTTCAGCAACTGGAAAAAACAAAGGCAATGTGCTTATGAATCGAATTGAGCATGTCCTATGTCCTCACTATAATTTGATTCATTTTCATTCAAGGAGCATTTATTAAATGCCTGCCATCAAATGAGCTAATATTTGTAAAAAGTGCCTGTCACTTAAACACCCCGCCCGCCCACTCCCATTGATTGGCCAATAATAGGCCAAGTCCTACTTGGTCATTGTTTGGGCCCTGATTGACTCAGAATGGATGCATACTGGGGTGGTTAGGTGGCACAGTGAATCAGCACTGGCTCTGGAGTCAGGAGGACCTGAGTTCAAATCCGGCCCCAGACACTTAATACTTACTAGCTGTGTGACCTTGGGCAAGTCATTTAACCACAATTGCCCTGCCTTCCCTCCTCCAAAAAAAAAAGGAAAAATGCAAATAGTAATCGTTTCTGTTTTGGTCAGAAACCCTGACAATCTTTCCCTCCCACATCAATTTTTTAAATTAATTAATTTATTTATTTGGGAGGAAAAGATAAAGAGGTCATCCTCTTCCTCATTTCTTGTTAAGTTTTAATCACTTGAAAGGGTCAAGGTTCCCCAGTGCATCCTGGGCCATCTCCAGTCATCCTGATCTATATCTGGTCACTGGATCAGACAACTCTGGAGGAGAAAAGTGAGGCTGGTGACTTTGCACAGCCCTTCCTCACTTAAGTCCAATTCACTGCATGTTGTGGCATGATCTCCCTGAAATCATGATCCTCTTCAAGAAGGAAGGACGAAAAGCAGCAATTTCCTTGCTACTTGGCAGGGACTGTGTTAGGCACTGGGGATAGATACAAAGCCAAAAACATCCCTACCCTCAAGGGGTTTATATTCTGACAGGAAGGATACAACATATATGCAGGTAAATCAGTACAAAACATAATTTTCAGTACTAGAAGTTACAAAAGTCATTTTTAAGAAGGAGAACGCCCTAAAAGAATGAAGATGAAGAAAGGCGTCATGGAAAAGATCGTACCTGAGCTGTGCTTTGGAGGCTCCCAAAGACTCTAAGAAAGGAAGGCCTCCTGCTCTCCAGATACAGGGGCCCGCCTAGAGCAAAGACTGCTGAATTTGGGTTCATGAATTTCTTTTTTTATGGCTTGATCACTACATTTTGCTATAATTGGCTTACTTTATAATTCTGTGTTTTTATTTTATTCATTTAAAAACATTGCTCTGAGAAGAGGTCCATGGGCTTTACCAGATTGCCAGAGGGGTCCAGAACACTAAAAAACCTTGATCTAAGCAAAAATACTGCAGTGGAAGGTGGCAATGGAACCCAGACACAATCCTCTGGGAGGAAGTCACCCTTCCTTCTCCCTCCGCCGAATAGCAGATTAAAGTGTCTTCTCTCTTGATATGTGGTCACCATGGACGTGGAGCTCTCAACGTAAGGCTTCGGCCCCTGTTCTCTGCAAACTTTCACCACGCAGTGAAGCTGTTGACTGTAGATGCAGGGTGCTCCCCTTGCAGCTGTCAAAGAGATTAAAAGAATATGGAGAACTAAGTGTTTCAGTAACTGAGAAATATGAAGACAATGTGTTTATTGACCAAACTGAGCACCCTCTCTGTCCTCAATTCAACTCTCTGGACTCAAGCACTCAAATGGATTGGTGATCTCATCAATGCGGGTATGTCATCCACAAATGGAGCAGCTGGAGATCCTCGGCACAACCCATCTTTAGCCTCCATTCTACATGCGGGCTCCTCCATGACTTTTGGTGAGCAGTCAGCTCCCTGGTTCATTCCAGTGAGTGACATTAATGATCACCCACCCAGCTTCTCTCCACTAGAATATCTTTCAAATTATCTTGTAGAATTTTCACAAATGCATTAGAAATGACTTGTTGAAAGAGAGCCTTTTTTTTTTTGCTCGACCAAGTTTCTTAGTCAGCAGCAAACACAAGTGGAATCTTGTATTCTCTATGTCTTCCAGTCAATTGTGTGATTGTAAAGATGTGGGGCCTATGGAGGAATATGAGTCACAAAAGCTTTCCTGTTCCCTTTTAATACAATCATCAATGTTGTCTTCCATGCCTGTGCACATCACTCTAGCCATAGAAAGAGAAGAAGCATGAAGAAGAGGAGAAAAAAACAGTCTTGGAGCCAGGAAGACAAATCAGGTCCTGCCTCTGACATATCCTGGTGGTATGACCCTGGATCAGTCACTTGACTTCTTATTACTATAGGCAACTCTCCAAGACTATACATTGTGAAGAAGTTTCTAACTGCTTTGGGAAAGAAAAAAGGAGTTTTCTTACCCTGTACCAAGTAAATCAAAGTGGGATCTTGTATTCCCTGCATCTTTCATTTTGGTGATGTTAAAATGGGGTCTATCCCTACAGATGAGAAAATAAGCATATGGGTCATCTGTCATTGATGTCCTCTTAGAGGTCATTTTGGGGAATTAATAAGGTCCAAGATGGGTTTTTTTTTCCCGTATCTTTAAAATCTTTCTTTTCTTCCAATACTTTGAGAAGCAGTTCCTCAATGCCTTTAAGGTTGGGCCACCTTTCAGCAGCAGATCTCTTCAGGATATATTTGGATTATTTCTACTGGATTGTTTTCCCATTTGTGTCCTCTGTCCCTATGAATAACCAGCATTGTGATGTCAGATTTCCAATGGAGCGTCCCCACTCTCCTTAATGGTGAAAAGAATGTGTCATAAAAATCGCTGAAAAGCATTTACATCTTGCAATTCTTTGGTCTCCTCCCTTCTTCTTCATCCTCAGACATTCTCAGCATGGTTTTGCTTAGGCCTCTCACCAAACTCATTGCTTCCTTCACTGCTTTTTTCTGTTAATGAAGCAATACTGCTCATATCTGCCACCATGGCTGTCTGTCAGATCTTACAAATGAAATTAAATTCCAAACAGGTGTTACCTGTGTGCCTGTTTCTCTCTACTTGACAAAGTAAGGCAAACATTTCCTGACTAAAGTGGTTTTAAGCTCTTTTTGTCTCCTTATGGCAATTCATTTACATTTGTTAAATATTTGTATGGAACTGACTTCCTTTCCTCCATTCATTTCCCATTATTGTTCAACAACTTCTTTTTGCAAATAGGCTAGGTTGAGATTATTTTAATTATTCCCTAGATCTTTTATTTCTGTTTTTTAAAGAATTATTTTTCTAACTTTGAATTCATTTTGCTCTTTTTTTCCCCTGAGAAGTCAGCAGTCTAATTATATGGAGGGATATAAGAATCATTCCCTCATCAGTAATGAATTATTTTGTTGTTGTTATTGGTATTTAGTTTTTCCAGTCATGTTTGACTCTGTGACCCAGTTTGGGGCTTTCTTGACAGAGATACTGAAGGGATTTGCCATTTCCTTCTTCAGCTCATTTTACAGATGAGGAAACTGAGGCAAACAGGGTTAAGTGACTTGCCCAGGGTCACACAGCTGAGTGTTTGAGTCCAGATTGGAAGTCAGGAAGATAAGTCTTCCTGATGCTGTGCCTGACAGTCCATCCACTGAGCTACCCAGCTGTAGAAAATGAGTCATTTTCCAAATGTTAAAATATACTTGATTTCTTCTTTTTCTTCCTCCTTCTCTTTCTCTTCTTCTTCTTCCTTCTCTTTCTCCTAATTTTTCTCCTTTACCATTTATAGTGGCACAATGACTCCAATGATGAACCTGAGGGCACCAGATTCTGAATTCAAATTTGACCTCAGCCCTTTGCAGCTGTGTGACCTTAAGCAAGTCATTTAACCTCTGCCTGTAAAATGGAGACAGTAGGACCTACCTCCCTGGGTTGTTGTGAGGGTAAAATGAGATCATCTTTGTAAAACACTCTGCAAACTCTGAAGTGTTATAAATTCTAACTGCGTTGCTTTGGAGAACTCTTCCTGAGGAAAGTTTTCCTGCTGTACAGACAGAAAGCTCCTGTGTAATCTGTGAGTCCTTGACCACACTCATTCCATGCTGCTGAACAATATTTTCTAACGTATTTTTCACTGTCCTCACCCATACCTACCTTTGCTTCGAAGTCAATGAATATCCCAGTGCATATGGATTTCATTTGGAAGGTCTTACTGCATTCTTCATGGAATTTCCTTGTCCCTTCATCCCTTGCAGCAGATGTAGACGCTTTGGATGCATGATAAAGCCATCACTTTGTGAGGGCATTTGCTCGCCTCATTTCACACTTCCAGAGTAATTATTTGCAAAAAGACCATCATGGAAATAATTGCATCTCAAGATAGAAACAACTCTGCTGACACCTTTATTTGCCCCTTCAGGAGGTCCAGCAAGTCTTTCCCCATTTATTTGTGACTCCTTTCTTCTCTATTCTCTCATAGAGAAAAAGTCACTCTTGATAGGATTCATTTTTTTCCAGCAAAATTCCCATTCATTCATCACAGGAACCAAGCTCTCTCATTTAGAGTATCAACAGCTAACAATAAAAATACCTAGAACTTATGTAGCACTTTACAAATTTGTATCTCATTTGATTCTCGCAACAACTTTGTGAAGTAGGTGCTGTTATCATCCCCAATTGACAGCTAAGGAAACTGACCCAGAGGGACAGTAGTTAAATGACTTGCCCAGGATCACGCAGCCGGGAAATGTCTGAGCCATGATTTGAACTCAGGCCTTCCTGATTCATCTTGTCTGGAGAACTCACATTTGATGCCCTCCCTGTTCCCAAACTGACCCTTGAAAAATAAAAAGCTAAGCTGTGTGAGAAAGGACATGCTTCCTACCAGAAAACTAGATGCATCTAGGCATTCTCAGGCTATTTTGTTCCCTCAGGAGGTAGCATTTCTCTTGGGAAATTCTGGGATTTTTACTTTCTGTGAGTCACGAATGACAATCACCAGGAAATCAATCTTGAGTTCTTTACATCAGGTTGCATTTCCACTTCAGTTTGGCTCAATCCCATTCAGCGAGTGGTGACTAAGCCCCTACTATGTGCTGAGCACTGTGCTAGGAACTGGGGACACAAAGATGGATGGAGACACTGCCCTCAGAGAGCTCACATTCTCCTTCCTGTGGCACTTCTTGTATAAAGAAAGCCAAATATTGAATTTCTGACTCCAAAGCTTTTCTTGTAGGGGAGGAAACACACAGTCAAAGCTAGGATGGCAGTGGGATATCATCCTGTGTTGAATGTTGAAGCTGCTGGAAGACCTCACTCCAGATTCCTCCTCAGACATTCTGGATGATTCTTTTAACTTCTGGGTGCCTCAGTCTACTCATCTGTAGAATGAGAGGATTGAACTCGATCCCAGGACTCCGATTCCATGAAGAGGTGAATAACTTGCTATAAAGCAAAATGGGAAATGTCTCTCCTGGAAGCAATGCTAAGGGGGAAAGCTTGTCCTTTAGTGTTCTTTCTCTATCCTTCTGGCCTCTCAGCACTTCCCCAGGATTCCATGGCATCCCTTGGATTCCTAGAATACCCTAGTGGAAAGCCCATTATTATTATTGGGCAGCCCAGCTTCTGGTCTCCTCCTTCTCATCCGTACTCTCCTCTCCTGTGTCCCAGTCCTCTAAGATCCAGCTCAAAGGCCACCTCCTCCAGGAATCAAGGTGTCAATGCAAATTAACAGACGTAGGAGGTAGAACATTAGAAGCTAGGAAAGCAAGCCTGTTTGGAAGAATGCAGAGTATACAAAGGGGAGCCTTGTGAAATATGGAAGTATGGGTAGGTTGGAGGAAGAATTGGCAGACCTTGAATGCCACACTGTGGGACTTGGATTTTATACTTAAGGAAATAGGGAGCCCTCAAAAGTTCTTGAGCAGGGGAGTGACAGGATAAAAGAGTATTTAACAGATAAAGAAGTTGGACAATGATTCATGAAGGAAGTAGGCCATGAGGTAGACCACAGTTAAGGTAGACTACAGTCGGCTAAGCAGAAAAGGCCTTGAGGAAGACATTGTCTGCTTCCCCTTGTTTTGCTTCCTTAATTCTTGAGAAGATGCTGTCTTAACCATTGATTTTCACATCAGACGTTGCCAAGAACCAGTGATGTCACTCTACCAAAATTCTTCCAAACTTACACAGGCTGTGAATGCCGCTCCAAGATACATACACACCATCAACGTGTTTATTCCCACAATTCATGGTTTCCCTTGTGTTGGCGCCACAGTTGTCAAAGCAACCAGAGGAATTAAGGAAAAATCTGAGGCCATGCCAGGGACCTTACGACACTCAGGTCTGGGGACCTGGGAGACAGGCAGTTTTGCATTTGAACCTTGCTTGATCCCATGAGTGGGCCTCGGCAAGTCTACCCATCCAGGAGGGAGGAGAGGATGCCTGCTGGCTGGCATGGCACATCTGTGTATCTTCTGGTAAGAGTCCTCTAAGGCCAAACACCCTTTTAACCTCTCCACACATCAACAAACAAAAAGGCCCAAATTTCAACAAAAGCTTCAGCGTAAACATCAGAGAGCCCTCAACTCTCTATTTTCTCAGCCTGCCTCCGGGTTAAAAGCACGAGTGTGTTTAGGTTTCCAGCAAGGGCCATTGCTAGACATGACTCATCGCTACACAAGCAAACCAGTTTGGTAACGTTAGTGATGTCAAATGTAAATGTTTTTGTTTAGTTTTTGAGTCAACAAATAAACTGTTTGATTATACGGGAACTGTGTAGCACCAGAATGTTTCTGAGACAGAAACCCCAGACTTTATAAGTACACATTCTTTGCATGTATATGCATGTGAGGGCAGATAGAGAGCCAGCCTCAGAGGCAGGAGGTTATGAGTTCAAATCCTGTCTCTGGTACTTCTTGATGGGATGACCCTGGTCAAGTCCCTTGGATTCCCAGTGGCCCAAGGCAACTCAAAGGCTTATGGATCTAAGTCTGGAAGGGACCTCAGAGGCCACCTAACCAGAGCCCCTCAATTTCCACATAAGGAAATTGAAGTTTGGGGGGGGGCATAATTTTAACACTTGGCCTAAGACCCACACATGCTCAGTTCTGGCTCTTGGGTTGGATGGTCTAGCTGAGGACAGCATTGCACAGAACAAAGGGGGCTACAATTAAAATCAGAAGACCTGGCTCTGGTAAGTAAACCACTTACATTTTCCTCATAATATAAAATTAGTCAGCTAAATATTCCAGAGAATAGAGTTCCAGAATTTAGATCTCAGAGGATCTGAGTTCAAATTCTACCTCAGGCACTCTTCAGCTGTTTGACCTTAGGCAAACCACCTATCACTCTGTGCCTCAGTGTCCTCATCTGTAAATGAGGATAATAATAACAGTGCCTGCCTCACTGGGTGGCTGTGAGAATGAAGTCGGCTAAAGCATGTGGAGTGCTTTGTGACCTTAACACGTGATTATACAGAGTGTGGGAGGGAGTCAATGACCCCGAGCTTCTACGTCTGTGCTCGGCAATCTCTGAAGCTCCTTCCCGTCCTTGGCCTCAGTTTCTTATCTGCACAAGGAGGAAACTCTAAGGGGCTTGACTTCAGCTATACAGCAAGCTGAGGGTCTAACTGCATCTTCCCCCAGACTTTCCCCTCTTCTCACTATTATTACTTTCAAGAAAAATGCCTTCCCCCTGAGCCTGGCAGCATCACCCTCGCTCTTCCCTTGAGTCTAAGCCCTTGTCCAATCTTGCTGTTTCTACCTTCACAGCCTCTTTCCCACCATGCCCTTTTCTCCTCTGTGACTGTCTTAGGTCAGACTCCCATCCTTCCTAGCTAAGATGTTGCTGGTCGGTCTCCTTGCATCTCACATGTCCCCTTTGCCCTCAGCCCCTAAGGATCTTACTAAAGCACAAGGCCCCCTCTCTCCAACACACATACACTCTAGAGAAACACCTCCAAGACTTCCTCTATTTACCCCCAAATCCTCTGCTTGATACACATTCTTTCACAACCTGGCTCCCTACCCACTCTTCCTTCATCGCCCCCTTTGCAATCTTGCTGCCCTGGCCTTTGGCTGCTCTGCACACAGAGAGCCCCATCTGCGGACTCTGAGACTTTGCACTGGCTGTGCCCAATGCTGGGGCTGCTGCTGCTGCTACCCTCGGGCCCCTGGATTCCTCTAGATCTTAGCCTCCTTCTACAGTAAGCCTTCTCCACTCCCCCTCAATGCCGGCCTCTTCTTCCTTCCGCCATCTCCGGCATATCCTCTTTCTAACTTGTTCCTGTGTAGTTTTCTCACGGCATCTCCCCCATAACGGAGAGAGCTCCTTCAGAGAAGGGCATTTTGTCTTTCTTTGTACCCCCCTCCATTTAGCTCAGTGCTTGTGATATCATAGTAGGTGCTTAATCGATGCTTTCAGACTGACTGCTGCCGTCTCCCACTGCAGCTCCCTTCAGTATAAGGACCATGACGTGGACCCCAACTCATTACTTGGCTCTGGAGGAAGCCTCCACATGGCAGAGGGTTAGTCCCTGGGGATTCATGGGATAAATTGGCTGCATGTGGGTACCAGCAAAGCTTAGTGGAACCGAGTGCTTACAACAAAGGCTGGTCCTCCTTGGGGCAGAACGGAGAGACGTGGGAGGAATGGCTGTCCTCACACTCTCTGTGCTCTGGCTTCAGAATGGAGAGTCAAGAGTGTGAGCCCTGGGAAGGGCCTCCGGGAAGGGAATGAGCATTTACAGACCACCTACTATGTGCCAGATGCTGTGTTCAATGCTTACAACTCTTATCTCACTTGATCCTCACAACACTCCCATTTTTTAGTTTATTTCCATTTATTCCCATTTTATAGTTCAGGAAACTGAAGCAAAAAGGTTAAGTGACTTGCCCAGGGTCACTCAGCTTGTAAAGATTTGAGGCAGAATTTGAACTCAGATCTTCCTGACTCCAGGCCCAGCACTCTGCCCACTGTGGTGCCACCAAGCTGCCCTGGGAAATGGAATACTGAATGTCAGAGCTGGGAGGGGCCTTAGAGCAGGAGATGTCAGGGCTAGGAGGGGGCTTAGAAAAGGGAATGTCAGAGCTGGGAGAGGCCTGAGAACAGGGAACATCAGAACTGGTAGGGGCCTTAGAACAAGGGATGTCAGGGCTGGGAGGGGCCTTAGAACAGGGGATGTCAGAGCTGGTATATAACAGGATTTTAGATCAGGGAGGAATCTGAGAACAATGAATACTAAGGGTTTTAAGGGAACTTAGAACATGGAACATTTTGATGGAAAATTATTTTCCTTTGTCGCTGCATTTGCAGGAACCTCTGATTTTCGTTCCTGTGTCAGAATCTGGGGTACAGAGAAGCAGCAGATGTGCTTCCTGCCCTCATGGAACTTCTAGTCTAGCCAGGAAGGAGGGATGCTTAACTAGGTAGCAAAAGTGCAGGGCAGAATGTGATCAGGCCATAAGGGAGCATGGAAGTGCAGCAGAGGGAAAAGTCTTAGTAGACACGGGCTGGGAGAACAGCCAGTGATGGTGGTAGGTAGGCTTGGAAGGTGGGCAGATCTCGGCCCAGATGCTCACTAGCCCCACGTCTCTGGCCACCGGGCAAGCCCCAGATTCTCCTTGATCCTTTGCTGGTCCATAGGCAGCTCATCCTGAGACTTGCACTATGTAACTTACAGGCTCATAGATTTTGGGGCTGAAAGGTGTCTAAGATACTGAGTCTGACACCTTGATTTTATGTCAGGACCCAAGGCCAAGAGAGCAGAAATCACTTGCCCACAGTGACACAAGCAGCAAGTGACAAAGATGGGATTTGAACCCAGGTTTTCTGACTCTGAATCCAGTGCTCATTCCTCTAAACCAGGGCTGGGGAGCCTGCAACCTCGAAGCCATATGCGGCCCTCTAGGTCCTCAAGAGCGGCCCTTAGGCTGAATCCAAACCCAACCCTTGCTCTAACCCATGGTACAAGCTTTGTAAGCTTTAACATGCTGCCCAGAGCTTCCCTACAACAAGACCTTCTCCAAAGAGGAATGGACTTTCCTCAGGGAGTTTTCTTTCCCTGATGCTAAGTCTTCTAGTGAGAATCAGATGAGGAACATTGAGAATTCTGGGTCAAATACAGACTGTTCTCCATGATTTTTGAAACTGTTACTCTCAAATAAATGAGTATTCTCCTTATTATTTACTATTTATTAATATAGTAATAACCTATAATCAATATATTAATAAATACATTAATGTTAATATTTTGGTTAATATGATAATTACTAAATATTAACATATTTGTTATGATATGAGAAACATGCTGGACTGCATGTTGGACCTGTACAATGGCATCTCACTGACTAGCTCTGTGGTTCTTAACCCGCTTCAGTGTTTTCATCTGTAAAATGGGAATATTATTGGTACTGATCTTACAGATAAAGATAAAAGGAATCAATGTGCATAAAACATTTGAAAGGCTTAGAGGGCAGTGCAAACGAGCAGATGAAGTTCCCCATTGCTTGGAGGGATGCCCGGGATGAGACGACAGGCTCATTTCCATCCTCAAGAATACGGTGTAATTACTCGAGTAGAAAGGCAGAGGGTGCTTGCTCTGAGCGCTTTCACGGCCAGCGTGGGACTCTGTTGGACTCTGCCTATCGGTTATATAAGAGTATTTTTGTTATTTTTTATTTTTATCATTCAGTGAGAAGAGGAGAGATTATTAATGATTTTAAGTTTCTTTAAGCTTCTTTTTCTTTTGTTCTTGTTAATTTTTGCCTTCATGCTACACTTAGGATTAGGGATACAAGGCAGGGAAGTGATAGACGTTCACAGACTGAAATGTAATGGAATTACTATTGGTAGATATAGAATAACAATAAACCAGCACGTACATGGTCCCGTAAGGTTCACAAACAGCTTCATGTCTCGCTTGATTCTCACAAAGACCCTCCGAGGTAGACGTTGTTACTGATCCCATTTTAAAGATGAGGAAACAGAGGCACATAAACCCCGTCCTGAGGGTCCCAGAGCTAGGAAGGGTCTGAGGCAGACTCCAAACCCGGGTTTTCCTGCCCAATGCTCTGTCTGCATAGCAGACACATACATGATAACACCAGGCATGACAGAGGCATTTCCAGCATAGGCCATGCCATTGGCCCCCCAATGATGCCATGAACTCCTTTGCATCTCCCTTTGTGATAGCTAGCATGGGGCTGAGCCCCCACCATGCCCACTCTCTCAGGGCGTGGCAGGCACTGTGGAGCCTGGACTCAGGCAGGCCTGGGCTCAGACCTTGCCTCAGACAATTAGCCCATTGTGGGCCTCAGTTTCCTCAGGTGTAAAATAAGGATGTTGGACTGAACAGGGCGGAGGTCTCGTCTGGTGCTAAATCTAGGATGCTGTGAATCTTACTTCTTGAGCCAGAGTGGGCCCTTTCCCACGGAGCAGTTCTCCTGCTCTGCAGGGAGCTGGTTCAGCCTGGGAAGGGCCCACACACTGGAAGGGAGCCCTCTCCTTTGCCAGCAGGGGAAATAGTTGGTTTGACCACCCAGGCTGGAGCCATTGACTGAGAATCCCAGGGCCTGCTCAGGGAGGGACTTATGGGCAGGTTGGTGAGGGGGGAGTCTGAGGGAGCTTAGAGTCCTGGCCCACCCGTACCCCATGGCCTTGAGCCCACATGGCCAGGCCAGGCCTTCTGCTGAGTTCACGACCCTCCTTAGCCCTTGTGCTCCCCCCCTCTAACAAGAGCGTCTTGTGTCTGTGTCTCGTGGTCTATCATTGTAAACCAAAACCCAATCTGTGCAATGCTGAAGAGATCTTTGCTAAGATAGCTTTGTGTTTATATTGCTTCAGTTTTTCTTTCTAGTAGCAGAGGAGGAAGAAGAGAGCAGTTCTCTCCTTCTCCGTGTAGGCCCTTTGGTGTCTTTCCTGTTCAATGCATTTGTTTCATTTTCCGGGAGATGGGGTGGGGGGGATGGAGAGCACACCTGGGGCCTAGCTGGGGATGGAAAGCACACCTGAAAAGCCTCTAGCATGTGGTGGGTAGAAATCACTGAGGCAGAGTCCTAAGACCTGGGCTCTAGGTCTGATTCTGCTGCTGTTACTGAATCCTAACTCACAGGGCATCAGTGGAATGGAAGGTCCTAGAGGGAAGGGATTAGTTCGGGGGGGAAAGGAGGCATTTATTTACCTGGTCATCCCTAGTCAAGCCAAGGCACCTGGCAGGGACTTAACAAAAATGTGTTACCGGATTAATAAAGCGCTGTGAAGTGATTTATTCAAAGTTCTTTGTTGAGTTGGGTTTTTTTTGTTCGTTTGTTTGATGATGAATATTTCGTTTTTATTTGAAGAGAGCAGTTTGCCTGATGCCAGATGGAAAAGGTCTAGCAGACAGTGGGAGGAGAGGACGTGGAGGGATCTCTTGTCCCTTGTTCTCCTCTCACATTCCCTTTCCCACTCCCTACCTTTCTGAAGGCCTCTTCTAGCCCCAACGCTCCACACTCCCTGTTCTTTCTATCATTGGGCCGTAAAGGCCTTTCCAACTTCCCGCCCTATGGAGGCCAAACGTCCTGGTCAGATGGATCTCCACTGACCTTGTGCCAGACACAGTTGGTGGTTGATAAGCACTTTGGGAACTGAATTCTCCAGAAAGCAGACTGGTATTCCATGTTCAAATGCCTGCGTTGGAGGGTGCCCATTCTCAGCCACTAACTCCTACTACAAAGAAGGAAATTATCTATTAGCTTAATAACAGGCTACTATGGGTTATGCAGCAACAGCGTCAAATCAATTTGGCCTGTGTGGCTGATGGGCCTGAAGCTAATGTAAACTCCCCCCTCCCATTCCCTACTAGCTGCCAACTCTGATCTCATGGCCCCTTGGCTGAGTCTTTCCCCTGCTTGATAGCTTGTGGGCAGCTGCTGCTTTCCTGCCTGATAGACCCCAAGCCAGGGGATGCAGATAGGACCTGCGTTTCCCACAGAGAGAATCAGGGACGATCGCCAGCCTCCCAGGCCCCCGATGCCCAGGGAAGCGGGCACCAGTCTACGGACGTCTGTCCCTACCACAGCTGCACATCTCTGTCTTCATCGCCCGCATTCCTGGGCTGACAATGATTTAGAACCTGAGAGTGGAATCACTCGTGGATGAATCAGACCTCTGTGTCCAGGGCTGGAGCAGGAAATTAATGAGAATGCTGGCTGACATGATCTATGGCACCGAATGCTCATTAGGTAGCATTAGCTTCCAGTCAAATGCTCTTCTGACAGCTACTGGGGGTGGGATTCCTGATCGCCACCATTTCCCACTCTGCACAAGCCTGGGAAAAGCAGGGGGAGGGGCATTGGCCAACTCTTCAGTCCAGGGCCCTCTGGATGTCTGGTTAGCCTCCTCCTGGCAACATGAGAGTGGGCATTCAAGGCCCTCAGCTGTTGGCTGACACTTTCCTGTGCAGCGGACTATGAATCATTCTGCATTGTATTATACAGAACATAATTATTCTGAGTTATGTCTGTTATATCATGAAATATTCTGCATGGAGATAGATTGAGAAAGAAAGGGCCGGGCCTGGCAAGCTAGGGAGATTCTGAGTGCTGTTAGTGGTGTGTCTGCTGACCACGAATCAGCCTGGCCAGGACTGAGAAGTGGAACGCCAGATTGGTCAAAGGGGGAGGGATTTTTCAGCCATAACAATTTCTGAAGATGGTCTGTTGACCAGAGGTGGGGAACCTGCTGTTTCAAGGCCTCATGTGGCCCTCTTGGTTCCCAATTCAGTCAATGCCTTTGACTGAATCCAAACATCACAGCACAAACCCCCTTGATAAAAGGATTGGTTCTATAAAACTTGGACTGAGTCAAAAGGCTGCACCCAAGGACCTAGAAGGCCACATGTGACCTTGAGACCATAGGTTCTCCAGCCCTGTAACAGTCACGGGAGGGGCTGTGATGTGGGTGGCTAAACAGGATACAGGTAAAATAACAAGTTTGAAATACGGATATTGTCTCTATGGGTCTGTGCCTTTCCCTCTAATGTTAGCATATGTGTATTTATCTAGATGGATAGAGCACCAGGCCTGGAGTCAGGAAGACCTGTGCTCAAATCTGGCCTCGGACACTTACTAACTGTGTGACCATGGGCAAGTCACTTCATCCTGTCTGCCTCAGTTTCCTCATCTGAAAAATGAGCTGGAGAAAGAAATGACAAACTGTCCCAGTGTTATTGCCAAGAAAACCCCAAATGGGGTCACACAACTGAAATGACTGAACACCACTCTGTTCATACCTGACATGTTTCCTCCATTAGACTGTAAGCTACTTGAGAGCAAATCTGTGCTTTCATTTTTCCTCATATCTATGGCTCTGCCATGGGGCCTGACTCATTGCAGTGACGGGGCTAATGACCAGACCTGAGGAAATGTCCTCTACCAATGGAGAGTCCGAGGCAGGGCCTGGCCACCAAGAAGTTAAAGGACTTGCCCGAGTTAACGGCTGTCACTCATAAGCAGGACTTGAACCCAGGTGTTTCTGATACCAAGGCCGGCTCCCTATCTCTGGGGCCGTATTTCCTTTCTTGTGCAGAGTGAACACTGAAGAAATGCTGGGTGATTGGCTGATCACCCAAAAGCCAAACTGTGAAGTCCCAGGCTGGGTGCGCGTCTACACTCTATTTGTGCCACTCCTAATCTAGGGCCCAAGGGAGGGGACAAACATTTGTGAAACACTCACTGTGTGCCAAAAGTTGTGCGAAATGCTTTACAACCATCCTGCTCAATAGCAGGCACTGAGTAATTGTTTGGTAGATTTATAAAATACCCCAAGAATAATACGCTGGGTTCAAATCCCAGCCCTGCCACTTTCTACCTGCATGACCTGGGACAGGTAACTTTTACTTATCTGATCTCTGTTTCCTCATCTGTTAAATGAGGGCATTAATAATTAGCTTCTGAGGCCCCTTCCAGCTCTGGGGCTAGGACAGAATGACAAAATCATTGCATCTCTATGGACCTTAGTTTCCTCCTTTGTAAAATGACCAGGATGGATTAAATGGTCTCTGAAGTCCCTTCTAGTGGTAGATTAGATCTACAATTCATTGCTCTGTCAAATGAGGGGTTTGGCCTCGGCCTCAAACGTCACGTTTAGCCCCAAATTTATGCTCTTATGATCCTGTCTCTTCATTTTGCATTAACCAGATCTCATTTGGAATTATCTGTCCACATTTTAAAGGTAGCATTGGCTAACGAGAGCAGGGCTTTCTAACCTGGGCCCTAAGAACTTGTTTGTTTTTTTTTTATAAATAGTTTGACAACTACATTTTAATTAATTTGTTTCCTTTGTAATTTTTTACATTTTATGTGTGGGTGTTATTTTATGAATTTAAAAAGTGTTATTCAGAGAAGGGGTCCCTAGGCTTCATCAGACTGCCAAAGGGGTCCATGGCAAACACAATATAAAGATTAAGAACGCCTCCTCTAGAAGGCCAGATCCCCAAAATCTTGAATTTGGCACTGCTATTTCTCCAGCAGTCCCCAAAGACTGTCACTGCCCAAGATATCCTTTTTCTGCCAAGGAAATTCAGATCCTCATTCCTCTACACAGGAAATTGGGTTTCCGGGACACTGTCCATGAAATCCCCCCTCAGACCATGTGGGCAAACACATGTTTGCTTCTGCCATGTGCTTCTGCAAGAACTCATAATATTCCAATGCTGCCCCGAGCTGCTGCCATCTCTTGGGCTGGGAAAATTCACTGTCAGGAATTCTCTTTTTGGGCTGTGAGGGCAAGAAAGCTGTGGCTGATCGTCTGTAATTACCATGTGCTTTTTGCCCCAAGATAGCCATTAAAGGTTCTTGTGGGGAGGAGAATGTGGACATGGACCCATTTCTCCCCCACTCCCACCCCACCTCCCACAGAATTTCAGAAAACTCAGACCATCTAGTTCAATCCATACCTGAAAACAGAATCCGCACTTTAACATGCCCAACAAATGGTCATTCAGTATCCTTGTGAAATCTTTCAGTGAAGCAGAACCGATGCCTTCTAGAATTAAACTCTTACCCATTACTCCTGGTTCTGCTCCACGGGGCCAAGAAGCCCAAATCTATTCCTTCTTCCACACCACACCCTTTCAGATACTTGAAGACAGCTACCATATTCTCCCCAAGCCTTTTCTTCTCTAAGTTAAGAATCCATAGTTCCTTCCACTGATCCTTACATGGTATTACCTCAGAGCCCTTTATTAAACTGTACTGGTTGCATTCCTTCAAGGTCTTTCTCAAAGCATGGCTCCAGAAAGGAAGAGTCCCTCATGTGTTGTCTGAGGAGGGCAGAGAACAGACAGACCACACTTCCTTGTTCCTTAATCAGGGATCCAGAGAGGCAAAGTGATTTACTCAAAGCCACACAGGGAGAGAAGGTAAGCTAGGTTCTGAATTCAGAGCTATTCCTACTTTATCAACCATCTTTTACAGATAAAGAAATGGAGAATTAGAGGGGGAAAGTGACTTGTTTAAAGTCGCATAGATAGGAAGCATCAAAGCCAGGATGGGCAATTATGCAGGAAAGTGGCTAAGGGGGGAGAGCTCTGGACCTGACCTTAGGAAGACCTGAGTTCAAGTCCTGCCTCAGAATCTTCCCAGCTTTGTGACCTTAAGCCAATCACTTATCTTCTGTTGGCCTCAGTTTCCTCATCCATAAAATGGGGATAATAATAGACTCTGTGTTTTGTTTTAAGGAAACAATAAGTTCATATTTATAAAAAGATTTGAAAACTCTAATGTGCTATTAATTAATAACTTCTCTGCCTCAATTTCCTCATTTATAAAAAGGGGTAACAATAGTGCCTACCTCTCAGGGTTGTTATGAGGATAAACAGCTAGGAGAACATCTGGTTCATCCTTTCTTTTTATAGATAAGAAGGCTGAGGCCCAGATCGGGAAAGGAACCTCCCCAAAGTTACTAGTGAAGGACTAAGGCCTGTATTCTGCCATTGGTAGGAGGACATCTCACGACCTCCCACAAACTGACCTTCCTGGGGAACTGAGCTCTGGGGAGTGATCCCCTTAGGAAAAGCTGGACCCCCTTCATACCATAACCCCAAGAAGGACAAGTTACCCCAGCACTTTTCCCATCTGCTCTTCACCCATGCACAGGGAACTTGTTTGGTTGGACCCCAAGGAAACACCCAACTCTGCTTTGAGCTGATAAAACTTCCTTCCAGAGCAGGGAATTGTGATTCCAATCAGTAATGCCAACACATCACAACTCACCATTTGTGTTGTGTTCCTTTTTCCTCTCCTAAAGGCGATGTCAGATCGGGGAGAGATAGAAAGGGAGACAGAATAAGTGAGAGAAGAGAGATATGGAGAAGAAGAACAGGGAAAAAAGGAGAAAGGAGAGAAAACGAGAGATATGGGGAGAGAGTAGGGGAAAGAAGGAAAAAAGAGGAAAGATCACTTGAGAGGAAGAAGAAGTGGAGATGGGAAGGGGGGAAGAAAAAGGAAAGGAGAGAAAGAAACTGACAAATGACAGAATAAGAGACAGGGAGAAAAAGAAGAAAAGAAGGTGGTAGAGAGAAAGGAGAGGAAGAGAGAGTGAAATAGAGAAAGAAAGAGAGGAACAAAGAGACAGGAAGAGAGAGAAAAGGAAGAAGGAAGGACGGAAGGAAGGAAGGAAGGAAGGAAGGAAGGAAGGAAGGAAGGAAGGAAGGAAGGAAGGAAGGAAGGAAGGAAAGAGAAAATGAAGGGAGAGAAAGAAAGCAAGAGAAAAAAAGATGATGGGAAAGAAAGGAAGGAGGAAGGGCTGAGGAGGGAAACTAGGGCAGAAAAGTTCGGCTCTGAACTCCCTTCCAAAGGGATGCAGGGGAGGCCCTGAAAGGGGAGGGCGCCTGTGACCCAGGCAGCCAGTGGCTGCACCGGGCAGTGTCTACAGGGCCACTCCTTCTGCAGGAGCCAAATGAGGCCCAGCTCTGTCTTTTAGATTTGAAGGTGTTTTTCCAGAGATAGACCAGACCATCTCCCCAGAAGCTGCATGTTGTAGCCTTAACCCTTTTCTTGGTAATTGTGTTTTCTTCAGAATTTGTTCCCATCTCAGTCATCTCAATGAGAATGAAGATACCAGCAACACCTTCCCATGCCACAGCCCCCGGGCCACCAGAAAAGAAAGGCCTGGGGATGTCTTCCTCTCACAGCTTGGTTGGAGGACTTGCCTTGGGGAGACAGTCTTCCTGGTGTGTAGGCCAAGGATGGGCAGATCTGTGACTGGGCCCCACTGGGGCTCCCTCTGAGGCCTGACCAGCATCCCACCATGGAAGGGTTTTTATGGTCCCTTTGGCACAGAAGGAAAACATCTTGGCTTCTAACCCTCCTGTGTTCTGGCCTATGTATTACACTGTAGACAGGCAAAATGAGGTGACATTCTCACCTTCCCCAATTTCCCAGGCACGTGAAAAAAGAAAAACAGGTAAGAGGGAGGGACAGAAAGTTCCTTTTGGAAACAGGCTCCCTGAAAATGGCTTGAAGCTGCACAGATGAGTGGAAAGCGACAAGATGCTGAAACTTGACCAAAAGCTACCTCTGGTGCTGAAAGGCTGAGTCAGAGAGACGTGCGGAGAAAGAAGAATGTGCAACGAAAGGAGAACCAGGTCTGTGACCTGGAGGTGGGAGTGGGACTGGCCCATGTGAGCCAGACGATCTCTCTGAGACCACACAGCATCTTCCCTGTGCAGCTGACAGGGCTTCTGAAAAAAACAAACAAAACAAAATAAACACTGATGATTTTTTTAAAGGAATGGTTACCTCTCAAGATCACACATCTGCAGCTAGCTGGCCATCTCAGCCAATTCCCATCTGGCCAACCCCATTTTAACTATAAGGAGACTGAGGCCCTCAGGTTAAGTGACTGGTCCACAGTCACAGAGGTAGGCTTGGTGCCCAGACAGCAGTGTCCTCCCATCTACCAAACAGCCTCCTAGTGAGCCAGATGCTAGAAAAAATGGCGCCCAAAATGAGATTTGGTGTCATAGGATCCACAGTATCAGCCAAAGGAAAGACACAGGCCTGTGCCTCTGCATTACCCTTCCAGTTCAGCCTTCCCGGTTTGTATAGAAAAAGCCCCCTTTTGTCACGTGCTTGGGGTGCTCCCTCTTTCAGGGTTCCAGGACAGTGATTGGCAGAGGAAGGTGTCAGGGGCTGCCTGTGCTGGAAGCACAGGTCGATGCTTTGAGACCTTTGAACACTGTTATTGGTTGGAGGGGATAAAAATGTGGGAATGGACGGGCTCCTGATTTTCTCAAGGTTGGTTAACAAGCGGGCATGGTGGGCCCTTTCTGGGATGACAGGTGCTATGGGGTCATTTGGGCCCAGGATCACTCTGGAGCTGTTAGAAAGAGCCTTTCTCATCTGGCTTTAGGCGGAAAGGCAAAAAGCAAGCAATGATTACCTCCTGTGGTAAGACCAGTTATTTGGCAAATTAAGGAGGAAGGAACTTCAGTTGTGGATTTTTTTGTTTACGTGAAGAATCAAAGGTTTTTCAATTGTACCTATGTTGGCTTTTTTCTCTCTTTCTGAGATTCTACGTGGGAAATGTAACTCATATTAAGAGAAGAGAAAACACTTAAAGCTTATAACAAGGGAGAAAAGCCTCACTGATTAATATGGAATAAGGACAGGGCCTCTGATTTCTGGCATAGAAAAGGCCCTCGGATGAGACCCTTCTCCCCTCACCAGTTATGGCCTTAAGAGTCACTTAGAGAAAAGGTGTCAAGTACCCACATTCAAGCAGACAATACTACCCAGGGCAGACAGAACCAGATTAAAGTATAATTGGGAAATATTTAAGAGAATAAAATAGAACATAATGTTAATATCTAGTTTTCTAAGTCAAAATATGACCCGCAGAAATTCTTATGTACAGTTTAGTAGTTCCCTATTTCTTTTTGAGCCTGATATTACTAGCCTAGGGCACCAAAAGGTTATATGACTTCCTGGGGTCACACCATAAATGTATGTCACAAGCAGGACTTGAACCCAGTGCCTCTTGACCTTGAGTCCAATTCTCAATCCAATACCTCACCCTTACTGCCACCTTCCTTATTAATATAGCTCTGTAAAAAAAAAAATAGAAGCTAACTGCTCTCAAAGCAAAGTACTTTATAAATATTACCTCATTCAGGTCCTCATAACAACCCTACCATCCCCATTTTACATTTGGGGAAACTGAAACAGACAGAGGTTAAGTGACTTGACCAGGGTCTCACATCGAGTAACTATGTGAGGCATAATTCAGACCCAGGTCTTCCTTATTCCAAGTTTAACACTTTACCCACCACACTCCCTAATTGCCCCTAGTGTTGAATGCCAGATCAAGAGATTTGAGTTAGTATCTTGACTCTGATATGTAATATTTATGTCACCATGGGCCATTCACTTTCCACTTATGATCCTGAGTTTCTGCCTCTGGATGGGAAGGTCCCTTTCATCTTTTAGAACTCTTACTGTTCCAAAATCAATTATTTCACTTATATGGATGGTCCATTCACTGATGTTGCCAACAGATTTTTCTCTGCCTTCGGCAACACTCTACATGAGCTATTACAGTTCAAAATTTATTCCCTAGAAGATCTATTTTTGTGGGAGGTTATTTCCCAGCTCGTTTAAGTACCAGGCCACCTATTCCTGGGCCCACATTCTAAGAATTCGCAGTTTCCAAGAGCCTGGGACTATCACCCCATCACCATGAGGCATGAGAGAGCCATGCCTATCTATAAAATGGAGATAGAGTAGTTATTTTCCCCATTTTATCCCCATTTTACAGATAGGTAGAGCAATGCTCAGGAGAAGAACCAAATTACCTAGAGTTACACAGCTAATCATTGGAATGATTCCCCTGCAGCCCCTCTGGATCACACAATCCAAAGGAAACAATCTCTAAGTGTGACTTAGTAGATGGTCCACACCCATTACTCTCAGGGCAAGATGAATAGGGACAAGTCGGTTTTGTAACCTCTGCTTCCTCCTGCATCAGCTCTCAACCATCACTGGAGTTGGGAGAGAGGAAGAGAAAGGGGGTGGGGATGGACAGACAGACAGAGGAAGGAGGGGGAGAGGAAAGGGGAGAGAGAGACGGGAAGAATGAAAGGGAAAGGGAGGGAAAGGGGGGACAATTCAGAAATAAAAACAATAGAGTCCGACAGTGCAAAGCAGGACCTAGTGTTTGGTGGTGACTCACTATTTCTTCTTAATAAAGTAACTACTTATCAGTGACTCAGTTTCCCGGAAAGAGATGGCTATGAATAGGGCCAGCTTCTCTACTGACTTCACATTGACTTAAAAGGCAGTGAATAAAACCATTGATATTTTCCCTAAATGTTATCATAACAAGAGTCATTAAGTGAGTTTCTCCCCTGCTGAGAAATCTCTGAAGGCCCAAAGAAGAATGGAAAAGGCCTTAAAAGGTCTGGATGTTCCCTCTGAAAGTACAGCCTCTTTGGGTGATGGGAGTTCTGTAAAAGGCCAGAGTTTGGAGAAAGCAGGAGGCTGGCGAGATGGTTGGGAGCTGCCCCACTCCCCAGTGAGTTCCTCAGTTGGGTGAATGGAATCGAATGGAATCCCTGAAGGCTAAAGATGCACAAAGGACAGTAAACTGAATGGCACAGGAATGAATAATAATATAGCCAGCATTTACAGAGGGTAAGGTTTGCAAAGTGATATATATCTATACAACATATGTTCTATATCTGCACATACACCCATATATATATAAAATCGCATTCCACCCTCACAATAATCCTGTGAGTCAGGTGATATTTTAGCCCCATTTTACAGATTAGGAAAGCAGCGGTGATACAGGTGAAGTGTTTTGGCCAGGGTCACACATCTGACAAGCCAATGAGAACAGATTAAAACTTGGCTTTTCCTGCCTACAAGACCAGAGCCCTCCCCAGTTCTAAAATCTAAAATCTGGAGATGATTAATTCTAGCAGGTCACAGACCCTAATGCCACCCCATAGTGGGTAGCGTGCCCATTATTGCTCTGAGATAGCTTGAGAGGACATCTTTTATTTTGAAGATGTTAAGATGTAACTTCTCTATTTCTGTCAGGCACCTGGTAGCACTGGACCTAGAATCTGAGAGATCTGAGTTCAAATTCAACCTCAGACTCTTAATAGTTCAGTGACCCTGGGCAAGTCATTTAACCTCTGTTTACCTTAGTTTCCTCAACTGTAAAATGGGATGAATAATAGACCCTACTTCCCAGGGTTGTTGTAAAAATAAAATGTGAGAATACTTGTAAAGGTGCTTAGCTCATAGAAGGTGCAATATAAATGTTAGTGATTATTATTTTTAAAAATGTTCAGCATAGTTCCTGCCATGCAGTGTTATATAAATGTTTATAATAATAATTTATATAACAATTATAATATTATAAATGTAATAACTTTATTATTATTACTTAACACAGGGCCTGGCACATACCTAAATGTTTACTCCCTTCCCCTTCTGTCAAAGATATCACTATCTTTCCATTTACCCATCATCTCAGAAGCCCCCCAGATCAAGGAATTTGAGAACTGGAAGGGCCTTCAGTGACCATCAAATCCAACCAATGCATGCTAGGAGCCCTACTGGAACATTCCTGAAGACTTCCAAAGGAGAGGGAGCCAACCCCCACCTCCCAGAGCAGCCCATTCCCCTTTGAGATAGCCCTAGTTATTTGGGATTTTTGTTTTCTGGGCATCCAGCCTGAATGTGACTCTTTGCAGTCCTCACCCATTGCTACACAGATGAGTTTTAACTGCCTTTCTCCATAACAGTCCTCTGATATTTGAAGACAGCCATCAGCCCCCTCCCCCAAGGTCCTCTTTTCTCCAAGGTAAACAGCCCATCTTTCTAGCTTCCCTGTTGGGGCACCACCATCATTCCAGTCACTCAACCTCAGAGTTATCTCTGAATCTCTTCCCTCTCCTCCCCTCAACTCCTGCCAGCTGCTGAGTCTCCTGAATTCCATCTGACAACGACTCTCGTCCATTCCTCTTCTCTCATCCCTGCTCATAGAGCTGCCACTCTGGCTGATATTGTCTTCACAGACCCCTGTGATACAGTACCAACCTCTTACGTGGTCCCTATTCTTAGTTTCTCCCTCCTTAATCCTTCCTCACACAGTTGCCAACCTGAGATCCCTATGGCCAGGGGCGTCCATGTCACTTTGCTGTTCAAAGACCCTCGGTGACTCTTTATTGATTCTGGAATAGGATGCAAATCCATCTATTTGATGCTAATATCTGAAAAGAGAAAATAGAGCTAGACTGTGAAGAGTTTTACTCTGTACAATGTCCCCTCAGGGACTACATTTTCCAGCCCAACGGACCAACTTGAAATTTCTATACACAGCGTTCTGGTTCCCCTCTTACCTGCCTTTGCTCGCTTTCTCCTTTGTTTGGGATACATCTCATCCCTTCCCACCTTGTAAGCCCTGAGTTCTTGTAAGGTTCAGCTGAGGAGTGACCTCATACACGAGCTCTTTCCAGATTCTCCAACTTGTGAGAGATTACCCCACTGCCACCATCCCCACAGCAAGTATTTATAAAATGCCTGCTAAGGACCAGGCACTGTGCTAAACACTGGGGATGCAAAAAGAGGCAACAGACAGTCCTTATGCTCAAGGAGCTCGTGATCTAATGGGGGAGAAGATGCAAACAATCTGCGCAAACTTGCCATATACAGGGCAAATAAGAAACAATGAATGAAGAGAAGGCACTCAGATTAAGAAGCGTCAGGGAAGGCTGCCTGCAAAAGATGGGATTTGAGCCAGGAGAGGCAGGAGGCAGAGAGGAGGATGGAGAACAACCGAAAATACCTGGGGCCAAGAGATGGGATGCCTTGTGCAAGGACCATGGAGGCCAGTATCATTGGATCGAGAAGACTAGGAAGATGGAGGAGACGCAATGGGTTCTGAAGGACCTTGAATGCCAAATAGAAGATTTTGGATTTGATCCTGGAAGTAATAGGGAGCCAGTGGGGATTACTGAGTAGGCGGTGACATAGTCAGACCTTTGCCTTGGAAAATCACTTTGGCAGGTAAATGGAAGGTGCATTAGAGTGGTGAGATGCTTGTGAAAGGCAGGTCAACCAGCAGGCTATTACAATGATCTAGGCATGAGGTGATGAGGGTCTACACCAGAAGTGCGGTGGTGTCAGAGGAGAAAGGGGCCATATCTAAGAGTTATTGCAAAGGAGAAATCGACAGATCTTGGCAATGGGGGATGGGAGGTGAGAGATAGACATCCAGGAAGACACCTAGGTTACAAGTCATGGTGACTAGAAGGATGTGTTGCCCTCAATGCAATAGGGAAGTCTGGCGTGGGGGGAAGTATTGCTAATGAGTTCCTTTTCGGACATAGTAAGTTTAAGATGTCTACTGGTCGTCCAGTCTGAGATACCTGAAAGGCAGTGGAGATGCAAGACTGAAGGTCAGCAGAGAAATTAGGGCAGAAGAGGTAGATCTGAGGATTGGCAGCATAGAGATGGCCATTAAGTCCATGAAATCACCAAGTGAAGTAATGTAGACGGAGAAGGGAGCCCAAGACTTATCTAACCGTGAATGTGACCTGGTTAAAAATCCAACAAAGGAGACAAAGAAGGAGTGGTCAGAGAGGGAGGAGAACCAGGAAAGGGGGCATGCTGACCTAGACAGAAGAAAGGATCAAGGGGGAGAGTGTGAGCGACAGGGTCCAAGGCTGCAGAGAGGTCAAGAAGGATGGAAAAAACAACTAAGAGACCATCAGTGACTTTGAAGAGAGAAGTTTGGTGGAATGGCGATAAAATGCACATACAGATATATTCTTATCACTTCAAAGCTGTGGTGAGCCCCCACAAGACAATGCCCCTGCCAATGCAGACTGGTCACTTCTTCACAATGTGGACTCTCAGAGTGACCTGGTCACACCTGAAAGATGAACTGTCTTCCTCCAGGTTACCCATCCAGTTAGCATGTGTCCGAGGCAAGTCTAGAACCCAGGCTTTCTGGCATCTAAAGCCAATTATACCCCCCTACATGCTGCCTCTCATTTTTAATTTCTGTGTATTTATGCTGCATATACCTGTCTCTGTATGTGCTGTTTCTCTGCCCTCCCCCCCCCCAGTAGAATGCAAACTCCTTGAGGGCAGGCCATAGCCTTTTTTTTCACTTTTGTATTTCACAGGGGTGGGGAACATGTGGCCTCGAGGACACACATGGCCCTCTATGTCCTCAAGTGTGACCCATTTGGAAAGGGTCATACTTGAGGACCTAGAGGGCTACATGTGTCCTCGAGGCTGCAGATAACTACCACAGTTTCTGGTACTTGGAACTCTAATGCTTCTTAAGGGAAAAGAGGAGAGGAAAAAGACAAGGAATGGTAGATAATTACAATTCAGCACCATAGGGTTTCAGAACTGGGGGTCCTGCTTTTATTATTGGAGAAAACCTGGTTATTTTCAGTATATTTCCTGGGGAAGCTGCACGAGTGGCCTTTCCGACCTTCCCCTATAGACTTTAAAAACACATGTAACCTCCAAAGCACAAGCACCAACATCTGAAAAAGCCATTAGTGCCGACAAATGATTGAAAGGCAGAAGGTGTGTGTGTGGGGAGAGGGGAGGCCGAAGGATGGGGAAGGTGGAGGACCAGCTCCTTACCTTGTACCATTTACTGGCAGGAAATTAGAAACAATTAGGTGGGTGAAGCTAGGACGGGGAGGCAGGGGTGTCGGTCTTCAGGAAGCTCAGGGGAGAGTGTAAGGAGAGGAAGGCCCAAGTCCAGCTTCCCTGCAATGCTAGCCAGAAGGGCTGGCCCCAGCTTGAGCTTCTCTCCAGAAGAACCAAGTCTCATCCATTTCATGAAAGTCAATGTGGCATAATGGAAAAGGCCCTGGCTTTGCTCTAAGAATTCATAGTCACTTCTTTCCATGCCCTGTTAGAGCCTGAAAGATCTTAGGGGAAAGTCTTGTGTGTAGATGATTAATAAATGTGTGCTGAAGGGTATTGGAAAGCAAAAAAGATGGAAAACCCAGCAAGAGCCATAGCTAGGAAATTTTGTACCAGGGCAAGCAGTAGTGGCAGTGTTGTGGGGGGACAAATGCACATTGGATGTGTCCATTGGATCTGGAGGAAAGGTGGCCCCAAATACTAGGAGGATTCTGAGTAGCAGGAAGGAGAAAAGGCCTGCCCCAGGATGAGTCTCCTACTTCACAGAGTGGGCCCAGGCATCCAGGAGAAAATGCTTCAGACACTCTGGGGACAGTCTTGATTGTTCAGTCCTACTGAGGTCAAGACTCTCGTATTTTTATAAAACAATATGTTTCCCTCGAATAACTCCTGCCCTTGTTTTAACTTAGTGCTTGTAATTGGCAGTGGTTTTGTAAATCATGTGATCAAGTTCATTACCCTTATCAACTCTTCCTTAACATAAAATTTTATTTCCAAAGGACAGAATCCTAATAAGGATTAACATGTGTGCGTGGTGTTTGTGACAGGGTGACGTGATAGCTCTTGCGGTCCCAATAGTGTCCCTCTTACTCTTCAGGCTTAGCATTGTGTTCTAGAGAGCATTTGGATGTGGGCAAATAGGATTATGGGTTGAAATCCTGAAAAACTGATGTCAAGATAAGACATGGTGGAAAGAACACTGGCTTGGGATTCACAGGGTCTCAGTTTTAAGCCCAAATTCATCAATTCCCCCGGATCGCATTAATAGTAGATAAAATAGTGGATTTGGGGTCAGGAAAACCTGGGTATGAATCCTGTCCCTGAAAGTAGATATTTACATGCTGTGTGACCCTTGAGGAGGAGCTCACCTGTAAAATGGGTATAATCCAAGCACTCACCTCACAAGGTTGTTATGGGACTCCAGTGAGATAAGGAATGTCAAAGAATTGATTCAGTCCACTGTGTTTTCCTCTTGGCTCGTGGCATTCATTCTTCATTCTTGCAGAAGTAGGGAAAGACAGAACGCAGACATGCTCATGGGTATCAGAGTCTTTCCCGAGTGAGGAAGAGAACTTCTGTTATCTGAAGAAATAGACCCATGGAACGAGTCACATGTTAACTGGACATGGTTGGGATGGGTTGAGCAGGTGCCTCGACACAGCAAAATCTGCCCCCGCAGTAATTCAGGCAGCAACGCCGCATCTACCAGAGATCTTTGCAGCTTCAGCCAAACTACAGAGAAGTGCAAAAAATGAATGTTTTGACAGCTACATTGAGTGCTTTGCGGACCATGATGTGTTACTATTCCCTCTGAGCCTCGGTTTCCTTATACGCAACACGCTGATAACCAGGGAATTTTAGCGTTTTAGGGATCTCTGTGACCGTCTCGTCCAAACCAAAGCCCTCACCCCAGGTAGAATTCTACCCCATACCTGTTAAGTGGCCACCTAGCATTTCTTTGAAGGCTTCTGATGAGGGGGTCACACAATTCTTCTAAAGTAACCCATTTCATGTTTGGACAATTCCCATGATCAGAAAGTTTCTTATCACATGAAGTCTAAATATGCAACTTCCCACCATTGCTTCTCCTTGGGCCTTAAAAGGGCCTGCAGAAAGTCTAGTCTCTCTTTGCTATGACATCCCTTCAAAAGAACTGAAAAAAAAATCAATCCAGTGACAGGCTTTTCTTTTCCAGGCTCAACTTGCCTAGTTCTTTCAACCAGATATATTGTGGAATGCTCTTAAAGCTTTTAACTGGCCTGTTTGCCTTTCTCTGGACCCTCCCCAGCTGGTCTCTCACTTTCCTTCTTAAACTGTGGCACCTGGAATTGAACTCAGGTCTCCAGGCAGAGTGCAAAGTGACTATGACCTCCTTGTTGCTGGAATCCAAGCGTCCCTCCATGCCTTTAATGCTTATACTCACCTACCTGAAAAGATTAGTACATGATGTTTATGCAAGTGGATTTCCATCAGCCTTGATGGTTACAAAGCTCAGCAGCGTTAGCACCAACCAATCAGTGAGTGCTTATTAGGGGCCTACTATGTGCTATTTGCTAGTTTGGCAATGACCATCAATGCTGTCTTCTACCCAAAGTCTTTCCTGATTCTCCCTAACTGCTAGTGCCCTTCCAGGCACTAAATGTAAGCTAGTTTGGGAGGATTTTTGTTTGTATTATTTCCTTTATATTCACCCTTTATTTACTCCATTAGATTGTAATCCCCTTGAAGAAAGGAGCTATCTTTTGCCTCATTTATTTATTCCCAGCACTGAGCACACTGGCAGGTATATAGTAGGTGCTGAAAAAATGTTTATTGATAGATCAATTGACTGTGTATTAGTCTCTATTAGAATATGTTACTTGAAGGCAGGAGCTGTTTTATTTTCTTCTCTGTGCCTCCAGTTCTAGAAGAGTGACTGAGAAATAGGAAATAATAAGTTGTAAACCAATTGGATGGGGAAAGTGCTGTTTCCCATGGCTCTCTACTGTTTGAAGGGTCTTTGGATGGGGAAAGAAAAATGGGGAGAGTTATCAGGAAACACTTGAGGAATGTGGAGATGGAATGGAAGGAGATTCCTTTTCGGTTGAAGACGAGGTGAGTTCCTTAAACCATTCTTTAGGGATCAAGGCCAGATGAAATCATGGAAAAGAATATGTATGGGGGAGGGGTATGGAATAAGCTTTTCAGCAGAGGCTGAATCTGTAATTTCATCAGTTTACCCAAGGAAATTAGTACCTGATTTGCAACTCAGAATCTTAGAGAGTTGCTTAGAGTAAAATAGAGAGGGCTCTCTGAAGACCCAATATTGCCTTCGAAAACCATAAATTAATATTATCAATGTGGTATTATATTTTTATTTATTTTGCTAAATATTTCTCCATTATATTTTAATTTGTTTGGGGTCCACAGCTTGGGCACATCTCTGCTAGCGAGCACTGGGCCCCCCAGCCAGTATGTGTCAAAGGCAGAACTGGACCCCAGGGTTTTCTGGTGTTAAGGCCAGCTGTCCACAATGTTGTCTTGCCTCTCATGGAATGAACATATAGGCCAACAAGGACCAAGACAAGTTTCGGTTGGATGTCATTGTAATGGAGGGTGGCCAGCAGGCTCTCTCAAGCACAAACCATGGTGTTCTCAGCCTTGTTTTGGCCACTTCTGGGCAAGTGAGTGGTTCAGCTCTGATAAGATTGTCATTTTGGAAAGACAGAACAAGCTTTGGTGAGTCCCTTGCTTCTGCACCCCATCAAGGCTGAGGCTGAATCCAAATTTCATCAGAAAGGATTTACCACTAAACCAGGAGAAACAGCCCACTCGTTGAACCTAGACAGGAATGACTCAACAAGCCGGCTTTCTTTCACTTCCTGTCTGCTAAACTTTTCAGAACTCTCTGAATTTCTCCCTGAAGGGGTGGGGGAGGGGTTCCCCACATCAGCAGCACAGCAGCTGTGAATGCATGATAGCTAAAGCCAGGGATATGCTGGGAAATGT
Organism: Petaurus breviceps papuanus; assembly: GCF_028583685.1. Classification (NCBI taxonomy): domain Eukaryota; kingdom Metazoa; phylum Chordata; class Mammalia; order Diprotodontia; family Petauridae; genus Petaurus; species Petaurus breviceps. The sequence continues at coordinate 20,256,783 of NW_027185850.1, forward strand.
TTAACAACTGACTCCACAGGGGGAAAAATGTACACAAGACACACTTTTAAGTTTGATCTGCCTTATTGATATTTTCTCTATCACTTTCTTAACTCTAGACAATCAACAAAATAATAAATCAAACCTGATTTGTAGAATTTGATAAATTTGGAAGTATAAGTACTCAGACTTAAAATTTAACAAGCAGCCCTCTAGATAGGAAAAGTCAGCTTTGGTAGCACCCCTCCACACACACACAAAGTACATGGCTAGACTGAGCCGCCTTCAGTTTGGATCTCCAAGTCCTATTGGCCTCTTCAGTTTTGCATTTCTTTTCTGAGTAGAGGTGACCAAGTAGCACTATTGGGAGGGAGGTTTCCCACAGCAAAATGGACTCATAATAGCACTTACTTTCCAGGGTTGTTGTGAAGACCAAATGAGATAATCTTTGTAAAGCATTTAGCATGTGCCTAGCATGCAGCAGGTGTTTAATAAATGCTTAGTCCCTTTTCCTTCCCTTGCTAGCCTGGAAGCCCACCTCATAGGTTTGAGAGGTTGGGAGTTTGGGGGTCCTCAGTCACTCCTGGCTACATTTTGGAAAGATCTCCCAGCAGCTACTCTAATATTCCTTGGAGAAGATGGAGAATCAGCTCAGCTCCTGATTTTTCCAGAAGATGCAGACCTGGAAGGATTTAGTTGAGCAGTTCAGAATTGAGGTGAAGGTGAAATGCTGACTCAGCAGTTCCACAAAATGTCTTGTATTTGAGGTTATAAATATCAACCTTCCATGAAAATAGACCAGTGGTTATAAGTTATTGTTGCTGCACACGTTATCTCTGCCAATGTGCTCTTCTACAAAGTTCTTATTTGTTTTGAGTATTTGTGTGTGGAAGAAAGAAATACCTGTCCTATACCTGACTGATAGTGTACAGTGAGTGCCTTTCTACTATCCATTTTGGGGAGACCCTTAGCATGAGCCAAACCCAGACAATTCCCCCAGGATGGGTCAAGAATGTGAAAAAAATATAATCTGACTCCTCTCTAGAGACCAGGCTCTCTCAGAACTGAATCTTTTTTGCTTAGATCTAGGGCTGAGAGGGGCACCTTAGCAGGGAGAGAGAGACTGAGCACCTCAGACTTCTAAGATCGACAGCAATCTTATTGCTACATCCTGAAAACAAACAAACCTTTGTAATCATTAGATCTATTCCAAAGTGTCAGAAAACAATGGGTGGAACTCGAGCATCTAGGTGGCAGTGAATAGAGCACCAGCCCTGGAGTCAGGAGGACCTAAGTTCAAATCCAGCCTCAGACACTTAACACACACACACACAAAAACTAACCATATGACCTTGGGTAAGTCACTTAACTCCAATTGCCCCTCCAAAAAGCAAAAAGAAAAACAATGGGTGGAATTCCCCTCAGTGGGGAAAGTAAAGGTTGGATTACCACTCCCTAACAGTGTAGAGGAGGGAGTTATGATTCGGGTATGGATTAAACTAGAAGGCAGCCGAGGTGCCTCCCTGCTCTGAGATTCTGTGATTCACCAGTCCTGATGGCAGGGGATCTTCTCTCCATCTATGCAGATCCCGATTTTTCCTCTACTCCCTCTTCCACCTACTGCCTCCCTCTGCAGTCTGGTATGGCCACAGAATTCAATGCTCTGCAGCTGTCTTTGTAATGGAGGCTCCCCAGCCTGGGCCAGCTTTCTAGTTTGGGAGCACCTGTGAGCTTTAATTCAATGAGCACAAGACTGGAGGACCCAGTGCCCTGTGCATGCCTAGATGGAGTTGTCCTCAAACAGGGAATTCAATGAAGGACTCACAGTGTCCTTGAATGATCAACAGGTAGAGAATTACGGGAGAGTTATTAGCGATATTAAAGGTGATCCAGTTCAACCCCGTCACTTTACAAGTAAAACAACTAGAAGCCAACCCAATTAACATTTATTAAGCAGATGCCAGACATTGTGCTAAGGGGTGGGGACACAATTAGTAAAAATATGAGTCCCTGCTTTCAAGGAGCTTACAATCTAATGGAAAAGAGACAACACACAAAAGGAGTCAGGAAAGTGGGGGAAACAGAACATCACATATAGTCCTACTTGGTCACCTAAACTCAGGAAAGAAATACAAAACTAAAGAGGTCCACAGGGCTTGGAGATCCAAACTGAAGTCTCAGTCTAACCATGCACTTTGTGTGCGTGGGAGAAGGCTGAGGGAGGCGGTGTCAGTCAAGCCCTGAGTGATAAGTCACAAAGACTGCAGAGGCAGGTAGAAGGTAGAAGCCTTGCAGGTTGGAGCTTGAATATAATCTAGTATTTCCACTACACACATATTCACATCACGCTTGTACTCTGGTAGATGCCACCTGCCATGGCTAGAGCTCTTTGGACTGAGCAATGGTTAAGCTATGATCATGTCGAGGCCATGATGAATCATTGGCTTAAAATGTTAGCTGCAGAAACAGAATTTTAGAACTTCAAGATGCCTGTCCTAATTCTCTCACTGTCAGGGCGCCACATCCCCCCTAGTTTAACTTGCATTTATATGGAGGTATCTAGCGCATACAAGGAGTTGTGTGGCACAACAGGGACGGAGATAGCCCTGAAGGTCCAGTCTCAAGCCTCTCTGCTGACATGCACAGGCTTTGTGACCTGGGGCACATAATTTCACCTCCCAAGTACTAAAGGCTACTCTTAGACTATGGATTACAGAGAAAGCACTGTCCTACACTGGCAGAGGGAGTTTCCTCCGCAAAGTGTCCCTTTGCCAATGACAACACAAGTCCGATCTCTATGGCTCTCCCTTGTGTTGATGCACCTGTAGGCATGATGAATCACCCCAGGATGCTCAGGCAGGGCTATTTAGGTAAAGGATGGTTTTGGTCTTGTCATTGTAGCTCTTGTACCTGGCACAGCGCTTGGCACATAGTGGGAACTTAATAAAGTTCTGATTGATTAAATGGCACCCGAGAACCATCCAAATCCAACCTGTACTTGAACGCCAGTCCCGTCTATGTCACTGACTTGAGGTCATCCTACCTCTGCCCATTAAAAAATGTGTTGATGTCTTTTGTTTTTATATCATCAACATCTCCGTGGCATCCCTCACCCTCTCATCTCCTCCCAGAAAGCCATCTCTTAGAAGAATAAAAAGAAAAAGAAAAAGCTCAAGAAAAAAACATAGTGGCAGTAGCTATCATGCATATAATGCTTTAAGGTTTGCAACAGCACTTTACAAATATTATTTCAGTATCTCCTCACAACAACTCTGGGAGGTAAGTGTTTTTTACATTTTACAGATGGGGAAATTGAAACAGATGGAGATTGATGGGCTTGCCTAGGATCAGAGCTAATGTCAAAAACTCTGATGCTGTATGTAATATCCTATATCCACAGTTCCCCACTTCTTCAAAGAAGTTGGAAGAGATGGATTGTCTTCCCACTTTTTAGGAGACAAGTTTGGGCATCATTTAATCAGCATTTGGTTTTTGTTAATATTTATAGAATTTTTTTAGTTGTCCATAAGCATTAGAATATTTGCCTTCCCATTCTTTCCTTTCATCATGGTCATCATTTATTACAGTCTGGTAATATTCCATCGCCATTAGGCACCACAGTTCCACCATTCTCAAATCAACATCTGCCCAATCTCTTGTCTTTCCCACTTCTTCATATATTCCACCAGATGGGAAGAAGTAATTTATTTCTATAGTGATCTAGTCTCAGAACCAATCAATTAACCATAGCATGCCACATTTGGGTCTGATTCTTTGCCCTCTTTGGAATTTATTCTTCAGCTGGTCTTGAGATGATTGGACTGAGTTTCATTTCATGCCACACTCTCTAAGGCTGGGTTTCCTTCTGCATTTTCTTTCACTGTTCTTCAACTCAATAGAATCTTCAGTCACCTCCTTCCTCTATATTTTACAAATGAGCCTACATTCAATGCAATAATTAATCCTGTCTCTTATGTCTCTTGAGAAGTAATCAAGGATTTGCTGAAGTGATTTCAACTCCTTATACCCACCATTTCTTAGAGAAACTTAACTAATATAAAGCAATGCTATTGCTTATAGTCATTCCCCTTTTCCAAAGGTCACTAGTTTGTCTAAATAGCTCAGGCTGATACTCCTACAATTGCATGCATTGTCTTTTCATCATTATGCTTTCTCCTCAATCAAATGACATCATATTTTTTAATTACATAGGACAGTACTTGTTACCTAGTAGGAACTTAATAAATACATATCTTCCCTTCCACTGGAAGTTACTGGTTTACTGGATAAAGCACTAAGTCTGAAGTCAAGATAACAAGAATTTTAAATCTGACTTCAGAAACTCACCAGCTGTGTGACCCTGGCCAGGTCACTTAACTTCTGTGAACCTCAGTTTCCACAACTGTAAAATAGGAAAAAAAGCATCTACTGCACAGGGTTGTTGTGATGATAAGTTGAAATAACATTTGTAAAGTGCTTTGAAGCATTATATACAGGGTAGCTATTGCTAATGTATGTCTGACTGGGATTTCCCTTTTTTTTTATTTTAAGGAATGGTTTTCTGGGAGGAGATAAGAAGGGGAGGAATGCAATGGAAAGTTGTGATATGAAAACAAAAGGTATCAATATATTTTTAAATGTAAAGATCCAATAAGGTAATATTTGTATAGTGACTGATATATAGGTACTTATAGGAATCTACCTATAATTAGCTAGGTTGGTTCTTAGATGGAGGACACTGTGCATTGTTAATTCTATGGGGTAAGCTTCTCCTGGACTGTTTTTGGGGACCCATGTTTCCCTTCATACCAAAAAGAGATATGAGAGTAGGCTATGGAGGATTAATTATTGAACTTCTATAGCTTAGAAAAGAATGATATGTGTCTTATGTAAAGATTCATGTCAGCGTCAAGGGGACTAGAAAATGGAACATTAGTTAAAATCCTTGTTTTTTTCAGCTTGGCACAATAGAAAGAACATTGGGGTAAGAGTCAGAAGATTTGGATTCAAATCCTGGTTCTGCCATTAGATAGGAATAAATGCTTATTCCCTTTGTGTGTGAGTATGTGTGTGTGCATGGTGGTATCTGTAGTATGTGGCTTGTTGTACCCAGTATATTCCCATCATTCCCGTGTTCTTCTTGAAGGAAGACTTCGTGATACACGGGGGAGTGAGGTTTCTGAGAAGTCTGCAGCCTTTGGCCTCTTTCATTTCTTAATTATGAATCATAGTTTCCCATGTATCTTTCCCCACCTCTTCTTCCTTCTTCATAACTATGTATGCCAGACTATGAAATAATGCAAATCCCACTCTTGATACTTACTACTTGTCTAACTTTGGGAAAACTACTTCACCTTTCTCGGCCTCAGTTTCCTCATCTGTGAAGTAAAAGGGTTTTATTAGATTGTCTCTGAGGTCCTTCCAGTCCTACCATCCATTGATCCCAGGGTATTGCATATCAATAAGACTGCCAGCTCTCAGAGGAGACCTTGCTTATCTATTCTTAAGTTTGGCCCCAAATTCTTAGTGTGTGGCTCCCAAACCAACCTTGATCATCTTACCTTGCAACAAGCATAAATGAGAAAATAATCAAGAAGATATTAATCAGTATTGCTGTAGAGACTGAAATGGTAAATGTACTTATGAAGAACGACGAGGTAGGTTCAGTTTGGAGATGAGCCTGGGAAAAGGGCTGAATTGGTTTCATTCACACTGAGATCACTACTAATCTATTTCAGTTTCTCCAACAGCTTACCAACTCACTGGCCATTAAAGAAAGAGCTCCCATTTGAGAATACCAAAGTTTAAATTAAACCACGTGAGCGGTTTTAGTACTATAATTTTTATCCTCCCTGCCATCTTTCCTACCACTTCCCTACTGCCCTCCCACCTTAACTCTTTTGTGGGTCACCTTGGCCAAAGAAGTCATTGCTTTTTGGCTAAACTTGCTTATTAGGAATCTACCTATAATTAGCTAGGTTGGTTCTTAGATGAAGGACACCGTGCATTGTTAATTCTATAGGGTAAGCTTCTCCTGGACTGTTTTTGGGGACCCATGTTTCCCTTCATACCAAAAAGAGATATGAGAGTAGGCTATGGAGGATCAATTATTGAACTTCTATAGCTTAGAAAAGAATTATATGTGTCTTATGTAAAGATTCATGTCAGCATCAAGGGGACTAGAAAATGGAACATTAGTTAAAATCCTTGTTTTTTTTTCAGCTTGGCACAATAGAAAGAACATTGGGGTAAGAGTCAGAAGATTTGGATTCAAATCCTGGTTCTGCCATTAGATAGTTATATGACCTTGAATGAGTCCTTTCCTTTTGGGGGAATTTATTTATAAAGCATAAAACTTTGAGAATTTTTGAATTAATAAATATGATAAATTGATACACAAAAATCTTTGGGAATTTCTTCATTTGTAAAATAAAACTGGGAATTTGATCATTCCTTAATAAACGTGATAAATTAATGAATACAAATTTGAGAATTTATTTGTAAAACAAAACTTTGGGAGTTTGGGAATTAAATAAATATAATTAATAAACCATAATCTGAGAATTTCTTTGTAAAAAATAGTAGGATATGACTAGATAATCTTAAGATCAGTCTAGTACAATAAGGTACACTGAATTTGCACACTTCTCTCATTACCAGATTACATAGTGGCATGTAACTGAAATGTCAGGAGTGAAAGCTGTCAATGAAGAACTTGTTTCTGAAAGAATTCAGAACTTTATCTAAAGTTTGAGACTGAAATTGCATCCCTTCTCCTCCTCTAGAGCTCTCCAGGGCAGAAAAAATGGTAGGTGGGAGAAGCAAGAGAAGGAAAGGGACTTCTAAAGCGACTGTCTTCTGTTTGGTTCAGTTCTAAAGGACCCACATCCAATTCAATTCACTTCAAGAAGCATTGAGCTGGGCACTGGTGATACAAAGC
>NW_027185850.1:20264101-20290082 GCF_028583685.1 Petaurus breviceps papuanus
ACTTGAAAAGAGGAAGGTATGAATTCGAATCCTTCCTCAAACACTTACTTAGAAGCTCTACCCTGGATAAGTAACATGAACTCTCTCTCAGTTTACAAAATGGGCATGAAAATAGCACTTGCCTTTCAGAGTTGTTGCAAGGATAAAGTGAGACTATGTATCTACAGGGCTTTGCCCATCTTACAGTGATCCATGAATGCCGCTATGATTAATCAGGGTTGGCTTTGACAGGCAACTTTTAGGGGACTGCATCTCTTTCATAAATGAGATATCTTCTGTCCCAGGATCCACTGGTGCTGACTAGCAGCATTCTCATTTTGCATCTTTGGTGCAGGAAACCACATGTGTCTTTTATTCAACTATTAATCACAAAGCTGGGTAGAGATAAAGTCCTCCCTGTGTAACCTTGGACAATTAATTGAACTTCTCTGAGTCTCAGCTGTTGGGCTAGACAGACTTAAAGATCTCGAGCTCTTGATCTATGATCCTATGAAAATGGGGTCAATAATATTCTCCCTATGCTCCTCAGAATCCCAGAGATCATCTACTCTAAACTGACTTATCAAAAATCCCCATTACAAGCAGCCATCCAACTTGTCTTTGAAAAGTTCAAATGAGGCAGGACCCAATTCCTCCCCATGAGATTCCATTCCATTTTATGTTTTAATCACCTGCGACACCCTGAGGAAAGAAAAAGCAAATGAACCTATCCCTGCTCTCAAGAGACTACTTGCCTTCTAACATGGTAGGGAATACACATAACCTGAGATTCAGTCCCTTTATCTATAAAATATACATGGAAAATAATAGTCTACCCATCTCACAGATTTGTTGTATGAGGCATATAAAGGGGACGCTTTACAAACATCAGTCTGCAAAATTTACAAATGGGATTTGTACAGTTAGATAGTCTGATAGCTAGTCCACAGGATTTAGAATGGAATAGCTTAACCTGGGGTCTATGAATTTGTTTTGATTCTATTTTTTAATATTTTGTAACTATAATTCAATATCATTGGTTTTATTTTGTGCCTTTAAATGCATGATTCTGAGAAGGGGATCCATAGGATGCCCAGACTGACTGCCCAAGGGGACCATGAAACAAAAAAATCTTTAATAAAGTTTGGAAGACTGCATTCCAAGCCACTCTCTGAAATGGATTTGCTGCATGATCCCGGATGAGTTATTCATTTTGCAGATAAGGAAACTGAGGCACACATTTTTTATTTCAAAGGGCTATGGCAAATCTCAAAGAGGATAATTTGAGTAAACTGGTTTGCCAATTGATCCCAATCAATTAGAAAACCTTTCTTTAACACTTCCTATGCACAAGGCACTCTGCTAAGTGCTGATGATAGAAAGGCATGACCAAAAGTTCCTGTCCTCAGAGAGTTCACAATCTGATCTGGGGAGATGTAAATATAAATACAAAAGACAGAGAGCTGATGGAAGGTAATTTGGAGGGAGGGCACTAACAGGTAAGGGGACCTGGATAGGCCTCCCCCAGAAGGTGAGATTTGACCTGAAACTTGAAGAAAGAGAGAGGAAAGAAGACCTTGAGGTAAGGAGGGAGAACACTGAAGGCATGGGGGCAGTCAAGAAAAAGACACAGCTCGGAGATGGACTGTCCTGTTCTAAGAGGAGCAAGTGTCTGTTATAACTGGGCCCAGGCTGTGAATACCTTTAAATGCCAGGTGACTTTCTATTGCATCCTGAGCTAATAGGGAGCTATGGGCATTTACAGATTGAGAGTGTGGGGCGACCTGATCAGATCTTTGTTTTATGAAAGTCCCTTTGGGAGCAGGGTGGAGGCTGGCTTATAGCTGACTCTTACAGTAGTGGTGAAAGCAATGAAAAGGCTATTGCAATAGTCAAGACACAAGGAAATGAAGGCTGCACTGTGATGGTGGCTGGTTGATTGGAGAGAAGGGGGTATGAAACAGGTGCTGTGTCAGGGCTTGACAATAGGCTGGATACATGAAGTGGATGTGAATGAAGAGGCCAGGTTGTGAAGGTGGGTGACTGGGAGGACAGTGTACCCTGGGCAGGAATGAGGAAGTTCAGAGGGAGGGTTTGGGGAAAACACACAATAATTTGTCTATAGGACACCCAGTGCAAAATGTCCACAAGGCAGCTGATAGCACAAGACAGTCAGTGAATGTTACTGCATACACACTTGTCATCAATAACCAAGATTTCACAATTAACAATTTTTTGATGTTAGGCAATCTAAGGGCACAAGTGAATCATTGAAGATAAAGTTGGTCTCAAAGGGTTTCCTTGAGGAGAAGGAGGCATTGAACTATATCCTGTTGTAGAAATCTACAATGTCATTTCCTTTTAGGAATTATTGTGGTAGGAAGGAAGGCAGGCATGACAGGCTGGCTTTGGAGGGAGGAATACTTAAGGTGTTCTAAGGACACAGGACGACGAGATGGATCCGACCGATTGTAGAGTGGAGGAAAGATTGGTAATCTAGCTCAGTCAGATGGTGGCTCCAGAAGCCTCTCCACACAACTATTCACAAAGACTTTTGCTTATAAAAACCAAAATGCGTTTTGAATTAGGGAGCATGAAAAAAGTCCACAAATGGATTTTGTTAAGGGAAGGCAGGATGTTTTAAGTGGGAGCACACACTGGCTTCGATGCAATGAGGATACACCCACCCTTCCTGCTCTAACCAGCTGAGCTGAATGGCCCAAGGTAGGCGAGGTCAGTGCTTGCAAAAGCACTCAACAGGGAATCAAAAATCTCTTTCCTTTCTTTAAAGCTACTTGGAGGATCCGATTAGTATACATATGTATACATACATGTATGTGTGTATAGATACATACATGTGTGTATACACACACAAATATAAAAAAGAATATATGTATATATTTATCAATTTATAAATCATGCGGGCTTATTATTATGGCTGTAACTAGGTGAACTATACAGCTTAAAAGAGAAAATTTAAAAGGCTGGCATAAAAATGAAACAATATTCCATTCCAGAGATAATAGGGAGTCATTGAAGTCTAATGAGCAGGAGGATGATATGGCTGGATCTGCCTTTAGGAAGATCACCTTGGGATGAACTTGAGTCTGGAGAGGTCTGACCATAGGAAATGATTAGGAGTCTATTGCAATAGTCCCAGAAGAGGCAGGGCAGCGAGGGGGCGCCAGTTGGGCTTGGAGTCAGGAAGACTCATCTTCCTGAGTTCAAATCCAGCCTCAGGCACTGCCTAGATGTGTGACCCTGGATAAGTCACTTCACCCTGTCTGCCTCAGTTTCCTCATCTGTAAAATGAGCTGGAGAAGGAAAGGGTGAACCACTCTAGCATCTTTGCCAAGAAAACCAAATGGCATCACCAAGAGTTGGACACAATTGAAAGCAACTGACCAAGAACAAGAAGAGGTAATGGAGGCAGAACATAGGAGTAGAGACAAGGGAAGCGATGAGGAGGCAGAAGAGACAGGATCTGGCATCTGATTAGATCTGCGGGTGAGGGCTGAGGGAAAGCCTGGGGGCTCCAAACATGGCAGTGCCTTTGGCAGAGGCTCCGAGTTTGGGGGGAGGTCCATGCCTGCCCCTCCAGTGTCCTCAGTGCATCCCGCTCCAGAAGTCACCAGCAGTAAGGAGATGACTTTTACTGACCTGTCACTGCCCTTTCTGAATCTCAGCTGATACAACAAACATGGATCTGGGGGAGTGAGGAAGATGGGCAGGATTTTCCCAGTGTACCTGGGTAGCTGACCCTGAAGGCTCAGGTTAGCTTCTGCTCATAACCAAGTGACTGATCAACCTGCAAAGCAGTGAGTGGGACAGAGGTGAAAGGATGGAGCGTGAAGGGATGGGGGGAGGGTGGCCCTCATCAAGAGAGGATGAAACTGAACTTGTCTTGCTGCTTCCTGATTGCCTGATCACATGTACATAGCTCTGGGTGATGCCACGGACCCCACTTTGGTGACCACTGGTATAGGGACCTTCCAGTATAGGGACCCGATCAGTACAAGTGTGGATCTGTTCTTCAGCTTAGCCTTCCAAGCCAAAGAAGGGCAGAGTACAGAGCCGCACGCTGTGCACTGTCATGCCATGTTCTCTTGGAGTCTAGAAGAACTGGATTTGGACTCTAGCCCTGACTGCTACTGACTGAACTGCTCTGAAGAAGTCACTTAACTTCTCAAGGGCCCAGGTATCTTTCTTAGATATTAAAATAAGGAGGCTTTAAGAAATGAGTTTCCAGAGCCTCAGGTCAGGCCTGACCAGCCACTGGGCGGAGGGACACCAGATCAGCAGCAGCTCTGGCCGTTTCCAGATTTGTCAACACATAGATGCGAAGGACGAAGTGAGAGGTCAGTGCAGTCTGGACTTTGGGACCCAGTAAGTGGGAGTGTTTGGCTTTTGCCCCCAGGGGATAAGCTGCTGAGACGCCAGCCAGCACAGCCAACCAGCACCATGTGGCAGCTTCAGCTCCTGGCCTGCAGAGTGTAGGGGAACCAAGCACCAGTCTGAGTGGTAATTGCTCTTGCTTTAACCTGCTTGGATCTGGATTGCAGTCTAGGGTGGAGGTCCTGGAGTGTGTGTCCAGCTTGCCAGAGCATGTGGAGGCCTCAGACAGGACACCCATCTAATACTTCCGGCAGCTGAGAAAACCCCAGTGTTTGGGATGAAAGCTCCCCTGTCTGGTGGCAGAGTCCTACTGTGGCAAAAACCCCAGGGGTCAAGTGACTGAGGGGCAACATGACCAGGCAAAGGAAACAAAGCAAACAGAAGATTCCAATATTAGACTCCTATTTGGGTACAAAAAGGAGCAAAGCATGGAACAGGAGAAAGACAGTGAAGTCAGAACTCCTGCACCAAAAGCTTCAAAGGAAAATACGAGCTGGTTACAGGCCATAGAGGACCTTAAGAAGCACATGAGAGAAGTGGAGGAAAAATTGGGAAGATAAATGAGAACAATGCAAGAAAATTATGAAATGAGAATCAACAGCCTGATTGAGGAAAATAACACCTTAAAAAATAGACTAACTCAAATGGCAAAAGAGGCTCAAAAAGGCAATGACTAGAAGAATGCCTTAAAAAGCCAAATTTGCCAGATAGAAAAATAATCTCAAAAGATCAATGAGGAGAATCATTGCTTCAGAATTAGATTGGAGCAAATGGAAGCCAATGACTTTATGAGAAATCAAGACGCTGTTAAACAGATCCAAACAAATGAAAGAATAGAAAGCAATGTGAAATATTTCATGGGAAAAACCACTGACCTGGAAAATAGATGCAGGAGAGAGAATTTAAAAATTATTTGACTACCTGAAAGCCATGATCAAATTAAGAACCTAGAAATCATCCTCCAGGAAGTTCTCCAAGAAAACTGTCCTGATGTTTTAGAACCAGAGAGCAAAATAGAGCTTGAAAGAATCCACCGATCACCTCCTGAAAAAGATCCCAAAAAGAAAACTCCTAGAAATATTATAGCCAGGTTCCAGAATTCCCAGATAAAGGAGAGAATATTACAAGCAGCCAGGAAGAACCAATTTGAATATTGGGGAAACACAATCAGGATAACCCAGGATCTGGCAGCTTCGACACTGAGGGATTGAAGGGCTTGGAATAGGATATTCCGGAGGTCAAAGGAGCTGGGATTAAAACGAAGAGTCACCTACCCAGCAAACCTGAGTATCATGTTTCAGGGGAAAATATGGTCATTCAATGGAATAGAGGACTGTCAAGCATTCTTTTTCTTTTTTTTTAAGCAATCAGGGTTAAGCAACCTGCTCAAGGCTACACGGCCAGTTATTTCTGGGTGTGGTGCTGAGCGCCTGAGCCCGGGATTCGATCTCCAGGTCGTCCCAACACTGGAGCTGGCGCTCCTACTCGCTGAGCCACCCGACTGCCCCTAAGCAATTGGGGTTAAGTAACTTGCTCAAGGTTACACGGCCAGGTGTTTCTGGGTGGGTGCTAAGTGTCTGAGCCCGGGATTTGATCTCCAGGTCATTCTGACACTGGAGCCGGTGCTCTTACTCGCTGTGCTACCTGGCCGCCCCCTTTCAAGCATTCTTGCTGAAAAGAACAGAGTTGAACAGAAAATTTGACATTCAGATACAAGAAGCATGAGAAGGTAAACAGGGAAAAGAAATCATATGGAATTTATCAAAGTTGAACTATTAACATTCCTACATGGAAAAACAATAATTGCAACTTATGAAACTTTTCTCAATAGTTGAAGGGAATAGAAATATATATGTCTATATATGAGGGTATATGGGCATATGATTACATATGTGAATGTGTGTATATATGTTTACAGCTATACATAGATAGAGGGCACAGAACCAATTTTACAGGAAGGGATGATACTTAAAAGGTGAAATTAAGAGGTGAGAGAGGAATGTAATGAGAGGAGATGGGGAGAGACAGAATGGGGTAAACTATCTCATATAGAAGAGGCAAGGGAAAATGGTTACAATGGAGGGGAAGAATAGGAAGGCAAAAGGGAATGGGTCAACCTTATTCCCATTGAATTTGGCTTGAGGAGGGAATGAAATACACACTAAATAGGGTATCTCACCCTGTAGGAGAGTGGGGGGGGGAAGGGATGAGAGGGGGTATTATGGAATGGAGGGGAGGGGGGGGGGGGAGGGAAGTTGGAAGCACCCACTTTTGAAAAGGAACAGGATCAAAGTAGAGAATAGAACAAGTGGGAGGTGGGATAGGTGGGAGGGAAATATAGTCAGTCTTTTACAATATATCTACTATGTTATTGTTTTGCATTAGCCACACATGTACGATCTATACTGAACTGCTTATCTTCCCAGTTAGGGTGGGTGACAAGAGAGGAAGGAAATGAATCTGGACTTCAAAGTTTTAAAATCAAATATTCAAATATCTATATATACTATTATTAGTACTATTTTACATGTAATTGGGTAATAAACATGCACTGGGGCATAGAGATGCAGTGGAAATGTCAAAAGGGGTATGGAAGAAAATATGGGAGCGAACAGATTGGAGGAGGGGATATCCTGTGGGACTGCTATTTTGGGGCAGTGGCTAGGGGAAAAATGAGGAGAGAATTTGCAACTCAAAATCTGGCGGAAATGAATGATGTAAATCAGAAGTTAATTAAGCATTTGGAACCAAAAAAACAAAAAAAAATAAATAAAATAAAAAAATAGAATACCTAAAAAAAAAAAAAAAGAAGAAATGAGTTTCCAGGATTTAACCTAACTGGAACCCAGCCAAACCAGCAAGCCCATTCCTTCTGCCCATGCAATTGTTAGGGAATTACATAACAAAGGAAGCCATGTAGGTACAATGGAAACAGCCTTGTCTGGGAGCCAGGAGACCCTGGCAGGAGTTCAGGCCCCAGCAGGTGTCTTTGGCCAAGAAACTCCACCTCAGCTTCCCCTAAAGGGGAGATGATAACATGCCCTGCCACTTTCCAGGGTCATTGGGAGGAAAGTGGCTCACGTGAGGATTCTGGGTTACATGCAATACTGTGTAATAAGAATATTGTCGAACCCAGCCTGTGATTTCAGAGGAATAGAGAGGGTCTGATAAGGAACACCAGGGGGTGCCAACTCTGGACAGAGAGTAGTCTGTGCTAAATAACTGTGGATGAGGAGGAAGATGATGATAGCTCTGTCCATGTATATGTATGCATATACACGTGTGTGCATATTAGTTATGATATACACATATGTGGTCTATGTGAATATAATATAGACACACATACAACATGTACAAACACAAATATATAATACACACATATATCATAGATAGGAGACAAAGACAGAGACAGAGAGGACAGACAGACAGGTGGGCAGACAGATAGGGAACCGGCCTGATGTCCTTGGTATTATGTCTGGCCTGGTGAGGAACTGGCTTCTTCCAATGTCAGTGGCAGCTTCTGGGCATCTCAGAGCACTTGTCCAGACACACTGAAAGGTTAAGCGATGGATCCAGAATTGCCCAGTTGTTATCTATCAGAGGTGAGACTTGAACTCAGGTCTGTATGACTCCAAGCCCAAGCGCTCTCATGCTGCCTTTCATTGTTATTCATTATGTGGTGTATTAACAGCATAAGAATGACTTTCTTCCAAGAACTTAAAGGGAGTGAGGCTCATTTTGGAATCCTATGACCCGGGTTCAAATTTCACCTATGATTCTACCCTTTGACCTTGATCAAGTCACTTAAAGTCCCTGAGATCTTTAATTTCCTCCTTTGTAGAGTGGAGGGCCTCTGAGGTTCCTTCTGGCTCTCAACCTATGATGCCATAATCCTAGGAAACTTTTGTCCCATAATGGAAGGTAGTGTATAGACTTCTTCTGCATTATTCTGCTTTCTTTGTGTTTGTATACCCAGAACCTAGCAGGATGTCTGGTAAATAGTAAGCACTTAATAATTGTTTGCTAGTTAATTGGTCTTAATTGAGTCTTCCCTTTGCAAACTGCCCCCATTCTTGTGACTGCCAGAAATGACGTTCTCAAGGCCACCACTACAGTACCCAGAGCCATGGCGGTACGGGACATGCCAGGTGTTGGGAACCAAAGGTAGGGAAGGAAGAGGAGAGCAGGAGATGGCTGGAGACCATCACCAAAGGACTGAATGTGGGGGCTCTCCCTGACCGCAGGAGCTTCAGGATCCAGACCGTCTCCCTCCTCCCACCCCAGGACCCACCCCCTCCCCAAACAGATGCCCCTGTTTTATTTTCCAACATTTTGTTCCAAGGCCGATTCCACTTTAAAAAAAAAAAACAAAACTTGTTAACTTTTAACAGGCCTTCGAAACAGGGCAGTGAAAGTGGGAGATTGATTCCTTTCTCTTCACGTACACTGGTAAGGAAAAAGGAGGAGGATCCTCGCTCTGCAACTAATCCAGCGAGGGGCCTTGGATAAATCACTTGACACGTTTACAGGGTCCCTTCCAGTCTGACCTCCCCTAATATTGACCAAATCTCTCCTCTGTGCAGGGTGCTGAGAGGTAACACGGAGGAACACCAAAGAGGAAAAATAGTAGTCCCTTCCCTCAAGAGGCTTGTAGTCTAATCGAGCCGGGGTCACATGTCCACCAACATAGACGGGCAGGGAGTTATGCAGGTGAAAGGGAAGAGCCCGGGAGAGGTTTACAGGAATTCTGGAGTCTGAGATAGCCCCAGCTGGGGAGGGGAAGCACAGCAAGGAGGGACAGCCCCTGAGCTGGAGCTTGGAGGAACAGAGGGATGTCAGGGAAGCTGTGTGTTCACTGGACCCAGAGTCAGTGACACAGCACCTGTGACAGCCAGCCAGCCCTGCCATCCCCTGTTCTAGGCCCCTCCCAGCCCTGCCATCCCCTGTTCTAAGCTCCCTCCCAGCCCTGACATTCCCTGTTCTAAGCTCCCTCCCAGCCCTGACATTCCCTGTTCTAGGCCCCTCCGAGCCCTACCATCCCCTGTTCTAAGCTCCCTCCCAGCCCTCACATCCCCTGCTCTCAGGCCCCTCCCAGAACTGACATTCCTTGTTCTAAGGCCTCTTCAGGCTCTGACATTGTGTGATTCTATTATTCTACAGATACAGCAGCATCCCCCCCAACCAGCCATTTGGAGAGGATGGATGAATCTGGCCTCACTTTCAACTTGGCACTCAACTCAAATTTTATTGAACCCAAAAGGCTGGAAAAATCTTCTCTCGCCTTCATTTCAGAGCCCACTCACTCACTCCCTCTGCTGCGTGCCCTACTCCCCCCCCCCCCCCCCATCATTCACAGCCTGTGAGAATTTCAAGGAAAATTTAAGCCGTATGTTTCTGATTCATTTGCACTTAACTCTTCAAAATATGATTTGGAAAGAGCAAGTTGCTGCTCTGAAAAGAAAAAAAAAATTAAAGCTTTCTCTTCCTGGAAAACAGGATGTTGTCCTTAACCAAAATCATGAAAAACAAAGCAAAACAAAAACTCTTCCAATTCAGCACGTTGGGGCTCAGGTTAAAACTGAGAAATGCTAAGATTAGAGGGAATGGTCACCTCTGGTCCAAAGTGTCTCTGGAGGACCCTGCCCTAAAGGTGGAGAGCACATGGGAGGACGATTTACAGAGCTTCGGTTTCCTATAAAGTATTTTTTCTATTATCTGGGAGAGGGATCGGAACGTGGATAATCCAAAGGAATCAGTATTCACTAAGTACCTATTGCACATTAGGAAGAAGAACTGACATTTGGGTCATGCTTTAAGATTTAGGATAGCTTTGTAGGCAGGGGCTCATTTGACCCTCAGGATAAATACATTAAGAGAAGTAAATTGACTTACCCAAGGTCTCATAACTAGTACAGAATCAGGATTCTAATCCAAGTCTAGTATCTGTATCGAGATGAACAGGGAGTTTTATATGACTTTATTGGGAGGGGAGTGAATGTTGTGAAATATTTAGTAAGGTATTAATCTTTCTCAGTCTCATTGCACTGCTTTATAGATTAGGAATACATGGAGCTAATAATATAAATATCAGATCCAGGACATGTCTCTAAATATATGTGTGTACATATATGTATATATGTGTGTATAACATACCTTTGTATATACATATATATACATATACATATATGCAAAAAATTAATGCTGCTGTTGTTGGGTTGTTTCAGTCCTGTCCAGCTCTTCATGGCCCCATTTGGGTTTTTCTTGGCAAAGATACTGGAGTGGTTGCCATTTCCTTCTGCAGCTCATTTTACAGATGGGGAAACTGAGGTAAACAGGAGAAAGTGCTGTGCTAAGGGTCACACATTTGGGGCTTTCTTGGCAGACACTGGAGGGGTTTTCTATTTCCTTCTCCAGCTCGTTTTACAGATGAGGAAACTGAGACAAACAGGATTAAGTGACTTGCCCAGGGTCACCCCTTTGTCTTTTGTTCTTGAAGAGGAAGGTGACCTCAGGAAGGTGATGCTATGACATGTACATCTGAGTGCCTAAAGCCAGATTTGAACTCATGAAGACAAGTCTTCTGATTCCAAGCCCAGGGCTCTATGCACTAGGGTGCCTACTAGGGGCCCTAACTAAGTTAATACATATCTACAAATCAGTTGGGGGAAAGGGGTTACTAACACCTGAAGGGATTAGGATAGCCTCTGTAGGAAACCTCACCCAAGTTAAGCCTTGGAGGAAGCTAGAGATTCATAACATGCTGTGTTACTCTTAGCTGTATTGGGGTCCTCTTGCCTCCTAATAGGCTGGAAACTCTTTAAGAGCAAGGGCTATGCTGTTGGACTAAAGGGGGTGGGGAGGGAAGATGCCCCATTGACATCCATCAAACACCTACCAATCCAGGGCATTTCCATATGACCTATGACTGAGCTGGACCTGGGAGAAGGCTCCTGATTTGAGACAGGACACTCCAAGCAAAGGGGTTGGAACAGAGCAGGACCCAGAGGCAAGAAAGCGCGAGGCCTGTTTGGGGGAAGCGTGTATGCTCCACTTGGCTGGGTTTAACGCTGAGGTCAGACAAACCATCATTCAAAAGAGGGCCTGCTTCGAAAACCCCAATGGCTCACAGCTCACTGCACACACTTTAAAACCCACAAGTGCATCTCTAGTCCAAAATCATCAGATTCTTTACCTCGGAGTCAGGAAACATTTTTAAAAATAATTTTTGGTAAAAGGAACGCAGAATGCTTGCCTCCCTTTCCTGAGTATATTTTTAAAGCAAATTAGGGTCACTACCTCCATCTTAGGGGCTCCTGGAATGAGGTTTATTGAGGATATAACAGGTAGGAGCAAAGGGTCATGGTTTTGGTCAGTGGAAGTCTCCCTTCCTGGAAAAAGTGTTTAAAATTCCAGAGTCTAGAGGGGTGATTTTATACAAAGAAGAAAAAAAAAAGTTCTCAGGACTGGTTTGGGGTTGGTTGGGGACTAAATTCTGGTTTCAGAAGCTTTAAGTCTATCTGTGTATCTAAGGAGTTCCATTATCCCTAGCTGAGGTCAAATGTCACTCTGAACCACTTTTCCAAACCTCCTGAGCTGAACCACAGAGCTCTGGCAGGCCCCAGCATCTTATCTAAATTGGATCTCTTCAGAAGATCCAGGGGTGGCTTCTGCATTGCAGCCATGGTGTCTAGACCAAACACTGATGGCGGGCAGCTTTCCTCACTTTGGCAGCAGTCTGCCTGACAGCTCATTGCCATGTGAGCAGACGGGAGCTTTGTTTTTCGCTTCCATCTCAGTGTCTCAACGATACTT
This sequence comes from Petaurus breviceps papuanus, assembly GCF_028583685.1. Lineage (NCBI taxonomy): Eukaryota > Metazoa > Chordata > Mammalia > Diprotodontia > Petauridae > Petaurus > Petaurus breviceps. The sequence continues at coordinate 20,276,288 of NW_027185850.1, forward strand.
GGATGGGTTCATGGTGCATCTGGGTGGGAGACTCTCTCCGATTCGATTTCATCATAAGATAGCGGAAAGAACACCGAATCTGGGGTTATGTTAGGCCCTGGCTTCGAACCCTGACTCTCCTACCTTAGTAGCTGTGTGCCCTAAGACAATGATTCAATTTTTCTAGGTTTCATTGAGACATAATGGAGTCAGCAGAAATAGAACAAATGGTATCATAATATTGCAAAGAAGACCATATTTGAAAGTCTTAAGAACTCTAATCAACATAATGACCAGCCACCATTCCAGAGGACGAATGATAAAGCAGTCTGCCCATCCCCTGACAGGACAGAGATGGACTTGGGGAAAAAAAAGAGATATTTGTTTGGCATGTTCACTATGGGGATTAATTTTGCTAGACTATATGCATTTGTTACAAGGTGGGTTTTCCCTCTCTTTTTACCTTCAATACCATGGGGGAGGGAGGATAGATGTTTGTTAACTGAAAAAAAGTAAAATATTTTTAAAAGCTTTTCTGGGCCTCATTCAGTTTACCATTAGTAAAATCAAAGAGTGGATGAGGTGACCTATAAGATCCCATCCAATTCTAAGGATCTATAAAGGAGGAACAGAATTGGATTATCCTGGAGACTTGTAACCTACCTTCTCCCCCTAACTCTATGAGTTTATTAAGTCAATTATAAGGTTCTTTCTCCACCTCATTTAATAGGGGAAGATACTGAGACCCAAAGAAGTTCAGCAATTGGTCCAATGTCATAGCAGTAGCATTGGAACCCAGGTCCCCCTGACTCCAAATAATAATATTTTTTTTTGCCTTGTACAACTTGGACTAAGCCTAGATAAAAAAAAAAAAAACCCTTCTCTCTTGTCTCCAGATTTGCTATAGGTTTAAAGAAAGTTTATTACAGAATTAGATTAGAAAAGAAATATGTAATCTAAAATAAGTTCCCCAAATGCAGAATGATTTAGAATGATGGAGAATTCTCTTTCTTCAACCCTCTCTGACCCCATCCAAGGTAGTTCCTGAGAGACATTCCTGAAGCCTTATAGATATTCTGTTGGTGGTGTAATATTTGGGAAGATGATGATTCTAACACCCCAGGCATTAGGTATAGGTGACTTTGTAAGGGATCCTACAACAAAATAGGAAATATTACATAATAAAAACACAAAGCTGTACTCTGAATCTCTTTACATTTCAAGCAGTTAGAGAAGCATATTCAGGATAGTTTGATGGGAAAAGGAGCACTAAGGCATGTTGTTTTCGTCATAAAAATTAAAGCTCCCCAGGGGCAGGGAATTAGATAGATAGATAATGTGTACATATACATACACACATATGTATGCTTCCCTTAGCACCATGACTTGCACATAGTAGGTGTTCAATAAATCCTTCTTGGATTGGTTTGACTTGTAGAGCTGGTTCTGGATTCTTGAGGTCTACACCGAGCAAGCTGGATAAGACTTTCTATATAGCCTAATGATGGAGCTAAGGCTGGACAGGCTCAGCACCAGCCAAATGATGCTTCTCAGCCTCAGAACATCAAGAATTCCAAGGTGGTAAAAAAAAAAAACATCTAAACAGGTTTGGAGGCTGGTGAAATGAGGACCAGGAGCTTCCAGAAGGTTCTAGGATTACAAAGCACCCACATCTATGATCTTGTTTGATTCTCCCAGTGACCCTGACTCTGCACCTGTTGGTACAATCACCAGCATTCCCCTCTTTATGAATGAGGGGATGGGGGCTCAGAATGCTCTGTCCAAGGTCACAAAACTTCTAGTGCTGAGTCGGAAGAACGACTGGACCAAAGGTCTTCTGAGTTCAAAGGTTCTTTTCTCCTAAAATGTGCTGCCTCCTAGTGTTTAAAAGCTAAACTTTCTGGAGTCAGAGGAGAAGGTTGGATTAAATGAATACTTGGTATAAATAAGGTCCCTGAGCCTCTATGATGAAATAAGAGAAATTAGCCAAAAATGAAGAATTGAATTCTGACACGGACTGAGGACCCACCATAACCCTAGAAAGGGAATTCAGGTTCCTGTACTTAGCAGCACATCCTCCAAACTCTTTGGTGGTGATTGTACCTTTCATTAAAAAAAAAAAATTACAGTTAAGTTTTGAGACAATAGAGTTCAGAGACCCCATCAATATACTTCTTCCCAAACCCAGTCATATGACATGAGAATTCAAAGGAAAGGTGTTTAATTAAAATAAGAAGGAATAAACATCTATATAGTGCCAACAATATGCCAAGTACTATGCTAAACACTGTTATTGTTGATTTTTTACAAATATCTTATTTAATACTCACATCAATCCTGTTATCTCCATTTTACAGCTGAGGAAATTGAGGCAAACTGACTGGCCCAGGGTCACAAGCTGGAGGCCAAGTCTGAGACCAAATTTGAACTCAGGACTTTCTGACTACAGACACAGAATTCTAACCACTGTGCCACCAGAACAGGATAGTATATAAATAAAAGAAAATTGAATTAGGTATTAAGAACAGTCAGCATTTATTTCCATATAGGGACTCCCCAGGTTCCCTAACCCTCACTATTATTTCCTTCACTCTAAAATTACATTCTATGTATTTTGTATTTATCTTGTGTGTATGTAACTATTCCTTTCTTTGCCTCCCTGGTCCTTAGCGCAATTCTTAGTACATAGTAAGTACTTACTTAAAGGGTTGCTTGCCACCTGACACGCCCCTCTGCATGTCTCAGACTCCCAAGTAACCCCTCTGGGCTCTCAACACAGCAGGAAAAAGGCATGGCAGTATACTCACAGAAAAAAAAATTAGAGGAACTTGTCATACCAATTGTCTTGGGAGGCTTGGCTTTCTTGGCATAGAAACTATAGAATCTTATGTGTATTCAGTGTAGCTGTTGAAGTGTAGGCTACATTGATCTCTATTTGGTGTTACAACTGATTCTGTCAACCACAGTAGCCCTGGCATGCTTTAGGTAAAAAGGTTCCATTTTGTCCTCATCTTTCTCAATTTTCCTATATAATGGGAACAACATTCCAAAAATCAGCATTCTCTCCCCTTTTACTCCCATGTCCTATCCTGAAAGTAAGGTTATGGGAGGAAGGAGAGAGGGAAATAGGGAAGAGGAGAAAGAGAGAGGGAGATAAGGAGAGAGAGGGAGAGGGGAAGAGGGTGTGTGTGTGTGTGTGTGTGTGTGAAGCAGTCCTTCCTTGAGCTTGTGACTCGAAGGATGATCACATTCAGAGTCAGATGTATCATGCTGTATCCTTGCCGAGTACCCTTTCCCTGATCTGAATGTCCTCCTCTTCTATGACTAAGTAAGCTACCTTCTGTTAACTGTTGGATGGATTTTGGGGGGGAGCATTCTGGAAAGATGGCAGAGGTCAGAAATTCCCAGGCTCTCATTTCATTCTAAATTTGGACCTAAATTACCAGGAGCCTGACCTAAGTCAGACCCAATCCCACATCATCTTATAAGACTTTCTAAATTGGAATGAAAACACTATAGAAATCAAAGTACAGGTTTCTGTGAGATAGAGTCCTGAGAACATTTTCTCCAGTGGATGAGATTCTTTTAGTCCCAAAGCATTGTGGGAACACGGAGACATTGTGCAGGTTACACACTCCTTTGTCAAGAAAGAAAATGCACTAAAACAAGACAGGTCGAGTTTTATCATAGAGAAAAGTTGTTCTCCAAAGTAGAGTGGAAAGTGGGAGTCCCTGGCCTACAGCACCATGATTGTGGGTCTCCTAACCAGCTGGGTGATGTTGGACATATGTCTTTCCCTCTCTGTATCCTTCTTTCTATGCTTTGACATTTTTAAGTTTAAAGTCAGACTAGATGATCTCCAAAGTTCATTTAAGTGCTAATATTCTGTGAGTCTATACCTCCAAGCACATTCTCATTATTCACAAATATTGCTGCCAACACTCAACCACATGTGTTGGCCTTACAGTGGTGTTTATTATTGATGGAACACCATTAATATGAAGTCAAGCCAGAGCATATTTGATTTTTGGCTAAAGATCCTTAAAATGTGGCCAATATGTTGCATGCAATGATTAGGATTTGAGAAAATGGAGAATTTAATTAATCCAATGACCCCTATGGGCTCATTTATCATTATTACAGGGCACCTTGCATCTGGAGAATACACAGCAAGGTTAAGCAAGTTGAAATAAGACACATGGCAATCCTTAGTCCTCTAGAGTTTATTAAAAGAGAGTTTTGCTCTAACCATTGCAAAATACAACAGCACCATCTTAGAAACTCCAGGAGGAAAACAGCATTCATCGCTATATTTTAGGAATCCCAGCATTAGTTTCTGTAAATTGGAAGTGACCTTAGAAGACCTCTAGCTAAATCTATGCCTTAACAATAATTCTCTCAAAAAAATACATGATAAGAATTCATCCAACCTTTGTTCAAAGGCATCCATTCAGGGGAAGCCACTTGGGCCACCCATTTCACTTTATTAGGATGTTTTAAAAAAAACAAAAACAAAAAAAAAATTAAGCCAAAATTTATCTCTTTGCTCCATTTACCCATTGTTTCCTCTGGGACTGAATAAGATAAATCTTATTCTCTTTCCCATAAGTCTTCCAGATGTTTGAAGATAGCTATAATGTCTCTCCACCCACTGTAATCTTCTCTTCTTTAGGATAATCATGCCCATTTCCTTCAATTGATGTGTATGTGACATGGACTCAAGTCCTGTCATTTTGGTTGATCTACTCTGGACACTCTCCGGTCTGACCAGGACAGAATGTGGAGCCCATATCACTTCCCTCTCCTGGAAGTAATGATTTTCAATGCAGCTTAAGATAATGTTAATTTTTTTGTTTGCCAAATCCTGATTTGATTAAATCCCACAGATTTTTTTGCAGGTCAGCAGCCAATAAGCATTTATTAATCATTTACTATGTGCCAGGCACTGTGCTAAGTATTTGACATATAAATATAGGGAAGAGAAAGAGTTCCTACCCTCAAGGAATTTACACTTTAATGGAGGAAGACAAATAAATACCTGAAAATCAGGGGGGGGGGAGAGGACACTGTGTGTTGGTGGCAAAGTTCAGAGAGCCAGAAGCAGAGCCAGGACAGGAAAGAAGAACAAGTGGTTGGGGTCCCTTCCTCAGAATGAAGGTTCTGGGAAGAACTTATCAATTGGAGATGGGCCACAAGGCCTCCAATGCCTAGCTATTCTTTCTTCTTATAAGTGCATTTTTTGAATTCATATTGGAGACATATTTTTTTACCTTTGAAGTTGATATAAGACCAATTTTGGAACTCTGGCATTTAAACATTTCAGCATCATTGTAACCATACTGTATTTTAGTTCACCTCTCTATCTTTTCCACAAGAATAGCATAATAGACGTTGTCATACATTTTGCTAAAATTTAGGTAAACTAGATTCACACCACTTCTCTGATATGCTTATTTCAGAATCATCAAAAAAGGAAATGAAGCTATTGAATGATTAACCACTCCCTTTTTCCATTTTTAAAAATAGTATTTTTTTTCAATTACATGCAAAGACAAATTTTAACATTCAAGTTTTAAAAAATTGAGTTCAACATTTTCTCCTTCACTCTCTCACCTCCCCCTTCCCTGAGATAGTAGGTTACATATGTGCAAACATGCAAAACATTTCTGGATTAGTCATGCTGTGAAAGACAAAACAGACTAAAAGAAAAAAATTTAAAGTGAAAATAGTATGCTTTGATCTGCATCCTGACTGCATCAGTTCTTTCTCTGTTCATGAATAACATTTTTCATCATGAATCATTTGGACTTGTCTTGGATTGCTGTATCGCCAAGAATAGCTAAGTCATTTAGAGTTGATCATCATACAATGTTGATATTACTGTGTTCAATATTCTCCTGGTTCTGCTCTTTCAATTTGCATCAGTTCATGTGAGTTTTTCCAGGTTTTTGGATCAAAGATGGCCAAGAAGGAAGGACACAGGGGCGGCCAGGTGGCTCAGCGAGTAAGAGCACCGGCTCCAGTGTTGGGATGACCTGGGGATCAAATCCGGGCTCAGATACTTAGCACCATACCCAGAAATAACTGGCCGTGTAACCTTGAGCAAGTTACTTAACCCCGATTGCTTAAAAAAAAAAAAAAAAGGAAGGACAGCAATTCATTCATCCATGGGTTAAGACACATTCAGAAGTGAACTTGACTAGGCAAATGCTATGTAGCAAATCTTATATTCTCCAGATAAATAAAGGGGAAAGGAGAAAAAAAGACTAGAGGCAAAACATGATATATTTACAGAGAAAATTAAAGATATTTGATGAAAATAAATAAAGTTAATAATAAAATTAGATATTTGATGAAAATATTAACAGTTTCAAGTCACTAGAGGCAAAATATCTCCAGGAAAGTCATGTTATTCTTTATATTGCTAATAAAATGCATGGGGAAGGGGGAGAGAAAAGAATAATTTCTGGATATTTGTTTTAAATTGAATTTATTACAACAGACTTCAAGTGCTAAACACATGACAAATATTATCTCATTTGATCCTCACAATGACCCTGTGAGATAGGTGTTGTTATTCCTATTTTACAGTTTAAGAAACTGATTCAGGTAACAGTTAAATGACTTGCCCAGGGTCACACAGCTGAGTAGTGTATGAGGTCAGATTTGAACTGGTCTTCCTGATTCTGATCCAGTGCTGTGTGCAATGTGGCACTCCCTAGCTGCCTATAGGGGGAACAGAAGAACGTTAGTAAATAACACCACTCAGGTTGGAAGGAATAACAATAACTTATAACAGAAAGAAGGCGGAGCTATTCAACTCTAGTTTTTTTTTTTTTATTCCTTATTCTGTTTCCCATCCAAGTAGAATTATCTGGAAAAGATAGAACAGCAAAAAACTGTTCCTGTGGAGGAAATAGCCAAAATTAGTAGGGAGATATAAGAGATTCATTACTGCCCTTCATTCAATTCAACAAAACAAACATTTAACAAATGCTGCTTCGGGGCAATGGACTGTTTTAGGAACTGGAGATACAAAGATATCAACAGCCCAAAGCATGCTCTGGAAACAGGTCTATTTACCAATTTCCCTGTTACATTTAGAAGAAAAATTCCATTTATTCCCCTGCTTTTTTTGGGGGGGGGGACTTAGTATTGTCTGCATTTCTTTATAAAATCACATGATTATTGACACAACATATTTGTTTATGCTTTTATACGAACTATGCCACACAGTATAGTATCCAGAAAGCTGGCCTTGGAGGAAGGAAGACCTCGGTAAGTTTTGCCTCCAATATACACTGGACATATATCTCAAATAAGTCATTTAATTTCTTAGGGTCCAAGGAAATTCTAAAACCATTAATTATCACAAAGGTGTTAATCTGTATTGATAGAAGTTTCATACTGGGAATTCCCTATAGGAATGATATCACAAATGTAGTTTTTTAAAGAAAAGAACTTTCTTAATACACATAGAAAAAGAAATCACATTGTGATTAGATTCTGTAGGAGCAGGTAGGTAGCAGAGTACACGAGTCAGGAAGTTGAAGGTTCAAATCTCACCTCAGGGACTTACTTAGCTGTGTGATTCTAGGAAAGTCAGATTAACCTTCATCAGATCCAGTTTCCTCATCTGTAAAATGGGTTTAATATCACAGTGTTGTGATAATCCAATTGTAAATATTTAAATGTAGCAGCAGCACCATAAACACATGGAAGGATCAACATTGTCTAGGTTACCTTTGCTAATATTTCATGTTTCCATTAATATTCATTGATAATACTGATCCATAAATTTCTTTTTCAGTTTGTTTCTCCTTGTTTTGGGTATAAGGATTATAGATGTCTCCATATGAAAGAATTTGGGAAGTTTTCTTTTTCTCTATCTTTGTGAACTTTGTTGTAACATAAAAATTGTTATTTAGTTGTTTGACAGTTTATACTAGCTTCATTGCTTGAGAGATCTGACTTTTTTAAGGGGAAGGCTCCCTAATTTTCATGTTACTTCACAAATGGAATATCGATCCATCCTATGTATTACACAAGAGAAGCTGATCCTCTAACAGCTCTAGGTTACTAAGGGCATGGCTCTCTTACATAATCTCCTTTGCTTATTCTATCATAAGTGTCTTCAGCCATTCTTGGATGACCCGCCTTCATTGTTACCCATCTTGTCCAATGGTATACACAAGTGAGGTTAAAATTGAATAGAAATGTAGTATTTCACTCATTGCAGTTGTGACAAACTCTTTGTGACCCCTTTTTGCATTTTCTTGGCAGATATTGGAGTGGTTTGCCATTTCCTTTTCCAGCTCATTTTACAGATGAAAATGGAGGCAAACAGGGTTAAGTGACATGCCCAAGATCACATAGTCAGTGTCTGGGGTTAGATTTTATCTCAGGTCTTTCTGACTTCAGGCCCGGTACTCTATTCACTGTGCTTCCCACTTACCCTGAATAGAAATGGAGCCCACTAATCTATGCATAAGTATCTCAAAAGGCTGTATGTTTTCTTAGAAAACCATATATTAATATTATCTAGGTTTGATTGCATTTTTGTTTATTTTGCTTGATGTTTCCTAATTACATTTTAATCTGGTTCAGGCCATACTTGGAAAGTGTTATGGGTCATGGGTTTGACCCCTCTGGTATATTCAATAATTACAGTTCCACATGTACTGATAATTACAACATTATCTACCCCCAACTTCACCAAATATTGAACACCACCACTATTCCCAAACAAGATACAAAATCGCTCACTTTGCTCCCCTTTGGCTATATAGTCCCAATCATAGCTTGCCATATTAATAGTAGAAGGCATGCCTACTTCAAGAAACCTAAATTTACCACAGGCTTTTCATCTGCAAAGACAGCTAGCTCCTCATGAGGGCATGGGGGTACATTATGTGACTATCATCATTAGCATTAACATCCAGCATCTGTGTGGTCCCCAAGACTGACAGATTGGTACCTCAAAGGTTGTTTGAAGCTCAACCAAAATGGAGAACCTCAACATTGTGGCTTAGCAAGTTCCAATTTCTCCTCACAGTAAACCCCTACAGTGAGTAAACATTCTTTCAGCTTCAACTCTGGATCCTATTTCTTAGGTAACATAGTGTAACTTAGTGTAATAATGGCATTCAGAGTTGAAGACTTGGAGTCTAGAGAGCTGAATTTGAATCCTGCCCCAGATACTGGTTAGCCGTGTTATTGCTGGGCTATCCTCTAATTTCCGTTTCAATTCCTCATCTACAAAATGTATATGACAATCATATTCTTTATATTAATGGGGCTTGAACTTTGGCTATAAAAGCCTACTATGGCTGTGATGTATTTATTTTTTCTTTTCAGCACACTTATGCACATAAAGCGAAGTCCAAGACTATTATTTTTAACTGCCTCCGATTTGCAGGAATACCTAAGTGGTGCCAAAGTTAACTATGTGCTACTAATCCCCTCCCCCCTTCTCAGTCTTCTTCCTACACCCTCCAGTTTGGGGATTTGGGATTTCTATTCCAATCAAACTTAGACTTGATCAGAGTACACCAGCATCATGACCACCATTTTCCAGAATCCCTTTCCATTGAATGGACTATCTCCTTGATCCCAGGAGAGGGACAAAGTACCATGTAACTGGACACCATGGGTGGGTCACTCTCTTCTCCCAGACTGGAAGACTGGAAGCTTCTACCCTTACCAACTTAACCATGCCCCTGATTAATGTCAATTTCAGAAAACCTACTTCTGGTATCAATTTGCCTTGATTCATTAAGTCTTACTTAAGTTTCTGATATTGAAAATAATGAGTTGAATCTACTTCAATTTCTAAAGCCTTTATTAAAGCCTCAGAAATAAATATATTGATCCTGTCTTGTGTGTGATTGGAAAAATTTAATCCAACAAAGAGGGACTATAATATGATAAGAATAACACCCATTCAAAGGTTATTAACAAATATACTCCATTCCAAGCCAATAGTCGCCAGGACTGTTATCAGCTGGAGTTCCTGCACAGCTGTTCCTTATACTGCAGCCTGCCTCTCTCTAGAGGTGCAATCCATTTTGAATTGGTTTGTATTCAAGACCAATCACCACCTAAATCAGTGAACACAAACTAAAATGCTTCACATTTTGACTAGAGGAATATCCTGTTTCAAACTCCACCTTAGACATTAGTTATAGTATGGAAGGAAAGAAGGGAGGGAGAGATTTTTAAGCATCAGGAACTATGCTAAAGTGCTTTACAGATGTTATCTGATCCTCACACTAGAAGCTAGGTATATTATTATCCCCATTTTATGGTTGAAGAAACTGAGGCACACACTTACTAGCTATGTAACCCTAAACAAATTACTCAGAAGTCAGGTTTGAATTCAAGTGTTCCTGATTCTAGGCTCAGCACTTTATCCATTATACCATCTGAATGCTCAGTGACCTTGGACAAGTCACTATACTTTTACATGCCTCTGTTTACTTAAAGACTTGGTTGATCTTTAAAGATTTCTTTTCAGTATTAAATATGTAATCATTAGGGAGACAGAAAAAAAAAGCAAAGGAAGTCCCTGTCTTCAAAGAATATCTATTTTTATAAGGGGAAGATAGATTAGATAGATAGATTGGATAGATATGTAGATATGTAAGAGGTAATCACAGAAGGACATTTCAGTATTAAAATTTACACAGATGGTGAGTGGAGCCATAAAGGATTGGATTGGTGAAGCTGAGCTATGCTTTATAGAAATAATGATGAGATTTATGGCCCCAGGATTAGAGAGAGGAGAGGGAGGGGAGAGTGAGGGCACACATGTGATAGCATAGCTATGCTCAGGAAGAGAGCCAAAAAGTCCAGTGTAACATGAGAGAGTGAAGCTTTCCAGGGCAGGCTTTCTGGTCCTGGTGGCAGCAATGGGTGAGGTGACCAGAGTAGGAAGTAAAGATTGGCATTGCTGAGGTCCACTGCTTAGGTCATGTGATAGTTTTGGATAATCTACAAGGTAGTGCTGGCTAGCTAGCATAGTAAAACACCTAGTGCTAGACCTCAGGCAAATCAGTGAGTGAGGAAAGGAAACCTGGGAATGGTTCTTCCATTGAAAAGATTGACTAAAAGGGCAAAGGACCTACACATACAAAAACAACAAAGAATTGGAAATTAAGGGGATGCCCATCAATTGGGGAATGGCTGAACAAGCTGTTCAATACGAATGTGATGAAATACCATTGTGCTATAAGAAATAATGAGCAGGATGCTTTCAGGAAAACCTAGAAAGACTTACATGAACTGATACTGAGTGAAGTGATTAGAACTAGGAAAAGACTGTACACAGTAACAGCAACATTGTGTGATGATCACCTCTGACTGATTTAGCTCTTCTCAGCATTAGAGATCCAAGACAATTACTGAAGATCCATGACAGAGAAGGCTAACCTCTTCCAGAGAAAGAACCATGGAATTGGAATGCAGATTGGAGCACAGATTTTCACCTTTCATTGTTTTTGGTTTTTTCCCTTTTGTTCTTTCTTTTTTTACAACATGACTAGTAAGGACATTTTTTACACAATTGAATAATGTATAACCTATATCTGATTGCTTACCATCTTGGTGATGGGGGATGAGAGGGAAGAAGAAAAAATTTAGAACTCAAAATCTTACAAAAAATAATGTTTAAAACTATCTTTACGTGTAATTGAAAAAAAGAAAGTGCTATTTACAAAAAAAAAAAAAGATTGATTAGTTGAAGTCAATCCAACACTGTTGGAGTAGTGATAAGTACGGCGTTAAGTACAAACCTGTTCAATTTTATTCACCAAAGACAAGTCCGATCAACTCCCGTCCCCTGTCCTAGCCTTCTCTTCCCCAGACTCCTCTTTTCAAGTCAGTGAAGGACTGTCATGTAGAAGGAGGATTAGATGTTTTTCTGTTTGACTGCAGAGGGCAGAACAAGAAAGTAGGGGTAAAAAGGCAAAGCATTATGGGGAGGGAAAGTAAAGCAGCAGAGTCATGTAGTGAATGGAGGACCTGACTCAGACACCAATCCCACCTCTGTTACTGATTGGTTTAGTGAGGAGCCCATCAGGGCCCTGGGCAACTTATAGAAGAGTCATAGGTTGGCATCAATGGAGGTAATTTTCCCAGAGAGTTCCCCATGCAGAAAGTCTTTAAAAATATGCAAAAGGGGGAGGTGATACCTTAGGACATGGTGGGAGACAAGATATAGACAAAATCACCCAGGATCAGGAGTCAAGGATAGTCTGCTATCGGCCCTGATGAAAGGGAAATTCCTTGAGATTCAAGAGCCGTTCAAATATCCAAGACATTGTCTACATGATCTACCTCTCCTAGAGCTGGTGAGAGGAAAATAAGTGTTGTCAGAAGCTTATTTTTAATGCTTTTGCATTTCTTGAAATGTGGATTGTTATTGTATATAAGGCCTTTTACTCATGCAGCAAAAACATGGTAGGACTAGCATAGGGTTAGAAAGACACAGGATGAGGTAGAAGAGAAGGAAGAAGAAACGAGTCGGGGAGGGACATAGACATGCTTCCTCCCTGTTAGAAATTTGCACATAGGTTATGACTATGGGACCTGCTGGCTATGGTGCTATCCTGGAGTGGGGAAGGCCTGGGTGTGAGTCCCACCTCATTTCCTGCCTATGTGACTCTGGGACAGTCCCTTAACCTCTTTCAAATGCTCTAGGCAACCGTTAAGGCTTGGCATTGATGAGCAGATGCCCATCTGTGCTGGCAGAGGGATGTTTCCCAGAGGCATTCCCCTAGCATGGAAGATACAGTTGATAATTATAGCAACAATAATATAGTAATATTATAATAATTATAGCAACAATAATTATAGTAACAATAAAGTGAATAGGATTTGCCATTTTGTAGCTTTAAAACTTGGAAAGCACTTCACATATGTAATCTCGTTTGAATTGTTCAATAGTCTCATGAGGTAGATGCTAGAGGTGCTTATGCCTTAATGTTACAGATATTGAAACTGATTAAAAATGAACACTTATAGCAACACTTTAAGGTTTGCAAAATGCAAACATGATCTTATTTGATAGGAACGACCCTGTGAGGCAGGTGCTATGATTAGCCCCTTTTGATAAGAGGAAAATGAGGCTGCAAGTTAGGTGACACATCTAGGGTCACACAGCTCCTAAGTGTCAAAGGCAGGTGCAGGTCTTCCTGTCCCCAAATCTAGGGTTCTTTCCTCCACACCACATTGCTTCTAACAAGGAACCGATTCCACCAGCATAATCAGAGGAGGGTCCTGGTGCCTTGTCTATATTTAGGAGTATGGTGACTGGTTCAGGCACCTTTGACCAGAGATATCCCCAGATACAGGCTGTTGTTGTCTGCCCTTCATTTTCAAAGAGGACCAATGATGTCATGACGGTGATGTTTTGACCTGTGGGTGAAGTGAATTTAAGTGAGGCAGAGTGGCACAGAGTTGTAAGCCAGAGTCAGAGTCAAGTGACCAGACAAAAATGAGGATGAGTTTCAACGGCCTGAGATGCGGTTGATGATGCTGGCATTTCCGATGCCTGACCAAGCTCTGAGTACTCCACAGCTCTTGCCTGCTTCAGCCACCTCCATGACCATTGGAATGAATTGTTCTCATTCACCCATTTGGTCAGGGGAAACCTTCACATGCATGGGGTATACACCCCTCAACTCATTGACAGATCTGAACTCCATCAGTTATGCTCAACCTGGCTTAGCCCATCTGCCAATGTGGCTGCTGCACATGCTATAGCTTCTTGGGGTCACACAGGAGAGCTGAATGCCAGGCAGATACCGAGGGTGGA
>NW_027185850.1:20290092-20363359 GCF_028583685.1 Petaurus breviceps papuanus
TTCTCCAATCCTTTCCTTCCCAATAGGATATAAGCTTTTTGAGGGCAGAGACTGTTTTCTATTGGTCATCCGCTATCCAGAGGCCAGCAAGGCATCTTGAACATAGACACTTAATCATCACTTACTAAACTAAATCACTCTGATCCACTCAAGGGACTTTAAATCAGGCCTTGTAATTTCCTTGCAAGGAGCTGCTCAATGATGCAAACTTTGGCTCTCTTTCCCTACAAGTGTGAGCTTCGTACATCTCCCAAGGCTGAGCACTCAAGCCAATTTCTCTGGACGGTCTCTCTGATTTGACTTAGTACACTCAATTCAACAGGCATTTAGCATGGACCTACTATGGTCGAACCTCTTAAGTCCTCAGCCTTACCTTAGATGAGTCGGCCCTGAACCCTGGGAAACACTAGCTTGTGGCCAACCCTGGTTTGTTGCTCAGGTTCTAAAGTTTCACTTTCTCCCAACGTGTTCAGGATTTGCTGGAAGGATCCTGGAAGATGGCCGGAGGGTTGTAACCTCCAAAGTATCTGGTTCCAATTAAGAGCCAAGCCTATAGGATTAGAAGTTGTTTAATGAACACCTTCATTCTGCCCAGCTCCAGCTGGAATTTCCCATAGGATTTTTCCTACTCGTTTCTTCCTTCCTCCATTTCTGAACTCTATTTCACTGTCAAAAGCCCTGGGCCCTTAATGAAAGTTGCACAGCAATTTCCTTTATAGAAGACCCCAGCCATTACCTTCAGTGGAGCTCCAGGATGCTCCTGCATTTACAAGTTCCCAGCTCTTCAGTCTCATATCTGAAGACCACAGAGCAAAGTTAAAGGTGCTACATTGATTTGATGTCCCATTGGCCCCAGTGTTTGAGAACAACACTCTTTTCCTTTTCCCTTAGAAACACAGTTTATTCTGAGAGGAAGGATGCTGACTTTGATACTGATCAATATTGGGAATTAACAACAAAGGCAAAAACCAAAGGTTACCCAGCTGCAAAGCAAGCCTTCAAACAATCTCAGGCTTCAGAAACTTCGGAATCCTCTTCCGGACCACCCAGATTCTAATTTAATTGGTATTGGCAGAATGTGAATCCATGACAATTCTACTGAACTCCTAGAATTGGTAATCCTGGGCTTGTCATTCCATGCTCATCCACTGGTTTCTCCATCCAGTCTTTAGCTTTCTGGTTGACTACTTTGGTAGGATCCAGTCCATTAGTTGGGTGGTCTACCTTTTTTTGGCTTTCATCCCGATATCAGCAAAAGGCTTAATTAACTTAGTTAACTTAATGCTGTAAGTTAACCCAGAGGTGGGGGAAAGAAAGAGGAATAGTAGACACTGGGGAAATGATAGCATCTGAGCTTCACAGAGGAAAAAAAAAGAATAAGAAAAAACCCACTAATGAGATCCTGGGAATACAAACCAAGAAGCACAGGAGAGAAGGTAAGCCAAGTTCCCAAGATGAGCCAGTCCTTGGAAACATTATCAGCCAAGTGGCTAGAGAGCCTGCCCTTCCCTCTGCTGCATTTTCCCACTTCCAGGCCGACCCCAAATTGCTAAGTCATTGCTTTAGCAAGCAGGATATTTTCTTATTGCGTTCTGAGGACTTGGAAAAATATTTTCCTTTGGAGGACTGCTTCTGAGGCCCATTCTCAAATGGAGGGTTAGGCATTCCGGGTGAGGACAGACTCTGATTTTTGAGATGCTGCTCAAGAACTTGGCCCAATTCCTCCCAGGAGAGTGGCCAGCATCTGCTCGACTCAACCAGGGTACAAGGATGACTTCCCACTAAAAATAAAACTGCTTTCAGCAAATTCCAGGAGTAGTCTGGTTTTGCCTGACAAACCCTTCCCCACCCCCCAAAAAAAATTATCTGATCAGTCCAACTTGTGAAGCCAGAGACAACCACCTACAGGGATGATTTGGAAGCATGGAGAAACCCCCCCCCAAAAATCTGTTTCTCCCCACAAACAAAATAAATACAGAAATAGAAGATAACTTCAGGTCAGGGGTTCTTTTAACAATATATTTTAATTTATTTCATTAAATATTTCCCAAATACAGAAAAAAAAATTAACATTCATGCAAAGCACATTCCCATATTAACCATGTTGCAAAAGAAAACAGACAAAAATACAAGAAAAATAAAGAAAGTTTTTAAAAAGCATGCTTCAATCTGTATTCAGAAGTCATTAGTTCTTTCTCTGGAGGTAGATAGTAATTTTCATCACAGTTCCTTCCAGATTGTCTTAGACCATTATACTGATCAGAACAGTCAAGTCTTTCAGTTGGGTCATCCTCGCGACATTGCTGCTATTGTGTAACATGGTCTCCGGGTTCTGCTCATTTCACTTTGTATCAGTTCATGTAATAAATATCCCTAAGGTTTGGTTTTGTTTTCTGAAACCATTCTGTTTATTCTTATAGCGCAATAGTGTTCCATCACAATTACGTGCCACAACTTGTTCAACCATTCCCCAACTGATGGTTATCCCCTTCATTTTCAGTTCTTTTCCACCACAAAAATGAACTGCTATAAATATTTTTATACAAATAGGTCCTTTTGTCTCTTCTTTGAACTCTTTGAGATACAGACTTAATAGTGATATTTCTAAGTCAAAGTATATGCAGAGTTTTATGGTCCTTTGGACATAGTTCCAAATTGTTCTTCAGAACGGTTAGACCATTCATCAACAGTACACTGGTGTCCAGGCCAAAATTTCTTTTTTATCCCCAAAATTTCTTAACTTGAGGTCCATGATGAATTTTTTTTTGAGAAGGTGGGGGCAAGTAACTACTGAATAGGCTTTCTCTATAATCATATTTTATACATTTAAAAACATGATCAAATTGTTAAAGGGGATAAAACAAGTTAAGAACTCTTGCCTTAGACCTCCAACTATATCATTTCAGGCACAAGGAATAGGGACCCCTTGTCTTAGAACCTTGGGTTCCAGGTCTGGTATTTACCAGCTGAATAATCTCAACCAATTTACTTTTCTTCTGTAAGAATCAGTATCTTCATCAGAAATGAGCCAAGATCAAATCCATAGGCTCCACATCTAGCAGGATGTTCTGTCTGAAGGTTTCTGTTGAATCTTCAAAATTTCTCATGAGTCCCACATAGGACTTTTGGTGGCCAAAGATATGGAACACCTTCATGGATATGGTCATTTTCTTTATTCTGGACATGCCTTCTAGGTATGGTTTAGGAGTCAATAAAGTTCTAGGATTGCTAATTTAGATTTGGAAAGCACCTTTCACATTACAATTGAATAAACAGACGTAGAGAGTGATTTAGCCAAAGTGATTTAGATAAATAAAAGAATTTCACTTCAAACTCAGGACCTCAAACCCCAAATCCAGCACTTTTCCTGGTGTACCAGTTGTCTCCTCCTATCTTTGAGGATATCTCTAGACATCATCAACCTTTATCTCTTCTAGTATATCAGTCTTTTGGAGACAGATCATGAAGTCAAAACTGAGCACAAGGACAAGAAGAATATTATCTTTTTTTGGTTTCAATTAACTGATGTTAGGTACAGGCTTTCTCCTGACTAGGGATGGAAGCAAATTAATCTTATGGGTTTGATTTAAAACAAATAAATTTCCTAAGAGGCAGAACTACACTGGCTAACTGGAATTTTTTCTTTGCCCTAGAATAAAATGAGTCAGAGCATCATTTTGCTATTTGGGACAGTGCTGGGATAGTAATTCTCATTTTTTCACTCTTTTCCATTTTGCTTTTCCCATCCTAAGAACAGAGAAAGCTCTCTTAAAGAGTGGAGGTGGAAAATGTTACTAAAGAGTAGGAACCACCTATTGGGAGGAGAAAATGGTATGACAGGTAGTATGACCTATATTCCAAAGGTGAGGGCCAGAGGAGGGAGTAGACCATCTTCTACCATCATACCTTTATTCAGAGGAACATGAAGGCCCCATTCTTCCCCTTGTCCATACTCCTACTTAACAAAGCACACTGGAATTCTTTGTTCCCCAGAGTCAGGAGAATGGGATTTGGACCATTTGAGGTCCATCAGCCCCTTATGCCTTTCCCTTCTTCTCTCTTCCCCTCATCTGACCAATCCATCAAGATCCTGCACGTGCATACATGGAGGTGTGGGAGGGAAAAGAAAAAGTCAGTTCACCTGACCATTTCATCCAGAAACTGTGCAAATGGCTGGGGACCTATCACCTCCAGGAAGGGGGAGGAAAAAAAGATGTCAGTTCAACTGAATAACACTCAGAGGGCAATATATTTGTGGTTGGAGACGCTCTCTCTGAGAACCTTCCCATAAATACAGTCTTACTCTCCCTGGAAATACACCTAATCTCAGGACAGTGAGAAGACAAGCTGTTGGTAGCATGACCCACCGAATTTGATAACGTTTCAGTCACTCGAGCTTGGTCTCTGTAAAAATTAATACTGTTTGAGAAAATTCAGACCTCTCCTCTTGGTTAGGTTTCCTGAAAAAGGCAAACAGAGGCACAAAAAACAAGGCACGCCACTATTCCTATTCAGACGCCCTCTTCATTAAATGAGTACAAACTAGAGAAATACAGAATATGGAATGGAGTCTCAGATGGGAAGACACTAAATACAGAGAAGGCCAGGAAAAGCTTCCTGAGCCTTTGACCTAAGTCAAAGGGAGCCAGGAATGCCAAGTCAGTGAGGAGAGAGAGCATTCCAAGTTTGCCAGGGGAAAGTTATTTTCTAGGCAAAAAATTCCATATTTTTGAGACTAGAAGCCTCTGGTACTATATTTTTTATAGCTCCCAAAGCATCCAAGGAGCATATTTATAGCTAAAATCATGAATATGGAGACTGTTCCCCTCTTGTGCAGTCCCACTACCATCCCCAGAATCCACAGAGGTTGACATTACTGCCCTTGGAAGGAAAATGAACTTGGGTCCCTAAAGTAGTAATGCCATTTACTATAGAACCAATTCAGTCCACATCACTCATTGTAATAAGGGGAAAGGAATGTGGAAGAGGGTCTAAGTATTTATACGGCACATATTATGTGCTTAGAGCTTTACAAATATCACCTCATTTGATCGTCACATCAACCCTGTGATGCAGATGTTCTTCTTATCCCCATTTTATAGTTGAGGCAAGTAAAGGTTAGGTAGCTTGCCAAGAGTCACACAACTAGGAAGCATCTGAGGTCAAATTTGAACTCAGGTTTCCCTGACTCCAGACCTAGAACTCGAATCACTTTGCCACCAGCTGTCTCAACGCCACCTAGAACTAAATGCAATATTCCAACTAAGGTCTTACCACAGCAGAATACAGTGAATATCACTGCTTTATCTTGGGCTGCATTCAGTGACATCTAGCATCCAGCACTAACAGCTTTTCAGGCTACTGCTTGACACTTCTGACTCAGGCTGAACTTGCAGGCCAATGAAACCTAGAACTTCTTCAGAAAAGATTAATTTCTATCCATGGGATTAGGTAGGGTCCCATGACTTATTTTACAAAGGTGATTCTGGTTAGATGTTGAGTTATAAATTCCAGGGAGTCTCTTCCACCAAAATCCATCCTCATTTCATCAAGAATAAGGGAATATGGGCTGAGAGAGGCAGGTTGGGAAGCCAACTGCAAGAGGCATGCAGGGGCAGGCAAAAATGAGGCCTGATCAACAAGGGGGGCAAGTCATCCCACCAACCACAAGGGCCACTACCATGCTTATCACCAAAGGGCTGGTACTGGAAAGAGCAAGGTAAGAATCAAATGCAGGGCCCTTGTCAGGGACAGCAAAGATTCCTGGGATTACCACTCCATAGTCCAGAAATTTAAAAAGCCCCTATCAGGACCTCCAAGAACCAGGATGGCAGAGTGAACCCCAACTGCTCCAACCAGCCTCCCACCCTGAAAACATGGTAATTATTGCACCAGGGCAAAACGTTAGCAAAGGCTTGGGAACCCTAGACAAAGGGCATGGCTAGGGCTCTGCCTCAAAATGGGTAGAAAGCAGACTGCAAAGACAAAGACTCTGGAGTGCTACTATCTTCAGAGGGAGGAACCAAATTCTGAGGGAGACAATGTGGACTCCACACCCACAGCTGAAACTTCAACAGGGAATGGGTCCTAAGCACAGAAAGCTTTCCTAGATGAGCTCAAAAGGAACTTTGAAAACCAAATGAGAGAGATAGAAGACAAAATGAATAATTCTTTTAAAATCAAAATTGCAAAATTAGAAAAACATTATGATGAAGAAAACAGCTCCTGAAAAAGAAAAATGTGTGATATGGAAAAGGAGCTCTAAAAACTGAGGAAAATAATTCTCTAAAAACTAGAATCAACCAAATTAAATCAAATAACTCTGAGGAACCAAGAATTAGTCAAACAAAACAAAAAGAATGAAAAATTACAAAAAGAAGTAAAATATCTCAATGGAAAAATAACTGACCTGGAAAACAGATTCAGGAGAGATAATCTGAGAATCATAGGCCTAACAGAAAATCATGATGAAAAAATGAGCCTGGACAACATCCTCCAAGAGCTCATCAAGAGAAACTGCCCTGAGATACTAGAACCTGAGGGTAAAATAGAAATTGAAAGAATCCACCGGACACCTCCTGAAAGAGATCCCAAACTGAAAGTCCTCAAAATGTTGTGGCCAAAATCCAGAACTACCAGGTAAAAGAGAAAATACTTCAAGCAACCAGAAAGAAACAATTCAAATATCGAGGAACCACAGTGAGGATTGTGGAGGATTTGGCAACGTCTACACTGAAAGATCAGAGGCATTGGAATACAATTTTTCACAAGGCAAAAGAGTTCGAGTTACAACCAAGGTTCACCTACTCAGTGAGACTGAACATATTCTTCCAGGCAAAGAGATGGTCATTCAATGATATAACAGACTTCCAGAACTTCCTGATGAAAAAGCCAGAGCTCAATGGAAAATTCAACCTCCAATTACAAGATGAAAGAGAGAAATAGAAATGTAAACAAGGAAAACACACACACACACACCCTGTTATTAAATAAGAGCAAACTGTTTATAGACAAGTAGAGGGTATGAGTATAAATTACACAAAATGATGATAAAAACAATCTCATTAAGGGCTACAAAGGTACTGCAATGTAAGAAGAGGAATGAATGGAGTGGAAAAGGGTAAAATATTAAAAGAGGCATAAAAACAATATAGCAGAGGGAAAGAAGGGAGGGAGATGGCTATTATATGAGCTTTTCCCTCATAGATTCTGGTGCAAGGAGAGAATCATAATAGAGGGAAAGAGGGGAGGGAGAAGAGCTTCTTGTGAGATTTGTTCCTGTCACTCTTGGTGCGAAGAAGAAATAACATACTTCATTAAGTGTAAAAATATCCTACAGGCAGTAGGAGGGGGAAAAAAACGGGGGTGGTTATAAGGGATCAAAGAAGTAAAGGGGAAGGGGAGGAAGAAGGAGGGCGGCTGATAAGGGAATACTGAGGAAGGCAGTGATCAAAAGGAAAACTCTTAAGGAGGGGAAGGGAAAAGGGGAGAAAAAATATAATCATAAACAGGGGAGAGAATAGGATGGAGGGAAAGAAACAGATAATAATCATAACTGTGAATGAATGAACACTCCCATAAAATGGAGGTGGATAGCAGAATGGATTGAAAACCATAATCCTACGATATTCTGAATACATATCATAATAGAGGGAAAGAGGGGAGGGAGAAATACATTTACAAGAAACATCTGAAACAGAGGGATACACACAGGGTAAAGGTAAAGGGCTGGAGTAAAATATATCATGCCTCAGTTAAAGCAAAAAAAAAAGCAGGGGTAGCAATCCTTATCTCAGATAAAACAAAAGCAAAAATTGATCTAATTAAAAGAGACAAGGAAGAAAACTATATCCTGCTAAAAGGCACCATCGAGAATGAAGCAATATCATTACTTAACATATATGCACCAAGTAGTATAGCATCCAAATTCCTAGAGGAGAAGGTAAGGGAATTAGAGGAAGAAATGGATAGCAACATTATACTAGTGGAGGACCTTAATCTACCCCTCTCTGAACTTGATAAATCTAACCCTGAAATAAAAAAGAAGTTAAGGAGGTGAATAGAATTTTAGATAGGGTAAGTATGATAGATCTCCAGAGAAAACTGAGTGAGGATAAAAAGGAATATACCTTCTTTTTAGCGGTACATGGCACATACACAAAAATCAACCATGTACTAGGACATAAAAACCTCACAATTCAGTGAAGAAAGGCAGAAATAATAAATGCATCATTCTCAGATCATGATGCGATAAAAATCATATGCAATAAAGGGCCATGGAAAGACAGACTAAAAACTAATTGGAAATTAAACAATTTAATCCTAAAGAATGAGTGGGTCAAACAAGAAATCATAGAAACAATCAGTAACTTCATTCAAGAGAATGACAACAATGAGACAACATACCAAAATTTGTGGGATGCAGCAAAGGCAGTTCTTAGAGGAAGTTTTATATCCCTGAGTGCATACATGAATAAATTGGAGAACAGGGAGGTCAATGAATTGGGTATGCAATTGAAAAAGCTAGAAAAAGAACAAATTGAAAATCACCAATTAAATACTAAATTAGAAATACTGAAAATCAAAGGAGAGATTAACAAAATTGAAATTAAGAAAACTATTGAATTAATAAATAAAACTAAGAGCTGGTTTTATGAAAAAAAAAATAAAATTGATAGACCCTTAGTCAATATGATAAAAAAAGAGAGAGAAGAAAACCAAAACATGAGTATCAAAAGTGAAAAGGGTGAATCTACCACCAATGAAGAGCAAATTAAAAAAATAATTAGGAATTATTTTGCCCAGTTGTATGCACATAAATTTGACAATCTTAGTGAAATGGATGAATATTTACAAAAAGTATAAGTTGCCCAGATTAACTGAAGAGGAAGTAAATTACCTAAATAATCCCATCTCAGAAAAAGAAATTGAACAAGCCATCAGTGAACTCCCTAGGAAAAAGTCTCCAGGGCCACATGGATTCACTAGTGAATTCTATCAAACATTTAAAGAACAATTGATTCCAATATTCCACAAACTATTTGGGAAAATTAGTGAAAAAGGAGTCCTACCAAATTCTTTTTATGACACAAATATGGTACTGATGCCTAAATCAGGAAGAGATAAAACAGAGAAAAAAAATTATAGGCCAATCTTCCTCATGAATAGAGATGCCAAAATTTTAAATAAAATATTAGCTAAAAGACTACAGCAACTTATCACAAGAAAACTACACTTTGATCAGGTAGGATTTATTCCAGGAATGCAAGGATGTTCTAATATTAGGAAAATCATCAGTGTAATTGATCATATCAACAATAAAACTAGCAAAAACCACGTGATTATCTCAATAGATGCAGAAAAGGCTTTTGACAAAATAGAACATCCATTCTTATTAACGACACTAGAAAGTATAGGAATAAATGGAGCCTTCCTTAAAATAATAGGTAGCATCTATTAAAAGCCATCAGCAAGTATTACATGTAATGGGGAGAGGCTAGAAGTATTTCCAACATGATCAGGGGTGAAACAAGGATGTTCACTATCACCCCTCTTATTCAGTCTGGTACTAGAAATGTTAGCAGTAGCAATTAGAGAAGAAAAAGAAATCAAAGGAATCAAATTAGGCAAAGAAGAGACCAAGCTATCACTCTTTGCAGATGATATGATGATATACTTAGAGAATCAAGTAAAAAACTACTTGAGACAATAAATAAATTTGGCAAAGTTGCAGGATATAAAGTAAGCCCACACAAATTCTTGGCATTCCTGTATATTTCTAATGAAATTCAACAGCAAGAGATAGAAAGAGAAATCCCATTTAAAGTTACTGTAGACATTATAAAATATTTGGGGATCTACCTGCCAAAACAAACCCAAGACCTATATGAACACAACTACAAAACACTTTTCACACAAATAAAGTCAGATCTAACTAATTGGAAAGACGTCAATTGCTTATGGTTGGGTCGAGCTAATATAATAAAAATGATAATTTTACCTAAATTAAATTATATATTTAGTGCCATACCAATTAATTTACCAAAAAAACCTACCTTATAGAGCCAGAAAAAAATAGTAACAAAATTCATTTGGAAGAACAAAACATCTAGAATATCAAGGGAACTAATGAAAAAAAAAGTGCTAGGGAAGGTGGTCTAGCCATACCAGATTTTAATCTGTATTATAAAGTAGCAGTCCTCAAAACTACTTGGTACTGGCTGAGGAATAGAGTAGTGGATCAATGGAATAGATTGGGTACATTAGACTCATCAGTCAATAACTATAGTTATCTACTGTTTAATAAACCCAAAGACCTCAGATTTTGGGATAAGAACTCTCTATTTGACAAAAACTGCTGGGAAAACTGGAATATAGTGTAGCAGAAACTGGGCATAGACTTTATGACCAAACAAGAATTATAGGGCAGTATAAAATATAAAATGGATAATTTTGATTACATTAAATTGAAAAGCTCCTATACAAACAAAGCCAATGTAACCAGGATTAGGGGGGAAGTGGAAAATTGGGAAAGAATTTTTATAACCTATGTCACTGATAAAGGTCTCGTTTCTAAAATATACAGAGAATTGAGTCAAATCTATAAGAATAAAAGTCATTGCCCAATTGATAAATGGTAAAAGGATATGAACAGACAGTTTTCAGAGGAAATTAAAGATATTTATAAGCATATGAAAAAATGCTCTAAATCACTATTGCTTAGAGAAATGCAAATCAAAACAACTCTGAGGTATCACATCTCACCAGTCAGATTGGCTAAGATGACAAAACAGGAAAATAACAAATGCTGGAAGGGATGTGGACAAATTGGAACACTAATGCATTGCTGGTGGAGTTGTGAACTGATCCAACCATTCTGGAGAGCAATCTGGAATTATGCCCAAAGGGCTATAAATAATTTCATACCCTTTGACCCAGCAATACCACTTCTAGGATTCTATCCCAAAGAGATCATAGAAGTGGGAAGAAGACCCATATGCATAAAAATATTTATAGCAGCTCTTATTGTAGTGGCAAAGAATTGGAAATTAATGGGGTGCCCATCAATTGGGGAATGGCTGAACAAGTTGTGGTATATGCATGTTATGGAATACTATTGTAGTATAAGAAATGAGGAGCAGATGGACTTCATATTTATCTGGAGAGGCTTATACAAACTGATGCTGAGTGAGAAGAGTAGAGCCAGGAGAAATTTATACACAATTACAGACACAACATATGTGTGATGACCAACTTTGATAGACTGGACTCTTCTCAGCAATCCAGGGTTATAGGTCAACCCCAAAAGACTCATAATGGAGAGAGATGTTTACATACAGAGAAAGAACTGTGATTGAACCCAGATTGAAGCAAACTACCTGCCCTTTTTCGTTTTCTTGTTTGGTTTTGTTTCCTCTTTCCCATTCTTCATTCCATCTGATACAATCCTTCTTTATAACCTGACTAATGCCTAATATTTGCTGATACTATGCTTGATTGTGTGCTGCCATGGAGGAAGAGGGAGAAAAAATTTGAAGCTCAAGGAATTGTGGAGATGAAGCTTGTAAACTAAAAGTAAACAAATTAATAAAGAAAAAAAATAAAATAAAATAAGAATAAGGGAATATGGCAAACCAAGGGAAAAGAACATGAAAAATCATAAATGACATAGAACCTAGATCTCATGACCTAGATCTTATATATTGACTTAGCCTTGGCATTTCCTATACTGACTTCCCATACCAGTGCTCAGGTTGACCTAAGTTCCTATCACCCGCTATTCAATAAACACTCTCAGGGCACTGAAGACTGATGAAGTCACTGACACCTTCCCAAAATATCCAGGCCTGGATGGAAGGCCACCCTTATCTTCACTATCCTAAAACCATACAGAGATTTTATAGAAGTAATTTGTATCATTTCAGCTAAAGAGAAGGGTTGGGGTAAGAAGACCTCCATTCCTCAGCCTAAGTCTAATTCTTTTTTTTCTTTTTTTTGCTGTTGGCATCTGTGGCTCATACCCAAGTCTTTTGGACCCTATCCACTAGGCATTGTCTCTGATGAAACTCACACACACACATGAATGCATATATACATGTATGTACACACATAATGTACATACATTTGCATCTGTGTATATATAAATAAACCCTAGAACAAAGAAATTTTGCAACATAAAAGACGTCAGGGATTAAATTCTTTTAGAAGTCCAAACTGAAATATCAATGGACACGATGTGAGACACACTGTCAAAAGTAAAATTAAATTGGATAATAATTATATTACAGGAATAGAGAGGTCTAATGAAGTTTTGAAAATATGGAAGAGATAAATTAGGTAACTGGAAAATTGCATAAGATTAAAAAAACAATTATGGAAGTGACCCATAATAAGAAGAACCAAACCATGAAAGGAAAGACAAACAATGAAACAATAAAAAATGAAGAACTCATGAAGCGATAAAACTGAATAAGCAATAAATTCTCTGGACAGAGGAAGAGATTTAGAAGACAAATCCAAATATTAGATTAACTGAAATCATACAAGAGGTTGAAGAAAAAAATGAAAAATTCTGTTTAGAGAACTTTTTCCACAAATGACTAGATATGGGCAACACTCTATACATAGGGGCAGCACAGAGTTCACCAGTAAAGAGAAAACCTCACTTTGATTTATTAAGTCATATTACAAAACCATGAAATTTTAAATGCAAAATATTCTCTTAACATCTCACAAGAAATACCTTTTAAAGGAGGAAAATTGTTCATATCTAACTCCTCTCCTCATAAAACTTTTGAATTAAAAAAATTTAAAAAGTGGAACTCTAAATCACATGCCTTGCCAACAATGACCATATCATTCAAAATTAGACGTTAAAAGAATGTATTAAGAAAAATCCATAGCTCTAGGCATAACAGGGCATTTCTTTTACAGGAAAGAACTGAATTTACTTAATAACCACATTAATGTAACAGAGTTTTAGTCCTTGAGAGCAGGGATTAGTTTAATTATTTTTTTTTCCTTTAGGGAATGAGTAGCTAGCTCCTTGAAAGCAGGCAATGTCTTCTTCCTTCCTTTCTCTCCCCAGTTTAGCTCTGAGCATGTATTAAAAGAGAAAAATCTTCATTTCAACTTTCATCTTAAGGAAGCAAAACTCAAGACAAAGAGAATTTTTAAAACTTTATAAATATGTCAAGATAGTAACACATTGATGGGCTGACCACTGAAGATCAATGATGGCTTCAAGGTGGGGCCCACTTTTATAGGTAACTTTAAGACAACCCCCCCTCAGCAGAAAAGGGTGGGCCTTGTATCTCAATTCCTCCCCAAGGAAGCAAGAAAGTGACAATTTTCAGGGCAAGGGTATTTGACAAAGAACAGTTAATGCAAAAAGCTGCCGGCTTGGTGTCCCTCACAGACCCTCCCCCAGCATTGATTGATAAGCAGGGCTGGGAACAATGGGGAACTGAATCAATATAATGTTCAACAATTCCCCCAGCAGGTGCTAAACATATATATGGAAATGACTGAGCTGAGCGACAGAACAGAACATATATGGTTCAACACCACACGCAATCTCATATTGCTGTACCTTTATCTCCAACTTCATCATCTTAATCTCTGCTGCTGATTGTGCCAAATTAGTGTCTATGAACTAGGGGATTTAACCTCACAATAGGAAATGGGTTACAAATCATAATTCCACGTTTCCATCAATGTCATAAAATTGAATAAACTAAGATAGTCATATTCTTACACATCCCCTAGGAGATAAGCCTTGTTAAATAGATCCTATGTGTAAACTAAGGCATGTTACAGATTGAACCACTCTCTGAGTGCACCACATAATTATTTCACATATCAGAAAAGTCACCAAGAAAACTCAGTAAACAATTACCATGAAACAAAACCCCAAAGTAACACAATAATTATCATCAATGTCAAACAGCAATCCTCCTTGTGACCCAGCAACACACAGCTGATGCTCAATAAGAAAAAAGAACGTCTCTTGTGAAACCCCTTTAGCATACCCTCCTCAGTTTGCTTTTTCCAATAACTACGTCAGTGAAAACCAGCTCAAGTCTCATGGTTCTGGTCTCATTAACAAGAGAGCCATAAGAACATAAAATTTAGCAACTCATAATTCACTTGAAACTAGAAAATTTCAGTTAGCACATACTACTTGCTATTTCTACCTTTCATCTTTAGAAATATCAATGCCAAAGTGGGGGTATAGAAATCTATCTTGCCCTACGGGAAAATAGAAAGGAAGGGGATCAGAGAAGGGGGTGGTGATAGAAGGGAGGGCAGATTGGAGGAAGGAGTAATCAGGATGCATGCTATCTTGGGGGGAGGGGAGAGACGGGGAGAAAACTTGGAATCCAAAGTCTTGCAGAAATGAATGCTGAAAACTGGAAATAAATAAATTTATTAAAAAGCAATTATCAATGCCACTTTATATGTAAAATCCTAAACCCAGTTTCTAGAATTTATCATAACATGCACAAAGTCTTTTCATAATTTGTTATTAGAACATGCCCAAATCTATACATTCCATTAGAATAATTGATTTGACATATAAATCATTTCATTGCTTTCTTAAAAATTTCCTCTTCTGCTAATTTCCCCCTTAGGAGTAGGAGATACTTTAAGGATTCAGTCCCATATATTTGCTTTAAGACACTTTATAATGACAACAAAGGACTTGGGATGGGATGTGTAAATATAATAATCCCAAATTATACACACAGAACAGTTTATATGAACTGAGCTGTCTATAGTAAAGCATGTATTATCTATGTTCAGATGACCATAAACCTCTCAGAAGCCCTTTAGATAATGGAACATCTCTAAGGTGACTCTTGAGTAGTTTGCATGCATTTCAGGACATGCTCTACACATAGGTCTGTTATTTGATCTGGGATTAGAATCTAAGTATAATCAGACTTCCCATCATGGTAACATCAGTTCATAAATTCCTGTCCACTAAGATAATTGACTGTACTGAAATCCCATTCCTTAGAACAAGTACAGAAGAGGTTCTTAATTTTACCTTCACAAATTAACAATTTTTTATCTTTGTTTCACAAGCTTCTTTACCTTTGTTTTATCATTCCCATGTCACTCAAAAAGAATGAGATACTTCAGAAACTTAATTTTTATATATGACAAGTTCAAGCACTAATTTAACTCTCGCTTAGGCCATGGAATGACTACAAATTCAGATCAAAATAGCAAGATCTTTCCCACTTACAGCTTATTACAAAAATTTAGATGCCTCAGTATTAATCCATTACCTAATAGATTCAGTATTGCACTGGTAAACTTCTCCTGTACCTACCCTGACAATAGAAAATTGCTGAGAGAAAGAAGCAGAGATATCGTTATGAGCATCAAAACTGGTCCTCCAGGTCGAAGACCAAGGGTAGGACTTTACATAACAGCAGGTATACAGGATATAGCATGCTCAGCTCTGTCTGAGTTCAGTTAAGAGTCATAGGCAAATTCCTACAACAGTCAATCATACGGAGTCCCACTTTCATTTTCAAAGTGCCAAAGCCAGACACAGGATTTAACTAGGTGGGAAATATTCCTGTTCATAAGAAATGTTGGGAAAATCAAGTTGAAAGGATCCTACCTTCAGCTGTGCCAAGGTTGTCCTTTCAGCCTTTCCCAGATATAGAGGGGCCATCTCCAGTGCAGATTTATATCTTGCCTCTGGACCCAGAAGGCTCTGGAGGAGAAATCAAGGCTGGTGATTTTGCACATCCCTCCCTCACTTGAATCCAATCACTTGGTAAGTCATACCATCACCTTCCTGATGCCATGGTCCTCTTCGAGAATGAAGGACAAAGAACGACAACCTAGATGTAGATGTCCCACCTATCATAGTTCTCAGACTGCATTCCCTCTGGGCACCACATAGTATTCCCTTTGAATAGTGAACTATTGGCTTCATGAGGATGCAGACAATCATGCCTGAAGTCATAAGTCAGAATAATATCTAACTACAATCCCATGAAATTTCACCTCAAATAGCAAATTTCACTAAGGACAGCTTATGGCTAAGTTATTATTTCTCTTCTCATGGTGTTGCAATAACGAAGTTTACCAAGCTTTTAAAAATTTACTCAGGTTCCTTTTCTGACTTTTGTTTTATCTTGGAGTCTACACTTATCCTGGTACAAAAACTATAACAAGAAATCAATAATGACATTCCAGGATCCCTCATAGATTGTAAATATGTGACAGTATGCTCAAACCCCTAGAAACAAACACTGACCAATTGATGGAAATCTCTAGGCTGATATATCATCTTTAAAGGAATTTTGTTTTCACCTCTTAAAGAAGAGTGGTTTGTTAAGACTAAGGAGCTTTAAGGGGTTCAAAACCTCTACAAGTGACAGGCAACCTTGGATGAAACTCCTTCCGTATCACAAGGACTTGAAACTTTCATCCCCTTTTTGTGCATGGAGTGTTGGTATCCCATCTACTCACTAGGAATTCCACAATACAGCAAGTGCTTACAAAGGCTGTTAGGAATTTATGACCAGATGGTCCTAAGAAAACTTTGAAGTTTACAAAGGAGATTTTACAAAGTCTATTCTTTGTACCTTTTTCCACACAGTAATCAATGACTGATTTTCTCTTTTAAAATGCCTATGTAAATACTTGGTAGGTTTTAGCATTATGACAATAGCCCCAAATAACTTAGTTAACAATTTCATGACTTTTCTAAGTGATAGCCAGATAATTTTAACTGAAACTTCCTCACGAGTATAGGCAAACCTGGAAGTTTATAGTTTCTTAAAATAGAGTACTTCGGAATATTACAAAATGTGGTCAGCAGGGCTGATAAAATAACAGTTTTCAAACATTTTCCCACCTTCTTTTAACAGTGCAATGCAGGAAAATTGAAATAAAAGGAAGACAGAAATAAGAGTAAGAGGAACGAATAGCAAGGGGGTTGGAGGAAACTGTGAGATCATTGAACTCCTAAGCATAGCTTGCTGTGGAAGAAAACCCAACACGAACTGCAGAAGAACAGAGAAAGCTAGAGGTATATCCCATGAGTCCCTCAGGAAAAGATCTGCAAAAACAGGAAGGGAATTTGCTCTGTCAGGGAAACTGAGAAACATTCAACTGCTTCAGAATTGGTCCTACTTCTTTATTTAAGGGAAAATTGCCCCCCTTTGTTCTAGGATACCATCTTGACCCAAATCGCTCATTGGAAATGGACTTCTAATCCTAAGGCACCTATTAATAATCAGCCAAAGGAACTAACCAACTAAAGAATAATCGGGAACCTTGTTGGATACAGAGCTTCTGCAAAACATCTTTCAAGTGGGTACAATAAGGAAGACAGCATCACCCTTTTATCCAATGCCAACAGTAATGCTGCAGGCCTAGAAAGTGTGAAAATAGCAGGCTGAAGGTTGCCTTCTTGCCGAATTTCCACCAACACTGGGAATTTTTTTAAACTGAAGAGTTTCAGAAACAGCTTGAGCAATGATCAGCATGAAATAGGAAAGAGAAAGGACAAGACTGATTTGAATATATACATCACATTTATTCAGAGATCCAACTAAGGTAAGGCAGCTGGGGCTCCATACTAAAACACCCATACCACCCCTGTAGGCACCAGCCTCACCCTGGGGCACTTCCCAAGTGTTCTTAGCAATGGTGGCTCTATCTTGCTATGAGATTTCTCTCTTTTCTTTCTCTCCCTCATCCTGACCAGTTTTCCTGACTTCCTTCAAGGTTCATCTCAACTCCTACCTTCTGCATTAACTTTCTGGGCTCCTCCAGATACTAGCATCTTCCTGCTGGGATAACCACAAGCAGCAACAGCCACCATTGCCAGGGGTTTGCTAAGTACTTTATATGCATTATCTTATAAACACTGTTGTTTGTATGGTCTTTCTCCACTAGAAGGCAGGCTCCTTCAGGCAGGGACCATGCTTTGATTCTTCTCTATTATCAGGGCTCAGCACAATGCTTTACATACAGTAAGCACTTAATAAACACCTATTGACTGGCTCCAACCTCATCGGTGGTGTCTGTGCCA
This sequence comes from Petaurus breviceps papuanus, assembly GCF_028583685.1. Classification (NCBI taxonomy): domain Eukaryota; kingdom Metazoa; phylum Chordata; class Mammalia; order Diprotodontia; family Petauridae; genus Petaurus; species Petaurus breviceps. The sequence goes on from NW_027185850.1 coordinate 20,308,160, forward strand.
ACTCCACTCTGACCCGGTATATTATACTTTTTTCCCCGTTTCTTTACCCCATATTCTATCGCACTGAGAATATGCTTCCATAGAATGGAGTAGATGTTTGGGGGGCAGATCTCAAGTCATTCCAGGCTAAAATTCCCTTTCCAAATATTCACCAATAATTCCTTTAATAATCCTTTCTACAGCTTTTCCAAGAAGAACATTGAACTCTCTGGATTCTAATTGGAAGACTCTTTCCTTCCTTTTTTTTTTGTAAGTCAAGATGATAGTAGCCCCTTCTCCAATCTTGTGGCACCTCTTCCTGTTTTCTATAACCATTCAATCATCACTGATAGTGGTTCCATAGTCCATCTACCAATTCTTTTAACACTCAAGGATAGAGTTTATCTGAACTTGATGACTAGAATTCTCCAAGTGCAGCTAGGTGTTCTCTTATTGTCTCATAACTTATCTTGGGCATCCAACCCATTAGTCATCATTTGCATGTCAAAATCCTCTTTGGCAGGGGAATTAGAACCCAAATCATCCCTGAGAAACTCTGCCAGGTATCATGCTGCCTACCTCCAAAGGTCCTATTTCTTCCTTGCTCTTCCTTTTTACTCCTATAATAATACTAAAACACACTCTCTGAAAGGGAACCTAGGCTAAGGAGGGAAGCTAAAGACAACAGCTTTGACCTTTACTCAACATGTTCCCTCCGCTCCACCAAATGCTCCCTTCTTCCAACTCTCCCTGTGACTATATCCACTCTCTTTCATCCCATGTTTCCAACAAATTTCTACATCTTCTGTCCTCTGAAACTTCTCCCATCCATCTACTCACCTAGACTATGATCCATCTACCTTCCATCCTCCAATTTGAGTAAGTGCACCCAGAGGATTTTGTAGTTCTATAACATGGCTGTTTGCCAGAATATATCCAGCAACAAGCCCAAGGTCTACATATGCTGGTGCGGAGGTCCAACATTCAAGTAGCAGGAACCCTCGTGGAATGAAAGATGGGGTCTGATAGGCTGTCCTGTCTGTGGTTCAAGACTATGTCTACCACTATTCATAGAGAACATTGGTGGGTCAGTATTGCGATGCTATATAGTGATGCCATATAGCAAACTATATAGGAATTCTATAGTCAGAACATCATTCTTTTATTTTTCTTTGAAGGACCAGGGATGTTGTCTTGTCTTCAGCATTTAGTTTGAAAAACCAGAGATTGAAGGATTCCACGTTCCCCCAAAACACAAAGAACCAAGCTTATTGAGAAGCTGGTACATTCCAGATTTAGTAGAATTTTCATTGCTGTGAAGGACATCTTTCTGAAGTAGTAACTGTTGGAGTACTGAATGAAGAAAGGGTAGAAGGAAGGAAAAGCATCCATTTAGTAATTATAGAAGGTATCTTAGAATCACCTATTATCTGATTTTAATGGCATTTCATGTTGTATACTTCATTGCATTCTAATTCTGAGTCTCACTGAACTGGTTTGAGCTACCCTTTACCTAGAATAGATACCAAATGTGTTGTCATGGCCATTCCCACGCCTTCAACAACACTGGGAAAAAGTTGATTTCACCTCTGAGTAATGAGTTTGAGTGACACCTTCACAAAAATGATTCACTTCATCTTGGAATATACCAGATATGAAAGGCAATACAGGGGATCCAGTGGGCATACCATCCAATGACCAGTTTCTTTGAACAATTCTACCTCTTGCCCATGCAAATGTTCCAGATGTAGCTTCTTTTCCAACTTCAAATATCAAGTGTGACAACCCCAGATTCCACACAAGTGATGGGGGACAGGCTGATTATAAGATATACCCATTTAAGTACTCATGGCCTCCAAGCCAGATCAATATATGTCACCTGACCCTTTGGCCCAGAAATACCACTATTAGGTTTGTTTCCCAAGTTGATTAGGGAAAATGGAAAAAAAAACTTATATGTTCTAAAAAATTCATAGCAGATCTCTCTGTGGAACAGTGGGCAGAGCTGCCCCCTTCGGGAAAGACCTCCTGGTCCATTCCTTCCCTAGGGCCTGCCTCTTATTTTCCCTCTCCTCACTCTCCACCCCATTCCTCCATTTGGGGTTTATCTCTTTGAGATAGCTACCATTAGAAACAAACCTATATGTGTGTATACACACGTACTTATTATACACATACATATATGTACACACACGTCAGTTCTTTTTCTGGATTCTAAAAGCACCTTCCTTCATAGGAACTTTGTGGTTGATTTGGGTATTTATAATAGAATGACTCAACTGCTCAAAGCTGCTCTTAAAGCAGTCCTGCTGTTACTGTCTACAATGTTCTCTTGGGTCAGTGCATTTCGCTCTCCATTATTTCCAGGCTTTTCTAAAATCATTGAGCTCATCATTTCTTATAGCAGAGCAATAGGCCATCATGAATACATACCACAATGCGTTTAGCCATTCCCCAACTGAAGGGCATCCCTGCAATTTTTTTTTTTACATACATAGGAATTATTTTAATTGCAAGAATACATTTTCAGTTGTCAGTGATTCCCTGCCTCCAAAAGCATATATGCCCAGCCACACTACCTATGGGCATAAACTTATGTATATCATATGCTCAGCTATAGCACATATGCAAACACATGGACATACACAGGGATTATTTTAATATTGAGAATATGTTTTAGTAGTCAATGATTCCCTTCCTCCAAATGCATGGAGAAGCAAATGGGGATCTCTGATCTCATTTAAGTAGAACCCAATGTCACTGGCCTCAATTACATTAATAGACAGGACACATGTCTTTTATGAGCAGCAAAAATTTCTAAGCTGAAAAAAGGTTAATGTCTTCATAGTCACTCTGTTCTCCCATTTTAAAAGAAAAAGAGGCGTTGGCAAGAGGAACTTGAAAGGAGGGAGACAAGGGCAATAAAAAGGGAGAAACCATAAAAGAAATAAAGGATAAAGGAAACACATATCAAGGAACAAATTAAACCCAAAGAGATAAACCCCAAGAGAAAAAGTGACCAGCATTTGGAGAATTGTGGGGACAAAGGTACTTGGATAATGACAGACTCTGCTTTGGTCATTCTACTCACCATAAAAGAGAGCAAACCATTAGCAATGTATGGAATCTTAAGATACTCCTCCATTCATATTCGGAAATTTTAGTGATAAGGGACAGAAAAGTGTTTTAAGTAAAAAACATATTTCAGCTGTCAAGATAGGCATTGTCACTATTAGAGATGAACATTTTGTTGAATAAAAGGAAAAAGAACTTCATATTTATGTCCCAAGTTCATTCACTGTGCACAATTATTCAAATTCTATCTGAAAGCTATTTTAATGAAAATGGCTAATGTAGATATATGAAGATATAGAGATTCAGGTCACCTTTTAAACAGTAGAGAAAGATTCCCCACTCAGAGGTGAACAGTTTGATGGTTTCAAGGGGCAGAGGAGATAAAAATGCTGAACTAAAAAAAATGAACTATATATCTATAATTTTTGAGGACCATGTTAAAGATTTGAGAACAATAAGAAATGGTACTTCAGTTCATTTATACTTAACTTATGATTAACGAGGACTGTTGATTTCATAGGGGAAGTCTGATGAATGTTTATCTTTATAGTGAAAGGTGACTCACGACGCAAGAGGCTCTCATTTAAACCACTGAATTTTTAGCAACCTGGGCCAAGACCCATATATGAGGTGGAGGCTAAGAATTCAGAGTTACTCCCTCTTGTAAATTCAATATTCACTAAGTTGAGCTGCTGCTGCAATGGTGGCAGTCAGAAACAAAAGCATTCTGTCAATGAAGTGCTAAATGATTCCTAATTAACACGAGAGAATTTCATTTCCTTTGCCAAAAGTTTCAGTGGCAGTTGTTGCCTATTAGTGCAAACCAAATTGAGAAAGGTGACACACACGATGTGGGGGAAAAGCAAAGGGGAAGACAGGTTTTGGAGTGGCTTTATATCCTGGTGTGCTGGCTCAGACTCTATTGAACAATGTAGTATCAAGGGAAGTGAATACATCTCTTGGCCAGAGAGCACTCCAGCCAGTCAGTCAGAGGAGCTTCCTAGTTCTTTTGCTTAAAAGGAACTGCTATTTTCACAGTAAGAGGCAAGATTTTCCAAATGTCCTTTTGAGCTAGAAGTTGTAAAAGCTTTCAAATGCTAGGTTGTTTTTTTTTTAATAGAAGAGATGATTATACAAGATGGAGAAAGATGAGAATCAGTTATCATGAAAGGTATTTCATGAAATGCAGATTTTCCTAAATGGGCCAGTCACATTAAAACTGGCAGTCCAGATTTTTTTATTATCCTGAGCACATGAATATTCCTTCCTCATGTGATCTTCTGAAAGATGCCTGTATGTACCCTCTCTCCCCAACACATACCAATGCATTTGTGGGAACATTTGATCCTGATACATATAAAATTATCATCATTACTGAGTGTTTAGTTATATATTTGGTGTGAGTTGTCTATACCCATTGTAGTGTGTTACATTGTGTAAAAAGGAACATTAGTTTGGACTCAAAAGCTAGGCAAGGGAAGAGGAACAGTTCATTTCCCTTCAATAATGCTGTCCACTAGGAATCCAAGAGAATTTGGCTGTAACCCTATGGGAACAGATCAGCCCAACAACCCATAGATTAAGATTCTGAGATGCCCCATTTGGAAGTGGCCATATTGAATGCCAAAGCACACATCAGACTATCTGCTGCCATCACATCTAAGTTCCAGATCCCTGCCTTGAAAGACCAACTGTATAAGGCTGACCACTTCAAAGCTGGTTCTGCAATGAACCTTACATCTTATCTGAAATTGGAGAAAGAGACAAAGAGACTGCTTTATAGGCTAATTCTTTCTCTTGAGAAGCAGATTGGCTATAAAGCTCATATAATGTAGAGCTATGCCTGACATAACCTCCAAGCCAAAAAAAAAAAAAAAAGAAGCCAGTCCATAGAAGGCTAAGTAAGAGTCCCTATACAACATTCTGATAAACTCCTGTGATAACAGATAGCATATGGCCTCAGTCAACCCACACTGTTGGGTGAGCCCAACCAATCTATCAGCCCAAAGCTTGGGTCTCTCCAACTATGAGGTGGGTCTTAGAAGTCACACTATATAATACAACAGAAGGTCTGTGTTTATCCCAGAGACACTACCCTGGAAGCTGCTACACAGTTAGCTGGTACCATGTATAGATATGCTTTTGACAAGTAGCCCAGGGAGGGGTACTCAGAAAAGACAAAGGTTTTATTCTATCTTGACCAATATATCAAGGCTAAGAATTTTTTTTGCTAAAAAGCAACAAAGCATTTATTGCCCTAGGCAACTTGGAGATGTTTGGAACACCACTGCCACATGAATGCGCCCTATCATTGTTTACAGGGCTGTCTAGAAACTTGATTAACAGTTGATCTATCAAGAGTCAGTGAAAGAATCAGGGAAATAAAAATCATTGCTTACTATGCACACTGGACCATCCATCTCCTTTAGTAGCAGGACTTGGAGAGAAACAGAAACAGTTTAGATGAGTTGCCTTGTGGACAGCCAAGTAAACCACAAACCGCAGAATTTTGCTGCTCCTCTGCCGGCTGCTCTGCACTAGCCATTAATCTAATCTTGCCAAAGCAATAGCCTTCACTTGGCATCCATCCCTTCGAGTCCAGACTAAGCTCACTGTTCATCTGGCATCTATCCTGCCTTAGAAATATATTGGGGAGGTACTTTGATAGGCTGTCTGTCCTACTGCGTGCCCTACATACTGTGCATCGCAGGGTGTCCTTGCTGTGGTTGATCAGACCCAGCTCACGTTGCTTAGGATTTGCTAAAAGAGTTTTGTGTGTATGAGATACACCTTACACCTTGTCAGTAAGGACTCCCCATTGCTACTTGCAAACTCAGTCTCTACCGTCATCACTCTCTCACCCTCCTCTATTCATTCTGTTACAAGTGCCATGCTGATTTTACCTTCATGATATGTCTCATTCTCTTTCCTAACAGTCACCACCCTGTTGTAGACCCTCTACACCTCATGCCTAGATTATTATAATAGGCTTGTCTCAGTCAACCCTTACTCTGGCACCTGTTTCCCACTTAAAGCTTGGAAGACAGATTCTTGAGGAGAAGGATCTGAAATAGCCAGGGCATAAATAACATTGAGAATGTTTTTTCAGGGCTTCTTTCCCAGCAATCTACCCCCATCTTTAGGAAACCCACTGAACCAATGGAGAGAACAGGTACAAAGGTTGTATGGCATTCACACAGGGAAGAGATGGCCTTTTATCAAGGGGATCCAGAGTTGAGTCTCGGGACTCTTCTAAAGGCTAATATTCCAAGCAAAGGTCTTCAGAGTCAAAGAGTTCTTTGGAAGTCTTGATCTTGGTGGGACTCTTCAGCACCCCCTGATCATCCTCAAACTACCTGTTTAACTGTAGGATTTCAAGGAGGGTTTTTGATCCTGTGAACATTAAGGATTGAGCCCAAGGTTTGAAAAAATTTTTAAAAGTTCAGGCAGGAAATACAAGCAGCATCTGGTAGACAAACTTACCCTATCTGTCTGTTGGCATTTTGTTCAGAACCAAAGGGTCCAAGTCCCCTTAAAGAATATACGAACTTGTCTTAGGGGACAAATGCTACATTCCGTGGAGGGGAGCACTGGGCACAATGCTCCCCCCACACCTCCTTACACTGTCACCCAAAGGCATCATGAATTTTAACTAGGCTACTAAGTGTCAAGTGTACCAGAGATGGAGTTCTGGGTGAACTGGAAATTTCTTGTACTAGAGCAGACATTTGGGCCAATCTTTGTAACGTTAGACTCAAGAACCCAACGGTCACATTTATTGACGTGACGTTCCTTTTGAAAACCGACACACTCAGCATTTATAACTACAAAAGCTGGCAAAATGTCCTAACAGTATTCTGTATCCCAGCTTTTGGCATAAGAAGGGTACAGAGTGTGCAGGAACGTGCTGATGATGCACTCGGCCAATGAATGGGAGATGAATACTGGCACCGAGGGACTGTCAATGTTTGTACAAGCTTATGGTATGTGATACTATCAGGTGGGCTGGGGATGCACATGTTAAGCATATCGTAGTAGTGAGACATTACAGGAAATGATTACCAGTCTTAATTCTTCCTTATAAGAGGGCATGATTCACAGTTACTCTTTAAGTGGGAAGAGTTTGCCTTTCTTCCAGGAAGAAGTCTGTGTACACAGGTGCATATTGATTGTATATAATTTTTATTGTTTTATACTTCACTGTATTATATATTTATCAATCAAAACAGATTTTTGTACTTACAGTTCTCTTTTACCTTTGTATCTTACCACGAATTTAATTCTCTGGCTAAAATTATGATGTTCAAAACATTGTTTTGGCAAATGCTAACTGAAGAAAGTCGAAATCCTAAGTAAGTGGAGAACCAAGTAGTAACCTTTTAAGGGCATCCTTATCTCTTGATGTGGGCAGACATACATTGGGGTCAAAGTGTTTTCCCCTTGGCATGTGTCTCTCAGAAGTGGCTGGCAGAGCACCACAATCCAGACTGCTATGATTATGGGGGCATTGGGCATCTGGGGTTTGGGTACCAAGTCTGTTTTATAAATACTAAAAACAAAATCAGATCTAATAGAATCTTACTAGGTTAATGCAGTAGGATGCTATCAGACAAAACAGGAGTATTGAGCATGTATTACAGGGGTGAGACAGTATAAAGATTGGATAGCTATGGATAAATGCACTTATTTTGCTATTTGCAACAGTGGGACATGACGTCTTTTGTCGTTTTATTTAAACACTTTTCTAATTTAATCCAATATTACAGATCAGTTAGAACTACCTGCTACTTTTTGGTCCTCTGTATTTGTACAATGCTGAATGCTTCTAAGTATTGGCTCACTAAATTAAATTTAAAAAGAAGAAAAAGAACTTCAATCACATGGGTTATAGAATATGCTGTAGGACCAGATCAAAGTGTAACTCAGTGTTCTACTCAGAAGCTTCTGCCCATCACCAGAGAGCCATCTTGACCTTATGGCCTTTGCGATTCATCTCTTTTTGTTATGAACCTGGGTCCAAAAAGAAATGTTGCCTGTTAGATTGCGAGCTGTAGAAGAAATTTCCCCTAACAAGTTCACCCTTCCAGAATTCTATGAGGAATACTATTTCTCTGCCCCATGAATTGTAATTATCGTATTTATGCCATCAAATTCACCGTTTGAAGGTTCACTATTACATGGGTTGGGTGAAATATTTCTTACTGGTTCTAAAAATCTCATCATTAGTGTTTCTCAGATATTTTATCATTAAAGATGATGCAAAATTATAGTGTGACAAATTATAAATTATGAAAACCCTAAATAAACAGAAAATAATAAAATAATGGAAGCCATATACAAAAAGTTTATTTTATAAGAATATTGTATGCAAACTCTCATAAATGTTTGAATTCTATTAATGTGTCAAGGGGATAAAGTAACTAATAAGAAAAAAAAATAACCCAATAGAAATTAGTGTAGGAACATTTCTTCTTTACAATAAAAGCAAAAAGTGTTTGAAACATATGTGTCACTTGATAATCTGGTATTTATTGTCAGAATCACATTTTTGTTTATTTATGTGAAGAGTCTTTATAGAGAAAGCTAGGAAGTATGAAGCAGAAATGCCTAAGCCTTTCACATTTCAAGAGACTATAATATTTTGTTAACTGCATTGTGATCAATTTGTCGTTTGATGCATGTGTTCATTGTCTTAACTTGCCCATGAAAAAGTCGGGTGGTTCTTCAAGATACCCTTCAAAAAGAGCTATGCCACATAAATCAGCTCCTAGGTGGGAAATATCTTTGCCAATACAGAACTTCTCAAAGGAATCACTGAAGGATTCGATACAGGCATTTGGCTGATAGGGAGGGGTCTCTCAAAGAGTTGACGCAAGATCTATGCTATCTCTTGACCACTGGTTTTTTGGACCTGATATAAATCATAACTCAATTGAAGATACTTCCACACATGGGGTCACCAAGTGCCTCTTTATAGGGGAACAATAAAACCATGGGAGGATGTATTCAACATCCTTGAACCACTGCTTAAAGACTTTACGTATCATTATAGCCAAAGCCTGCATACATAGACTGAATGCTTCATTGATCCAGAAGCATCCAGACATGGTACCCAATAAGGTTAAAGATCACAGACTATAAGAGTTGAGAGATATCTTAATAGCCACCTACTCCAAACTATAAATGAAAGGGCTTCTCACTAGTACGTACCAAATAAGTGATGCCAAAAGGAAAGCCAGCGTCTTAAGAAAAGGACACGCTTTCATTGGAATTTTGAAAAGTTACTTGAGTTTGACAGGATGGACCCAGAAGATTAAATACATTATACTGAGGCTGAGAAACTTTTTTAAAACTCTCTTCTACAATAACTCTTATGAGGGGCAGTTAGGTGGTACAATGGATAAAGCACCAGCCCTGGAGCCAGGAGGACCTTAATTCAAATTCAAGTGCAGACACTTAAAACTTACTGTGTGAACCAAAGCAAGTCACTTAACCATGATTGAATCACAAAAATTAAATAAATAAAATAGCCCTTATGTATCTTCTATATTCTCCAATAATTGTGGAAGCATCTCAGGAGCTACCCAACAGCACACATTGTGACCATGAGAGGAAGGGTAGAGTTAACAAGCACCATGAAGACCCCAATGGCCAAAGCCTCTGGAGAAACTCATTGAAAATCTGTTGAAAGGCATTGTAAGACTGCATCGGTATCAAGCCATCACTTATAACAGTAAACTTTGACATCAACTTGAAGGCAACAGAAACCAAATAATCACAAGGGGATGGAACTTGAAAGTACATGGGAAATTCTAGGTACTTTAGACTGACTATTGAAAATAAAGGCTCAGAAGTTAATAAAGCATTAAAAAAAATAAAGACAAAGTTTAGGAGGATTCAAGAAGTTTAAGGACAAAAAGATTTATCATCAATTGAAAATTTTACTACAGATGCTTAAAAAGTAAATACATCAGAGGGGAGAGAGGGTGTCCCATATATGTTGTAAGAAATCCAGCACAAAGAAAATGCAATTTGGATCAAGGACAATACCTATAGTCATGTACCTATTAATGTAAGGATTAGCAGAATGGTCAATCAAGGAGTTGATTAAAATATTGTCTTTTCTGAAAACCTAGAAAGTAGGAACCCCACATCAGATTCATAATTAGTGGATTCAAGGCTTCACAGTGGGGCATGAATTAATAGCAAGCCATATCTGCTCCTCCCTGTAAGATGCAAGCCTCATGCTACCTTATTTAACATAAGGTCTTATTACCTATTATGAAAAGGTGATAACACTTTAAAACAACATACAGAACTTATCACCACTCCTGCCCCCTCAGATTTTATAAACATGATAATCACATTATAGATCTAGACATCTCTGCTATCAATGTATCTTTACTACAAAAGTCAGTCAAGGGGCCATTAAGGGAAAAGTTATTGTTCTATATCTCAAGAGACTCAGTGGCTGAATGACCCAAATGAAGATACTGATTTTCAATTATGAACAGAGCAAACCCAGAAGAAATTTGGTCAGCAAATGTCTCAAACACTTCTAGAGCAAACTGTTCAAGCAAGAAAGAGTTCCCATCATGGAATAAACTAGTCTCTTCTAGCTCCTGGAGCAAGCCCTCCAAAGGAATCAGTGACATTGATGTAATTAGAATCCAAGATGGGCCTCTTCACTAACCTTCTCACCAACAAGGTCTCATCTCAGCAATAATTAATTTTGGGCAAAGTCACCCAACAATAAAACTAGGCCCCAGTACATCATGTATGGGGCTCATTTTCCGCCAGGGTCCAGTATCCAGGCAAGGAATTGAGGGGACAGTGAAAATTGAGTTTCCATCTTGAGAAGGCTGCTATCAGAACCTAGCTTGCTACTTTCTATTCCTTTTCCCCTGATGTTCTATATAACTAGAAAGTTAACTCAGTTATTCGACCCTTTCCAACTTCATAGACATCAAGCTGAAGCCAAGGAAACAAGTACCACTGAAATCCTGGATGAGTTTAGGACCAGTGGCTCAGAGGGAATCCTTTGGTACCTGGAGGGCAGCATGGTGAGTATTTCACCCAAGATATATTTCAAGGCCCCACATTGCCGGGGCTAGATAGCCCAAATATGTTGGAGATGGGATAATTATGTTCTATCTCACCTACTTAGTGAAGCACTGTGTAAAATATGCCCTATTGAAGTCAAGGCCACTGTAATCCCCAGCATGGGGACAGAACATGACCTTGAAGGTAGAAATGTACTCTCTGTGGTACCCCCTTTCTCAAATTCATATACCCTCAGGCTTCATTTATTTCATGACCAAGAAGAGGAAATGTCATAGGTAGCCCTTTTTCTCTTACCAAAAATAAAATTGTTGGCATTTTTTATAGCTCCTTAGAGATTACAACATACCCACGTTATCATCTCAAGTAACCAGATTTCTGTAGACTAGGAACAACCCCCCCTCAATCTCCCTTTCCCCTTCAACCAATACCAATAAAAAGGGACATAGTTCCATGTCAGCATAGATTGTGTATGGTAGGCAGAGACATGAAAAGTTCCTCCTGAACAAAGACTAATCAAATAGGAAAAACCTGCTACCAGTACATGGAAGGGTGGAAAGGACATAGCCTGTCAGGTGCCCAGGATATATCCTTTATGCTCTAGAAATGCCAAAGTCATTCCCAATAACAGACTTCTACAAACCCCAGGCACGCGGGTTACAATAGATACTAGGGCAGCAAGCCTGTATCTACTATTACAAGAAAAGCATGTTTGGTAAGAGAAAGAAGATAAAGTGAATTCCATGTGTGGTTATTCAAAGGAACTTTAGATTTAGAAACAAGGATGATAACATTTAAATAGTGTTTTGAGGTTTACAAAGTACTTTACAATCTCATCTCAATTTATCCTAGCAGCCCTGAGAGAGAGGTGCTATGATCCCCATTCCATAAATGAGGAAGCTGAAGCAGAGAGAGGGACCAGGGATTTGACCAGGTGTAGCAGCAAACACCCCAGCACACCCAGGACAGCTTCAAGCACAGCTTCTTGGATCTGCTTTTCTAAAGGAAAGCAACTCAAAAGGGGTCAGCAATCTTACTTTAATCAAACTTGTATATCATTTACTTAGTTCAAGGGTAAAGTCAGCACCCTGAACTTCAGAGAAAATGCAAACACAAAGTACAAGCAGAAATAAGAGCATAAAGACCAGACAGAGCTTCTAAAGTCTGACCAAATAATACGTGCATCACAGATCAACAGACAGATCCAACTGTCTGACCATTACATACATACACAGTTACCAGAGGCACCAACAATTGGGTTTCCAAACCCAGGGGTGGGGTGGGGTGTAAGGACCCCCCTATGAGAATCCCCACAGCTGCCTTGGGGTACACTAAGACCAGCTTAATCCATGAACTCGCAGAGAGATATGAAAGGGAGATGGGAGTCCATGTCGGGGAGTCATACAGCTAAAGTTTATTCAGAGAGAAGGGAGTTTATATATTTTCTCAACCCTTTGGTGTACGTGCAGGCTTTGGAGTAATACAATTGATCATTAACAGGCAAAAACAAAAGAAACAATCAGCTTCCCAGGGAGGGCCAAGTTAGCGCGTACACCTGTCATCCAAACCAGCGAGAGGCCATTAGGCGTCCTCCATGGACTGCAGGCAGCTGTGACCTTCAAGACATCATGACAAAGATCTGTGCATACAACCTAGAACAGCAGCTTCTTTCCACAGGTCTTTAGCCTGGATTACTGTCGTTAAGCTTACCTGGATATGGGGACATCAGTCCCCTCACAATTCCCCCTTATTGTTTTAAGATGGGCCAGATTTATGTCTGCTCGTACATCTGTCCAGGCTGATCAAATACATTTAAGTATACATGAAGGTATTATGGAAGATAAACAGAACAGGATTGCAATAGCACATGCAAGGCCTACCCAAGCCTCAAAGGAGGTCCACCAAGGAGAACCGACAAAAACCAGGACGTAATCTGCTCGGCTGCTTTATCAAGAAGTGAGATCTTCAGGGAGAGGCAGGATCTATTCCCCGGCAAGAGGACGGAGGGCAGCAATGTCATTCTTTAATGAAGTGTTCAGGAAAAGTCCATTTAAATGATTCTTTATGTGTTGCCAATCACATGAAGAAACATTAGAGTGATAGGCATGACACAAACATGCTTAAATCTAGAATCACAGCGAAGAGAGGTTTCAAAGCAAAGCAAATTAACTTCATCCCCCACTGCCACTACCATGTCAGTGCCTTCTTTTATCATAAGCAACAATGTTCTGTCTATATTTGCTTGTTTCATAAATCCAGCGGTTACATTGTGAGCTAAAGACTCCATGAAGCGAGCCTGTACCATCTGATTTCTCGCTTCTGAAAATGACAAGGCAATAGAAACAGAAGAAGCAATTAAAGCAATCAGCATAGATATCCCAATAATAATACAGCTAACACAATATTTTCTCCTAGGTTTGCTATTATACATGAGATTTTTAAAAGTATGTTCCCCCCAAGATCCATACCAATGTTCTGTATATACAGGAACCACAGCATAGTGGGTGCGGGTTAAAATAAAAACTGTGACATTTCCAATTGAGGGATCAATGCAATCTGACACATAACAATTTGTGCATATTACATTAAAGTGACCTTCAGATGTTAAGGTAATATCAGTTTCTCATCCCCACAAGAAGGCATATAGTCCTCCCAAACATGTATGTGGCTCAACAGAATATTCAGCAAAGCTTCCTTGGTCCATTTCCCAAGAAACAGAGCCAGGGAATTCCTGCCACAGGGAGAAAATCATACTGGTGGCAAAAAAAAAATTGACAAGTTTTTGTTCAATATGGATGGGTTTGAAGGCTGCAAACGCTTTCCAGAGATCAATGGGGGCATTGCCTTCAGGGGGAATCCAGACAGGGAGAGGGAAATAATTGTACATATTGTCATCCCTATTGTTACCTTGATGCCAAGACTGAATGTTAGTACCAATTGTATTAACACAATCTTTCTTTCATACTACATGGTCTAGCTTGAGGTATGTAGTCATCAATATAAAATGGGAGGCAATCAGCAACAGGAGATGGAAACAGCACCCATCATGAATAATTTCTGATTACCCCTGGGAAAAGCATGATAAGAAGAGCGATTAGCTATTCCATCACAATAAGGGGTCAGGGACATAGACCAACATACAGGGGTCTTTAAGGATAAACCAGAAAATGAGAAGGCGATAGGAGGGGAGTGTGATCTATTGGGCATATTTTCTATATGTTTCAAATTAGGGGCTGACACCCGCAAGGACATACATGGCACTGGGTCTCCCCACACAACAATTCTTGGCCATGGCGGGTCACGTATGTGGGCCCAGTGAGCTGAAGCAGGTGTCGTCTGCAGGGTTGACAGCAGTGTGAGTAGTAGAAGTTGCTGTTGTGGTTGTTCAATCACAGAGGTTTTACCCTTCTTTCTCCTTTGAGATGGGCGTCTCTTTGGTCGTCTCTGGTCCTTCTTTTTCAGAGACAATTCGGACAGCTTTCGTTGGCACCCATCAATCTCCTTGTCCTGTGGAAATACAAGCATATCCTGGACCCCAGATTATTACTTTGTACGGTCCTTCCCATTTATCCACATTTTTATACATGACTGTTTTTTTATTTTTATCAGGGAGCCACATGGGTTTCTTCAGCTGATGTTTTTTAATCCCCATTCCTGCCATAACCTTCATGGTGGGGAAAAGATTGTTCAAATAAAAAGTAAAAAAAATAATGGTGTGAAGAGCTAAATCTATATCAGCTTGTGTAACAATTCGGGGCACTCCCCCCTTCTGTTTTTGAAGCACCTGCTTCAGGGAGCAGTGAGAGCGCTCAATGAAGGCTTGCCCGGTTACATGAGTTATAGAGAAGGAACATAAAAAGAAAGAAAAAACAGATTTTCTCCTACAAAAAAAAGTAGGAAGGACCATCATCTGTTTTTATGACAGACGGTACTCCAAGTATGGAAAAACAATGAAGCAAATGATTGCAGCCGTGAGATGTCTTTTCACCACGCTGTACAGTGACCATTAGAAAACCAGAAAAGGTATCAATAGTGGAATGAAGACAGGAACGATGAAAGTGGGTAACATCCATTTGCCAGAGATCATAAGGAATTTGACTGTGGGGATTAACCCTGCTGAGTGAGAGCGAGGCTGAAAAGGAACACAGTTAGTACAAGACTTGACAATCTCCCTTGCAATATCTTTTGGGATACCATATAAGAGTCTAAGGGACTTCATAGGAAGATGTAAGCAAGCATGAGCCATGGAAGCCCTGCTCTGAGGGTCAAGAGTGGAGTATCCTATAAGTAATGAATCGGCTATGGAATTTCCATGGAAGATAGGACCAGTGCCATTGGTGTGGGAACGTATGTGAAGAATATCAAAGGGATAAGAATGTGCTCTAATAGCATTTTGAGCTTCTAAAAATAGAGCACCTACTGAAGGGTTGTTAGTTTTGATAGAGGCAGTTTCTAATTGAGACACAACACTGAGAGCATAGTGGCTGTCAGAAATAATATCGATAGGATGATCAATCTTTAAAGCTTGAATTATGGCATATACCTCATTTTTCTGTGTTGAATTATGTGGAGTTTGGAATTTATCCATCTTACCTAATGCAGGAGAGTATAACAAAGCTAGATGGTCTTTAGTTGCATCTGTAAATACATTAAAACCATCAACAGGGAATGAATGAGTCATCTTGGGAAACATCCATTGCCATTTCTTATAAACAGACAAATAAGGAAAAACAGAAGGAGACTTCAAATTTACCCAGGTCAATAATGACCAGGTTTCCCACACTTGAAGCATGTCTTATTTTTCACAGAGGAGTGTGCCTCTGCCTAAGTTCAGCATGAAAAACCTGGGAACCCACTTTGTCACATCTCTGAATCATCTCTTCTAATGAGCAGTCCCTCCTAGTGCCAAGCAAAGCTCTTTTACCATTTGTATTACGATTTTCTCTTAAAAGGATTTTTAGTATGCAGTCCGAGCTGCCCACATCCCCCATTGCCTTTGCTACTGCTTCCTGTAATCTTGCTACAAAGTCAGTAAAAGGTTCATCAGCTCCCTGTCTGATAGGAGTGAAACATTCTTTACTTAATCTTTCAACTGGAATCCAGCTCCAAGCTGCCTTCACGGCTTGAGCAGTTAGATAATAGCTCTCTGTCTGGAAGTTTAATTGGTCTTCCATAGCTGCAAATCTGCCAACTCCACAAAGCTGCTCAAAGGGCAAGCTGACCTGAGCTCCTTGAGCTAACTGAGTTGCTAAGGTGCGGCATTGCTCGGTAGAGTTAGGGGGTTCTATGACAGCTACATCATTCAAACACTCTTCCCATGAGTAAGCCCCAAAGCAAAATAACCTCAGAGTATATATACCCTTCTTCAGGGCCACAGGGCATCACAACCTTCATGACCCACTGCCTAATTACAAATTAACAAAGGGTGAGTGCCTTCCTGAAAAATAAGCCTTCCTCCAATCAAGCCCTTCCTTTCGCGCTCCACCTAAGACCCATTAAGGGGCAGGGGAGGTCTTGAAATTCCCTTACCATTACACCAGGGTCACAGCTAGGAAGTATCTGAGGCAGGATCTGACCTTCCTGACTCCAGGTCCAGTTCTTCCTCCCTTCCATCCCCCAGCTATCTCACTGCTCAAAGCTAGATTTAAGAACCTACATGGATAAGTGGCATGTCAAGATTAAATGGATATTTTCTAAGCATTTCCGACTGTTACTCACCTAAGGTGTACCCCTTAATTCTTTAACCCTGGACACCATGCTTTTTTTCTTTTTACCAGCCACCTTATTCCTTCTTATGCTGTAGTTGGACCCTCTGAGCCCTTGCTTTTGTCTGACTCAATTATTGATAGCCTTAACCAGATTAAAGTAAAGAAGTGAGAAGTATAATATGATGATGGCCATTGGCTATCAGAACTTCTGTTTGCTTATATTAATCTTCTGCCCTCCCAATTGTGCAAAGATATCACCAAAGAACCATATTCCTTGCTCTCTACTAAAGGGAAGGTCCAGTTAGTACTATGGATCTTTCATAGGCATTGCAACTATATGTATAGGAAAATAACACTTGCCCTTGCTTGAATTTAATCCAACAATCTTGACATGTGATAATTGTTTTGGGCCCATAACATATTTATATATAGCCCATGTGATGTGGGGGTAAATGCCATGAGTTGCATCTAACTTGTTGAGAAAATGTTGTATTTCTTGAATGTAGTAACAGTGCTGGGGTCCTTTGGACAAAGCACCAAAAAATAAAGAGTCTATGAACTTTGGCACAGTTCCTGATATTGTGAGGAAACGTACTGCTAATGATCATTCATTTCTTTGCCTGGGACAGTTCTATTTTATTTTTGCTATTTTGTAGGTTGTCTTTTAAGTGGAAGTTGCTGAATTTTATTAAAGAGATCATTTGAGTCTGAGGGCTATGAACCTTCCGTCATAGCAAACATGGAACCACAATTACATCACTATCTATTGGCAGTCAACAGAATTGTAGGCAAGGTAGGCGAGGGTCTACATGGCACAAAGCTGCCTTTCTGCACCTGGAAGGAGCATTCAGTGCCCCTAAAGTGGGAAGGGCTGTATCTGATGTGCCACTTGTCATTACAAAGGTATATATATATATATATATATATATTCCTTATAATATGAACCAATTATGTAATCTATACTATTGACATGCTACACTAAGCCTAGCAATGTAATAAATGCTAAGAATTCATGATTTATTAGAGAGCCTTCACCTTGTTTTGGTCCTCTCAAGTAGGAGCCTGAGAGAAGCAACCTATACAGAAGACAGTTGAATAATTTATTGGCTCCTCCCAAACCCAATTGTGACCTTGAGAAGTCAAGGTAGACTGTAGCAGGGATTAGACCCTGAGTAACTGGAGAAAAACAATGGTTTCAGCTGAAGAAATGAACCCTAATTAAGAAACTGCATAAGGCACTACAGACAAGTCTAGAACCTCCATGGATACAAATTTTCATCCAGCTTCATCCCTCTGGGTGTGTCAAGACTGACCTAAGGTATGTCTTCTTTTTTTTAAATTAATTTATTTTTAGTTTTCAACATTCATTTCCACAAGATTTCGAATTACAATTTTTTTCTCTCCCCATCTCTCCCCTACCACCCACGCCAAAATAGCAAGCCTACTGAATACCCCTTCCCCAATCTGTTCTCTCTTATATCCTCCCCCATCACCCCCTAACTTTCTAGTAGGGCAGGATGGCTTTCTATATCCCAGTGCCTGTATATTGTATTTCTCAGCTGCATGTAAAAAAATTTTCTGAAACATTTATTTTTCAAACTTTGAGTTAAGGCATATCTTCTTAATGGCTCTTCTTAGAGTGGCAGAAGCCCACACATCTACTCTTCCATTAGTCACTGTTGACTGCCCACTGCTTCTAATTCTACTACTTCTAGGAATGACTCTAAAGAGTAGAGAGGCAAAGAAGTGAGTACATAGGAAAAGGCAGCTGGGTGGACTTGGAAAGAAAGCCCCTTGACTTATTTTACTCAAGGTAGGCTGGATCACACACTGTCTCAACCTACGATAATATCTATGAAACACCACCATATTATTACTTTCATAACATTGTAGTGGTTGATGGCAACTGAGAGCCATTGGAGGTGTCCACATGCCAGAGGAACAGGAGAGGCAGTAAGGTCAGAGATCCCAACTAATCCTTCCAAGCCCACCCATACAATTGGCTTGACTGGACAGTGTCCTGCTATGGTATCTCAGATGCATTTGTGGAGGGAGGGATGTAATGTGGAAAGAAACACAATAACATAGTGGGTATTATGAACTTACTGATATTCTCCTAAATTGAATGGGGTTCCCGAAAGCATTTTCCTTGCCTAGGCTGCCACATATCATACTATGAAAGGCTGTGAAATCAGATCTTCATAGCCTTAGTGTGAACCAATTTTAGAAAAGTTACCCAAGAATTATGGGCTTAGAATAGTCAAAGGTCCATAGAGGCGTGACTTTCTGAGATTTGGAGTCATGATTCACGCTCTTCACTCTCACAGAGCAAATGGGGAGGACATTCAGCCATTTAGACCAGGACTATAACAGTCCTATCCCAAGCATGGCCTACAGAACCTAAAAGGAAATATTAGTTCCTACAGTTCATCTATGGATTGACTGATTTATATTGTTATATTTCTGCCTCATTCAAACAGTAAGTCACAAGCTTGAAAATAGTAAAGAATGGGGGCGGCTAGGTGGGGCAGTGAGGAGAGCTCAGGTCCCAGAGTGGGGAGGACCTGAGTTCGGTTCCTGCCTCAGACACTTAACACACACACACACACACACACACACACACACACTAGCTGTGTAACCTTGGACAAGTTACTTAACCCCAATTGCCCTCCAAAAAGGCAAAAAAAAAAAAAAGTCAAGAATTCAAGGGCCTTTCCACTAAGAGTGTAAGACCAGGTGGGGAATCCCAGAGGGAAGTCATGCCCTCTTGCAGTGATACGACTAAAAGGAGGGCATAGAACGAGACCTTCCCTATCCACAGAGGCACGTGGTAAGAATCTCTAGCCAATGCATTCAAGTGAGCCCAGCAGCCTACCCCCTGTTCAAGGAAACTCGACCTATGAGGTTCTTTTTTAAGCACAGTTCACAGAGCTGATCTATGGCTTTGATCCATGCACCACTGAAAGTCATTGTGTTAAATGGTATAAACAATATTTTGTTGCTTTCATATAAGGGGTTAAGAGAAAGAAGAATCTTTGAAGTAACCTATGTAAGTTAAATCTATAAGAATTTTATAACTAGATATATAAAATTAGAAGTTTTTGCTTTTCAATTTATTTACTTTATTGGACGGGTATAAACTATGTCACATTCCAAGAGCCGTAAGAAATGATCCATTCAAGAAGAAGAATCCTTAAGACAAGATGGAAGCTAGATTATTTATTTTCTGAAAGAAAATACTGAGATTTTATGTTTAATTTATAGACAGTGTCCAAGGAATGCACTTGTGAAATACACTGTTCTGTGCAGAACTTTAACTCTCAGAACCTAGCCCATGCTTAGAGCTAAGATGCTACCACAGCTACAGAGGAAAGCTTGAAGATCCCTGTTATCCAAAACTGCACTGAGGTCAGGAAGGGCCAGTAAACATTCTCAGCCATCAGATGACCCTCAGTGCCCACCGTACATCTTAATATTGTGTAACATGTGCCAAGAGTACCCATAATTATCCTTATCAATAAAGGCTCAATGTCATGAATGTAACAATAAAACAGTCTCTTTTTTTAGTTTAAAAAAAAAAAGGGCTTCGCGCTGCTGCTGCCTCTGCTGCTGTCGCCGCCGTCGTAACCACCGCCAACCGCCGCCAGCCACCGCAGGACCGCTAGCTCGGCTTTCACTTTCTCTCGCTTTCTGCTTTCTCTTGCTCTGCTATGTCAGCACGTCCATGGGGCATGGAAGATCTTTAAATCCCATAACCCTTACATTCGGCCCCAAGATCTTTCATGTCCCTTACTTGGCAAAAATACAGTAGGAATAACTGGTGTCAACAAAATTTCACAACAATATAACAAGAATAGCACACAATAAACACAAAAAACCATATTTTAGGGTGGGGCTTGAGCACAAGCTCCCCATCATTCCCCCCCACCCCGAACAAATGGGGCCCCAAAATCTTGTGGTAAGGGGTGAAGATCTCTTCTTCTATGGCTACTTGCTGCTGAAATCGGATGTAGAGCTGTCCCTGTCCTAAGGGGTCCCATTTGAGAGGTCAGTTCTTAATATGCTTGATGCCAGGTCCAAGGGTGACACATCACAGTTACAGACAGGGGGTGACATCCAGCTTAAGCTATGAGGCATTTACAGATGGAGGGTACCAAGCCTGTGGAAACAAATCTAACAAACAAGGTGAACAAACAAAAAATCAAGAAGAAGCAAAGAGACAATAACCAGACTATTGTAGCCTCACTCACGGTAGAATAAATGACTTAAGGGTACAATTTTGTAATCATCTTCTCCAGAATAAACAATAGTTACAGTGTTATCCTTCCCATATGCTATAATCTCTGCAGCCTTTGGAACATCATCTGGCTTCCGTTTTACCCATACTTTAGCTCCTGATTTTATTCTATCAATAGAACCAAATCCTTCAGTTCCTGTGACAGTTATTTTGGAAGGAGGGTCAGTTTTTACAAGTGGCATTGTTTTACAAGGAACGATAATCACTTGAACTATCCTATCATTCTTGTGAATCTGTATGGGCCCTTGTGGCAAGCCAGTAAAAGTATATTGTCTACCCTGCCAAGTGAAAGCGAAGTGGTCCCATTGTTTAGAGTCTATTGGGATGGTGAAGAAGGCATTTGCCAAATCAATAACTGCATACCAAGTCCCATCATATTTCTGGATCCTTTCTATTAAGGTGATGGTATCTGGAACAGCAGCATACAAAGAAGGAGTCACCTTATTCAACTGTCTATAATCCACAGTCATTCTCCATGTCCCATCTGATTTTCTTACTGGCCAGACAGGATTATTCCATCTTGTGGTTGTAGGGACTAACACTCCTGCTTGAACATATTCCTTTATAGTAGTGGCAATTTCATCTTGCCCACCTGGCACACGATACTGTTTTAAAGTAATTACTTCAGAAGGTTCAGGCAAAGTGATTGGGTCCATTTTTAGTTTTCCCACTAAAACTGTATTAATTCCTATCTTCCTCACAGCAAATTGGTATCTTCCTTCAGGTAAATTCAGAGTCATGCCTCTCAATACATCTATTCCAATGATGTATTCAGGAATGGGTACAACAACCACAGTATATTCCTTCTTAGGTAACTGCCCAATTTTCATTGTTATTTTAACCTGTCTGGCTGATATTTCAGCGCCTCCTAGACCTGTGATGGTAATAGGAGTTCCATGTTTAAACTTATCAGGGTTTCCATAGATAAGTGTGGCCTCAGCCCCAGTATCAGTCAGTGCCCTAGTCGCAGTAGTTGATCCATTCTTCCAATATATTGTTAAACCAATATGGGGTCTGCAATCTCTTCTGCATATTTCTTTTATCTGGGCTGGGGCTTGGCCTATCTCCTATTCCCCCTGAAGGTGGGGCAAACTTGGATACAAAGATTCAGATTCAGAAATACCTGCAGGGGTGGTTCCTGCTTCCCTGTTCATTCTAATGCTAAGTACCTTTTCTTGGTACAGCTTATGCAGCTCTTCAGTTGGAATACCATCTATTCTTCTAAAGTCCACCCCAGCTCTTAATAGAGCAGTAAACAGTTCCCTTCTTGTGGGTCTATTTTGTCTCTGAATCCTCTGGCTGTTTACTCTTCTCTCTCGAGACAATTTGTCTTTTTCCCATTCCCCTAAATCGCTTAATTGTGAAATCTTATCCAGCACCTCTGAAAGAGGGTGCCCTATTTCTCCAATTAATAGAGTCAGAATTAGGTGCTTATATGCAGGAGGAGCTGTCTTCACTATGATATTTCTATGAGGAACTCCTAGGGGGGTATCATAATATGCATTTGCATCTCCAATCAGGATAGCAGTTTTCATTACCTCCTCCTTTAGCTTTCTCATACAGTCTCTAAGTGAGTACCAGGGTCTGTCTCCCCTAGGCCACATAGATTCAGTCGGATATTGCTTTTTGCATCCTTCTGCAGCTAAAGCTAGAAGATTCGTTTTGTTATTTCCTCCTTGCGTATGGTGATCCCTAAAAGCCTGGTGTACAAAAGGATTCTGACTGATACTTATGAATTTTAAACAGTCCTCATTGTCCAGTGTTGTTCCTCCTGCGCCTTCATCAGTGATTCTTACTATCCAAGACACTAAAGACTCCCCCATTCTTTGGGTAAATCTACTCAATATATCAGTGATTTCCTGTTGAGTGAAATCCTCAATTATCTCCCTGGACTCTGTTTTGCCTCGGTGGTTCTCCTGCCTTCTTCTTCGTATGGGGAGAGCTTCTACATTAGGAGACTCCTCATCTAACCTTATTCCATTCTCCTCACACACATTCTCCTGGAAGCTGTCAGGGCAACTCTGCCCAGCCTGTACAAAAGCTGCATGCACATTCCTTCTGCTAGTTTTTTGCTTCCTTTTAGCTACATGAACAGTAGCTTGCTCCTGGACCACATGAGTCCCTCCAGTTTGCTCTTCTGAGTGCTGTGACACAGAAGAATCCTCAGGCAAACCAGCTGACTCCCTAGCCATCCTAGCTCTTTCCTTCAGCAGCTTATCCCTACTTTTACACATAAGGCGATAACTTGTTAGCAGCACCCAGCCTCTCCTGCACACTCCTGCCAGTTCTTAGCCTGGTTCTATGGGTATTGCTTTCAAACATCTTTCCAAATCTCCAGGTTCTCCCTCTTTTAGCCTTGGTTCCCAGTTTTCACAGGGCCCTGTGCTTTTAGCCCATTCTCTGGCTAGAGAGGAATAAGGCAAATCCTCCCATCCTGGAATAGCCATTTCTCCCTCTAAAGCCCCACTGCTTCCAAATAGAGGCCTGACATTTTGTGATCCCATCCTCGTCGCCAAATGTATCAGCAATGCCATATTCACAATGCCTATAGAGATTACAGATATGCTGATATAATTATCCATCACAAAATACGTCATGTTTGCCATATGGGGAAATAAACTAGAAAATTTATTAAGATACCAAAAGACTGAGTCCCAAAACCAGAAAGTGAAAGCCATCAGAGTAGTTATGATATTGGCACAGATAGATAAAGTAGAAAGCACCCACATTTTCAAGCCTTTAAAACAGAACAGGCTACCTCAGGCAAAGGTCCTCCTCTCCCCACTCACAGCAACCACCCAGCGTCCGGGAAGCGCGCTCCCAGCAGCTCCAGCCCCTGGCAGTGCTCAGCAGGAGTCCTTAGCAGAAAATCCCTAGCAGTCTTATCTCAAAAAGGGCTTCGCGCTGCCGCTGCCTCTGCTGCTGCCACCGCCGTCGCAACCGCCGCCAGCCACCGCAGGACCGCTAGCTCGGCTTTCACTTTCTCTCGCTTTCCGCTTTCTCTTGCTCTGCTATGTCAGCACGTCCATGGGGCATGGAAGATCTTTAAATCCCATAACCCTTACAATCCCCTGTCAATCTGGTTGGTGCATAGCATGGCCCATGCCTTACTTCTACCAGCATAAGTGTTGTTCTACCATCTGAGGTTTAGAATAAAAGTCTTGTGGCTGCACAGCATCCAGATACAGCTCTTTGGGGCACACGCCTTCGGTGGGGCGAACTTTATGGCAGATGGTCATTCCGTATTTGAGAGCTATCATAGAGCCAAACACTCTACATGCTCATGAATCAATGGAATAAGGATAAGATCTGTGGAATTCTGTGTCCACAACTTGATCATCAGGCAAGACTCAAGCATTAAAACACTGTAGTATTTGGTCTGGTTTTGAAAAGTCAATGGGACTGCAAGGCAACTTCCTCCAAGGATGAGGCACAGGACGAGCTTGGGAACAGGGCTAGGATACATGGAATGGTGTCTTTATCTTTCCCATTTATTTTCTCCTAGGCACAGGTAGAATCTCAAAGGTGATACCCACTTTTAGGTGGTGGAGAGGATAGCATTACATATTTCTGAGGCTGAGCATTGATCCCAGAACAAAGCAGTTAAATCAGTATAACATGTGCATGTCTGACATCCCACATGGTCTTTCCCTTCTCTTTTGCCTTTCTCCACAAAAACTCACTTTCTGCCCTTTCCATAGTCATCTTCCAGATGATCCAAGGACGTTTAATACCCTCCCCTTCCTAATACACATTGGCAAAGCCAGTGTTTATCAATCACCCACTGTGTGCAGATCATTGAACTAGACCCTGGAAAAGATTTGAAGTTTTGATAAGACTATTTCTACCCTCTTGGAGAATAGTAGAGACTCTAGACACACAAACTGAATGTGAGAGGGTCCTGTGGTTGTTACCTGAGCATGTCAACAGGAGACATTTACACAGCATTTTGAAGTTGGTTGGGCACTAAGCATAAAGTAACCACCTACTATAAGTCTTAGTCATACATATTTTTAAGTCAAAGAAACTGAGCTTCAGATCTTGCCTGTCATTTGTTATCTGAATCTCTCAATATGAGGTTTTCTGAGTTATGATCCTAGCACTGCGAGCAAGGCCATGCTGCCCTCACTGGAGGGTCAGTAAGCCGTAGGCTATGGGAGGGTTTGGTGAGAAAGTCATTACTAACCAGACGTAGCTGAGGTATTATAGAAGCATTTATGATGGCAGGAGCATTTGTATTGGCCTTTAAAACAGATAGAAATCCAACAGACAACAAATAGGAGAGGGAGAGCTTTGGGAAAAATCCTTCTTCTTTCCCTTATTGAAGACTAACTTCCTTTCTCCCCTACAGAGAGAGGTGGTGAAAAATACTGGTATCTTCATACTATAAAGCCTGACCCTTTTTCTTCAGTTCTCACTGGCACAAGGACTTTGTTTACACAGATAAGCTGACTGTCTGTATCATCCTGATAATCAATGTGGCAGCCCTCCGAATCGTCCAGAGATGTCCTAGTTCTTCAACAGAATTATAAATGATATTTTTTAAAGCCTACAAAATCATGTCTCCTCAACAGAACCTGGCTTCTGCACATGACCATTGTTTTAGCTTATCTTCTACAACCAACCATTCAAAGTACATCATGGTCTCACCTCCCCAGTGTTCAGGAATGTGCAACAAGTCTCTCCCAAACCATTAATGGGAAACATGACAACGTTCTTCCTCAGTTCGCTCCAAACCAACCCAGTGAATGATTCTAGAGAAGTTTTTAAAGGAACCCAAGTTTTGGAACAGCTTGTAACAAAAGAAGCCAAGGAGTCAAAGTTGATAATGCCCTTCAAGAAGACTTGAGTGAGTGCCCTGGTGGCTGTCATGGAAACCCCAACCAGCTTCAAGATTTCAAGAGGTGCATCATAATCCAGCATGAGATAAGGCATTAGCAGTTAGATGACGGGATTCCAGCTCACCCAGAAGGGTAAGGCACGTAAGCCAGCCCACAATCCAACGGTTGTACAGTTTGCTGGAAGTCCTGATCTCATCACATTTTTTGCATATACCAATATAGGTGCTTGTTTTCTCCCCTTCTCACTTAGCTCAACCCATTGGGAGTCAACCCCTTGGGAGAAAGGACCATTTCATTGTTTCTTATATCCACAGTGCCTAGAATATCGGTGTTTAATGAATACTTTCTGATTGAAGGAAAAGATAAAACTACCACGGCACGGTCTGTGTGTGTGTGTGTGTTGTGATAGAGAGAAAGACAAGTCCTGCCTTAGTCAAACTTGCCATATGCCAAGTTGGCTGAGGATCTCAGTGCCATGGATGAGGCTTCATCACTTATCTACATGGCAAGGGAACTTGAGATCCTAGACTGAGTCATGATGGATGGCAAGAGCCAGCAAGTGACAGGGGCCTCACCTACCCAGGCTGCAGCAGCAACATGTTTAATACCTAATGATTTGGAAAGGAAGTCAGATGACTCCAGATGGGTCACCAGAATGGATCACTATCTCCCAGCAGAAAGGCCAGTCATTCCCTGCCAGACCAGGGCCTTTTCACAGCTTCTGTCCTCCAAGAACTAGAAGGTCAATAATATGAGGAATGGTCCTTATCTTCCTCTTGTGAATGAGAACTCATTTTTCTTCTTTACAACAAGATAACCTGGACTTCTAAATTAAATTCTAATTCTTTGGAGCCCACTTCTGCTGTATGCCTCAGTCTCCATCCTGCTCTCAAGCAATGCAGCCTTGCCCACGTTAAGGCTGACCCCTCCATTGGTGCTCCAGGTTTGTCTCCCCCTTTCTTCCTTTGGTGCCTTAAGGTAGTTTTGAAGAAGTCCAACTGCCACAGCGAGACTTCTTTTGCCCAGGAGTCTCACTCTTCACCTATGTTCTTGAATCTTCATTTCCCTCCCTAGTTTCTTCCCATTTGTCCCACCTCTCAAAAATTTATCCCCCACATCTATTTTGCTTTAACACAAGTTTGAACAAAGACTCACTCAATGCCTTATAGTAAGTCAATAACTACCATAGGCAGCTCCTGTGTGCTTCGCATTGTGCCCATTTTACAGTAAAGGAAACTGAGGCAGATGGAGGTTAAGTGACTTATTCACCATTACACAACCTGTAGGTATCCGAGACCAGATTTGAACTCCAGGCCCAGCACTATCCACTATGTCACCTAGTTTAAGTGTACTGTGTTTGCATTTTTCTGAGTTTCTAATGGCCAGAAACCATTCATTGTCTTTTCCTGAGTCTTCATTTTCCTCAACTTGTCTTGCATCTAAGAGTGATTGTCACTAACTTGGTTAGCTGCCTTCCCCTTGACTTTCACGTCTGCTTCATTGTCTCCTCTGCTGCCCTTCTCTTATGTCATTAGTCCTTTGGCCTCTCCTAACTCTTTAAACAAGAGTATCTATTCTCAAGTGTGTGACCATCCTTCTCTCATTACTGCCCTGTCAATTAGGTTCTTAATGGCCTTAGCTACTAGTATTACCTTCCCAATCCCAAATTATATAATGACCTTCCAGGCCATCTAGATGACACTTTCCACCAGCTGGTAGATCATTTGTGACTTTTCAGGAGGCTTATCTGCTCCAGCTCTGATGTAGGTGATAGAAGTGGAGGCTGAGGTTTAACAATAGAAACCCTCTAGTTGGGGCTCCCAAATTCTATGTCAGACCAATCTCCAAAAGCTCAACTTCTTCCCTTTCTATAGGCTTTATCATCAAAACAAAAAGATCCCGATGAGCATCTATGATACTTGGGTCCAAGAACTGAATAGGCCCTCACAGAGAGGGTAAAGGGTTAGGGATGTCTTCCACTCTGTTCATACACAACCTGTGAGTCGAGAGCTGCCTGAATGGGGACCCAGCTCATCCTCTCCTTCTCCTCCTCCTCTCCAAAGGAAGGTAAATTTTGGGGGCCGGAAGCTGCCCACTTAACTTGGGGTTTACTGGCTTCCTTCCTTCCTTCCTTTCTTCTTTCCTTCCTTCCTTCCTTCCTAAAACCTTAAACCCAGTTCACTCTGAAGCTCATAGATTAGATCACAATAGGTCCCATTAAGCTCCACTTAATGACTGTATTTTGGCCCTTCCTGGCTTATAGTGAATGGCAATGGTAACTGTTTCACCTGGGAAAAGCAACCCTGAGGGTCTTCCCTTCCCAGACTGATTTCTTCTCCTTTTTTCCCTAATTAAAGGGGTCATCCCTTGACTTTCTTCTTAAAGAGGTTTATTAACTGAATGTGCATTACCTCACTCTAAGTGAGTATGTGAAAAGGCCTTGGCCTAAAAAGGCCAGGGTCTCCCATTGCATCCTGGGTCACCTCCAGCCATCTTGATGAATATCTATTGGATCCAGGTGGCTCTGGAGGAGAAAGTGAGGCTGGTGACCTTGCACAGCCCTCCCTTGTCCGTGTCATAGACAAGGAAATAGCCATCAATGCAGGTTGGGGTGTTTTAAGCTTTTTGTTTGCCTTGGTCACATCCTTGCTAATAACTTGGCTTTACAGCTGTATCCTCAATAGCTCTGCTGTTGTGCTATAAAGGAGCGGGCACCTTCTAAAAACCTGAATGGGTAATAGTTTGTTACTTCCCGAGAACATGGGGATATTCACCAATGTATTGCAGCTTCAAAGGTAGCATCTTGTGAAATAGAGCACCCCTATCTGGATTTGATATTGTGGACCCCAAGGACAGGAGTTCTGTTTATTGAAAGGAACAATATTCCTTTCAAAACTCATTTCTCGTGGAAAAACTTACAGTGAGGATAAACATCCTTCTAAAGTCATTTTATCATCTTTGGAGAGGTACAGTTTACAAGAGATACGCTTTGAAAGCTGAATAAATCATTCTGCATAATATACACGTGGGAGGTAAAAGAGAGGGGTTGACATCAGTTACTCTGGTCTGAGAGTAAATGTTAGCTGTGTTTGGTGGTTCTTAAAGGAAGAGGTGATGATTTCCCACATACTACCTGGGGCCCTTCCCAGTCAGCCTCAGCCAAATGGCTAATCATTCACCTAGACCAGGTAAACTGAAATCTGTCTTCCTTGCTCTCTTGGGTCCTGAAGTAAGTTAGAGTAGTGGTCATGGGAAGCAGGTAGGTATTTTTACAGTGATTTATAGGGGAAAATAAAACTTACAGATGACATATGGAGATCAAGCCAACTGTTCCAATAATTTCAAGGTTATATGTTCACCTTCTGGAAAATATCACTTGCCACCTTGTGTGTTCTAAACAAGGTGATCTTTCATAAGATGAAGGAGCTTGAAAAAATGGGCCTCTACAATGAAGTCTTAATAGAAGAGAGATTGAGAGGGGGAGTACTCAAATCAAGTGGAAATGAGTTCTCAGTTATTCAAAAACAAGATATTACTTCTATGCATCATGAACCAAGAGTCAATATTAAGAATATGGTTACTTTAAAATGTCCAGAACTGCAAAGCTATAAATAGGAATTTTATGTGACCCAACCCACTACCCCCTCCAAAAAATAGTTAGCCCCATTGGGTCAAAGGTTTCTTCCACCTTCTTCATCAAGAGGGCCAGTGCAAGAGCTCAATTCTTTGTGATAGCAAGATATAAGCACAACCATCTGCTGCAATACCGGGGTAGGTAAGTGCCAGACCAGGAGTCAGGAAAATTCATCTTCCCAAGTTCAAATCTGGCCTCTGGCACTTACTAGCTATGTGATCCTGGGCAAGTCACTTAACTGGATTATTTCATTTTTCCTATCTATACAATGAGCTGGAGAAGGAAATGGCAAACCACTCCAGTATCTTTGCCAAGAAAACCCCAAATGGGGTCAACAAAGAGTCAGACACAACTGAAAACAGCAAAACAGTAAAAATTCCTTGAAATATGTATGCATCAAATGATTAAGGAAAATTTTTCTGAGATTCTAGAAGAAGGTAAAGTAGAAATTTAAAGAATCCACCAATCACCTGAAAGAGATTCTATGAAAAAAACTCACAGGAATATCATAACTAAATGTCAAAATTCCCAGGTTAAAGAGAAAATATTGCAAGCAACAAGAAAAAAGTGTAAATACTTTGGAAAAAACAATTAAGATTACATAAGACCTAGAAGCTTCTATTCTATTTTCCCAGCAAAGTTGAGTATAATACTGTTTTTTTTTTAAAAAAAAAAAAGGACATTTGATGAACTGACTTTTATAAATTTGTAACAAAAAGACCAGAACTCAATGGAAAAATTGGATATAGAAGATCCAGAAGAAATATAAGGAAATCACTAAAGATTAATTATAAGGCACTGATAAAAGTTAAACTGTTTACTTATGATACGTGAAAATGTTATCTGTGTTCTTAAAATTGTTATCATTACTAAGGCAGATTGAAAAAAGGATTGTGGCTGAGTTGCGTATGATGGGGTGATTCTGAAAAAAAAACAAAATTGAATAGGAAAAGGTAAAAAGGAACAATTATCTCATAAAATAGGGTGTGAAAAGAAGACTAATACAGAGGAAACAGGTGAGGTCTGGGGAGTTGGTAATGTTGGAACTTTACTTCTGAAAAGATTTAGAAGTCTTCCAAACTTCTAGAGAGGTGACAAAACTGGGAGATAGGGGAGGGGAGGACCTTTAAAAAGGGAGATTGGGAGGGAGGGAGAGAAGGGAGAGAATTTTAGGGATTTGGGTAAAATAAGGAAAAAGAGGGAAAGGGAAAAGATAAGGAAATAGGGTAAAAAGAGAGGCTGAGAAGAAAAATAGTGAGTAATACACAAATAGTAATTAAAACTTCATCAAGTCTATGAAAATTCAATCATTCCTCAATTGATAAATGCTCAAAGGATATGAACAGGCAGTTTGCCAATGAAGACATCAAAACAATTTATAGTCATATGAAAAAGTGTTCTAAATTATTATTGATTAGAGAAATGCTGATTAAAACAACCTTGAGATATCATTTTACACCTACCAGATTGGCTAAAATGATAGAAGGGGAAAGTGATGAATGTTGGAGAGGATGTGGAAAAATTGGGACATTAATTCTTGGTGGAATTGTAAAATGATCCAACCATTCTGAAAAACCATTTGGAGTAATTCCCAAAGAGTTACAGAACTACCTATACATTTTGATCTAGGAATACCACTATTTGGTCTTTTTCCAAAGGTGATTTAGGGAAAAAGGAAAAGAACCTATATGTTCTAGAATGTTTATAGCGGCTCTCTTTGTGGTGGCAAAGAAATGAAAATTGCAGGGATGCCCATCCATTAGGGAATGGCTGAACAAGTTGGGGTATATGCTTGTGATGGAATACTATTGTGCTATAAGAAATGAGTAGGATGCTTTCAGAAAAACCCAGAAAGACTTGAATGAAATAATAAAGAGGAAAGTGAGTAGAACCAAGACAACATAATATGCATTAACAGCAATATGGTTTTAAGAACAACTTTGAGCAAATAAGTTATTTTGTCTATTATCAATACCCAAATTATAAAAGACACATACTATCTGTATACAGAGAAAACGGATACATTGCGTATAGAATGATTTTCCATATACACATATATACCTGTGTGTGTATATATGTGTATGTATATATGTATATACATACACATATATATGTTTCTAATAGCCACCTCTAAGGCAGGGGGAGGGGAAGAAAAAATTTACATGATAATTGTGTTGTATGTTTGAAAAGAATAGCAAGTTGTGCATAGATTTTGAGTTTCTGGTACAATTGTATTTTTTATTGCGCCATGTCATGGAAATGCTTGTTTTAATCCATAAATTAAAAATAAAAAATTTTAAAAGAAATGTGAATGCATCAATAAGAATTAGTCTGGCAATCTTTTTTAAAAATAATTTCCCAAGTATTTCTGGTTGCCCTTTGACATCCACACAATGTCAAAAGGAAGTCCAGGAACGATGCCAGATCATATGAGGACAAGGACACCAACCCCCTGGATAGGCAGAGGATCATATTGGTCAAAGGAAGCACTGCTCGTATTTGTTTTATAATTAACAAACATGATTTTTCCCCTCCCAAAGTAACCCTGTAATACCTTCTTCTCAGTCAGGCGTTTTGTGGCCCTCCTACTTGCCTAGGGTGCTCCCAGATCCCACAGACCTTTGGGGTAAGCATCTAAAAGGCTTCCCAAGCCTAAATACTGGCCACTGTGCTCATTTCTGATCAGTCAGCAAGGTCCAGAATTGTCTGTGCCAAGGTTGTCCCTGGGGATAGGAAGCACTATTTGCCCCAAAGGTGAGACTTAATGATGGACATGGCTAGTAAGTGACTGAAGCCAACATGGATCCCTAGTTTCTAGAGCAGAACTTCCTCTCTTGGCCCTGACTTCACTCGATAAAATCATACCCATTGTCAACACTCACAGAAGTCAACAACTTCATAGAAAGAACCTGAGAAGGTCAGGGAATGAACAAGTGAAAAAACTCCCTTTATCACCCCTACCACCACTCCCCTCCCCCAAACACGCTCAGGAAATCCACTGGGATAGCCACAAGCATCCAGATAGAGCGGTGACTGGCAGCTTTTTCTTGGAAAGATTTAAAAGCATCAAGTATTGTGCTTTGAAAGGCTGCCATCTCACAGGACAAGTTCATCTAGGGAATGGCCCAGAGATAAAGTACATTCCTGCTTTCAAGTTGCCAGTGATTAGGGACACAAAGAAAAAAGGCCCTATGCCAGATAAGAGGGCCTGGGAGCTGATGGAAGAAAGCAGCCAGCACCCCAACCACCCCTATAAACATTGCGACTCACTCCCAGGCTCCAAGAAGACACAGATGCATATGTGGGCCCAGAACAAAGAATATATAGCAAATGGAAGAAAGAAAGACAGACTGACCCAAATTGGCCAGTCCTTACGGAATCAGCCTTGCCCTGTTAACAGTAATGGGGACTTAAGGCAAAGAAGGGAGTGTGACGCCCAAGCAATATGGGATGCTGTGCTTCCTCCTCAAAGGTCTTCTAGCAGAGGCTACCTGCCTCTGAATTTGTCCTATTTGAGAACTAGGGCAAACAACAATGGCCTGCCATTGGTCGGACATGTGATGGGATATCTTTGTCCAGTTAAGGCTTAGACTGAATTGTAGTCAAGACTCCTTCCAACTCTGACTGTCGCACCAAGGCATCTTGATCCCTGTTCTGCAACTTGTCCTTCCATTGCCCTGGGAAATCTTCCAAATCACTTCTAGTCACACCACCAGGACATATCTGAGACTGGACTGAGCTTGGCTCTCTCTTCTATGAGAGTGGGTTTGAACCTAAGGTCTATGATTATTTTTTAAATTTTAATTATTAATTTTTATTTGAAAAGAAAATTTCATTGGAATCTACATATTTTGAGAATTTAAAAACATTCTGAAAGGGGTACATGAAAAAAATCCCCACCCCACCATTCCATGTTACTCTTACACAAATTAGCTCACATAAAAAAAAAAAACTCAACCAACATTTAAGCACCTACTGTATGCTTAAGACTGTAAGAAAATAAAAAATTTAGTTAAGACTCACTCCCTGAAACTCATGGGATTTTATGTCTTTCCTTCCAAGCTTAGCTCAAATTCTTACTTGTGTAAGAGGCTTTCCTTGCCTCTAGTAATTTTTTTGCTGCCCTCATTTTCCCCTTTTTATTGAATCAAATATTTTTATTGTCTGATAGAAAAGACAGCCCTGGCCCTCAAGGAATTTGCCTTCTTCCTTTTCTTTCTTTTATATCTCCCATTCAGGACCTGACACATTGTAGGGGCTCAATAAGTGACTTATTACTTTGCCTGTTACCCTAGTCTAGAATAGTATATGTCATCCCTAAGTACATTAAGGAAATGCAAACAGAATAATGTAAAAAGTAAGGTCTTCCTAGAAGAAGTAGCACTTGAGAAAGGTTAAGGTGATGGGCAGAATATCCCTAGAATTTAAAATAACACCCCTGAGAAATGCCCAAGGCCCCAGAAGAATCCTATTTAGGGCCAGAAAGGACCTTAGGGCCAGTCTAGTTTAACTCTTTGCTTTGTGGGAGAAATCAAGGGGGGGAGAGAGGAAGTGACTCCCCAAGGCCATGAAAGTAGTAAGTCGAAGCCTCAGGATTTGAACCTAACTCTTCTAACTCCAAATGTCAGGTTTCCCATGGTAGTCAACCACCTTTATCTAGTAAATGACAGGCAGCTTTCCAATTCCAGTTCTTCAGA
The DNA here is from genome assembly GCF_028583685.1 of Petaurus breviceps papuanus. Lineage (NCBI taxonomy): Eukaryota > Metazoa > Chordata > Mammalia > Diprotodontia > Petauridae > Petaurus > Petaurus breviceps. The sequence goes on from NW_027185850.1 coordinate 20,342,452, forward strand.
CCCCAAATACAGCCACCATTCAAAACCCCCAGGGAGGCTACTCACTCATTCCTAGGACCACAGGACAGACACTTTGCTTCCGTCACAAGTTAGCCCTGTTCTCCTTCTCAGGGTCCATTCTCCTGGCAGGAGAATGTGGAATCTTTTCCTTCTCTCCAGCTGTGCACATCTGGCTTGGTGGAGAAGGATCTGGGGTGTTGGACTACAATGTCTTACATTACTAGTGAATGGGGAGGTATGAGAAGCAAGGCAGCATAATGCTGTGACCCCGTCTTGGGCAAGAAGCTCGTCCAACCAACTCAGGCGCTGAAATTGGACTCGGCTTGCGGCCATCGCTTTCCTGCCTTGATGGGCCCTGCGAGAACAGGATGGGAAACAGGTTCTGAAATTCTAGCCACTCATTTCCTGCCAAGGTGCTATAGAACTTGGAGCTTTTCCTGTGATCTCATTCCAGGGAGCATTCGGACAACTGCATAGATCATATATGAGTCCCTGAAGAGGGTTCCAAGGATGGTGATTACGACATGTCTATAAGTGTGGCTGATGAGTGCTTTCTGCACCAAGTACACATGGACAGAGTCAGCCCTTGGCAAAGTCAACATAGAGCAAGGCTTCAACAGCTCCTGCCTTTCCCTTGGGTACCTCAACTCGAGCAGTTATTAAGCACTTTCTGCATGCAGAGAGAAAGATACAAAGTTTAGCTAATGTACCCCCTGACCTCACAGAGCTTAAAGTCTAGCAAAATGTGACCATAATTATCACTTATTATACAAATGATATAATGTTGTATAGAATCACTGGACACAAATATTCTAATCATGATTTGGGGGACAAAGTTGTTCTGATGGGCATAAGGGCAGAAGAGAGGATTTATTTTTCCTGTCATGCAGACAAAAAAATATTTTTACAGGTCTTTATTCTTTCCCTTCGTATTCAAGGTGGGAATGGTGAGAATGATTCATCACATACACCTCCCTTCTAGCTCCATTAGAACTAATTATTTAAGAGTCAATTTTGCTCTCATCCAGTTTATGAAAGGATCCAACTATAAATGCCAGCCTAAAGACTCCCCGTCTCCCAATCCCTAACCACACTCAATCTAGCATCTTTGGGGAAGGCTTCCCTGGCCATTCCACCCCTGCTCACTCCCTTGTCTTTCCTATGTAAGTGTTGTTTGACCTCTTCTCTAATCGATGACCACATACCTCAAACTCAATATATAAATAAAACAGCCTTTTTCTTTCTATTCTTTCCGATATCATTGTTCTGGTCTGGAACAGTTCAGTTATCTGATAATGAAAGTTTAGAATTAGCTCTAGGAACAAGAGGAAAGAGAGATGAGTTTTTCCCAAGTCCTCTATAACATTCAACTTACCAAGTTGATAAATATCAAGGATGAACTATGTGTAAGATATTGTTTAAGCACCGGGAAAACAAGAAATAAGCACCTCATTCATCTCCTTCAATTCTCACCTCCACTCTGGTACAAGCAGTTAGCCTTTCTCCAGGTCTCTCTGCTTTCCCTGTCTACTATTTCCAGTCCATTTTCCATTCTGATCTTCAACAAGTTGGATGAATGATGGAAGTTGGTCATATCACGCTGCTGCTTATAAACCATCAGTATCTCCCTATCGTTCATTACTCTAGACCCACTTCTCGCCATTGTGGGTAGGATTGTCTTTCTTGGCCCTTGTCTCCCCAACATTTGGGCGCTGTCAGTGGTGGAAGAACAAATAGGACATCTGGTACAAATTATTATGCCTGCCAATTGGGTGCATGGGATACTTGATAAGAGAAGAGACTGAGAAGACAGGAAAAACTGGGTTCAAACTCTGCCTCAGCTAGCAGTCAGACTCTGGTCAAGTTACTTAACTTTCTAAAGCCCCAGGCAATGCTCAGAATAATAGCTAATATGCATAGTCGAACTAGTTGCTTTACCAATTAAGTAACATTTGGTTACATTTGGTCCCAAAACCAAAGAACAGAAATTAGGTGCTAAATGCATTTGCTTCTCAGCTGCTAGAGAAGAATGTGGAGAGCTATTCAAGATACAAGTAACAGATATGAGTCACACATAATATTCAAAGTATTCCTGTAAATGTTGGTGCCCTAGGGCCATGTTCCATTTACCCAGTTTTAGTTATATTTCTTCAAGAAAGATTACATCCATCCCAAGTTTGTTGACTCAACAAGTATTTATCAAACAACTGTATGACAAGATTATTTTCTTCTTAAGTCCTCATTTCTCCCTGAAACAAAGGACTCAGCCAAACTAAGATTTCAAATAGCAGAAAGGGAAGAAGATGATGGTAACTGAATGCTCTTCTATGTCCTTTGACCTTGAAACCTGATAGAGGAATAACTCTAGGTGATTTCCAAGGTCCACCCCAGTTCAAGTCTATGACTTTTATGAGTATTATTATCAATGGTGTGCACAAGAAATGATACAAGGTACCAAGGGTACCCGGGACCAACACCCACTTCTCAAGATTATTCTGAAGATCAAATGAGATCATTGCAAAATGCTTATCACAGTGCCTAGCAAACAGTAGGTATTAATAGATGCTTGTTTCCTTTCTTTCCTGTCCTATAACCCCACCACCAGTGTTCAAATGAGGCTTTAAATGGGAGTAGATGACTGTTCCTAGTTTTGGGGTAACAAGCTAGCCACTGGTTAGCACTGACTCACCAAATAAGGGAAAGGCTAAGAGTTATTTTCTCATCAATTTTAGCCTCAAGACCAGGCAGCCTACAGTCTGCTCTGCTGTGCAGAGGCATTATCTGAATGCTATTGTTGTTTGAAATGCTTTTTTTTTGGAGGGGAACAGAGCTAGTCCCAAATTACGGGGTGCCCCACAGGATACTCAAGAAATAGTAATAGAAAACCTGGTCTCTTTCTACTTAATACTTTGTAACTCAAGTACTTGACAACAGGTCAATGGTATTGACCAAAAGGAATGGTATTTCCCATTAATGAACAAGTCAACATCAATATTTAGTTTATACTCAGAGATATAAGGTAAGATGCACATATGGGTTCAGCAGTAACTCTTTCTTTGCCTACTGAAGGGATCCCTTCCTTCCCCCCTTATTTTTCCCAAAGTCTCACAGCTAAAGCAATGGCTATAACTGGTAATTGCCAAAAAAAAACCCATAGCATCATGAGAAACAATTACAACTACCAAAAACAAATCAGTTGCCCAAGTGTACCATCTTAGTGTAAGCATTCAAGCAAGGGGGAGGAATCATCAATTCATCAAGGATACTTAGATAACACTCTGGACAGACTCTAGCATTGTTCTAAATCAGGAAAACCATTAAGAATTATACTAAAAACATCATCAAATTGCCTGTACTATTTGACTTATCAACATCAGTACTAGGTAAATACCCCAAAGAGGCGATATTTTGAATATAGCAAAATCCCACAGGTACAAAAATATGAAAAGCAACCATTTTTCTAATGGCCAAGAATAGCAAGGGAGGTAGGTGTCCATTGATTCGGGAGTGGATAAATACTACTACGAGAGAGGATTAAAGAATTCAGGGCCGTTTAGGAGGACAGGCTACATCACAGAAGGGGATATAGAAGACAATGGAGAAAGTAGCATAGAAAATAGGAACTTAAAGACATGAGCCTAGAAAGTGAACCCCATATTGAGGTCAGAAAGTAGCATTCTCTGGTTAAAGTATAGAGTGCTAGATACAAGGTACACTTTGGAAAGAACATGCTAATTATGTGGTAGATGGGTCTGAAGATGAGACCAAGGACTTCAATTATCACTGGATGGGCAATAGGAACCAATGGGAGGATCCCAGTGACAAGTTACTCAAATATAGTTGGCCTCTGAACTTAGCCACCCATAATTCCACATCTCTCCTAAAATGGTCTAGGATGAATTCAGGGTGTCATACTTTGAAATGAGCCACCTAATAACACTGCTTAAACCAGTTCTACTTCTTGGATGGCATGCTCTCCTCAAGGACCAAAAGCAAATGAGAGAATATTAGACTACTTCAGGATTTCACTCTCCTCTAAAGCACAATTTTATCTCTTCCTCCCCATTTAAATACTAGCAAATTTTCAAAAAGAAAAAAGTCTCTATCCATAATTCCTAAAGGGGAGTAGTGAAAAGGAGCCAGCTACATGCCATGACCTGGACCAAAAGACAAAAAGCAAATAAACTGATACAAGTAGACCTGTTTCTTCTAGAATTTATTTGTTGAGTTTTATTCCAGTTCTCCCTCCCTTTGCACCTCCCCAGGATCTAAAGCACAGTGACTTTGGGGCCAGCACATAGGCTCTTATGTGGTCGGGAAGTTTGATTTCTGAGAAGTATGCTTTTCTTCAAGGCTTTGATGGCTCTTTGATCCATTCCCTAGGCAGTAATGAAACCCAAGGCATCAACGTTAGACCTCCCAATAACTGGATCCTAAGGTCTCACCCATGGAGGAGAATGTGCCTGAAGTTGGCAGCTACGGATCAAAGTTGTAAAAACAAATAAATAGGTTTAAAAAAAGACCCTGATTCAGTGATTGAGAACGTGGAAGGGGGCAGACAAAATATAGTATTCCTTGGTAATCTTCCTTGTGATGTCAAAGGGGAGTAAGCAATAGGGATAAATATGGCAGGGTGAATCCAATTATATTTGGACTTCCTGTTAGGAAAGCTCATGATTGTGGTTCATGGTAAGTGGAGGGGTGTGGGTCTTGTCCAGAGCAAATCCCTTGATTTCTAAACTTTCATTTTGTTCTCTCTAAAATGAAGGTAATAACGGTACTCTTCCTCATGGGGTTGTGGGGAGCAAAGAGCTCCGTCAATCGGTGTTATAAGGAAGTACCATCAGTGCCCCTCATGGAGCATCCCATGGTCTTTGCCTTGTTGAAGTCACTCACTACTCCAGGTTAAGAACCCCCGTATGAGACCATAACTCAAGGATGACAAATCAGTCTGTTCTTTCCAATGCTGCTCAGTGGCATCATGCCAAATGTGCCAGACAGCAAGTCAGGAAAGGGCTGAGTCTGAGTCCCACTTTTCAAATTTGCTTCCTCTATGCCCAGGACAAAATTACTTCAGAAAAGCACAGAAAGACTTGTATCAACTTCGACAGAAGTAAGCACAATCAGGAAAAGATATTCAGTGACTGTCATGACATCCATCTAAAGGTTGGATAACTGAAATTTAAGTCAAGTTACTGACCAACTTTGGCCCTAGAGGAAATAGGGGGAACTAGGTCACCTTCCATTTCTTTCTGGGAGATTAGAGGGGGAAGAACAGGCACAAGTATGAGCACAAAATGCTCAGGGTGGTGGCAGGTGTCACTGCTGTTCGCTGATCTTGTCTGTTTTCCTTTATCACGAAGGTCACTGGCATGGTAGGAAGAGGCAACAGTAAAGAAAATAATAACAATAGCTAGTTTCTCTATAACACAAAGCATGCAAAGTACATGTTCTCATTTTATCTTCAGAGAAACCATCAAGGTAAGTGGTATTATCTTCATTTTGCAGGTGAGGAAACTGATGTAGACAGATTAAGGAACTTGCCCAAGGTCACTCGAGCCGGTAAGTATCCTTATAGATGAAGTGCTGGACTTGGGGTCAGGAAGTCTTGAGCTCAAATCTAGCCATAGTCATCTACCTGCTTTTGTTGGTGCCTAAGAGACATAATGAACAAAACAATTTTTAAATGAAATACAATGGGAAAAAATCTTAACTAGGGTAGGGCAACTGAACCTTTGCCCCTGGTACTAATACTTCTAACTCCTTCAGCAGCATACATGTCACTGAACTTAGAATCTCATTAAGAAGAATCATTAGCTAAAACAGAAAGTGACCAGAAGCTACAATGGACTCATTCATGTTTTTTTTTTACAGTCCCTCCCTTTCTAGGCAGTATCCTAGAAACACTGCCTGTACAGGGCCTTGTGCCAATATCTCTGCACCTTCTCTCAAGCTCCCCCCCACCAAAAAAATTCAGGTTTTTTTTTTTTTAAGTTGGTGTAAGGAAATGTTTTATATAGTTGGCCTAGGGCACCTAGGTTATAATGTACAATTCTAAAGATGAGGCCTGTGGTACATAACAAAGTTCTGAGAGCTATTTGACAGCATATAAATTGCTTTATGAGCCTTCAAGCAGGATCTATGTAAATGGTAGCTACTACATGCCCCTCCCTTATCCCTACACATTTAATGGCCCCTCAGCGAAAGGCCTGTTGACTGACTGTCAAGGACTTTAGCAGCTGATCCTGTTGTCCTTCCTGAGTAGATGAGCTGTTTTATCCCCTAGAAACATGGCACAAAGTCACTGTTGTCTCTGTATCATGGTTCTCTCTCCTTCACCATATAAGGTCCCTGAGACTTGGGGTCTGGGCACAGCTTCACCAGTCTAAATAATCAGCAAGGGCGAATGTGATCTGTGATTGTTATTTGAGAGCAAGAAAATGATATTCTGAAGGTGGTTCCATCTAATATGTGGATGGACCATTAGCCAATTTTCACGCCTCAGCACCTTGGCTAGATTACATAAGTCTCTAAAAGGTAGAAGTATATTAAACATTATTAATGATTAATTACACTTCAGCTTTCAAGTGTGACATCAAAAGGGTCTTTAAAAGAAATAGGTTTCACTCCCTCCAGACATATTGACAGAACTTTCCAATTATTAAAACATAATGCCCTCAAGCTAATACAGTTAAAGCCAAACTTCCACCTAGGACCAAATTCCTTTCCAGAAGCTTCATCAATAATTCACCATGTCATGGGGTGTTTCTGCGATGGGGTATGAAATACCAGTCATGACAGTTTTGGCTGACATTCTAAACTCCTACTGACAAATGGATGGGACTGGCCCTTGCCAACCTAATACCTACACAAGGCAATTCCCAAATGGGAGTCATGAGATTTCCTGCTACACAGAAAGCCTGCCTTATAATATTAGAAATATAACATTTTATAGTTGGGAGGGTCCTTGAAATAATAAGTGCCAGAGCTGGGAAGGACTTTATAGCTTACAATGTCGGCACTAGAAGAGGCACGAACAGTGTTCGAACAGGGAACACGCATTACTAGAATGAGAGAGCTATAAAATGTTAAAGATCAAAAGAAACTTAGAGTATCAGTTTGGAGGAACCATTCCAATTTTGGATACTTCTAATTGATATGGAATTCTTACATGAAGCCTAAAAATGGCCCCAGTCCAAATTTCATTGATTCCACTTACATTGGTTTAGTGGGGTCAGGAGGAAATAGTCCTCCTTCCACATGAGAATTCTTCAAATCTCTGAAGAAGAAGACCATGTGTCTCTTCCCCACCCACCCTAAAGCAATCTCCTCTGTAGGATGAGCATTCTCTAATCCCTAAACCTATCCCTGTGTAGTATATGATCTGGTCTTCTCACCATATTCTAGAGAGCTCTATGTTTCTAAGAAGTACCCTCAAGGCTAAGGCGGTGTCCAACAAGGTTCTCACTTCCTTATTTCAGGACATCAGACCTTTTAAATGCCCTCTAGGTACCTTTTTTGGCAGGGGGGTGGGGGGCATTTCACGGTGGTGGCTAATGTTAGTCCACCAACATCCCCAATTCCCCACTTGCCCCCAAATCTCGTCTGTAGTTACACTTCCACCATCCTATTTGTTGTTTTTCTGAATGTAGAATTTTTAGTCTCATCAGCATTATAGTTTATTGATCCAGTCTGTCACACCCCTCCCAGTTGATTGTCTCCAAATGAAATTCTGGTGGGCCAGCCTCTGCCTTTTCAAAAGGAAAAACTGAAGCCTGGAGACAGGAAGCAAAGGTACTTGCCCAAGATCACAGAAGAAATTAGTTTAAAATCCAGTAATCCAATCAGATTGCTAGTTCCTTGAGTGTAGGTGTTACATTGTATCTTTTTACACCCCCAGTGCCCTGCACAGTACTTGGCACATAGCAGGGGATTAATAAATGTCTATTGACTAACCCAAATAACCAGTGTCCCAGAAAACGTCTGACTCCATCAATTCCACCTTTATCTGCACATGATCCATTTTCCAGTCTATCCCCAATGAGTGGCTAGCCAACATTTACCTGGAGATGGTTATCATTGGATGTTGGAAAGAGAAATGAACTGCCTCCCAAGGTTCCCATTCCACTTTTCCCCATTACTCTTATTAAGAAATAGTAAGATCACATAATGGTGCAATGAAGACATTGTGGGACCTTGAGTCAGGAAGATATGAGTTTGAATTCTGTGTCAGATTCAGTCTCAGTTTTTGCTATAATGAACAATATATCTTATTAAAAATCATACTATGCAAACTTATATACAATAAAAACCATAAGACTTATGGGGAGAAATGGAGTTAGGGGAAGAAAACTCAAGAACTTCGGTAACATACACACAAAAGACAGGAATCTAATAAAAATAGCAGCACAGTTTTCTACACATTAAGTGGTTTAAAATGTATAAATCCTATAATAATTGTGGCTATATAAGCAGCCTTGGGCTCCTGATAGGCCTTGAGATTCTGGGCCCCAGATGAGCAAAGCTGATGGCGATGGAGAAAGAGCAGATCCTCAGAGGACAATTCCAGGTGGCCTCAGGGTGGGTGAGGGGGTGTTGTGAACTGACCCCAGTTCCTGCTACCCCAGGGGACATGCACTACATCTGGAGCTTTATCTTGACAGAGACCTGATGTTTGCTTGTGGACGTGGATATCAGAGGGGCTGCAGCTTGAGACTCTTGTCAAATGGTGTTATCCAACCTCATAGGATAATACACAAGATTAAACGAGGTAGCCGGCAGATGTTTGTGGTATGTTCATTGGACATGAGATTCAGCTGGGTATGATTTTCTATTTCTGGATGAAATATCCTTTAAATAAACACCAATCTTATCCTCAAATTATTCCTTAATACATCAGTGAAACAAATTGACACTTTCAGAGCAAGTATATTAACAGAACTTTTACGCTTCCTATTTGCTCTGAATGTCCAAATCTATTTTCATTCAGCCTATCAAGACCCAATTCTTTATTTATATTAAAATATTAAACAACTTACAATAGCTTCACTGATTCTCTGGCTTCATGATGGCACAACTAATTCAATAAACGTTTCATTAAGCACTCGCTCTGTCATTCCCTAGATACCAGAGTAGTGCTGTCTTATGAACCAGTGAGGAGACTGGAGAAAGAAAGGATAGACTAGGGGAGAGATCACTAGATTGGGCATCTGAGGACCATACTCTGAATCACAGTCCAGCCACCCATCAACTTCATGACTTTGGTTAAGTCATTTCCCTTCCCTAGGCCCAAGTTTCCTCCCTTGTAAAGGTATCCTAACCTATAAAAGCAATGGTCAGAATCAGAGGATTTAAACTTCCTTGCAGAGCAGACATTATTCTCCCCATGACAGGTCATCGTTATGCAGAGAATACAAGACAGAAAAAACAAGCCCTCATCTGGCCTGGGATTTTCTACTCTCCACCGACTTTACTTGAACATTCTTGTACTCCATAGAAGTCTTCCGAGGAAGTTATTTGGGAGCCTCTCCTGAAACCTTTTCCTCTCAGAGTGACTGTCTCCAAGGGGCCCCCTCCTCAGTCCTTCAGTTCCTAACCACAGCACCTCATTTCTCAATATATTTGCTCCCCCTCTCACTAAATATGGCCACCAGCTACATCCTTAGGGGTCTGCCTCCCATTCAGCAGCTTCCTTTGGCTCTCCTGCAGACAGATATAATCTGGAGCCCCTAGCCACAGCTAATTAAAAAAGGCCAGGGCATGGCAAGGTCCTCCTTCATTAAGGGAAATGATGATGAAATGAGTGTTTGGAGGTACAGTGTCAGGGAAGACTGCGCCTACTTCCTGAGCTGCATCTGTATGCTCAGTGTTCAGCAAGATGAGAAAGTTAGATAGGTGGGAATTCCACATGGACATGCCAGCTTCCTCTTCCTGTCGGTCCACCGGCTCCTCGACATGGGAGGGGGGCGGGGGGGAAGGCTACATGAGTCTCTCATGCAGGTGGGGCCCCAAGCTGCTGTAACTCCTGGGAATGACTCAGACCATTCTTTCTAGAAATGGAAGAGACTTTCTGAATGCCCCAATTCTTCCCCTTTTACAATGTAAATGATTGAAATGGAGAAACAAATAAAATCTCAAAACAAAAGGCAGGAGTCCTCCTCAGTATTCACCAAAGCTTACACTTTTCTCTCCATATTAAACCAAGAATCTGAAGAAGAGAGATTTTCCCCTGAATGTCACCAAATGGCAGAGAGGAGGGTCTTCGGGCACCATCCAGTCCAACCTTCATATGAATCCTTTTTCATACAGGAGAATTTGCTTTGAGGACCTCTGGCAAGTGAGAACCCACTACTTCCCAAGGCACCCAACCCATCATGCTTGCAGTTATCACACTATTGGCTAGCACGTTTTGCCCAAGAACAAACCAAGATTTGCCTCTTTGTTTCAAGTCCTGCCTTGTGGGGGAGGGGGGAGGGGTCAAGGAGAAAAGTTTCATTTCCTCTTAGAAACAGGATGGGTGTTTCAAATTGACTGAAGAGCTGTTAATTCCAAGTCTTCTAGAGTTAAATATCCCGCAGTTCCTTCAAATGGTCCTCTTGTGGCATGCATTTGAGGCCCTTCATTGTGGTTGCACAGCACACTCAATCTCAAAGACCTTTAAAGACTGTAGTGCTCAGAGTCAGGCCCAATACTTGGTATGTGGTCAACCAGGGCTGTCACCCTGACAAGTCATGCCTCTATTAATGTAGCCCAAGATCACATGACTTCAGGCTGCTTTAGCACAGGAGTGACTCATGCTATAAATGTTTCTCTGCCCAATTATGGGGAGGGAACACATGTCCCATAAAGGTCAGATGGAATCAGACTCTATAGAAGGGATTCATGATTCAGCTGGGGATACACTAACATTGTGTCCAGTCAGTTCCTTCCCCTCCCTGGGTCTCAGTTTCCTCATCTTAGAGGTAAAGAGGCTGGTCCAGAGAGAAGTGATCTGAGACCAGCTCACATTCTTTGTCCTTTCATTGACCTTGAGCAATTATGTTCATTCATAAGCATCATTTCAGCTATCCAAAGCCACCTTATGCAAGTCCTAGCTACAATCTTCCTGACAAATGGTCAGGTGTGAGGTGATAGTCAGCGACGAGGAGCTCACTACCTGTGAGCGGTTCATTCCCTTATTGTATGCCTACAATTCTTCTGTTTCTTCTCTGTATGGAGTCTAAAGGTAATAAGGACCCGTTGTTTTGAGGCAACTAAGTAATGCAACAACAAGACTCTTGGGCCTGGAGTCAAGGAAGACCCGAGATCAAATTCAGCCCCAGACCCTTCCGAGCTTGTGACTTTGGTCAAGTGACAACCTCTGTCTGCCTCAATTTCTTCAACCGTATAATAAGGACAATAGCATCTGCCTCACAGGGATGCTGTAAACTTCAAATGGAAATATTGATAAAGTACTTAGCTTATGGTTGGCACTTTATAAATAACTGTCATTATTTTTTTTTATACCAGTATCTTTTTACCCTTGCAGTCACTTGGCTAGTTGTGCAATAGAACTGTACCAGAAGAGGTAAAAGGAGCTCTCTAAGACAGCAATAGAAAGAGGAAGGTGATCAGGTGCTAACATGTAGGTATGGAAGAACTAAGGACAAGAATTAGAGAGATCATTGTAAATGGTAGCAAGGGGAAAATGCAGACAACCCAAGTGCTCCACTGGTATCCTTAGGTTAGAGGAAAGTAAGGCCTCCAAAACATTGTATCTCCTTCGGTCAACATTTAGGGTACAAGAAGATGCAGACAAGAGTCATCAAGGATGGCCTGCAATCTGCACTTCTGGAAGCACCTCCTGAGTCAGTGAGAATGGGAACGTTCAGCCAGTCGGCCCCTCCATATTTTACACAATCCCATTTGTATAATGAATTATCATTTAGAAACAATAATAAAAGCCCTATGAACTTGGTAGGACAAGTGCTGGCCCCACCATTTTATAGAATGGGAAGGAGGTTGAGATGAAGTGACTTTTCCAGTGGTGGTATAAGAGCTCGAATCTGAACCCAGGACTTAGCTCTAGGTCCCTCACTCTTCCCACTAAAGATTTTCATTCTTGTTCACCTAGGTCACAGAGAGCCTAAGCAAGATTCATGATAGTTATATCTTACCCTTCCACTATTTCATGACCATGCTGGGGAAAAGATAAATATTTTAGAGAAAACAGTCCCTGACGAGATGGAGCTCTTGGTTCATTTGGGAAATTTGTCCTAAAAAAGTGACTTAACCCCTTAATTTTATTAAGCACCCAAGATAAATAAGATAGACTTTATAGATATTTCTTAAAATGGATGTATGTTTTTAAATTTAAAAAATTAATATGTATTTTTAAAATTTTAATATGATCCCCTGCCCTCAGGAAGCTTGTCATTTTAATGGCAAAAAACAACCTGTACATACATAAGGATAAACAAAGTAAGTGCGATGTTCTTTTGGGGAGTGGGAGGCACTGGCTATGTCAGGGCAAGGGGTGTTTCAATTCATAAAACACATGATTCCAGAGAAGGGGGAAGTTATAAGTGCTTTCTGGAATAGGAAGCACTTGAGGTGAATTTGGAAAGATCAGTTCCCCATACAGAGAAGACAGTCAGGGCTGGGGAATATTTTGAGTGTATTATCTGGGCACCTTATTGAGAAAAAAATGAGATGCCCAGAGGATCTTCCCTTCCTGCCAGGCAGCTGCTCATGGCTGCAGGGTGGAGAAAGAAAATACTTTTCACTCCTTAGATATGCACATATGCTCCCAGAGGCATGCCCTGGCACACACCCATCTTCAACATTAGGTGGGGTGGGAGGAGAATGTGACTTAATATAGAATCCAACAACCATGGTCAGCTGGTGCCATTGAACAAGCCTTCAGAGGCAGGCTTGGAAGATACCCAAACCCATCAATATCCATCTGCTTGACAAGTTTTATTAATTCAGTGTTGTAGACTCAAACAGGGAGTGCTAAGATTTTTTTCTAATATTTAGAAAAGTAGTTCTAAAATATTCCTTCCAAGAGCTTCTGAATATGCAGATCATGAAGCTTATGATGCAGGATGCCCAGTTTCATAGTTGATGAAAGCCTAGAGATGGAGGCGGGGTCCTGGAAGCCACACATTTACAAGACATCAGAACCACCTTGACCTACGTTGTCCACAAAAGTTCCTTGTTCATTCTGACAGAGAAGCGAGTTCTCGGTCAATCCCTGACTAGTTTCTGTCTCCTTTAATATGCTTTTTAGACAGTAATCTCACCCCTTCCTTAGTCTTTTCTTCTCCGGGCTAAATAGCCCCAACTTATTTTCTCCTCTGATATTTTAGAGGAATCTTTAATCAGTATCATTTAGACAAGTTCCAACTGGCTGATGGCCATCTTCAGACAAGGTACCCCAAACTAAATACATGACTTTGTTTTGTCTCCCCAGTACTTAGCATACAGCAGACACTTAAACAAGTTCGTTATTCCTGGGACAAGTGGACCAGGAGGTCCAAGCCAAAGGAGTTGTATTGAGCAACTAAAGGCAAGTCCAAATGGATCCAGATTTGAATGCTACGGGATGTCAGTCTCTTCTCACTGGGACATCAGGGTATCTTGACCCATAGCCAATGATATACCTTGAGTCACCCTAGGCCAAGCTCATATTCACACGGATGCTGGTGGCAAATTCAGATGTTTTGAGTGGCTTGTGCTAAAGTATTTGTGACTGCCTACAAAAAATTTCCTGTGCTTTTTGTTCGCAAGTGGCCAGGAGATTTGAGTAGGATCTTCCAACATCAAGAAAAATCTTAGGTGATTTTCAAGGGTAAAAAACCCACTTACCACAAGGGAGCTCTCTTTTCACAACTGACACCATTGGAGCCCTTGGCTACCGTGAGTGCTGGGACAGACTAGGAAAACATCAGTCCCTTATTGTTTCCATAGGGTACAATGGCTACTTAAATGTGTATGTTCCAAGACAACTAGTCTGTGAGGGGAGCCAAGCTCTCATGGATACAGAATTGCCTTCCAGTGAGAATAAAATGAAAATAGTTGACAAGTAGGGCAAAAAGCCACTTAACATGTGCTGCTGGGACCTTGGACAAGCCCATTCCTGCCTGTAACGTGAAGTAGAACCAAGGTGCTCAGGTCACTTCCAGATTGTAATTTATGATCCTTTGAAACTACAGATTGACTATTATTAATACTATATTACATGTAATTGGGAAACAAGATATACAGGCACTAGGGCATAGAGATCCACCGTGCCCTATTGGAAAAGTCAAAGGATGTATGGGAGAAGATATGGGAGAGAGCAGATTGGAAGAGGGGATATCCTGTGGGACTGCTATTTTGGGGTGATGGGTAGGGGAAAAATGGGGAGAAAATTTGTAACTCAAAATCTGGAGGAAATGAATGACGTAAATCAGAAGTTAATAAAAGTCTTTGAAACAAACAAAAAAAACTACAGATTGGCTTGGGGTGGCTCTACCATTCTATTACTTTCCCTCGTTGACATAGGGCATTACCTTATATGCCCTAAGACAACTACACTCTGTTACCAGCCAAAAGTTACCCACACACATGCCCAAACCCCTCTCCATACCATTAAGTATTTATGAGCAGCACAGCATGGAGGGCTGACCAAGCTGGAAGGCCTGGGTTCTAATGTTGATGACTGCCCCAAACTGGCTAAGTGGCCATGAGTGAATCTCTCCAGATGGCATTTTCAAGGCCACTGGAAATCTAAAGTGGTAGAGAAGAGGCCAATTCATGTTGACAAAGGGAATTGTCACTCTGGGAATTCCTGACATTTATTAGTAAGTATTCAAATACACTGCCCTTCACTAGGATCCCTTCTCTCCCAGACAAAGATCTGGGAAGCTAGAGACAATTCTTGATGAGATCTCCTTAGCATTTCTGCAAGTGTTCCACTGTCCATTGGATCCACTGTCTCATAATCTCTATATTCTTTCAAGACTCACTTCAAGTATCCCCTCCTAAAAACGGCCTTTCCCGGTTCATACTATGTGTTTAATATTTTTTACATAGGAAAAAAATTAAGGCACAAGATACTGTCTCCAGACATGGGAAGGATCACAGTTGATACCAAAGAGGTCAATTGAGGAACACACAAACATTCAAAATGCCTCTATTAAGTAACTATGTGCCAGACCCTGTCCTAGGTGCAAGGACTTTATTTTTAATCTAATTGTCCCTGACCTCCAGGAGCTTACATCATACAATAACCCAAAACCATGTGACCCTCCTGATTCTATGACCCCTGGAGAGAAATCTTAATATTTTTCCAGGTCAAAGAGGATATTCCATTGAATCATCTTATTGGCTTATTATGGTTTCACTACTCAATTCTCATCTTCTCCTCCCTCCCAATCACCATAGTCAGCCAAGATCTCAATACCCCAGTATCTCAGCTTAGCCACTGACCAGCTGTTTGTGTCTCTGAAGATTGATTCTCATTTGTTTTTAAAACTTGAACTTATTTTTTTATCTGTGAAATGGAGAAAGCCTTTACTTTGCATCTTAAAGTTTTATTTTTAAGTTTCAAAGGCTAAGCAAGCTGGAGCTATGTGATCCAAGTGAATTTTGTCAATCAGAAAGCATTTATTTTTAGCACCTATTCTGTGCCAGGCACTAAAGATACCAGGAGAAGGGGGCAGGGAAGTCAGAGAGAACCCTATAATAAAGATCATTTACTCCATGACCCAGTGGTTGAATTTGTCCATAACAGCAATATTTCTGTTTTATGGACCAAGATAGAATTCTGAATATTCTGATATTACATTAGGACATAAACCCTCTTGGCCTTCTCCCTCTCTCCCTCATTCACTTTGCATTAACAAAGTGCATGAGCAGATGCAGTCCCAATTGGCTTTACTAATTCAACCCTGAAATCAAAGTATTTTCTTCCTAAAAGCCATTCCGTACAGATAGAAATTGGCAATTATTTGGTCAAAAAAGATCCTTAGAGACCTCATCCAAATACTCCTCATTTTGGATGGAGTAGAAACCCAGAGAGGTTAAAATAATTGTCCAAGGTCACAAAACAAGTAGTAGTGATTTCATTTTATCAGCCATGCCAACAGTCCTGATATCATTTCCTTTCATAAAAACAGAAGAACAAGAGTCCAGATTCTATCTAGCTTCCGTGTGGGATAAGGCCTGGAAAAAGTGAGCCCTCCATCTCCCTTGGATGTAATACACTGTAGATGTAACTGTTAGTTTCTGAGGTCTTCCATGAGGGATCATTAAAAAACGGGTGAACTGAAACCATCACTCTTTGCTGAGGACTAGGTGGAACGGGGGAGCAGGGCACTGTCAGATACAGGTTGAGAACTGAACCCCAAGTTTCTCTTCTGAGTCTCAGCTCTCACAACAGGAGAATAAACATTTATTAAGCATCTTCTATGTGCCAGGCACACTCAGCACCTGTGACCGATGTGCATAATATCATAGGATTTGTTTTAACCACATCTTCCTATTTTGCCCAGGCTGGAAGTACAGAGGCCCCTGATGGACCCGATCCCAGTACCCATTGATGTGAAAGATGGGATTTGCTCCATTTTGTCCCTCTTTAGAAAGCCTGGTAGCCCTCAGCTCAAAGGGGCTCACCATATTGGTGCTGAGCCAATGTGGGCACCCAGTCACCCAAGGGTACTACAGATCCCAACTGCACAGTTAAAGACACCAAACCCATCAAAGCAATCAGACTGAGCACTTTAGGAATCTTCAAGTCCCAACTGTTCCTGTTTCACTGTGAGCCTCACTTTTCTGCACCAAATCTCCAAATTGGGAATGAATCTATCAAGTTCTGCCAAAACAGTTCCTAAAGACCACATATTCTGGAGGAGTTGAGGAGGATCTGTGGAAATTACAGGAACCTCTACCTCATTTTAAAAAAAAAGTCTCCTTTTAAGTGTTAGCATAATCTTTTCACATTCTTATCCAGCAATTTGTTTTATTTTACTGGAATAGGTTTAAATGAACCCTTGGCCTTTCAATTATTCTCTGGGCCAACTCGAATGCAAAAAGGTAAGATTGGTGAGGTCCACATCCTCTCCTAGCCTTAATCAGCCAGTGATTAGTCTCTGCAGCTTTTTTTGGATCCCCTTTTTTGAGTTAAAACTTTAACTTTTTTTAAGGGCTCACCAGTTATTTAAACAGCATCTCCATCCAACAGTCACCATTTCTATGAAATTCTTTCATCCTAAGAGAGGTCATTGTCTCCTGAGGGAGGAAAGGGCTTATGTTGAATTTCACATAACTCCCTTTTAACGTTATGTCTGAGTGTTAATTTAAGGTGGGAATCAAGGCCATTTGGTATAAATCAAGTGAAAAAAAAAACACTTTATCTAAATATTCTTAGGATTAGAGCAAGGGACAGTTGTTTTGGTATTCCATCATCCAATAATCCATTAAGGGTAGAGCAATTAGCCACACATTCTAACCCATCCCCTATTTAACTCTAATTTTAAAAGTAGATCTCTTGTAATTTCAAGAAGCACTGGATAAGAGGTGAAGACAAACACATTTTACTTGGAATTAAAAAAAAAAAACTTCTTTACAATTCAACCTAAACCAAAGTGGAATTGGAAGGGAGGAAGATTGCCCTAGCACTAACCACTAGAGGGTTCCAAAAAAGAACCAAAAAAATCTTTCCAGAAATGGCGGCACTTACATTAAACACTGAAAAATAAATGCAACCTTAGGGAAGTGACTTAGTCAAGGAATCACACAGATTTAGACCTAGGCAGATATCCCCCCAGAATTCTGGCCAAAAAAAGCACTCCCAGAAGTGCATTTAAATGCATTTCAGCTTAATGATGCCCTATCTCCCCATGGTATGGGGAAGGGACTAGAGTCTCCAAGACCTTGCTAGCCTACCCAATGAGAAGAATAAGGATCATGTCCCTAGAAGCAGGATCTTAGCGATCACTTAGTCTAATTCCCTCATAAGCAGGTTGTAGCTTAGAGGAAGTGACTTATCCAAGGTCATAGCCACTGGCAAAGTCAGATTTTCAACCCAGTTCCTTTCAACTTCAAATTAAATTTTCTTTCGATGACACTGAAATGACACCATTTGGGGTTAATTTGATGCCTTATCTGAAATCTAGGCATAAGCAAACAAGCACAAATATCCTGGAGAAACACATGAGACAATCAGACACAAGGTGATAAATGTTCAGAGAAACAAATACTGAATACCATCTGACTACAATTAAGGATCCTAGATAGGAAAGCGAGAACCCCATGGGCCTCAAGTCTTGGGTTCTTCCAGTAGAGAAGGTAGAGCGAGAGTGGTAAAGAAGACAACGGCCAAGCATGATTTAAGTCTTAGCTTAGACCTAGATAAACCATCTAGTTCATGGCTCAATTAGAATAGCTCTTAGCCATTTAAGAGGAATCTAGATTGATTTGTCTGGTTCCTATTTGCATTACATATCAGCTTAACTGGAAAAACCTATTACTAAGACAGGGCAATTGGAGCTTTCCTCAGGGTATCAAAATTTGGAGTATAAAAATATAACCCTAGCACTCTAATAACATACAAGTTAGAGGAGCAGCCAGGTGGCTCAGCGAGTAAGAGCACCGGCTCCAGTGTCGGGATGACCTGGATCAAATCCGGGCTCAGATACTCAGCACCACACCCAGAAATAACTGGCCGTGTGACCTTGAGCAAGTTACTTAACCCCTATTGCTTAAAAAAAAAAAATACAAGTTAGTAGAGTACGAATATGCCCTCTTGTTCATCTGAACCGGGCAGCTAGCTAGCACAGTGTATAGAGCACTGGGTTCAGAGTGAGGAACACCCTGGTCCAAATCTGACCTCAGACACTTCCTAGCTGTGTGACCCTGGGCAAGTCACTTAACCCTGTTTGCCTCAGTTTTCTCATCAGTAAAATGAGCTGCAAAAGGAAATGGCAAACCTCTCCAATATCTCCACCAAGAAAATCCCAAATGAGGTCACAAAGAGTCAGACCAGAATGAAACAACTGAACCAGTCATCTCAATTACTCATAATTACTTCCTTTCTAGCAACATGGATTAACAACTTATTTTTGGTGAATATTTAGGGCTACTTTCTCCAAACAAGGGCTCATTATTGCCACCAATGTCCTTGATTGGAATGTTAACTTGCCCATTTCTCCTTTCAAATCAGTCAACAGCAGAATGGATGGGTGATAACACACTTGATCAAGAATGGAAATGCCAACGCCAGCCTTTGAGGCACTGGACTTGTGGCACATCTGAAAGTTAATGTGTTATATAACAGCATGGATATTTTCATACCACTTAAGGGCTGCAAACTATACAGGTCACCAGAATAAATGATCACAACCAGTCTTGGAGACAGGTTAAAATGAAGGTGAAGCCATTTTCTAGCTTCAGACATTTTTAATAAATATAAAGCATTTGTTTCACTGATGACTAGGTTGGAGAGAATGAAGTATTTCTATCTGCAAATTCTCAGCCAGACTCTTTTGCTCTGTGCCTCCTCAGGAATTCAAGAGAAGACAGATAGATTCGAGGTTTTATTAAGTGAAAAGGTCAAAGCTACACTATTTGTCCAAGCTGAAAACACTGAAAGTCTTACGATAGTAGAAGAAGCAGTCAGGCGAAGTAACTTGGCTGGAAAATCCAGACGTTTTTCCTGGATTCAGATGCTGGATGTGGTTATCTCCATCTCATCCTGCTGAGAAAAGAGGGTTTGCACTTGGCTCTGACACAGCACTCACTCCCCTTTTAGTCAACATGACAGTCCCCTACAAATGGGGTGGGAGGCATATACGTATTTCGAATGACCTCTAACAGATTTAAATACAAAGCACATTTTCCTTTCATACACCGATGGATTCCAAAGTGAGCCTTCTGTTAGCCAGAACACATTTTACAGAATCTTAGTCACAAGTAGCATTATTTAATGGAAACATGGCTAGATCAAGAGTTGGAAGACCTGTGTTCACATCATAGCTCTAACTCATTTCTGTATGTGTTTCTAACGGAGATACTGCTTTGTATGCCTCAGTTTCTACATTTATAAAATAATGAAGACTTTGCTGAGGTGATATCTAATGGTTTTTCCAGTTCTAAGTGTTTAAGGAATTTGTGTTGTTTAGTCTGTTCAATCACGTCTGATTCTTTGTGACCCCATTGGGGGTTTTATTGGCAAAGATACTGGAGTGGTTTGCCATTCCTTCTCCAGCTCATTTTACAGATGGGGAAACTGGGGCAAACAGGGTAAAGTAACTTGTCCAGGGTCACAAGCTAGTAAGTATCAGACATAGGATTTGAACTTGAGTCTGGCTGATTCCAGCCCTTGTATCACCTATCTTTATCCAGGCTCTCAACAAAAATACCTTCTCTTGCATATTCAAAGAAAGAAAAAAAAAGATATGAAAAGAAAAAAAAAAGAAAACCTCAAGTGAACCCACTACTATCACCCAGCCAATCTACTCTCACTTCTGAAAAGTCTCCAAAACTGAAACTTTTCCTTCTATTGAGGATAAATGTACTAGTTTCCCTGACACATTGCTCCTAATTCTGCTCTGGGAGCCAAGTAGGTCAGCCTGAATCTCTCTTCCTCCTAATATCTCTTCTACTTAAAGACATGTATCACCCCTCCCTGCCCATTCACCCTTAGATCTTCTCACCATTGGTCTAGGCATTCCATTTTGGGGGCTTCTTATATAGCATAAAATTTAATTCCATTTTCCCAGTTCCCCTTTTCTGGGAAGATTTACTACTGTCACTCCTAAAATGTGGCACTGAAGACAATATTCTACAATGTTCTCACCTATTGTCTAATCAGGACCAAGCAGAACAGTGATATTAACAGTAACTTGTAATAACTTGGGCAGGGCTTTAAGGTTGGAAAAAAAAA
>NW_027185850.1:20363369-20369590 GCF_028583685.1 Petaurus breviceps papuanus
TTTACCACCTTAAAGGGGAGGAAATGAGTGTGATGGGGGATTGTGTGGATGAAATGTGTCGCCTCCTCAGAAAGGTCTCCTACCATATCTTTTCATCCACCTTGCCTTATGCTATTTTCTCAGGAGGCTGCATGGTTCCAACCTAAATAATGCCTCCCCTAGAGCTAAACAAAAGCATCTTCAATAGTTCTAACAAGTTCCCCCATTTTGGTGGGAGTTTCCAGCCACATAACACCCCTAAGGTTACCATCAGCTTAACTTGGTCCCTTTCAGAAATCTGCTGAAATATTTGGAATAGTTGAAACAAGCCCTATAAATATGCTTGGAGGCATTCCTACATTTAACAGAAAAAGGAAGTGTGCCATGACGGACCTGCTTGGCACGGTGCCTTGATCTGTGGAAGAAGGAGAAGAAAGGCTTATTTCCCTCACTTTTCAGAGCCGCCAACATGGTAAAGAAAGTATAATAATTAAAACTCAGCATGGAAATCTCTGGAATCAAGATCTACCATTATCTACTTGTAGAAAGGCAAATTAAACCCACCCCAATCAAATAACCATGTGAACTTAAACACTTGTGTTTAAAAAAAGATAGAAAAAAATCTCTCAACACTAACGTTTTTCATGGTCCCATTTGGCTCCGTGAAAATAGTCACCCAGAAGCCAATTCTGCATTCTCAGAAAGCTTGCTGAGATCAGTGCAAGTGGTTTTCCTTGATACCCCATTATCAAGGTTTTTCCTATTCTGAGGCAAAGCCTCACTTTTAAGTCACTTAAAAAGGACTGAGTAAAACAATGTTTTCTTTTTTTTTTTTTTAAGAATGGGTCATTCATTTAATAATGAAAAATAATTATTTTCTATCTTCCATCATCCTGTTCCTCTAGGCCACCTCTGCCATGTTGGCAATTTCTCCCCTGAACTTCCATTTGAGAAGCCCCCAAACCAGTCAAGTTTTCTCCAAAACTGGCCCAATTCATGATGCACTAGAGCCAGCGCTTCATGACCCACAGTTGAAGAAGCACCGAAGGGATCACAAATGGAAAAGGTATGAGAAGCCCTGACCTTGACGACTTTTCCCTATCTAGAGTGCAGCCTTCTTATGTTAGCAATGCCTCCATTGATTGTGGAGGTCCTTCTCTGAAGCGGCCAAACCCTGAGGATTCTGAGATGCAGGGAATGAGGCATTAGAAGTTTCAATGGCCTCTTAATGTGTTATATCATCTAAGAGAGAAGTCCAAGGGTGAATGGCTTACCTTGGATCCCCACCCTGAACATTAATAATTGAGTAATGATTTGAACAGCAGCCCATGACCCAATGATGGCCAACACATAAAAGCATTGTTTTATTTTTTTCCCCAACAGCTACTAAAGAAATTTGGCATGGATCCTAAACATTGTTACAGGGAAATACTTCGTTCATCTCATTCTAATACTAAAATATCAGATTTTCTATGGTATATCCTAAATTTAGTTTTCCACTACATTTCTACTCTCTTAGTGATGCTGGCTCAGAAACAATTGCCTCCTAAAAATCAAAAACATTTACTCTAGACAAATAATAAAGTCAGTGTCATTGAAAGGGATAATTATAAGACTAGCTAATTTCTCAAGGCAGCCAATTTATGGTAAAAGTCCTACTCACATTCCACCCCCCAAAACCACTCTTAGTAAAGAAACTCAGAAGCTACTTTTCTTCTTGAAAGGAAGCAAATGAGGTAAGAAGGGAAAAGATGTGATGGGAGGTGTCAGCATCTATAGTTATATTCCAGATTTTTCTCCTCCATCCTTAGCTTAGGTAACTAGTTAGCCCAGTAGATAGAGCACTGAAGTTTGCAGTTAGTTTGAATCCAACCTCAGTCACTTACTGGTTATGTGACTCTGAGCAAGTCACAATCCAACTGTTTCATTTTTTCAGCTGTATAATGGGGTCATAAGAGTATCCATCTACAACCTTGTTACAAGGATCAAATGAGATATTTATGAGCTGCTTAGCACAGTATTCCTGGGACATGCCCATGGATGTCTCTTGGGGAACCAATGTCTGATGAACTTTGCTTAGCTAGATGATAAAAATCTTATTCAAGACAAGGTAAAAAGCCACCTAGACACTCAACCTGCTTAGATACTAAAGTTCCATCTACCCTGCTCCCTAAAGAGACACCGAGAGACAGCAACGGTGTAACAAATGGCCAGGAACCTCAAGTCTCAGGGCAGTTGGGTTCTCACCCTAGTTTTGCTTATGCACATAGGAGTGTGCTGGGTCAGTCAGTTCTCTGCATTCCTTTAATCTCTAAATGGAAGACTGAACCTGAATCAAAGAAGCACTTTTTAAGTACCTTCTATGTGTTAGACACTATTTTTTAGAATACTACTACATACTACAATACCCAAAACAACTATTGGATACTCACACGGACAGGGGTTTGACCCATGATCTCCTTGGATGGCCAACTTGGCATCAGGTCGGCACCTTGCCTACGACTAAGAATTGCCTAGATCCCAGAGATTGTCAATAGCTGCTCAGCGTCACAGTAAGTATGTATCAGGGCAGAACATAAGCCCACATCTACCTGGCTCAGTCTTCATCTGCAGCCACTACCCACAGTAGGTGACAATTTTTACATTGAAAAATCCTCAATGTGTCGAAAAGAAATGACCCCCAAATGCTGAGGGGAAAAAAAGACTTTCAGACTTTATTATTGAAAAAAAAAGGCATAATTACTGACACTCTCATTGAAAATAAAATCTTTAGATGTCATCATACATGACGAGTTTGATCACTCAAAGGAGTTATACTTTAACATATCCTCTGTGGCCATATGGTTGAAGGCATTTGGAGAGAAAAAGGAAGCTGACAAATGTTTGACATCTACCATTTAGAATAGACTGGAGGCACTGCACTTGTTTGATGATGAATGAATTTTATTCAATGGGTCAAAATGTCACCTTACAGGTTCTTTGTTCCAAAAAACATTTTTTTTTCTCCCATTCGTACATCAGAATTAAAATTCTTGAAAGATGATGAATTTTAACATCTTTTCTGATCACCAGCATCAGGTGAGGCATACCTTCCCCAATGTCTTGATGCTGTGATCCAGCAACAAGTCCAAACTAAAGAGGGACTTCTTGTCAACAATGAGATTATCTCCCAGTGTTCCTGTTTGTGCATATCTTGAGCTGGTTGAATCTACAGCTGAAAATTGCAGGGTTTCCTGTAAGGTTTGTATAATGCCTCAAGATTTTACCCTATCCTCCACATTGGGAACATGGAATGAACCATTGCTACTGCCTAGTTTATGATATGCCATGGATAAACAAATTTTGGTGGTTCTCAGGTCAGTAAATTTACCGGGGAGAGAATACAAATGGACAAGTTGGGTCTAGATAGGCCGGCTTATTGTGATTAGTCTACTGCCAAGCCCTAGCTGACAAAACTGATTCCATCTTTGATCACCAATTGGCCTGATAACATACCAGGAAATTCCTATAAACTCACCAAGGGGCTTGGAATGCAAGGTTAGCAGACTTTCCTAATCACAATGACCTTGTGGTTGATAAAGGTGAGGTCACCCGAAAAGTTCCCTCCCACCCAGTCCTTGTGAATCTGCCTAGCAATATCAAATATAAGGGTAGAGACCCCTCAATGAGGTGAGTGCCTATTCCATAGTACACCAGAGTCACTACCTATTCACCTGTGGGATCATGGGGGTGGGGAGCTATGTGGAATAAGCTTCATGACTCATGCTCCTTGAAGCACTTTTGTTCCTTCTCAGTATGATATCCACAATCTCCTTCCAGTTACCTCAATGAAATTCCAAGTCTCCCTAAATGACTCCAAGATTCTCTCAAGAACAGAGGCCCGTCTTCTCAAAACCAAGATTTCACAGATATTGGGTTTGTTTTGGTAACATATCATAGAACTTAAAAATCTACATAGATTTCAGAATATTAGAGGATGACAGAGGGATACAGACCGTGTATGAGCAAATGAAAATAAGTAAGTATGAGGAAATGATGAAAAAGATGCCCCCTACTAAGCAGAGTAAAAGAAAAGGGACTGATCACATGTCAAATACAAGAGATGGCAGATGGTCGACTAGAGTATTCCCAATAAATAGAACATGGTTACAAAAAGGTGTTGAATTAAGAGATTATATGCAGGACAAATGATTAAGGTGTTCAGTTCTCCTCCCTATCATCCTTCTTTGTACCAAAAGAAACTCAATTTAATTCTTGCATTAAATGAAGTGACCCCATCATCATGGGCAGAGACCAAAAGCAATTCTATACTCTACAAGTACACCTGGGGGACTGTAGGGAGTCATAGGCTTGCATGCCTGGAATTCTCCAGTCATGAATACCTTTGGTAGTTGGTCTGCTGAAGTTTATGACCCCCTCTTCAGAATATTAAATGCCCCAAACAGAATTACCAAAGAAGCCAATTATATTCAGTTAGTTTAAGTTCATGGACCCTAAGTGAAGAACGTCTCCTTTACACAATAAACCAGCTCTGCGGCTCATAGAATGATTGGAGGAAACTGACACGTACTAAGGCCATGTGCTATGCTGGATAAACAGAGCTCAGCTGGTGTTTGGAGACTTGGGATGTGCTACTCATTACGTAGGTGGCTTTGAGCAAGCCCCTCACCTCCCAAGGACATTTCCACATTCTAAAAGGAGCAGGTTGAATTAGATGACTTGGGTCACTCTATGGTCATGGAATAAAATACTATGGAACACTTCTGAAATGGAATTTAATCTAGGAATATTTCAACCTACACTCACAACTCCATTACTAACTAGTTTCTGATATTAAATCCTTGATGCTCACATCTTCTCCTTGATTGGCATGAAGGATTTAGGCTGACTGAAGGCCTCAGGGTATTTTTAAAGAAAATGTTTAGGAGTCAACAAGTAATTTAACATACACCTTATTGTCTAGCGTATGAACAA
The DNA here is from genome assembly GCF_028583685.1 of Petaurus breviceps papuanus. Classification (NCBI taxonomy): domain Eukaryota; kingdom Metazoa; phylum Chordata; class Mammalia; order Diprotodontia; family Petauridae; genus Petaurus; species Petaurus breviceps. The sequence goes on from NW_027185850.1 coordinate 20,368,323, forward strand.
AATGAACATCAAAGCCGTTCTGGGGCAGGATGACTTGTAATTTCAGCATGTCTCACATGACTAGCCCTTGCAGTGGACAGTCATTAACAAAGCTAGGTCGTCTGTTACTTCTGAGTTTCGTTTGTAAGCTCTTTTCATAGGTCACCTCCAGGCAGGCCTTTGACAGGTTGAGCATTCACTGGAGGGAGAAAGGGGAGATGGATGGGGATTAAGAAAGGAAATTCCTTTTTTCTGTTTGCTTTTGTAGCAGCCTTAGCAACGTCCTTGATCCACCACCACCCTAAGTCTATCCCTAGATTTATGCAACCATGAAAGGCTATGCTATGTACATGTAGCCAAGCAGCTGCTGCCTTGGACTTCTTGTCCAACACAATTTTTCCCAAGCATTCCATATTTAAGAGAAGTAGTGGCTTCTATTTGCTCTAGAGCCAACTACAGAAGTAGCCGGTGTATGGGGGGTGGAGGGGGTCAGGAGTTCTTCCAGGGACATATGCTTGTGGCCTTCCCCAACTGCTATTTCCAATAGCCAATGTTAATACCAAGTCCATGACTGATTTTCCTGACACTCCAAGGAATAAATGGTGTCCTGGCCAACTCTCAGATGTCGAGCTGATTGGAAGCCAGCTTCTTAGAGAAACTGGCACATGTAAGTTTCACCTTAATCTCTGTATCAAATGTCCAATGAAAGCCCTGGGAATGGGCCAAAGTTCTACAGCCACTTTTGGAAGGGGCCCAAGGACGTGGACTTCTGGTACTCAAAATCCATTAGCCTACACATAGGCTAATTATGGCTTTGAATGGACCATAATGGATACTATATCTGAACTGAAGACAGGATGGTGTAAAAAATAAAGGGGGTGGGAAGGAGGAGAAAATGAGGTTCCTGGAAGGCACAGCCCCATGTGATCTCCCTCCTCTCCTGTCTGAAAAAAAAAATCCAATCCAATATATTCCAAACAAGCTTTTAGTAAGCACTAATTATGGCTAGGTGACTGTATTGGAGGTGAGAAAGGGGAAATCTTTGAGATTTCTATCTGGAAAAAAAATACATTTTTCATTTTCCAAACTAAGGAAGAAAAAGAATTGGAGACTACATTTGACATTGTCCTTAAGTGGAGTAGAAGTCACATCTCACCCAAACCCTCTTGTCCTCTTTTAAGCCCTCCATACAGAGGCTCTGTCCAACACTCTGGAAGCTTTCCACTCCACCCTTCAGCATTTCATCTTTTATTTTCATTTTAAAGCAGCATTATGTGTGTGTGTGTGTG
>NW_027185850.1:20369690-20409039 GCF_028583685.1 Petaurus breviceps papuanus
GGTGGGGACAATGGTTGGCCTTGCAATCACAGAGCCTCAATGCAAAACCTAAGTCAGCCACTAGGTGCTGGCCAAGTCACTTTCCTGGGCCTGTCTCCTGAGTGAGGGAGCTAGATTAGATGACAAAAGCTAATACCTATGATTTAAGGCATTAATGGAGTAACTGACCTACACATCCATTTTCCTTCCATTATACTACATAAGCAGTCTACTTATTTCCTGTTATGTCCAGTTACAATGAGAAAACATCTAACAATTGACTTTGAGCAACTCAGAACAAAGCCAACTCAACTCTGAGGAGACAGAAGAAATTAACACGTTATGACCTGCATAAGTTTACCTAGGCACAGGAGACCAACTACAAAGGCTTTGAACCAGAAGAGACCAAAGGTCATCATGTCCAATTCCTCTCAATTAACAGATGAGGAAACTGAGGCTAGAAAGATGAAATTACTTTCCCCAAGATAAACTAGAGTGTGATACGGTATTTGAACTCTGGTCTTCCTGACTCCAGGTCTAGTAATACAATACCATCAGCACCACCATAGTTATCAATTTCTTTCAACCCAGAAACACCTAGTCAATATGGAGTTGTGGTATCATTCACAATGTTACTTGTTGAGATTTTTCATGGTTAAATCATCTAATAGCCATTAAGTACACCTACATCCTAGCCCTGTGAGGGCAAAAGTAATTTTTTAAACCCTATGTTACCAACAAGGAAACTGAGGTTCAGAGAGGAAAGGGCTCACCTGGATAGATTAGGAACAAGGTCTTCTGATGACAAGTATAGGCTCTATTCTAGAATATCAGTAGGTATCCAATGATTATTTTTAGATCTGTTTTTGAATTTAATCCTTATGTATCTATGCATTGTTGTCAGGAAAGGTAATTTCTTGGGTTGCTAGACCTAAAATGTCTTCTCATCTCACTTATATCCCTCTTTCAACATTTTCTGCAATGTACTCTTCTAGTAAGTGACACACAATTATTCCAAAAACAAGCCACTCTATCTTGGTTCTGGGCAATTAATCTGGCTGTCATCCCATGTCCAGAAAGATCTCCCTCCTCTGCTATGACTACTGACCACCCTGGCTTCCTCTCATCTTTCACTGGGAACCTTCCTCTATCTCTCTGGATTCTAGTGTCTTCCCTGTGTTCATTATTTCCTATTTACCCTGCATATAGTTTCTGTACATACTTCTTATTTCCACCATCAGATTGTAAGCTCCTTGAGGGCAAGGGACAGTCTTCTGCTTTTTCTGTTCCCAGAACCTGGCACAGAGTGCGCTTTTAATGTTTATTGTTGGATTTCAAATCCTTCTGAACTGGCCCCATTATGTGAAGTCATATGTGAAGAAGTGTCACTCACACCACCCTTCTAAAATTCTACCAAAAAGGATTTGGGAAAAAGAATAGCAATGGGCAATATGGGCTATTCCAAGTTAGAAACTGAATTCGCAGCTCTGCCAAGGGGTTACAACGCCCAATGACTTACTACAAAGAATGAAAAGAAAAGAAAACATGAAAAGAAAAGGTCTCAACAACCCTTACTTACACACACACACACACACACACACACACACACACACACTTTAATAGTATTTTTCCCCTCAGTTACATGTCAAGAAAATTTTTTAGCTTTCATCTTTAAAATTTTGACTTGAACTTTTTCTCCCTCTCCTCCCCTTTTCTGAAAATGGTAAGCCAATTTAATTTAGTTTATACATGGGCTACCATGTAAAAATATTTCCATATTGTCACAATTGTGAAAGAAATAGATCAAAAGGAAACAAACAGGGGAAAGAATAAAGTAAAAAAGATGTTTCAATATGCATTCAGACCCGATCAGTTCTTTATCTGGATATGGGTGGCATTTTTCTTCAGGATTCCTTTGTACTTGCCTTGGATAATTTGTGTTGCTGAAAAGAGCCAATTCATCAATATTTGGTCATCACACAATGTTGTTGATACTGTGTACGATGCTTTCCTGGTTCTGTTAATTCAGCTTTACATTAGTTCATACAAGTCTTTCCAGGTTTTTCTGAAATCTGCCTGTTCCTATTGTACTGCCTTTCTTATTGTACAATAGCATTCCATTACATTCATATACAACAACTTGTTCAGCCATTCCCCAACTGATAGGCATCCCTTCATTTCCCAATATTTTGCCACCACACAAAAAGGGATGCTATAAATATTTTTGCACATGTGAATCCTTTTCCTTTTTGTACGCTCTCTGGGATGCGAACCTAGTAGTGCTATTGCTGGATCAAAGGGTATGCAAAGTTTGGTTGCCTTTTGGGCATAGTTCCAAATTGCTCTCCAGAATGGTTGGATTACTTCACAACTCCACCAACAATGCACCAGTGTCCCAATTTTCCCTCATTTTCTCCAGCATTTATCATTTTCCTTTTCTGTCATTTTAACCACTCTGATAGGTAAGAGGTAACACCTCAGAGTTGTTTTAATCTGCATTTCTCCAAAGGCAATTTAGAGTACTTTTTCATATGCCTATAGGTAGCTTTGATTTTATTTTTATCTGAAAACTGCCTGTTCACATCCTTTGATCATTTATCAATTGGGTAATACACACATATATAAATACGATCAATCTGTTTGCTGTTAGTCCCACCCCACTTCAGTCCATCCTCCATTTCTGTCATATGTCTGATCTAAAGCATATGTCTGTGATCATGTCATGCCCTACAACAAAATCCAAAGTCTCCCTATCACCTTGCAGGACCCAATATAAAATCTTCTTTGGTATTTGGTGTTCAAAACCCTTCACGCTCTAGAAGTCTCTTCCTATATCTTGCTCATTCACAAAACCTTCCATTCCCTCAGCTCTCATCTCCTTCCCTTTAAAAGAACAAGGTCTATCCCACACCCAGGTGGCCCTCTACCTCTCAACCCTCTTTAGCACAAATGGCTTTTGTTCCAAACAGAACTCTAACAATACTTCCTTCAGGAGGCTTTCTTTGTCTCACTGGTGAGATAAAGATATATATAAGCCTCTCTCCTGAAGTGACCTTGCTTTTGCTTTGCTTCCAGGGATCTTTACCTTCTCTCCCCCTGGATTTCAGTCTGGCACATAATAGATTTTTTTTTCAAGGTTGGATTGAATTAAAGAATTGAAATTCAAAGACTGACTGAAAGAACTCATCATCTTGAGATCTTTGGCAGATTAAGAAGCAGAAGGAATTTACTATTTTGCTGTGAGAAGTCAAAACAGTTCCAAGATGGGAGCCCAATATCAGGTTCCCAAGTAAATGAACCCATCCGAAAATAATGAGGTTCTCTTAAGCAATGACTGAGGTTGCAATAAGTTTAAAGAAACACAGCCAATTTAGTCACAAGAGATTATTTAACCCCCCCCCAAAAAAAAATCTACAACATACCAGGCACATAGTCATCTAGTATCTATGTGCATGAAGGTTTTCAATGGGGCATATTCCACCTCTCCAAGAAACTAATTTCTACTTTGAAATATCTATTGAAGATTTCCCAGGTGTTGAGTTTAAGCCCTGCTTTTGAACCCATGGGTTTCTAGCTTAGCCCAAAGGTGGCCAAACAGACCGAGGCTCTTTCCAACCCTCTTTTATGTTACCTTTTGAATTAAAAAAAAAAAAAAGCCACCCATTCTCTTCTTGTAAGAGTTCCTCAGTGGAACTGGGCAAGGCTGGGAATCATTCTGGGCAGCCTTTGTCACACAGAAGCAGAGATTCCTGTTACTAGTGGGTTATAAACAAACTTATTACAGGTAGTTATACTGGAAATATTTTAAGTTTTACTCTCCTGGTTGACTCTGAAAGAAAAACCTAATTATTCAAGGACATCCTGCTGTTCTACACCTCCCCATTCAGTATTCCTTTTCAGTACCCTTCTTGATTACGTTGATGAAACCCTGGCTTCCAGGGATTCTCTAATACAGTTGCTTACTTACAGAGATGGAAATAAATTGTAGACCCAGGGGTCCCAGTTTTTCCAGCCATAGATACAGACATAGCATTGCTCAAGGATTCCTCCTAATTTGCATTCTTTGGACAGAAGACCTATTCATTTCGAGGTCCAGGTAAGCAGCTGCCTAAACCAGATTAATTCAAGAACCATAACTAATTATCCTCCAACCCACCGCCCAAGCCTCTCAAAAAATGCTAGACTGGAAAGCCCCAGCTTTGGTTTCATCCTTGGAAGCTAGATACTTTTGATCTTCTATGAAGTACCTTAATGTAAATGAGGAATAGGAGAAGGTTGTTTCATTAGGAAAAAAAAAGCCAAGAGGACAGGAAGATACTTGCCCTCCAGCAAGGGCAGGGTAAGAAACCTATCAGAATTTCTTTCTTAAGTGGAGCCCAAGTTTTGATTTCTTAAATTGTAACTTATAAATTTTTATTTCTTAAATGAAACTATAAAAACCTATAAAAAAAACAAAGTCTTCCCCCAAATATGCCCAAGAACAACGATTCCTTTCTTCCAAGACAAACTTGGGCCAGTTACATCTTGCCCGTTTCCTTGTCAGAAAAGTTTGAACTCTGGGTTTTTATCCATTCCTAAACTTTCTTCTAATGAAGCTTTATTGTTTTGAGTTCAGCATTCTATATCACATCTTTAATCCCTAATTGTGTGACCCTGGGCAAATCACAAACTCTTTAGGACTCAGTTTATCCTCCAATAAAAAGACATCATTTCTGTAGTTTCTTGAAGATCGAGGACTGCTAAGTCTGTGCCGTAACAAGCAACACCTGTTTGGGCGCCCCTTCCATCTTGAAATCTATAATCCTAGGACGTGAAGATACGTTTTAGAGTCCCTATACCATTCTCAATCTCACCTTTACTTAAACCCTAACGGCATTGAATATTATTTCTTCTAAAAAGCCCTGGGTCGCTTCAACCACTCTCCATACAGCCATTGGGCATACAAGGCTGGCCATAGAATTCCTTCTTAAAGGGATCACAGGAGAATTTATATTTTTCTCCCCCTAAGAACTGCTTTGAGGGGTTTTCTTTTTTTCTCTCACTTTATAAACAAAATCCCTCATTTCATTTCCTTACAAATGGAAAAGAGAAGGGAGAAAACCCAGCATCCCTAACCGCAGCCAAAACAAGAGGGAATCCCTCACCATAGCCAAAACTGGGGGTATGTCCCATCCCAGTGGGTTGCAAATCCCCAAAGTCAGGCCCTGGGATCTTCCCTCCTCACTGCAACCGAGGACACCGCACAAAGCTCTAAACCCCCTTCTTCCACTCTCGTTAAGAAACCGACCTTCAAAACTGCTCAGCTCTAAAAGAGTTGGAAGCGTCGCCCCAGGCTTTCTTTACATTCAAGAAGAGAAAGAAAAAAACAAAGCCCCAGGATATTGTCCCCAGGTGATGCTGCTTAATCTTTAAACTCCGGTCTCCACCCGCCACAGGTGGGGAAGGGGAGGGGCTGAGGAGAGGGCTGTTTTCGATGTCTGCAGATCCCAGTGAGCATGCGTGCCAGCAGCCTTTAAAATCCCCTTCCTCGGGAGCAGAGAGGAAACGGACCAGTTCTTTAGTTGCTGGAGTGTAGTTAGGTTTGTGCTGCCTTCTCTGTGGAAAGAGTTAGCAACAGAAGAAACATCTTTCTTTTCTGTCAGAAATGTTTCCTTGAGATTTTTCCTGTTCAAAGCTGGAGTACTGTCAAGTAGTTTCTTTCTTTCTATGAAAGTTCTCTTTTCTCTTCCCATGAAGTCACTTTGTTTCTGGGGGAAATGGTATGGGTGGAGGAAGGAGGGGTCCCGGTGTGAAGTCGGGACTGAGATAGCTAATGAAGAAGGGCTAGGATAGTGCCTCGAATTATAATAGTTAATCGGGGTATATTTCTGTGCAGTTAGCTTGTCTTCAGGGGTCATCTTTCTGGGCCTTAGCCTTTCTCATTCTCGACTCTAAAATTATAAACAAAACTTTTAAGATGTAAGTCTTGAAAGTCTAGATATGGGTAGTTGCTGCTTTGAAGTTACATCAAATCTCCAATTGCTCGTTTGTAAAGAAGGTGATACAACTTGACACATTCTTCCCCTTGGGATGGCTAATGAAAAAGTCGATAAAAGTCTGAAGATTCTGGGTAGGAAGGAGTTCTGAGTTACAAATGCGAACGCTTTGTGCAGGCTTGACTGTAGGAGACTATTCTCTCACACACATCAAAATCTCTTTGGGTCCTAAATCAGACCAGATGACCGAAAAGCTTTTAACTAACACAACTAACCTGGCTCCTACTGCTAGAATGGAAGACTGTACGGGTGCTGTTTAGTTTTTATTTAGCAACCGAGGGAGCTGAGATTTCGGGTTCCAGACTTGGCAATTGACCTCCTCAGCAGATGACTATCTGGATTAGTGCCCAGGTGTTCATTGTGAATTACCTGCTTCTAAATCTTCTCTCATAAAAACTTTGCTTCAGAAGAGGGTGATTTTTACTTGCTTATTTTGGGTTTAGGAACACAAATCGTAGACATCTAGTAAGCCTGAGACTTTGAGCTTCAGTGTTACTGAAAGAGATTGAAGGAACAGAGACAACCAAGCCTGGAAAAGAGGTCTTGGGCTCATGTCCTAGAGGGGTGTTACAGAAAGTTGGTTTTCATCATGTGAGAGAATCCTAGACTGACCCTTAGTGATGGCTAAGGTCCCCCTCCAGTCATAGGAGACAATTAAATGTCCAGAAGAGCAAAGATTTTCTATGAATGAACAGATGTTGTGATAATATTGCAGTAAAGATAAGTGAACTTTCATGGCACTTTAGTGCAAGTCAGGCGTTGACAAAACAAGATAAAAACGAATTTATTCTACCTTTTACTACCAAAAGTTTTAACGATCTTCACTTAATGAGGCTCTTATTTACTAGTCACTCTCATGGGTCTTTAATAAAATGAGACAAAGGGGAAACGATCCCAGTCATTGCAGATTATGCTCTTAAGTAGAGAATAGTGGCTTCCCAGAGTCTGGTCACAGGTGTTCCTGCTTCCCTAATGGGTTTATCCAGATACTATTGAGCAGCAGCTTTTAGGGGAAGGAAAAATCACTTTAAATTTCTCTTGATGTGAGGAATGGTAAGATGTCTTAGCCAGTTTATGAATTTGGAGAAAATCTAAGCTATTTTTCTTATCACACTCACAAAGGTTTCAAGGTGATCAAATAAATACAATGAGACCTTCTTGGTGTGGAAATCATGGGACTGTGGTTGCAACAAGTAAAAAGATAGGGGGGGAGAAGCAAATCTCACCACAGAAGTGTTAGGCGAAAGCAGAGAGTAGGAAATTGTATTGAATAGTATTACTGAAATCAAGTTTTACTATCCATTTTTCTAATAGTTGAAAAGATGTGTCCAGTGTGTGTGTGTTTTTTTTAATGGGGATAGCTCAGAGCCAATTCTAGGTTCTTGGACTCTTTAAAAATGGGATAAAACAAGCATTTCTGTAACATGGTATAATTTTAAAAAGCACTGAAAGCTTGTCTACTACATACAACTTGCTATTCCCTTTAAATATAATATACATAAATTTCTTCTTTTGCTCCCACCCTAGAGATGTCTACCTTTAGATAAATGAGTGTAAAATCATTCTATGTATCAGTTCTTTGAGTTTTTTTTTAAAGTTATAGAAATAGAACTTGACTTTGAACTAATACTCTACCCCCCACTTAGCTCACATTGTGAAATTGGGGCCGAGAGAGATTAGAGATGCATGAAGTACAGAAGAGAGCTGCTGATCTGGGATTTGAACCTAGATCCTAATTCCAAATGCAGCTTTCTTACCCTGCATTAGGGTGGGGACCTAAGTGTAAAGGATGTGAAAATCCTCCAAAACATAGTGTTCTCCCTTCTCCCCATTTTCCCCAGCATTAGTAGAAATTGAGTTCGGAAGTGTCAAGCTATGAATTTTTCCTTGTTCATGGTTCAGTTGTGGGTGAAATAGCACCCTCACTTGGTCATGAGTTTTTTAGGTTATTTAGTAACTCGTGTTATTTGTAAGAAAAAAAAAAATTCCTAAGGAAAGACAGATTCCAGAGGTAAAAGAGTCAAGCTTATCCTACAATTCTTGCAAGGACTGGGTGTGCTGCCTATTCAACAATATTCGGCAGAGGCAAACCCCAGGCAGTTTAAGTCCCCTGTCCCTACAACTCCAAGTCCTTCCCTCATTTCCAAATGGTTGAGTACTTTGAGGCATACAGCTTCCTGGCACACCTACTTCATGTTCCCCCTTCTTGTGATTCCCCCCTCCCTTCAAATATGTTCATACAGCACATGTGCATTAAAATGAGCCTCAGCTCCTTCAGGAGAGGAGAGGATAACATTCATGAGGCCATTAGAACCTGACAGACCAACTTAGCCTATCTTAACCACAGGCCCAGTCAAGACTGGTTTTTCCCCTATTCTAGGAATTATTTTTGCAAAAATCCCCCTAACCACTAGGTGCTGCTGCCCAAGGCCCCCTCACCAGGATTGTTTTTGGAAAAAGCAACAGGGTCTTTAAAACAAGACCACCTCCCCCCACACCTGTGTGGAAACAAATTTTTTTTTTTTGTATTTCACACTTGTACTGAGAACAACTTGTGAGATTCGGGGGTGAAAAGCTTCTCAAAGACATCAAACACAGCAGCATCTGGCCACTTGATCATTACCTGGTCTAAATGCTAATTAAACAATGGCCTCTCTATAAGAGGACCCACTTTTAAACTGATATTTGGATGACTTGGTCTTTGGGGGGTCATGGCTGGTGACTGCCCTGGTGCAGGGCAACATAATGGGGAAAACTTCTGCACAGATAGAAGTTGGCAGCTCCTAGCCAGGTCTTCAAACTGGTTGCCTCAGAGGCCTTTTCTCAGCTCCAAGGCCTGTCACTATTCATAAAGCCATCCTCCCTCTTATGATGCCTCTTGATCTTATGATTTTTCTCAAAAACCTGTGGAGCCAAGGTAGTATGGGTACTCCTGAATCCTTCATAATTGGAAATACTGAGGAAAAATTTTCAGGAGAAATGAACAGAGAATCTTACAGGAGTGTTACAGGCAGGATAGGAATGCAGGCTTTCAAAACAAGGCTTCTTAAAAATCTATACCTGTAAAACCCTTCTTGCCTGTGATTCCATTAGACCCTTGATAGGACCTGTAAAGTGGGTGCTTAGCTTTGAAGCTGTGTTAAGGGATAAAGGAACAAATGCAGAATTAGTAACTTGTCACCTTAGTAAATTGTCACAGCAGTAATTCAAAACCCATCTTGACTACTACTTAACATCAGACTGACTTTAGAAACAATACCACCTGGGGAAAAATAAAAAACATACCAAATCTTTTAAAAGTAAAATATACCATGTATGGGATCACCAAAAATTGCTGCTCTTTTCCTTCTTAATTTTAATCCTGGGCTAGTTGGCCCAATCCAGACTCTGGAGAGCTGGGACATGTTTAATCTTGGACACTAGAACGTACAGAGATCCCAGAAGTCTTGGTACAATAATTTCCAACTGGACTAAGGTTTTGGGGCCACCCTGTATAGTGTAGGATTCCTGGTTTCAAATTTTGCTTTCAATCCTGGGGAGGGAGAAAAGAGAGACCCTATTGAGGGAACCTGACAAATGGCCTTCCTGGTGTGGCTGTTTGTCTTGAAGTTTGAGACGTGTAACCATGACTATAGGAAGGGATTCAAACCAAGGAGGAGGTCACTTGATAAGCCTTTGTTTATAGCTCATCAAACTTGCATCTGGGTTGTTTTGAGCTAAGTGGAAAATCCCTGCTACTGACAGGGTGATGGCTGTAATGGAGAGAGCCCCACTTGGAAGGGGGCTCTGGCTTGCAGGTAAAATTCATCATTAAATCACAAAAGCCATGCAGGCCTCCCTTTGAGCTGGCTGCTGCTATTTACACCACATATTTCAAGTTGCATAAGTCCCTAAGCAAGCTCTTCCTACAGTAGATTATTATTCCAGGATGCCCATAACAATACCAGGTTCTCAAAATTCCCAGCACAGAAGTGGGAAGGTTTCTAATGGGATGTGAGCCGTTCATTGTCAGGACAATTCACATAAAGCCAAATACTGCCGGCTGACTAAACGAGTCCCTCACATGCAAAATAACCCCCCTGAGGATTGGCTGCAATCGGCCAGATGCCTTCAGTTCTGGGAAGTACAGTCAAAGGCCTAGGTCTCTTTCCCTCCCCCGCCCCCTCTTCCCCTCAAACACTTCACCACAATAGAAATAACCAGTCAAATGTTTCAAGTCAGAAAATAATGGGAAGCAGATGGTGGTACCTTGGAAATCCAAATGTGAGTTTTGATCAAAGCTGTGCTCACTTTAAATACTGCTAAACAACGGTAAAGACCTAGCTGGCCCGCAAGACAAAGAAGGGCCTTTTTTGCTTTTTTTTTTTTTTTTTAGATGATTCTAACAACTAAGCAGCTAACCTCAGAAGAAAAAAAAGCAAATCAATGGCTGGATGCCTTAAATAGATTATAGGCCTGCAAGATCTAAGGGAAGGCATGTGTGATGGAGTGAGTACTATACTCTGGAGAAAAGACCAGAGTTCAAATACCTGCCCGTTCTTCAGATACCCAAGAGCTGTGACCCTGTGCAGATGGTTGTGCCAACCCAAACCTGGGTGATAAACGGGTGTTAGATGCAATGATCTCTGCAGTTCCTTCTTGCTCTAAATACCCCTGGATATGTGGTCCACAGAGAGCCAAACAAAAGCCAGGTATTTCATGCTCACTCCTCAATTGAGGATCACTGGACCAAGAATAGAAAGGAACCTGGAACCAACTGCTCCAACCCAGTGAGGAAACCAGAGGAGGGGAATCCAATGACTTGACCATCATACAGATGGTCAATATTCTTGAACAATTCTATCCAAAGTTGAACACAACATCACATGATGAAATTCTTTTGTATTAAGAATGTGTGGAAATGGGAAGAATGGGGGGATAAAGGAGGGGGATCCCTAGAGTGGAGGGAAGGGAATAGGTTATGGGGGTTCTAGAAGGGAGTTTAGATTTATGGGAATGGGAGGATGGGGGGAGGGGCACATGGGGTGGGGCAGGCAAGGTAGAAGTAGTCAGAAGGGATAAGAAATAAGAGGTACACAAATATAAATCAAGATCAGAATAGAACTTGTTAGGGAAGGTATATGTATATGTACACACAAAATCTGTATGTAAACCACACAACTGTAGCCTGGTGGGGGGGAAGAGGGGGGGAAAAAGAGCTTACAAGGAAGCTCAATACAATGTGTAGTATTTATTACACAGGCTTTCTTGAAAGAAATTTAGCAATGCCTGTTTCAGATCTTTCTCGTTTTCTGCTATGCACATGCCATGCTTTTTTCTTTAAGTTTTAGTATTTAAGTTTAATATGTTTTCTCTATTCTGTATTTGTGTTCTGGTGTTGGAGTCTAAAATAAAAATGAAAAATCACAGACTCAAATAGGCCAGCATTTCATATAGAAACAAAACAAAGTTGAAAATAAGGAAGACTCATGTGACCTGAGCCTTCCAGGCTTACCTCCTTTATCCCAGCTTGATCTCTAGGCACGAAGTCAACAGTGGAAAGTAAGAGTACATTCTATCCAAATAGTAGGGGAGCTGCCAGGGCAGCTCACTGGGGGGGGGGGGGGGGGGGGCAGTCCTCTTTGCCAAGTAAATAGATCTCCAGAACTAGACTTGAGGCAGAGCTTGGAAGCAGGACAATTAGGGACGCAAAGCTTTATGGCATTTAGAGGTCCTGACTTCTTGGGCTTTGTTCTTTCCCAAGAAGCAGCAGCTTCTCAGCATTGCCTTAGATAGTTCTGGACCAGTAAGAATAATGGTTTGGATAAACCCAAAGATAACACGGCTGAAATGTGGATGGAGGCACAGAATGTGCTTTTATGGTAGGAGGAACCTTCTGGCAAGCTGATGACTACAGCTACTCCCCAATACTATCAATGGAAATGGTCTGAGGCCAACTAGAAAGTGACTGGGGAAAGGACTGCTACAGATACAGGGCTCCTGGGTTCCCTTCCAGTGACTGGTAGTCTGGAACCAATGGAGACATATCCATGTCAGAAAAGGCACCTGGTTGTACTAAAGTGGAGACCTAGCGCTGGATCCCATATTTCATTTGGTATTGTTCATCTTCTCCCAGTCTGGACAGCAGGGGCATCAGCAGTAGTGAAAGGAAATGCTATTGAACTGTTCAATCTAAAGTTCCTTTAAAGATCCCTGGGTATGATGTTGACATGCTCCAGGAAAGGTCATGGAGAACCTCCCTCATGCAGAGGGACAAGTTACTCTGAGGTGGCTAGAGTCCCTAGCAGGTGCCATATGAGATAAAGCATATCTATAAATAGTCTTGAAGATGTTGCAGTAGAAAATTGATTTAGTCCCAAGCTTCTTGTGCTGGGGGCCTGGTCACTGACTTTCTGTACTGGAGTCTCAGGTGCATTTACTTTTAGTTTAAAACATTCAGTTTCACAATCCCTTGAAGTCCAAATTTTCTCCCCCTCCTCCTCCCCACCCCCACCATTGTGGTATGCAATCCAATACAGTCTCTGGAAATACCTTTACCTTAAATATTAGTTAAGTTGTAAAGAACTATAACCAATGGAATGAACAAGAAAGAAACAAACCAAAAAGGAGAGAGTGAGTAGTTGGCTTCAATCTGCATTCAGACTCTAATTCTTTCTCTGCATATGGATATCCCTTTCCATATTGAGTCCTTTGGAGTTGTCTTGTAACCTTGCATTGCTGAGAGGAGCCCAGCCTATCAAAGTCTGTCATCACAGTGTCTGTAATTGTGTACAAAGTTCTCCTGGTTCTGCTCCCCTCACTCAGCATCAGTTTGTATAAGCCTTGTCAGGTAGATACGAAGTCTATCTGCTCCTCTTATAGCACAATAGTATTCCATTACATTCATATACCACCACTTGTTCAGCCAGTCCCCAATTGATGGGCATCCCCTTGATTTCCATTTCTTTATATTTCTGTACATATGAGTCCTTTTTCAACTTGTATGTATACAACCCTAGAAGAGGTATTGCTGGGTCAAACAGCATGCACATTTTTATAGCCCTTTGGGCATAGTTCCAAATTGTTCTCCAGAATAGTTGGATCAGTTCACAACTCCACTAACAATGAATTAGAGTTCCAATTTTCCCACATCTTTTCCAGCATTCATTGTTTTCCTGTTTTGTCATGTTAGCCAGCATGACTGGTGAGGTGTGGTACCTCGAGTTGTTTTAGTTTCATTTTTTCATATACTTATAGATACTCTTTAATTTCTTCTTCTGAAAACTGCCTGTTCAAATTCCTTGACTATCAATTGGAGAATGACTTGTATTCTTATAAACTTCACAACGCAGTTCTCTATATTTTAGAAATAAGGACTTTATCAGAAACACTCGTAAAAATCTTTACCAATTTTCCACTTGCCTCCTAACTTTGTGTAAACTTTTCAGTTAATGTAATCAGTTATCCATTTTGCATTTTGTAATGCTCTCTTGTTTGGTCAAATTTTTCCTTCTCCATAAATCTGACAGGTAAACTACTCCTTGTTCTCCCAGATTGCTTATGGTATTATATCTAGATGGTGCACCCATTGGTCTATGGCCAGTTTCTGCCATACTGTTTTCCAGTTTTCCCAGTAGTTTTTGTCAAATAGAGTTCTTATCCTAGAAGCTGGAGTCTTTGAGTTTATCAAACAGTAGATTACTATAGTCATTGACTGCTGTCTCATGCACCTAACCTATTCCCCTGATCGAGTACTCTATTCCTCACCAAGTAGTGTTGATGCTTTGTAATAGTTTAAAATCTGGTATAGCGAGGCCACCTTCCCTAGCATTTCTTTTCATTAATTCCCTTGATACTCTGGACCTTTTGTTCTTCCAGATGAATTGTTACTTTTTTCTAGCTCTACAAAATAACTTTTTGGTACATTGATTGGTATGACACTACACAGGTAAACTTAGGTGAAATTGTCATTTTTATTAGATCAACCTAGCCAGGAGCAACTAATATTTTTTTCCAATTATTTAGAAATTACTTTGTGTGAGAAGTGTTTCTGCAGTTGTGTTCCTATAGTTCCTGGGTTTGTTTTGGCAGGTAGATCCCCAAGTATTTTATAATGTCTATAGTAACTTTAAATGAAACTCCTTTCTATTTCTTGCTGGTGGGTTTCATTAGGAATATATAGGATTGCCAAAGATTTATGTGGGTTTATTTTATATCCTGCAACTTTGCTAAATTTATTTATTATCTCAAGTAATTTTTTTTTTTACTTGATTCTCTAGGATACTGTAAGTGTATATCATCATATCATTTGCAAAAAGGAGTGATAGCTTAGTCTCTTCTTTGCCTAATCCAGTTCCTTGAGCAAGGAGTATTTTTTAAGTTTCCTGATTAGACCGGTGAACCAAGGAGAAAAAAAGTGGTCCGGGAAGCAGCTATCATCAGAGGTACCAGATTCCAATGACTGCTAAAAACTAAAAAAAAAAAAAAAAAAAAAAAAAAAAAAAACCAGGGTCACACAAAAAAAAAAAAAAAAAAGTGGGAGAGGGAAAAAGACTTAAAATAAAGGCAAGTTGGTTGCCTGTAGAACAAGCATTCCAGAGAGCACAGTGCAAGGGGGGGGGGGAAGAGGGGTAGTGATCAGGTTTTTTTTAGGTGTTCAGAATCCCTGATCTTAAAAAAAAAATATAGGGACCACAAGTGTCTCTGGGAGTCAGCAGACCACAACATGGACCAATCACACGGGTAGGAAGCTGACTTCTGGGTAGGGATTTGGTGAGCATTAACTGAAACCAGAAGATTAGATTATTGCTTGTCATTTAAGATTCCTAACATAGAATTTGAAAGCTGGACAATCACAGGTCAAACCTGGGAGACTTTCTGCATCAAACATGATGCCCCATAAAAGACATGACACCAATAGCAAATACCTCTGGCCTCTGTGTGAGATCTGAGTTGGGATCAGTTTGGGGTAAACAGCTCTCTGCTTGTTGGAAGCTTCCCAGTGGGAAATGTTAAACTGAGGCTAAAGAAAGAATTATTAGGATGTTGAGCCTGCTTTTGTTAAAAGATGAACGCCCTGTAATTTGAATTGGGTAAAAATGCAGCAGGTAACAAGCCAACCCTTAGAAACCTCAGAACAACAGGACCCAGCTAGCACGCTGGATGGAAGACCTGAAAAGGAGAAATCAAGAACTGCTAAACTGAGAGAACAGAACTATTTCATAATCCTTTTTTCCCCCAACTTACTCAGTATGCTCATTTGATTAAAAGGCAAAAGCTCTTGGGAGAAAGTCAATCTAATCTTTATTAGACAACTGCTGTATGACAGGCACCATACTAAAATGGCAGGTCAATGCCTGGCAATTGAGCTGTTGTCTCTAATCTGATATCATTTGGAAACAACTGGGGCCTGTTTCCAGCTAGAATGCAAAGGACACAAACTTTTGCCCAATAGCTTATGTAGCTCTTACATCTCTGAAAACCCTCAGTCATCAAGATTTGTCTTGGGGTTTTGTTTTCTGAAGTTCAGTAACAAGATGGTGATATTAGATTCAAGGTTTTTGTGGCTTAAATAGAAGTGATAAATCATTTTCTAGGACTAAAGAAGATTCCCAGGAAACGATAATTGGGATAGCAAGCCCAACAGAACTGGGACAACTGGGGTGGGGGGGGGTCTCTAGAGAAGTCTTAAATAATTGGGGCAGAGAGTAACACAAACTACCCTGAAAACTATTGAGGCTTAGGTGAGTTGGATGGATGAACTAATTAGCCAGCACACCCAATTTTTGAGGTCTTGGTATCACTTGCTCTTCTCAAAATATTGGTGTGGTAGTTCCTTACTGATCTCTTGGTAGCAGAGGTAGATCTGTTCATAACTTCCACTGCATGCTCAGAGGGTGGGAGGATTGTCTGCTTTTAATAGTTAGTCTTTTTTCCCCCTTAGTCCAGAAACCTATGAAAAAGTAACCATTTGTAACCCCAATGCTATATGTGTAGCAGTTGCTAACATACATAAGTGTTTCATGGATTGAATCACAAAATATCTCTCCACTCAAAACCAAGCCCAAACATTTATTTGGTGCACTGAGGTTAACCATCACTATAGAAATACTGAAACACTGACATCTTAAGTGTCCTTTCAGTCAAGCCTTCCCACAAGCAAGTTCCCCCTAGGCAAGTTCCGCTCAAAGCGATATAACTCTCCCTGAACAGGACTTGGCACTTGATGGTTTAGTCCTGAGAAGCTTGAAAATCTACATGCCTCAGCACTTAATTGGAAAGGTGTAAAAATTCCCATGACCCGGAGGCTCTGCACCAGGGCTGTATGTGAGATACCCGTATTCCTTTAGACTTGGGAACATGGCCCCTGTTCCAAGGAAAAAGAACACATGGTCCCATTATCCTACAAATGGACAGGGAAGATCTTCTATTCCCTTAACCCTACACCATTGTGGTTTTTTTTTTCCTCCAGTTGGAGACAATGCTGGGAAATAATAGCTGCTTGATGAAGGGCAGGGTTTGCATAGGTTAAATTGCCAATACCTATAGCCAAGCCATGCAGGCTATTGCAAAGTGTAGTCTAGATGTCAAAGAAAACTAGGTATGTGAAGGGATAACTGCCTGGTAATTCCTGATATCAAGGTACTACCCCAGAATCTATGTACACTTGCTTAACTGTGTTGTTCCTTCAGCCTTATCTAACCTGAAGATTTACTAGGCTTATTTAATGTCTACATATGCTTTTAGCATGAGATTGTTGCTTAGGTAAGAAACTTCTGCCTCTAGCGTTAGGATTTGCAGTCATTACAGCGTTACTTTGCAATAGTTTTTTTTCATGTCTTCTTGGTGTCCACTCGTCCCTTTGGCCCTGGTTACTTTGTGAGAAAGATTTCTTCTTAGCAAGAATGAAGCACCTTTTTTAAAGGTCCAGAGACATATAAAAGCGTATTTGTACTGGGAGCTCAAATGAATTTGACTTTTAACACTTAAATAGTGACTGCCATGGGAAGAGAGAACAAGAGCACCGACAAGTTGAGAGAAAAGTTATTTCATTCAGTCCCCATGCCTACTGAGTCTGTTCACAATGATCGCCATTCCGTGATGGGTCTAGGGCGTAGGTTCTTGGTCTTTGCACATCAGGCTCACAAAAATGTTAGTCTTGATTCCTCAGCTTTGGAAGCTGATGCTTTACTCTCTCCCCTAAACCATCAACGTGGGCTTTTGTCACTAATCGTGCTGTTCTTCAGAAAGCACGTATCAGAAGGTCAGCGTTTTTTAGGTACGGTAGACCAGTAAACAAATCCTCCATTTTTCCTTAGAAATGTCCAAGTGCATTTGTACAGGGTGTGGAAGGAGAGGCAACTTAAGTATCATGGGTCTAAAAAGTGAATGGAGTTGGTTTATGTTGCACTGATAGTATAGGGCAACTGATTGTATTCTAACAGTGGGAAGGAAGAAGAGAATCCACAAGATGGCTTAGTGGATGTCTTCTGTGATCTTAGATTACCACTTCGTAAAAGTGGGGGTGGAACTAGTTGGCTTGTTGTAAGGTCCCTTCAATCTGAGTTTATAATTGGTTGATCCTATGGTGTGTTCACTGCTTAAGGCCATCATAAATAATTATGTCGATATTTGACTAATACTCAACTGAAATTCCTTTGGGTTTTTTTCAATGCAGCAAACATTGAAGTAAGGTCACTGTTCTGTGATATGGAGTTTAAAGGGCAAATGGTTATTACTCAAGGAGCAATGGGTAAACAACCCATAAATATAGCAAAGGTGACTGAAAAGAAGTAGTCTGATAGGTCGAAGAACCAGCGGAGAGAAGTGTCCCAAAAACAGAAAGGGGTTATTACCTTTGTCAGAAGGCTTCAGAGGGATCAAGAAATAAGGTTTGAGAAAAGGTCATTAGGTTTGGCAACTTAGAAGATCATTGGTATCTCTAGAGAGCAGTTTCAATAGAATTAGGTCAGAAGATGGATTGTATGAGATTGAGTGCAAGGAGAGACATCGGAAGCACCTTTTGCAAAGTCTTCTCAAACTTCTTGATTATAAATGGCAGGAGAGAAGAATAGTTAGATATGGAAAGAGTGAGAATTTCTTGAATATAGGGAAGACATGAGGCTCCTTTGTAGGTGGTAGGGGAGCAGCTAGGAGACAGGGAGAGATGGAAAAT
The DNA here is from genome assembly GCF_028583685.1 of Petaurus breviceps papuanus. NCBI lineage: Eukaryota > Metazoa > Chordata > Mammalia > Diprotodontia > Petauridae > Petaurus > Petaurus breviceps. The sequence continues at coordinate 20,387,859 of NW_027185850.1, forward strand.
AGGTGAGAGTGGTGATAGGGCAGTGGGCTGAAAATTAGAAAAGATGAGATCACTTGTACATATAGACAGGTTACCTTTGATAAGGAGAAAAGTTACCTCATGTGAGGGAGTAAAAGTAGCAGAAGATATATTGGTAATAAGAGCTGAGGAAGGGAGAAGAGGAGGGAGTTAAGTGAATGTTCTTAGATGGATAGATTGGGGGAGGAGGATCCATGGGAAGTTTGAGGGGAGTCATTGTATATGTTGAAGTCCTCGTTAGAGTTGAGGAGGGAGGGAGATTGTGAGCTAAGTACTGAATTCCTTGTGTGGAAGGAAGGAAAGTGTCCTGGAGACCTATAGACAACAGAAACCTGAATCCTGATTGGGAACTGTGTGTGGACTGCATGAATCTCAAAGGAGAGATTACTGAATGGTGGTAGAGGCAGAAATTGGAAGCCACAAAGGGAAGCAGGGAAAATCCTAATTCCCCCCCACCATGACTGATAAATTGAGGGGTGGGTGGATGAGTGAAGGATATGGCCAGTGCTGAAAGGGTTGACCAGGGAGGCTGTCATCTAGGGGGAACCAAGTTACAAGGTTAGAAGATGAAAGGAGGAAGGGGGAAAAAAAATTAAGGTGAAATCCAGATTGTTTATGGAGCAGACACACCAGAGGACACAGGAAAGGGGATAATGAGGGGTTTGAAGGGAATGGCAGGAAGGATTCAGAATCATTTGAAATGGGAAACATGATGGTTGGGCTTTTAATCATTAAAGGAAAATTCTAGATTGAAATTCAACATCAGTAAGGTTATGACCTTAGAATGTGGCTCAACTGGGATAGTTCTACCATCCTTTGTAATTGTTGATTATAAAAAATCTAAATATTCCATATTTTCCTCTGACTACCAGTTGCTTTCTAAAAACTAACCTTTCTTAGCATAAACTAAAAGATCATTAAGGAACAGTGATAGTGATGCAGGTACTGGTCAGAACCTTCCTCATCTGAGATTTTACAAAGCTGCCATATCTCTATTTGGATGTCGGTGGGGCAGTAAGGGACTGGAGAGCTGAGACATTCTTTCCTCCATTGGTCCCTAGTTAAGGGAGCTGCTGGAAATCATGTAGTCCTTTTGTTGAAGGATAATGGGAACCAAGGAGTTGCCTCCTGACGTTGCCTTATTGGAGTCAACTTCAAAGGTTGCTGATTGGTGGTGTGCAGCCCCACTTTGAGGAAATAACCTAGTAATTTCTTAGAAATATATCTTGAGCCTACCACAAATTAATCTGCTGAACCAAGTTTGAGTTATATCATGTTTCTGTCTTGGGAAGTGGTCCCTAAATCCAGGCTTGATGAGTCCCTGTTAGCTCTGGGGGGGAAAAACCTTACCAACTGAACTTCATGCATCTGGAATAGTAAATAGGATCACAGAATGAAAACCTGCACAACCCTGTAGTTAACTAGGATCCAAAGTCTCAGATGCCAGAAGAGGCTCAATACTTCATGTCCACTTCAAGTGGCAGAATAACCGAGCTACCATGTGCCTAAATGGCCTGAGTAAATTCTGTGGCAGGTAGAGGTAAATAGCAATCGAGGATTGAGAAGTGCATACAACTAATAAGTTGGACACGCTGGTAGGAACAAGAAAAAGCCTTGTTCTCCTCTCTAATGTACTTTGGTATTAGGTCCTTTGTTTGGTAAGTCACTCATCAGGTTGACATCAGGATCACTCGTCTAGACCTGTCAACTGATTCTCCTTCTAGGCATCATGACTGAGAGCTTCACACATACGTGAATGCTGGAATTGCTCTTACGCAAAAGCTCTTATGATCAGGGCTTATCACATTCCTCTTTCCAGAGGTATCATGCCCTTGCAAGCATCAAAATGGATAGATTTAAATCAAGTTATCTTCAATTCTTCAACTAGATTCTGTTTTCTTTTGAACCACTGGAACCTAGCCCAAATTTCTGCCAGGGCAGATAGAGAAGCTATAAAGCTATAGTTGTTCATGTCTGTTAGTTAATGGAACCATTAAAGGTACATGAGTCACTTATATCTCAAATGATCGAGGGCAGGAGAACCTGTCCCTTGCAAGAGCCTTGATCAGTTACCCCTTCTAAGTGGAGTTTTCTAAAACTTATTCCCCACACTCATCTCTCCTTAAGAAAAGGAATTAGAGGGAAGAGATCTGAGTTCCCTGCCAGCCCTGCTCTTAGCAGTCTTTCTTTGATCCCCATGATGGTTCTAACCTTGTGATCATTGGCTATACTCATTTCTAACACTAGATGTTGGCCATCTTCCTAATGGGTCAGAGAGGATCTTGATCATCAAGGCAAACTCCACCAGGAAAAGCTTCATAGCAATGTATTCTCCTTGCTAGTCTATTACTCTAGCTAACACATGTATTCCTCAAGTTGCTAATGCCGATTTAGATAATATCTATCCAAAACAATTTTTAGGGATTCTCATGCATATCCCAGTAAGAATTTTCCTTATTTCTTCCCTATCCAACCAAAAGTTCTCCAATGTAAATCATCCAGTTGAATCAAGTATTCCTGGATATAGTTCTGGGACATCTTGTCCCACAGTCCAACACTCTGTATTTGGAATCTTATGTGATTGCTGTTGTCTAATTTGCGGATTTGGGATCATCATTCCATGTAGAGGTGTACTTTCTCCCAATAGTCTATTCAGATTACATAAAGCAGTGAACAAATTCTTTCCAATGCTGATAAGAATTATTAGAACTTAACTTCCTTAACTGTTCTTTTAATAACCTATCCATTCTTTCAATTAACCCAGATGCTTGTGGATAATATGGGATATGATATCCATTCAATATTGTTTAGTATAAAATATCTCTTTACTTCATTGCATTTAAAATGTGACCCATTATCACTTTGTATTTATAATAGAATTCCATCACATAAATCTACTGACCAAATTTGGTCTGGGACTTTTCCCTTTGCTCTCTCTCCTCTTACTGCCCGTGGAACAGTTCGTTCCTTTTCCATTTCAATGTATGACATTTCTCTGCTACCTGTTTTAACAATGTGTGAAATACTAATACTTCAATCTTGTGCCCAACTGTGTGTGGCCTTGACCCCTAAATGGTTGGCCCTTTGGACACATTTTGCCTAGTATTGGATCAGCAGTTGGTTTCAGAGTAGGGATGATCTGTTGAATAGCAAACTTTGCTTAGTCTTATCAGCATGTGCACCGTACTCAATACCTGGTACCAGGGTTCCAGGGCTGCTGGTACAGGAGGTAGAGTGGCCCAGGTGGCTGTGGTGGAGCCACTTTTGGTGCATATTGTGGCTAAGGTCATTCCTGAAGTGTCTTCCATCATCTGAAAAACTTGAGGCTTTGGAATCTCTGGAAACCTGGGTTGCTGACTTGGTTTTCACTGATCCCTCTACTTTTCATGGGGTCTGCAGCAAGTGCTCCAGTCCTTTCCATATGTTTCTGCCCACACATGTAGTTCAGTTACCGAAACCCAGGAATGCCCCAGTTGTGGTTATTTTTTAGTGGGCAAGCATCCAAGCTGGGAGTGGGAATGGCTCTGATGCTGGGGCTGGATTGATTTTCATGTCATAGGAATTTCCCTGTGCTTTTAGGTTCCATATATTGCTGAGCCAAAGCTTTTGTGTCCCACTAGAGGTACTGGTCCATAGGACTCTAAGGATTATATTTTTAAGGTTATAACTTTGTTAGTGACAGATTTTTCTGTTGGATATAAAGTTATACCAAGGAGTGTATTCTGAGTAGCTGAACTGGTCAACCACTCAAAGATAAGTTCTAATGCCCACTTAACATCACTGCTCGTTTCTATTAGTGACTGTTAAAAACTTGATCTTTTACTTTCACTGTCTCAGATACTTCACAAAATCCTTCTTAAACTAAAGCATACAAAGACGTAAGGCTATACTTAGCAAATATGCTTTGCAAAGATAAATTGGGGTAAAAGTCCAGCTGCCTTTTCTCAGTTATCTTGAAACTGAGCAAGAACAAGCCATCATTGGTAGTGATTATTAAGAAAAATGTCCTGAGCTACAATATGGCTGCTGAGTCTTAATCTGTTCCATAATTCTAAGAAAATTCAGGTCACTAAATTTAGGTGGGAGAAGTTCTTTTTTCTTTTTCTTTTTCAAATGCTTTTATTAACTTCTGATTTACATCATTCATTTCTGCCAGATTTTGTGTTACAAATTTTCTCCCCATTTTCCCACTGCCCCAAAACAGCAGTCCCACCAGGCTATCCCCTCCTCCAATCTGCTCTCTCCCATATTTTCTCCCATACCCCTTTTGACTTTTCCAGTAGGTATGGTAGATCTCTATGCCCCAGTGCCTGTATATCTTATTTCCCAAATACATGTAAACTAGTAATAATAGTGTGTGTGTATGTATTTGAATGTTTGATTTTATAACTTTGAATTCCATATTCATTCCCTTCCTCCCTTGTCACCCACCCTCACTGGGAAGATAAGCAGTTCAGTATAGGTTACACATGTGTGGCTAATGCAAAACAATAACATAGTAGATATATTGTAAAAGACTATTACCCTCCTTCCTATCCCACCTCCCACTTGTTCTATTCTCTACTTTGATCCTGTCCCTTTTCAAAAGTGGGTGCTTCCAACTTCCCTCCCCCCCAGTCTATCCTCCCTTCCCCCCCTACTCTCTCCTGAAGGGTGAGATACCCTATTTAGTGTGTATTTCATTCCCTCCTCAAGCCAAATTCAATGGGAATAAGGTTGACCCATTCCCATTTGCCTTCCTGTTCTTCCCCTCCATTGTAATAACCATTTTCCCTTGCCTCTTCTATGAGTTTACCTTACCCCTTCTGTCTCTCCCCATCTCCCCATTATATTCCTCTCTCAACTCTTAATTTCACCTTTTAAGTATCCTTTCCTGTTAAATTGGTCCTGTGCCCTCTATGTATACTTGTAAACATATATACACAAATTCACATATGTATTCATATACCCTCATATATAGACATATATATATATATTCCCTTCAACTACTGAGAAGTTTCATAAGTTACAATTATTGTTTTTTCTATGTAGGAATGTTAATAGTTCAACTTTGATAAGTTTCTTATGATTTCCTTTCCCTGTTTACCTTCTCATGTTTCTCTTGCTTCTTGTATCTGAATGTCAAATTTTCTGTTCAACTGTTTTTTTTTTCCAGCAAGAATGCTTGAAAGTCCTCTATTCCACTGAATGACTTATTTTCCCCTGAAACATGATACTCAGTTTTGCTGGGTAGGTGACTCTTGGTTTTAATCCCAGCTCCTTTGACCTCCAGAACATCATATTCCAAGCCCTTCGATCCCTCAGTGTAGAAGCTGCCAGATCCTGGGTTATCCTGTTTCCCCAATATTCAAATTGTTTCTTCCTGGCTGCTTGTAATATTCTCTCCCTTAATCTGGGAATTCCAGAACCTGGCTATAATATTCTTAGGAGATTTCTTTTTGGGATCTCTTTCAGGAGGTGATCAGTGGATTCTTTCAACCTCTGTTTTGCCCTAGGGCAGTTTTCTTTGAGAACTTGCTGGAGGATGATCTCTAGGTTCTTACTTTGATCATGGCTTTCAGGCAGTCCAATAATTTTTAAATTCTCTCTCCTGGATCTATTTTCCAGGTCAGTGGTTTTTCCCATGAGATATTTCACATTGCCTTCTATTCTTTCATTTGTTTGGATCTGTTTAACAGCGTCTTGATTTCTCATAAAGTCATTAGCTTCCATTTGTTTGAATCTAATTCTGAAGCAATGATTCTACTCATTGAGCTTTTGAGATTTTTTTCCATCTGGCAAATTTGGCTTTTTAAGGCCATTCTTCTCCTCATTGCCTTTTTGAGCCTCTTTTGCCATTTGAGTTGGTCTATTTTTTTAAGGTGGTATTTTCCTCAGGCTGTTGACTCTCGTTTCATAATTTTCTTGCATTGTTCTCATTGATCTTCCAAATTTTTCCTCCACTTCTCTTAACCGCTTCTTAAGGTCCTCTATGGCCTGTAACCAGCTCGTATTTTCCTTAGAAGCTTTTGGTACAGGAGTTCTGATTTCACTGTCTTCCTCCTGTTCCCTGCTTTGCTCCTTTTTGTCCCCAAAATAGGAGTGCAATGTTGGAATGTTCTGTCTGCTTTGTTTCATTTGCCTGTTCATGTCACCCCCTCAGTTACTTGACCCCCTGGGCTTTTTGCCACAGTAGGACTCTGCCCCCAGACAGGAGCTGTCATCCCAAATGCTGGGGTTTTCTCAGCTGCCGGAGATATTAGATGGGTGCCCTTTCTGAGGCCTCCACCTGCTCTGGCAAGCTGGACAAACACCCCAGGACTTACACCCTAGACTACAATCCAGATCCAAGCAGGTTAAAGCAAGAGCAATTACTCCTCAGACTGGTGCTTGGTCCCCCTATACTGCATAGGCCAGGAGCTGAAGCTGCCACATGGCACTGGCTAGCTGTGCTGGCAGCTCAGTGGCTTCTTGCCCCAGGGGGAAAAGCCACACACTCCCACTTACTGGGTCCCAAAGTCGAGACTGCACTGACCTCTCACTTTGTCCTTCATATCTATGTGTTGACAGATCTGGAAATGGCCACAGCTGCTGCTGATCTGGAGTCCCTCTGGCCTTTGGTTGGTCAGGCCTGCCCTGGGGCTAAAGCCTCAGCATGGATCTGGGCTGAGCTTGGCTCCCAGAACCTCAGCAAGAGGTTAGCTTCTCTGTGTCATTTTGTGGGTTCTGCAGCTCAAAAGTTTTAGAGTCCCCTTTTTACATGGATTCGGGTAGGTGGAAGTGGGAGCTGAGGGGATGTCCTGTTTCTACTCCTTCATCTTTACTGTGTCCCACCCTGTAGCAGCAAGCACCCCAAGCGTGTCCTCAGGGTTTGCTGCCCATACAGGTTCTTGGATCTGCTTTGTTAAAGGAAAGCAACTCAAAATGGGTTAACAAGCTTACTTTAATCAGTGAGACATATATCGTTTACCTTGTTCAGGAGAAAAGGTCAGCACCCCGAACTTCAAAGTACACAGACAGAATTATCAAGACAGAAACAGATCAAGTAGACAGATTTCCAAACTGTCCAACCATTACATCCATACCCAGTCAACATCTGGGTTTCCACATTCTGGGTTTTTCAAAGCCGGGGGACTCTCAACAACGGCTTCCCAGAATTCAGATCAAATCACAGAACACTTCTCAAAGTGAGTCCCAAAACAAAGCTACACATCAGGGCTTATATAGCCTTCTCCTGGCTCAGAGAATGTAACAACCTTATTGACTCACTGGCCAATCAAGAAGTATCTACTGAAAAACAAGCCTCCCACCCCAGGCTTCAGGTGCACTTTAGCCTAGGGGCAGGGAAGATCTTCCAAATCTGCATTCCTATTACACACCCCTCCCCCAGAAGTTTTCAATGATTTATATTTCTGTTATGTTTTCAAAACACATTTGGGTCTTTGATACATCCATGAAATTTCTTACATCAGAGTTGAGTAATGACTCCATATCATTGACTCTGAGAAGAATAAACTGAGGGCTGGTAATGGGGAAAAAAAAAAAAAAACCTTTTCTTAGTTTAGTAAGAAATAAAAAAACAAATAATTTTTTTTTTTTTCCTTTCTACTTCTTCATTTAAAGCCCAGTCTTCGTGAAAGGACATTGCTGATAGATGAAATTAGCCAAATTCTCTGGGTAGATGCTTCTTGATCTTTGGTGGAACCCCACACAACTAGAAGACCTTACAAATAGAATCTTATCTAAGTAGAATTCTTACCCCACCATGGTTCATTGCACATTAAATTGGGGAGAGATGGATGACTTCGTCCAGATAGCTGAGCCACATATCCTCAGCAGGAGGAGTTTTAAAGACATTCAGCCCCACCCCCTCCTTTGTCCATCCCCTTATTGAGAGCTAGAGTTGATTTCCACCCTTGGATATACTTCTTTCCCCAAAGTACTTAAACATTCAAGTGGCCTCCATGAGGGGTCTTTGGTTTCCTAGAGTGCCACTGACCTTATTTATTTTTAGCTACCCATAATTAATAAATCAATTATTAATTACCCAGAAATTCTCTCTCAGGCTCTTTCATCACAGTAACAAGATTTAAGCTCAAGTCATACTGGAAAATTAGTCTGAAGATACATGAGAAAATGGAATCTACCCTTGCTAGACCACATATTTTGCATCCCTGGAAAGCAATATTCTGAGACTCTTTAGTGATATTTGCAGATTTGGGAACTTTAAGGAACTATGTTAATTTCAGTTGCTTTTATTTAAAATTCTTTGGGTTCATTTCTATATAACCTTCAGACACAACGTTAGAGAAGCAGTGCAGGGACTAGTCTTTTTTAATTGTCTCCTGGCTATCTATGTGCAGTTGAAGATCCAATTAATTCTGCAACTCTATCCATATGGAGGGCCCCAACAGCTTCCCATTATGATCTTTATCTTGTTACAGGAAGGTAGTAAGTTGGCATCCAGACCATCTGGCTTACATTCATGACCTGGGAAGGTTTATGTCCCAGTACCTTGCTTAGAAATTTTTTAATTTAATTTTTGGTTGCATTTTAAGTTCCAAGCTGTCTCCTTCCCCACGCCACACTAGGAAAGGTCACCATTTGACAGAATTGTGTGTGTATATCTCTGGACATATAGATATATACCTATGTCTAGAGATGGACAGAAATATGGTTAAGCCACACTATGCATGCTTCTTTTTATCAGTTTTTTCTCTGGAGATGGGATAGCATCTTCCTTCATGGCTTCTGTAGTTGATTTGAATTTTTATAATCAGAATAGCTTAGTCATTTATTCTTCAAAGAATATTGCTGTTACAATATCTAACACTTCTGATTTCACTCTTTGTTGGGATCTCACTCCCAATTCTGCCTGTGTTTTACCTTATTCCCGGTCTCCGGCTTCTTGTCTCCAAGAAGAGCTTACCCCCCCCCCCCAGAACACCCAGGACACGGAAAGTAGGATGCAAAGCTGTTTATTTGGTTACATCTTAACTGCATGGCAAGCAAACAGGAAGTGGAACTAACTTCCTCTGTCTCCCCTATTTATAAACCTTGTGGGGGCCAATCATGTTCTTTCCCGAGTACATCCTATGAGAGAAAGGAGCAAAGTCCTTCACGAAAGTCCTTTAGGCACTGCTACGTAGAGAATTACTCTCATATCGCTGTGCCTGAAACTTCCTTGTCCCTGGTTCGTCAACCCCCAGGCAAGGCTATTCGAACAACGTCCCTCAGAAAGCCACGTGCACCCCCTCCAGCTGCCACCCCACCACACAACATGTGGGAGCCAATCGCACACTCTCCTGAGCGCAGGGCAAAGGAATATGTGTTAAAAGGAGTCCGTGTTTATGGGGCACGCTCAATGCCACGTCAGCCTTTATGGCCCGGCAGAGTAAGCCTCCACGTCTCCAATCTCCTGCCCCTCAGAGGTCACATGCACCCCCTCTGACATCTTGTGACTGCCATCAAGTGTCTCTCACACTTGCAGCTCTATCAACTCTTCATTATTGGAGAAAAATAATATTTCATTATTTCATGCAAGTCTTTCCATGTTTTTTCTCTAAAATCAACCTGCTCATTTCTTTAGGATACAGTAATATCCATTGCAATCATATACCACAGCTTGTTCAGCCATTCCCTAATTGATGGACATCCCCCTCAATTTATGTTCTTTGCCACCACAAAGAGAGCTGCTATAAGTATTTTAAGAAACATAGGTTCCTCTCCATTTCTCCTGAACACCTTGGGAAATAGACCTAATAGAGCTGTTGTTGGCAAAAAGAGTTATATACAGTTTTATAACTCTTTGAACATAATTCCAGATTGCTCTCCAAAATGGTTGAATTAATTCACAGTTATACTAATAATGTATGTATCCCAATTTTTTTTATCTCCTTTAACATGTCATTTTCCCCTTCTGTCATTTCAGCTAAGCTGAGAGGTGTGAGATCTCAAAGTTGTTTTAATTTTCATTTCTGTAATCAATAATGTAGAATTTAGGATTTTATTCAGTACCACACTCTGGGTTCAAATAATATGTTGGAATGTAACTTCTATGGTCTTTGGTTCGTTCCCAATCTCAATGGTCAATTTTTTTTTTTATCCTGTTAGAGAACAGGGTTTGACTATATGCCCCTCCTAGTCCCAATACCATAGGACATCTGGGTTACAGCCCAGTTTCACCAAAGGTTTGTTCAAGCTATTTCCCATACTTCAACACAACACTTAAATTCAGGTGAACATTCAAGGATGTCAAAGGGGCAACCAAGATCAGTCTTCGGGGTGGCCCAGTGAGTAAGAGCACCGGCCCCAGTGTCGGGATGACCTGGGGATCGAATCCAGGCTCAGATACTTAGCACCACACCCAGAAAGAACTGGCCGTGTAACCTTGAGCAAGTTACATAACCCTGATTGCTTAAAAAAAAAAATTACAGTCTTCCTAAAGGAAGGTAGTAGAATGTCATGAGAGTCAGAGCTCAAAAAAAGGTTAACATTAGTCGAGAAATTGCAGAGGCTGTTGAGAACCCTTCTCTCCATTGACTGCCCTTTCAGTACATCTTCTGGCCATCCGATCTTCCTTTAGTATTTCTGGTATACTGCTCCACCCCAAACCAAACTTTACCTCTGCCACTAATCTAGACTAGGGAGTTTGGCCAAAACCTAAGACATTGTGAACCTAGTATAAAGCTGCCCACTTAAGACTCAGGGTATTCTTTTGATTCTAATATCAATAAGAGGACATGGAATTTCTCAGGAGCATACCATAGTGCTTAAAGGTGCAAGTTCAATCTTGGGCTCTTTTGTAGGAGGTAAAGAATAGGTCTTTTGGGGACATAAGGTGAAATCATGTTGAAGGCAAGAATTGCCCCATTAGTTCATTTATTGCATTGGAGGTGATATCTGCAGCTGGAAAAGCTGGAGACTGACTCCTGGAATGCTTGCTGATTAAGGAGATGCCAGGGCATCATTGACTATTAATTTTCCCATCTGTCTAATAATCATTAAGCATTGTTGCGAATTCACTGCTCCATTAGTGTAAGGGTTATGGGATTTAAAGATCTTCCATGCCCCATGGACGTGCTGACATAGTAGAGCGAGAGAAAGTGAAAGCCGAGCTAGCGGTCCTGCGGTCGCTGGTGGCGGTTGTGACGGGGGCGGCAGAGGCAGCGGCAGCGTGAAGCCCTTTTTTTTGAGTTAGGACTGCTTAAGGACTTTCTGCTAAGGACTCCTGCTGAGGACTGCCAGGGGCCGGAGCTGCTGGGAGCATGCTTCCAGGACGCTGGGTGGTTGCTGTGAGTGGGGAGAGGAGGACCTTTGCCTGAGGTAGCCTGTTCTGTTTTAAAGGCTTGAGAATGTGGGTGCTTTCTACTTTATCTACCTGTGCCAATGTCATAACTACTCTGATGGCTTTCACTTTCTGGTTTTGGGACTCAGTCTTTTGGTATCTTAATAAATTTTCTAGTTTATTTCCCCATATGGCAAACCTGACGTATTTTGTGATGGATAATTATATCAGCATATTTGTAATCTCTATAGGCGTTGTGAATATGGCATTGCTGATACAATTAGTTAAAAATTGATGTGAGCATTGCATGTGAAATATTATTGGGAATTTATTCACATTGTACAGTGCCCAGAAGCCTTGATTTGAGTCATTTCTGTGACTAGCACTAACCATCTTTCAATATGAAAGAGATATTGTGTAGATAAGGATCTAAATAGGCAGCATTTGTTTGAGTTTTGGGTTCAAATTTCTTTGATACAAAAACAGTTTAACAATATTCCCAATGTTCATAAAGCATATTGGTGTACAGCTTTGCCTCTCCCTATTTCAGGTATGAAAACCAAATTTTTAGCTGCTGAGCAGTTGCTGTGAGTGGGGAGAGGAGGACCTTTGGCTGAGGTAGCCTGTTCTGTTTTGAAGGCGGTTGTTTACTACATTACCTACATGTGCCAATTTCATAACTACTGTGATGGCTTTGACTTTCTGGTTTTGGGACTCAGTTATTTGTTATTCTAATAAATGTTCTAGCTTTATCCCCCATATAGAGAGCCTGGTATATTTTGTGATGAATAACCACATCAGCATATTTATAACTGCCATAGCCATTGTGAATATTGCATTTTGATACAGTTGCCTAGCTAGGCCTCCTGCTGCTGGTTCACTGACATTCCACACTGTAGCAGCAAGCACCCCAAGCATCCTCAGGGTTTGCTGCCAATACAGGTTCTTAGATCTGCTTTGTTAAAGGAAAGCAACTCAAAATGGGTTAACAAGCTTACTTTAATCAGTCAGACCATATATCATTTACCTTGTTCAGGGGAAAAGGTCAGCACCCTGAACTTCAAAGAATACAGGCAGAATTATCAAGACAGAAACAGATCAAGTAGACAGCTTTCCAAACTGTCCAGCCATTACATCCATACCCAATCAACATCTGGGTTTTTCAAAGCCAGGGGGCTCAGGACAATGGCTTCCCAGAATCCATATCAAATCACAGAACACTTCTCAAAGTGAGCCCCCAAAACAAAGCTACACATCAGGGCTTATATAGCCTTCTCCTGGCTCAGAGAATGTAACAACTTTCTGGACCCACTGGCCCATCAAGAAGTATCTACTGAAAAACAAGCGTCCCACCCCAGGCTCCAGGTGCACTTTAGCCAAGGGGCAGGGAAGATCTTTAAATTTGCATTTCCATTACATTCAGCCCCAAGATCTTTCAATTTGCATTTCCATTACATTCAGCCCCAAGGTCTTTCATGCCTATAGCATTGACAATTTACTTTTGAATTAGCACTAAGCATATTTTAAAGTGTGCCTATTAATGGAAAGGGAAGATTTTCATGCTCATTAACCCTGCAGGTAGATGTGCCGTGCCAGAAGCTGGCTGAGAGCAGATCCTCCGGTACCTGGGGAAAATACTGAGGAATCAGCTGGGAAAGTACAAGATCATGGGTCATGGTGGTGGTCCCAATGGTGGACCAGAATAGGAGAGTAGAAATCCTATGCAGGCAATAGGACGATGTCAAGCCCATAAAAGGAGTAGGCTTTCGGTACCACGTGCCAGATAAAGAAAATCTGACCAGGGTCATTGAACAGGCTTTTTCATCTCGCCTTCATTAAAACTTAAGGTAACTCCATGTAGAAAGCTCTGATCTTTTGCCTTCTAGGATGGTTTTTGGATAGACTTCAAATCACAATGGGTGTCCCGAGATGGTCAGAGGCCTTTGATTATGTGACAAACCCTGATCTTGAAGTAGAGAGAATATTGCCTAGAGGGTAATTACTACTGACTTTGCTACTATACACTTTAATACTCCTCTCAACCTGCAGAAATCTACTACAAAACTTTTCAGGCAAAATCATCTTGAGTAATAAGTCTTACTCTACAATCACTTGGTTCTGTTAGCTTTTGCTGTTTCTTTCTATCCCTTCCCCATCCACTTTGTAAAATGTGTTATTTACAAAAACCCATTCTGCTCCATACTGGGTTGCTTCCTTCATTCAGATTTCCTCTCTGAAGGGCTCCCAGGGTGATTTTGATCAATTAAACTTCCCTGGTTCGTAGCAAGCCTGCTTCTGACTTTCTTTGGATTTGTGAAAAGGATGAGTGCTTAATGACTGCCTACTCATAGTCCAGGATAGAGACTGTACCTGTGATTCCACTGGCTCCTTTTGAGGAACTTCCTTGACAGATGCACACTGGTACCTATTGACAACTCAGTCTTAAAGAATTGCCAGATCAGTGGTGTCAAACTCAAATAGAAACAGGGGTTATTAAATCCTGCTGTCTGCATACTGAGTCAGAAAGCTACTTATTAACATCATCTATTTTTCTATTGTATTTTTCTTTATTTTTTGTTAAATATTTGCCAGTTACATTTTTATATGGATAGGTAGTGTTGTGGCCTTGCATATTTGATCTCTGGATACTTACCCAGTTACAAAGCTTATAATATATCAAAGTAGAGTGGCTAGTTCTCCATCCACCATATTAAGCAGTCTCTATGGTGCCAGACTCAAGGCATTAATTAGCATGTTAAAACTAGACATGACACCCATTGAAGAGCACTTGCAGGTACCCTCTGTAAGTCCTATTAATGAGTCTTATGCTCATCTATGCAAAATCTAAATCTCTTAACTTACTAATCTTACTAATATGATAGAAGACCTTCCTAAAATATTAGCTTTATTATGTCACTCCCCTCTTTAAGAATCTAAAGTGGTTCCCCACTGCTGCCTCAATCAAGTCAAAGCTTCTTGGCTCTGGATTTCAAGTCCCTCCTTAGTTTCACCCCACCTTATTCAATCACATCTTCTAGTCTTCTAAATACACTTCATTTTGGGGTGGAGTCAAGATGACAGACAGAGTACAAACAGGACTTCCATAGGGCTAAGAAGTAATAGTTCCCTATTTCATTGAATGTCTATCTTTTTCCCTATAAGATTATGCTCAATTTTACTGAGTAGTTGATTCTTAGTTGTGATCAAAGCTTCTTTGTTTCCCAGAATATCATCTTCCAAGTCATCCAACCCTTCAATATGGAAGCTGCCAAGTCCTGCATAATTCTGGCTGTGGCTCCATGACATTTAAATCGTTTTACTGGTTGCTTGCAGTGTTTCCTCTTTGACCTGATTCTAGAATTGGGGTCTTTATGGAAGTGATTGGTAGATTCTTTCAATGACTATTTTGCCTTTTGGTTCTAGGATATCAGGGCAGTTTTTTCCTTGACAATTTCTTAAAAGATGCTGTCCAGGATCTTTTTGTGATCATGTTGATCAGGTAGTCCAATGATTCTTAAACTATTTCTCCTGGATCTTTTTCCCATGTCAGTTTTTCCAATGAGATATTTTACATTTTCTTCTATCTTTCCTTTTGATCTTGTTTAACTGACTCTTGATGTCTGAGTCATTAGCTTCTACTTGCCCATTTCTAATTTTTAAGGAATTATTTTTTTTCAGTTAGCTTTTTGTACCTCCTTTTCCATTTGGTGAATTCTACTTTTTTCCAATTCTAGTTTTTAAGGAATTCTTTTCTTCAGTCAATTTCTCTCCTTTTGCAAGCTATTGACTCTCTTGCATACCTCTATTTGACTCAATCTTTCTTGAGAAAGCTTCTTTGGTCTTTTCATATTCCCCTTTGAGGTTTCAGATGTAGGTATGTTGACAATATTGTCCTCTTGAGTGTTTCTTCCCTGTCAACATAGTAACTTTCTATGGTCGATGTTCATTTTTGCTTCATACTTATTTTATCTATTTCTTGGCTTTTAACATTGAGTTTTCCTGTTGGAGCACAGGTGACACTGTCCCAAGCCTGTCGTGGGGCCATGGGGCGTAGTCACTGTCTTTGTGCACTGGGGTTTTAAGTGCTGGTAACTGACAGCTAAAGAGGTCTGTCAGCTTACCTGGTGCTGAACTTGGGGTTCTAGTGGCTACCCTGAAGCATATGGATGTCTGGTCCCTGGAGGATGCCTGCCTTCCCTGGGCTACACTGAAGCACATGTGGTTCCCCAAACTTGGAGTCTCCACTTCCACTGGTTATGCTAAGGGTAGGAGTAGAGGGAGGGAAGAGGTCCCGGGGTTGACATTTGCCTGCTCTACCACACTGGGGGCTCAGAATCTCCTACTGATTTACTGAGGATGGGTTTGCTACTGGCTTGTCCTGGAATGCACTCTCCTTTTAACCTGAGTGCAAAGGACCTTTTTTGCAATCCTCAACTTTTCACAGGCTAAAATTGTGCTGCACACCATCTTTCTGCTGGCTCCAACATGCCGAGATTTGTTTAAATCCTACCTCAGATAACTACTAGCTGTTACCTTGGGAAATCACTATAAATTTTTCAGCCTTAGTTTCCTAATATGTTAGAGAGAGCTGCATTTCAGCAATACTAGAACCAAATGAGAATACACAAAGCATTTTGCCAATATTTTAGCACAATATAATTGGAAGTGGTCATTATTACCATGGCCCTTGATATGACTGACTCTTTCACTTTGGCCAGAGAACTAACTGTATGTCTGGTTATAGGAAATATTTACTTTAAGAGCTTAGTAACTAAATAAGATATCCTGAAGTCTTTTTTTTCTTTTATTTTTTTTGGTGTGGAATTGCATTTATTATGCGGTGTAGGTTTTTGGCTTCTCAGTTTTTTGTGTAGGCAATAAATTGATGATTATTTCATTGTACCTTTTTTTGAGGTGTTATTTTATAGGTATACACATACATGTATGGATCCACATATATATTGGCATATATGGACATACATATCTGTATTCATGTATACACGAACGCATATGTATATATTCATATTAACTTTTTTGGAAAATATTACTACAAGATTATAGTATAAATTAAAATGAAAAACTATGATGAATCTCATACAACAATGGATTAATTTTCAGGTTGTTCTTTTAAAAATTTAATCCAAATTGGTCAAAATGTTAGACCATGAAAAATATGAAATAAAATTAATCCTTCCAATGTATTGTATTATCTATTCTGAGGACCCTCCAGAAATGACTTATTTTTCCAGAGTCCTCCTAGCAATCCCATAGAATTGTGTTGATGACACTCCTTTTTTATATACCAACTTCTTTTTTTTTAATTTTTTAATTAATTTGTTTCCTTTTAGTTTACAGGATTCAATTCCACAATTCCTTGAGTTTCACATTTTGTCCCCTTCCCTCCCCTCCCACCCCCCATGGCTACATATAGTCAAGTATAGGATTTGTAAATACTTCACATTATAAAGACGGATTGTATCAGATGGAATGAAAAATGGTAAAGAGGACATAAAACCAAACAAAAGGAAAAAGATCAGGTATTTTGCTTCCACCTGTATATAAACTCAGTTCTTTCTCTAGATGCACATATTTCTCTCCATGATGAGTCTTTTGGCATTGACTTATATCACTGCATTGCTGGGAAGGGTCCAGTCTATCAGAGTTGGTCATTGCACATACGTTGTGTCTGTAATTGTGTACAAATTTCTCCTGGTTCTACTCTTCTCACTCAGCATCAGTTTGTATAAGCCTCTCCGGGTAAATATGAAGACTGTCTGATCCTCATTTCTTATAGCACAATAGTATTCCATAGCATGCATATACCACAACTTGTTCAGACATTCTTCAATTGATGGGCACCCCCTTAAATTTCCAGTTCTTTGCTACCACAGAAAAGAGCTGCTATAAATATTTTTGTACATATGGGTCTTTTTCCTACTTCTATGATCTCTTTGGGATACAACCCTAGAAGTGGTATTGCTGGGTCAAAGGGTATGAAATTATTTATAGCCCTTTGGGCATAATTCCAGATTGCTTTCCAGAATGGTTGGATCAGTTCACAACTCCACCAGCAATGCATTAGTGTTCCAATTTGTCCACATCCTCTCCAGCATTTGTTATTTTCCTGTTTTGTCATCTTAGCCAATCTGACTGGTGAGATGTGGTACCTCAGAGTTGTTTTGATTTGCATTTCTCTAATCAATAGTGACCTAGAGCATGTTTTCATGTGCTTTATAGATATCTTTAATTTCTTTCTCAGGAAGTTGCCTGTTCATATCCTTTGACCATTTGTCAATTGGGGAATGACTTGTATTCTTACAAATTTGACTCAATTCTCTGTATATTTTAGAAATGAGTCCTTTGTCAGAGACATAGGTTGTAAAGATTCTTTCCCAATTTCCCACCTCCCTCTTAATCTTGGTTATATTGGCTTTGTTTGTACAGAAGCTTTTCAATTTCATGTAGTCAAAATTATCCATTTTACATTTTATAATATTTTCTAATTCTTGTTTAGTCATAAAGACTTTTCCCTCTCCACAGGTCTGACAGGTAAACTATTCCTTGTTTTCTGAGAATGCTTACAGTATCAACCTTTATGCCTAGATCATGCACCCATTTAGACTTGATTTTGGTATATGGTGTTAGGTAATGATCTATGCCCAGTTTCTGCCATACTATATTCCAGTTTTCCCAGCAGTTTTTATCAAATAGTGAGTTCTTGTCCCAAAAACCAGTGTCTTGGGGTTTATCAAACAATAGATTACTATGGTCATTGGGTGCTGAATCTTGTGTGCCTAAACTATTCCATTGATCCACTCCTCTATTCCTCAGACAGTACCAAGTAGTTTTGATGACTGCTGCTTTATAATACAGATTGAAATCTGGTATAGATAGTCCACCTTCCCTAGCATTTCTTTTCATTAATCCCCTTGATATTCTGGACCATTTAATCTTCCAAATGAATTTTGTTAGCATTTTTTCTAGCTCTATAAAGTAGTTTTTTTGTAAATTAATTGGTATGGCACTAAATATATAATTTAGATAAAATTGTCATTTTTATTATATTAGCTCAACCCAGCCACAAGCAATTAATATTTTTTCCAATTAGTTAGATCTGAGTTTGCGTGAGAAGTGTTTTGTGATTGTGGGTCGTCATATAGGTCCTGGGTTTGTTTTGGCAGGTAGATTCCCAAATATTTTATAATGTCTACAGTAACTTTAAATGGGATTTCTCTTTTTATCTCTTGCTGTTGAATTTCATTGGAAATACATAGGAATGCCGAGGATTTATGTGGGTTTTTTATATTCTGCAACTTTGCCAAATTCATTTATTGTCAAGTAGTTCTTTACTTGATTCTCTAGGATTCTCTAAGTACATCATCATATCATCTGCAAAGAGTGATAGCTTGGTCTCTTCTTTGCCTAATTTGATTTCTTTTTCTCCTCTAATTGTTACTGCTAACATTTCTATTACCAGATTGAATAAGAGGGGTGAGTGATAGTGGACACCCTTGTTTCACCCCTGATCTTATGGGAAATGCTTCCAGCTTCTCCCCATTGCATATAATACTTGATGAGATGCTACCTATTATTCTAAGGAAGGCTCCATTTATTCCTATACTTTCTAATGTTTTTAATAGGAATGGATGTTGTATTTTGTCATAAGCCTTTTCTGCATCTATTGAGGTGATCATGTGGTTTCTGCTGGTTTTATTGTTGATATGCTCAATTATACTGATGGTTTTCCTAATATTAAACCATCCTTGCATTCCTGGAATAAATTTTACCTGATCAAAGTGTATTATTCTTGAGATAAGTTGCTGTAGTCTTTTTGCTAGTGTTATATTTAGAATTTTTGCATCTATATTCATGAGGGAGATTGGTCTATAATTTTCTTTCTCTGTTTTATCTCTTCCTGATTTAGGTATCAGTACCATATTTGTGTCATAAAAAGAATTTGGTGGGACTCCTTCACTAATTTTCCCAAATAATTTGTAGAGTATTGGAATCAATTGTTCTTTAAATGTTTGATAGAATTCACTAGTGAATCCATCTGGCCCTGGAGATTTTTTCCTACAGAGTTCACTGATGGCTTGTTAAATTTCTTTTTCTGAGATGGGGTTATTTAATTAATTTACTTCCTCTTCAGTTAATCTGGGCAACCTATACTTTTGTAAATACTCATCCATTTCCCTAAGTGTCGAATTTATGTGCATACAATTGGAAAAATAATTCCTAATTAGGTTTTCTTTCTTTTTTTTTTATCATATTGAATAAGGGTCTAGCAATTTTGTTGTTTTTTTCCCCATAAAACCAGCTCTTGGTTTTATTTATTAATTCAATAGTTTTCTTAATTTCAATTTTACTAATCTCTCCTTTGGTTTTCAATATTTCTAACTTAGTATTTAATTGGGGATTTTTAATTTGTTCTTTTTCTAGGTTTTTCAATTGCATGCCCAATTTGTTGACCTCCCTTTTCTCTAATTTAATTATGTATGCACTCAGGGATATAAAACTTCCCCTAAGACCTGCCTTTAATGCATCCCACATATTTTGGTATGTTGTCTCATTATTATCATTCTCTTGAATGAAATTACTGATTGTATACTTTCTTGTTTGCCCCACTTATTCTTTAGGATTAAATTGTTTAATTTCCAATTAGTTTTTAGTCTGTGTTTCCATGGCCCTTTATTGCATATAATTTTTATTGTATCATGATCTGAGAAGGATGCATTTAATATTTCTGCCTTACTGCATAGAATTGTGATGTTTTCATGCCCTAGAACGTGGTCAGTTTTTGAGTATGTGCCATTTACCGCTGAGAAGTATATTCCTTTTTATCCCCATTCAGTTTTCTCTAGAGATCCATCATACCTATCCTCTCTAAAATCCTGTTCACCTCCTTAACTTCTTCCTTATTTATTTTGAGGTTAGATTTATCAAGTTCAGAGAGGGGGAGATTAAGGTCTCCCACTAATATAGTTTTGCTATCTATTTCTTTAATTCCTTTACCTTCTCCTGTAGGAATTTGGATGCTATACCACTTGGTCCATATATGTTAAGTAATGATATTGCTTCATTCTCAATGGTGCCTTTTAACAGGATATAGTTTCCTTCCTTATCTCTTTTAATTAGGTCAATTTTTGCTTTTGCTTTATCTCAGATAAGGATTGCTACCCCTGCTTTTTTTACTTTAGCTGAGGAATAATATACTAAAGGTTTTTACCTTTACCCTGTGTGTATCCCTCTGTTTCAGATGTTTCTTTTAAACAGCATATTGTAGGATTATGATTTCTAGTCCATTCTGCTATCCTGCTCCGTTTTATGGGAGAGTTCATTCCATTTACATTTACAGTTATGATTGTTACCTGATTTTTTCCTCCATCCTATTCCCAACCCTGTTAATGTTCATATTTTTCCCCCTTTCTCCCTTTAATAATTTTCCTTTTGACCACTGCCTCCCTCAGTATTCCCTTATCAGCCCCCTTCCCTTTTCCTCCCCTTTCCACTTCTTCCCTCCCTACTAACCACCCCCAACTTTGTAGCCCTTTTCCCCTCCTACTGCCTGTAGGATATTTTTATACTTAATGAAGTATGTTATTTCTTCTTCTCCATAGAGTCATATGCTTAACTGTTGTTATTCCTTCCTTGCACCAGAACCAATGAGGGAAAAGCTCATATGATTCCCATCTCCCTCCCTTCTTTTCCTTTGCTATACAGTTTTTATGCCTCTTTGTGTGGCATAATTTACCCTTTTCCACTTCATTCCCTTTCTTCCATTGCAATCATCATTTTGTGTATTTTATACTCATGCCCTCTACTTGTCCATAACCAGTTTGTTCTTACCAAATAGCAGGGTGTGTGTGTGTGTGTGTGTGTGTGTGTGTGTGTGTGTGT
>NW_027185850.1:20409049-20412696 GCF_028583685.1 Petaurus breviceps papuanus
GTGTGTGTGTGTGTGTGTGTGTGTGTGTGTGTGTGTGTGTTTTCCTTATTTACCTTTCTATGTCACTGTTGCATCTTGTAATTGGAGGTTGAATTTTCCAATGAGTTCTGGCTTTTTTATCAAAAAGGTCTGGAACTCTGTTATATCATTGAATGACCATCTCTTTGCCTGGAAGAATATGCTCAGTATCTCTGGGTATGTGATCCTTGGTTGTAATCTGAGCTCTTTTGCCTTCCGGAAAATTGTATTCCACTGCCTCCAATCTTTCAGTGTAGAGGCTGCCAAATCCTGTGTGATCCTCACTGTGGACCCTCAATATTTGAATTGTTTCCTTCTGGCTGCTTGAAGTGTTATCTCTTTTATCTGGTAGTTCTGGAGTTTGGCCACAACATTTCGAGGACTTTTCAGTTTGGGATCTCTTTCAGCAGGTGTCCAGTGGATTCTTTTGATTTCTATTTTACCCTCAGGTTTAGTTATCTCAGGGCAGTTTTCCTTAATGAGCCCTTGGAGAATGTTGTCCAGGCTCATTTTTTTCATCTTGATTTTCTGGTAGGCCTATGATTCTCAGATTATCTCACCTGGATCTGTTTTCCAGGTCAGTTATTTTTTCTTTGAGGTATTTTACCTCTTTTTCTAATCCTTCATTCTTATTGTTTTGTTTGACTAATTCTTGGTTCCTCGTAGAGTTATTTGTTTCAATTTGGTTGATTCTAGATTTTAGCAAATCATTTTCCTTGGTTAATTTTTGGAGCTCCTTTTCCATATCATACACTTTTCTTTTTAGAGATGTTTTCTTCATTATAATGTTTTTCTAATTCTGCTGTTTTGGTTTTGAGAGAATTATTCATTTTGTCTTCTATCTCTCTCATTTGGTTTTCAAAGTTCCTTTTGATCTCATCTAGGAGAGCCTTCTGTACTTGGGACCCATTCCTTGTTGATGTGTCAGCTGTGGGTGTGGAGTCCACATTGTCTTCCTCTGGGTTTGGTTCCTCCCTCTGAGGATAGTAGGACTCCAGAGTCTTTGTAGTCTGCTTTCTATCCATTTTGAGGCAGGGCTCTAGCCACGCCCTTCCTCTAGGGATCCCAAGCCTTTACTGTAGAGGTTTTTGCCCTGGGGCAAGAGTTACTATGTTTTCAGGGTCCAGAGGAGGGGTTTGGAGCAGGTGAGGTTCACTCTGTCATCCTGGTCTTTGGAGGTCCTGATAGAGGCTTTTTTTTTTATGTCTGGGCTATGAAGTGGTAGCCCCAGGGGTGTTTGCTGTCCAGGACAGGGGCCCCTGTATTTGGTTCTTACCTTGCTCTTTCCAGTCCCAGCTCTTTGGCGGTAGGCCTGGTAGTGGCCCTTGTGGTTGGTGGGAAGACTTGCCTTCCGAGTTGATCAGGCCCAGGCCCCTTCCAGGCCTGCCTCTGTGTCTCGATGTCCTCAAGTCTTGAGGTGATTCCCATCTTTTGCTGACATTAAAGATGGAATATGCATGTCTCAGGCAAGAAATGATGACCAAGCATCTGGACAGAAGCTGTTGTAATCTTTCTTCAAAGTTGTAAGTGACTTAAGTTAATACAGCACAACCATAGTGAAGTCTAAGCTGAGATGGGACAAAGCAGACTGAAGAATTAAGGTGACAATTTGATAAGGCTTCTCATGTTTGAACTTAATTGCCTCCATTTTGGTATCAAGGGGACAATCTTTGAATACAGCTTGTATTTGCCATGAATACTTGAACACTAAAGAAAAGAGGTCAAGTCTTTAGGAGCTTGGTTATAGTTACTATAAGTACAGGGTAAATTTGAGGAAGCTGAACAAAGTATGGAATTATCAAGATGAGAAAGATGGTCACTAAGAAAAATATTGGTTCCTGGGTTGGTGTTCTTTCTCTGATCATTTTCAGGAGCTCATTGAAATCCCCCCTCCCTTCCCCCTATATACCGTGTTTCCCTGATAATAAGACACTGTCTTATTTTTTTGGGGGGGGAAGAAAAACACCAGAGGGCTTATTTTCAGGGGAGGGCTTATGTTGTCCTGCCTCAGCTCTCCTCCGCGGCACTGCTCTCAATGGCGCCAGCAAGCAAATCACTGGGGAAGAACAGGATGACGTGCTCACTGCTGCAGCTCTGATTGGATGCAGCTCGGAGCGTGGCGTGCGTTTCACCCGGGGGGGGGAGGGATGGTGCATACAGAGGGTACCGTAATGTAGCATGTAGCGCAGGGGATCACCTTCACTACAGTAGCAATCTCAATAGGGCTTATTTTCAGGGGAGGGCTTATTTTAGAGGAATCTTACACAGTAAGGGGAGGGCTTATTTTCGGGATAGGTCTTATTGTTGGGGAAACACGTAACCATGAAAAGTAGTCATCAGCCAAGGATTCATAGGAGCTTATGCTCTATGAGAATGGCCCTAACATACTATAGTCTTAGTAGGAAGAGGGAAGCTGCTTAACTGGGTGGCTCCTTACTGACAGCCATTTAAGCCTCCTGTTTTATTGAGAAAGGATTACCTGATCATTTGAAGTATTCTTGTAACTTTTTCTCAAGCTGAGGTGCAGATTATATAAAGAGATATCCTATTTAATACTTGTGCCCTAGTCAGATTTCTTTGTTGCATTTTCATTTCCTTGAATATTTCATGGGTGGTGGTTGTTCATCCTTGGTTTTTGAAGACTGAATGACATCACAATGTTGAGTCAGGGTACAATGTATTCAGCTGTGGTTGATCAGAACCCAATACAAGTTCAGAAGGAACTACCACAGATTGGGCACAAATGGTACATTAAAACATTTAAAGTGGAAATGGCTCTGGATTTGTGAAGCTCTTATTTCCCTTGTTCTTCTCTGATTCTGCTTTGCTTATGAAGTAGAGTGCCTTCTTTGATATTAGCATGCCATGATGAATGGTCCTGTGCGGATATTTCCCATGTATCTCAGTCAATACTAAAATTCTTCTTACCCCTGTGTGAGCACTTAGCTCATACATAAAAATAGTATTTGGGTAAGTGTGCATTTAGCATTCAAACTATAAGATCAGCCCATCAGAGTTGGGCTACAATAGGATTTGAATGCTTGGTAATTCAACTCTCAAGAGGACTTGAGTGTCTGATCCCTTATCTTGCCAGGGTAATCTTCAGCATCTTCTTGGGACAACTCAAGTGGAAACAGTTCATTTTTCATACTTGGTACTAGTAAAGGGTCCAGGTTTCACAGATATACAACAGTCAGCACAATAACTCTGTAGATCTTCAGTCTGGTAGGCAGCCAGCCCGATACTTCTTTTCTTCCACACTTTCTTTCAGAGCCTCCCAAGTGCTGAGCTAGCTCAACTTCAGCATCAATGTTGTGGACGTCCTGGATCATATACTGCCAAGGTTTTATTCTTGGATCATTGGGCACTTAATGTACCTCAACCTTCCCAACTTCCAAAAGAGGCAAAACTTGATGGTGGGATTCTTCTGTCCTACTAACAGAAGCAACAGTGCTAATCCAGAGAGAATCATGCCCTTTTATGACTGGTAATGTTGAATTAAGACTATCCACAAAGTTGTCTCTTCTGTGGGATGACTTTGGTGTGGTCAGTCACAGAGTCTCTCCAAAGCTTTGAGTGTTGACAAGAGCTTGGAGAGACATTAAAAACTACTAGGAACATATGCTTAT